>NC_141391.1:56493232-57093232 GCF_034619465.1 Leptosomus discolor
AGAAAATTTTGAGGTACTGTAACTATACTGACACATCTGAAACTAATCTTGCTGAATTGCATTAGAAGTAGCAAAATATCATTATATTTTAATAGAATACCCTGCTTAACTTACAGAAATCTCATACATGTTTTTTCAAAACAGAAAAAAGAGTCAAGATTATACACTTAGTACTGTACTAGAGAAGGATATATTTATAGCTAATAACATAAAGCTTTTCATAAACCTGCAGCAAAACCTTTATATTACAAAGTCAGTGATTATAAATTCTTAACTATGGCATTGCAAACGTTCCCTTAATTTACTGTGGCTGTAAACACCTGAACAATAAAAGCTCATTAAAAAACCCAAATAACAACAACAAAACCCCAAAAAGATCAGTTCAATCGGGGAAATCTGCATGTTTTAAATAGCCAGTTGAAGGTCTTGTCCATCAATGTCTATTTCAATTCTGAGAGCATTATTGACGAGCAGCTCTGTGCTCCATTAAAAGACATTCGTGTGTGAACTGATTTGGAGGTCACCTGTCATTTTAAAAATGCAATCAATACAATCCCAAAATGATCCTCAGATTCATTTAATAAATGAGAAAGGAATAGGTCAGTGATGCCCTAGTGAGTTGCCTGTTATTTTGTGAAAGGCTTTATTTTTTTTTTATCAGTGTAAATCAGGTTCTCCTTGTGCTTTTAAAAATAATGGCATTTGCATGTTTTCACACCGAGAAATTCCCTAAAGAAAGTATATTAACACATTCATTAATGAAATATGAGAATTCCTGTATTTTCACATTCATGAACTTGCTTTTACTTCTAAAGTAAAACCAATCCCTTTTAGTGATTTAAGTTTGTCAGTCTTACACCAGAGAAAATAATATGAAATGAGTATTGGGAGGCAATGAGAACTGAAATGGTATTTCTGATTTTATATTTGAAACCACTAAACTCTATAGGTAGTAACTGGTGTTTAAAATAAAGAAGACAATATCTTGCTTGACCTATTGTCAAAAACATTGTTCTCCGTTAAATGATTTTTTTTCCATCTAAAAAGGTTAATTGAAGCCCTTTGCCGTAAAATATTTTTATTGCTGCTTTATGAGAGGAAATAGAAGTTGGCACAACAGTGATGAAAGGTGGCTTTCCACCTGTGATGCCCAACCATTAAGTTGATTGCTCCATGTATTTTTGTCTACAGGCGGAGATTTTAAAATTCCACATGTTTTCTTGGAAACACAGAAACTATTTTGGGGAGTACTGTTAGTAAATAGCAGCAGAAGGTCACCAAGCCTCACTGGGAGCCATATCTCAGCAGTGACAGCACTCCTGAGCGGTGACATCAGCAGCACAGGTGGTCCCAGGTGAGGACAAGTGAGAGTCCTCCCTTCCCACTGGATCTGGGTGGTTCAGCAGGATCCAGGCATAAAGAAGTAAGGAATAAGTGGAGAAACCAAAGGAAGGGGGAGCCCAGCCTGTGCAGCTCCAAAATGCAGAGTGCTTTGGGCTAGTGGAAGATGCTTACAGTAGCTGGGCACAGTGTGATCTCCTTCCTTCTTCCTCATCTTGTCCCTTTCAAATATAAATGAATCAAAGCTCATGTGCCCGTAAACTTGGCAGATGCCAGAACACCTCACTTATGGCTAGCCATTACAAACAGCTTGCCTGCCACCTGGAATGCAGCTGTCTCCTTTTAAATCCGACGAGATTTCTCTTCAGTAACTTTTTAGCAAAGTCCAGTCTTGTACGCATCCATCATCCCTCATCTCCTGTGGCACTTGATCCCAGCAACTTGACCAGCCCTGAACTCGTGCTTGCTAGGTGCTTTGCTGGATTGCCTGCCATGTATCAAAGGTGGGAATTTACTGTGGCACATTGTCAGACCTCCCCCTTGTTCTGCAGAGACAGCAGTTTAATGCTGTTGAAGAAAAGATGATGCACACAGCTTGTCTGCCACCAGTGCTGACTTTCCTGGCCTCTGTTCCTCAGACCATAGGTCTTCAGTTCCAGTGACAAGGCTGGAGCAGCTCACATGCCCCCAGCAGTGGCTTCATCCTGATGTTTTCTGAGGGCTTTTGCTTAGACTGCCCTGTGATGTAGCGACTATTGAGGCGCTAGCAGAGCCGCTCCCTTTCACTGAGCCCAATGCATGGCCACCTCAGTTGGTGATATCCCCTGCATGTGCAAGAGATTATTGACCCAAATGCTAAGGGCTACTGACTTTGACTCAGGACTACTTTTACACACCTTTCTAACTCTTCAGGGTGTCTGAGGGTGTATTGGAGGGATGTGAGATTTTAGGACTAGTACTTTTGTTCTGATTTCCTTATCTTTTTTCAGATACGTCTTTTTGTTTCTCTTTTCTGCATTACAGCAGCATGTGCTAGCTGTCTCAGTGGATGCTTCAGATGTGAGTGTACTGGGAAGGATAGCTAGACATCCTTGTAACTCACTGGATTCTCTTCATATCCCATAGGCTTTGCTGTTCTTTTTCTGTTCTTGTAAGCCAGAACTTCTCTACTATGTAACATTAATAAGCATTTGTCCTAAATATGATCAGAGACTAAGTCTTCAATAGCTGGTAATGAAGCAGCACCTCTTCTTCGTTGTTCTACAGAGTGATCTTGAATCCATGCACATCTTTTGATCATCTGTGAAGTTTCATACCCTTTCTAGGATTCCAGGTGCACTTTGATAATTTTTAATAGGTGAAGCAGTGTTTTTCCTTACGTTTCCCAGACAATCATCTATGAAGATGGTGATAGAAGCCATGAGACACTTCTTCTGGCCTATGCCTAATTCTTCTCTCTTGCAGTCTACACTCCTTTTAATGATTTCCATTTAAGTTGTAACCCAAATAATATAAACAAATTCTAAAGAAAAAATAAACCTACATATTTACTGAAAATTCTTTTATTTTAAAAACTTTACTAAGTCACCTATCCATACATTCTAGCAAGTATTTCCATTAGGAAAGCAGACTATCACAGAATCATAGAATCATTATGTTGGAACAGACCTCTAAGATCATACAGTCCAACCGTCAACCCAACACTAACATGCCCACTAAACCATGTCCAGAAGCACTACATCAACATGTTTTTTTGAACACCTTCAGGGATGGTGACTCCAACACTTCCCTGGGCAGCCTGTTCCAATGTTTGACCGCTCTTTCAGTAAAGAAATTTTTCCTCATGTCTAATCTAAACCTCCCCTGGTGCAACTTGAGGCCATTTCCTCTCATCCCGTCACTTGTTACTTGGGAGACTGACATCCACCTCACTATAACCTCCTTTCAGGTAGTTGTAGAGAGCAATAAAGTCTCCCCTCAGTCTCCTCTTCTCTGGACTAAACAACCCCAGTTCCCTCAGCCACTCCTCATAAGACCTGTTCTCCAGGCCCTTCAGCAGCTTCATTGCCCTTCTCTGGACACACTCCAGCACCTCAATGTGTTTCTTGTAGTGAGGGGCCCAAAACTGCACACAATGTTCAAGGTGCAGTCTCACTGGTGCCGAGTAGAGGAGCACAATCACTTCCCTACTCCTGCTGGCCACACCATTTTTCATACAAGCCAGGATGCTGTTGGCCTTCTTGACCACCTGGGCACACTGCTGGCTCAAATTCAGCCAGCTGTCAGTCAACACTCCCAGGTCCTTTTCTGCCAGACAGATTACCAGCCACTCATCCCCAAGCCTGTAGTGCTGCATGGGGTTGTTCTGACACAAGTGCAGGACCCAACACATGGCCTTGTTAATCCTCACACAACTGGCCTCAGCCCATCAATCCAGCCGGTCCAGATCCCTCTGCAGAGCCTCCCTACCCTCAAGCAGATCAGCACTCCCACCCAATTTAGTGTCATCTGCAAACTGACTGAGGGAGCACTCAATCCCTCAATACCCTCATCCAGATCATTGATAGAGATATTAAACAAGCCCCAGGGATCAGTATTGGGGAACACTGCTTGTGATGAGTCACCAGCTGGATTTGACTCCATTCATCATAACTCTCTGTGCTCGGCCATCCAGAGAGTTTTTTATCGAGATTAGAGTGCACCTGTCTAGGCCATGAGCCACCAGATTTCCTAGGAGAATGCTGTGGGAGATAGTGTCCAAGACTTTACTAAAGTCCAGGTAGATGACATCCACAGCCTTCCCCTCACCAACTAGGCAGGTCACCTGGTCATAGAAGCAGATCAAATTGGTTAAGTAGGGCCTGCCTTTCTTGAATCCACACTGGCTGGGCCTGAGTCCCTGGTTGTCCTGTACATGTCATGTGAGCACACTCAAGATGAACTGCTCCATAATCTTCCCCGGCACCAAGGTCAGGCTGACAGGGCTGTAGCTCACTGGATCCTCCTTCTGGCCCTTCTTGTGTATAGGCATCATGTTGGCAAGCCTCCCAGTCATCAGGGCCCTCCCCTGTTAACCAGGACTATGGTTGCCTTGTGAGAAGAAACTCGTGCTCTGACCTTGTAATGGGTCTGCGTGGCAAGGTCATGGGGGGGGGGGGGGGGCGGTGTCGGTTACAGGGGCGGCTTCTGTACGAAGCTGCTAGAACTTTCCCCTATGTCGGATACAGCCAATGCCAGCCGGCTTTAAGATGGACCCGCCGCTGGCCAAGGCCGAGCCAATCAGCGACAGCGTTTTTTGCCTCTGTGACAACGTATTTAAGAGAGAGAAAAAGTTGTTGTGCAGCAGTAATTGCAGCGAATGAGAGGAGTGAGAGTATGTGAAAGGAACATTCTGCAGACACCAAGGTCAGTGAAGAAGGAGGGGGAGGAGATGCTCCAGGCGCCGGAGCAGCGATTCCCCTGCGGCCTGTTGTGAAGATCATGGTGAAGCAGGCTGTCCCCCTGCAGCCCATGGGCTGTGGAGCAGATGGCTGCCTACACCCTGTGGAGGGCCCCCATGCTGGAGTAGGTGGATACCTGAAGGAAGCTGTGAAACTGTGGGAAGCCTGCACCGGAGCAGGCTCCTGGCAGGACCTGTGGCCTGTGGCAAGAGAGAAGCCCACGCTGGAGCAGGTTTGCTGCGAGAGACCCCGGGGGGGGGCTCACGCTGGAGCAGTCAGTTCCTGAAGGACTGCATCCCATGAAGGAGAGCCACGTTGGAGCAGTTCATGAAGAACTGAACCCGTGGGAGGACTCACTCTGGAGAAGTCTTGGAGGACTTTCTCCCGTGAGGGGGACCCCACATTGGAGCAGGGGAAAAATGTGAGGAGTCCTCCCCCTGAGGAGGAAGGAGTGGCAGAAAACAAGAGTGATGAACTGACCACAACCCCCATTCCCTGTTCCCCCCCTGAGCTGCTGGTGGGGAGGAGGGAGAGAAATCGGGATCAAAGTTAAGCCCGGGAAAGAAGGGAGGGGTGGGGGGAAGGTGTTTTAAGATTTGGTTTTATTTCTCATTATTCCTCTCTGAGTTAATTGATAATAAATTACATTTTCCTGTAGTCGAGTCTGTTTTGCCTGCGGGTAAATGTTGAGTGATCTCCCTGTCCTTATCTCAACCCCACAAGCCTGTTGTTATTTTTTTCCTCTCCTTTGTCCAGTTAAGGAGGGGGAGTGATAGACTGGCTTTGGTGGGCACCTGGCATTTGGCCAGGGTCAACCCACCACAGACCTCAATACCTAGGCTTCAGTACTTGAGACAGGACACAAACAGTTACCCCATGGGGTACCTTTGCCTTGCTACACCAACTCATTCAGAACTGCAGACCAGGAAAGATAAGGTAGACTCATGACCAGGGACTAAAACTGTACAGTGCTGAACAAAAAAAACCTACCCAAATCGAGCCATGGTATAGGGAACACAGTAGTATTTCTCCTTTTATAACCATGTCAGTAAATGTGAGACTTCATATGGCAACCCATACAGCTGACTCACTAGTTTCATTTAATACTGAGCCATATTGCAAGCAGATGCTGGTGTTCAAAACTTTTGTCCACATGCAGCAATATATGGTTTGGTCAGACTGTTCAATGGTATTTGTACTTCATAATCTTCCATATTTAAAAATGTTTTTTGTTTGTGTAAGTTTGGTTTCCTTTTACTTTCATATAAACTAACCTGCTATTTTAGTAGGAAGAAATGAAAATCCATCTAGTGGAGGTTTTTAAAGTTTATTCTGAACTACTGATACTAGTAGTAATATGGCTTTTACAAAGAGAAAAAGAAATAGAATATGTAAACTGGCAGTTCAAGTGAGAGTTTTTGATTCTCACAGCATTGGTAAGAATATATTGCATAACACTTCTAGATCCCCACAAATTGTGTAGTTCTTTTTCTTTATTTGCTACATAGGCAAAGCTGAAAGCCGTATTAATTTTCTGAGTAGATTTCTTCCAGGTGCAGCTGGAAACTTTGTTATCTTGGAAAGCCTTTATCAATTTCAAGACCTGTTCATATTGCTAATGTAGGAATCTTTCTCCAGGTGACTAAAATGGCAATATTCTGTTTGTTGTTAAGGAAATGAATGTGATTTATATTGACATTTTTGTACTTGCTGCATTTCTATGTTATAAAAGTACAAGTATTTTAACTGACAAAATAGCTGTAGCCATTTGCTCTTTCTATATAAAATAAAAATCTATAGACACATTTTCACCACAGAAGTCTTCTCAACTAGTGGTTTTCCCAGATAAAAGGCAGGACAAAAAAGAGTAAGTACTCCCTAAAGAGGGGCAATTGCACTAGGAGCAGCATAGCGATACCTCAACCTTAGCCCTATCTACTTAAATGTACTCGAGCCAGACAGAATTCTAAAGATATAGTAAAGCTGTGAAACAGCCAAAATAGCTGTTCAGGCAGGCACAAGTGAGAGGGAGGAAAGGGAGTAAAAAATCCCTGAATGTCATTGTTGTGGATTTCTCTGCAGTGGTAGTTCTCGTGACTCTTACCCACAATATTAGGAGTCTTTAGAAGAATGTTAATATGCTGATATTTGGGAAGACTCACTTCTGTAATGCTCTAGCACCCGTTTCTACCTCATTTTTTTCTCCTTTTCCAAGCATCCAAAATATACTGACAAATTACACAGTTAATAGTGCTTTCTGGATAGTTGATGAGCCTTCCTCTGAACACATGCAAATCTATTTATGAATTCCTTATCCATGATTCATGGCAGTAAACTCTTGCTCAAAATCTGAATACTTTATTCATAAATAAAATTATATGAGATGGAAAGAAAATAATTTGTTTCAGTTTATTAAAACTCCAGGTGGCACAGTGTAGCTGTCTACAAATACATTTCAGAAGTTTGTCACAGAGCGTAACGTGTGTTGCATGCATGAGAGATAGTTATTCTAAAAACAGCATGTGTTAATTCAGCGTGGATTGTCTGGCATAAAGCATAGGGGGTTTATTATTGTTATGGAAACCTGAAGCCTCTTCATCCAGCCACAATCCTAGCTAGACTCATCCTCGCTGTGGCTGCATCTAGACTACACCAGGATTATATCTGAGTTAAGTGCCATGGTGCCTCACATCACATATAGCTCTTTATCAGAAGATCATGGCTTCTCCCAAACTGTTACCAGGAACAGGTAACTTGAGCTTTCTCTGAGCCTAGCCATTCCCGAGGGACAGCTATGCCGGGGCATCTACCAGTAATTAACAGAAGATCTAGCAACAATTTATAATTTACCAGTAATTAATGATTTACCGGTAAGTAAGGATGACTGTGGACAGTCCCACTCCCATACTCAAGCCCACACACCAGTTCTGCTCTCTACACTGGGACAAGGCAGGAGGAACAGGACCTGCATGCCCTTGCCCGCGCTGAGAAGGGGGGGCTGCAGGTCCGTAGGAGCAGGAGGCTGGCCTACGGCAAGCTGCGCCATGACCAGCAGGTCGTCTGCCCTCCACCTGGTGCTCCCTTCACCTCCGCTGCAGATCTGCTGCAGCTCACTGGGGACTGGTGGGTCAGGTGCTCCCTGGAGAAGCCTGAGAACCCCTTTTGCCCAAGCCCTTAACAGCTAGATGTGATGCTCAGTTGGTGAAATTACATCAGTGCCTTGGTTTCTGCTGCCTAAATAGCGTACAACAAGGAGGAGATGAATAACTTCCTCGGCACAATAATATTTTCTAATAATAATGTTGGTTTAGCTGTGATAATATAAACATAAATGCAAGAAAGGCTGCAGTGGGAATATCTATTATTATGCCAGCTGCTACAGTTGAAACAAATAGCCAGAACACAGAAGCTGCTCTCAATTAGTGGGTTTTACTTATTTCACAGAATCCTAGTGAATCTGGACATGCAAACAGCACTACCTGTCCACTATATTAATTTGAAGTTATTACAGCTAATGAAAAAGAAAAAATGTTCAAAATTTTTCCTCACCAAAAAAGAGGCTTTTAATTTATATTCTTTGGTTTGAAAATACTACTGAAGCACCCTCCTTCCTAAAATAAACAAAGCAGAAAAAACCTGTCTTGAAATAAAACCAATATGAGTAATTCCAGATTAAAATGCTGCTTTGTTTTTTGTTTTGAAGAAGGTCAAAGGGGCTGGTAACCAAAAGCAATACTGAAAATGGAAAAAGATCTTGCAGTTACCAAGTAAAATATCTTTTTCAGGGCCTTTTAGTGGGGTTTTTTTCACACTCTTAATACTGTGCTCGCTTTAACTCTGCTTTTGACCCATTCTGTCTTTTTAAACTGTGTTGTGCTTTGCACCTCGTGTGTGACATCCAGCACTATGTGAACGTTTCCCAACTTCCCAAAGCAATTTCCACTTTAAGCATATTTCATGAACATTAATGTTATTTTACAGAACTACTTTAATGTTTTGTCTTTGATTTTCAAGGCAAGGTTTTTTTTTTCTTTTGCCATTTTTTTCTACTGCTTTTAAGCTCTAATGAAGTACCACCCTGGCACTTTTTTTTTTTTTTTTTTTTTAATTGGAGAATTAATAGATTGGCAAAAGGATCAGAAGTACTTATTTTATACATTTTCTAAAAAGCTTACTCCTTTGTGGTGCTGACTTACTAATTAAACTGAGATTGTTCTCTACTTTTTGGAAGCTCATTTGAGGGGTACCGAGAAACAAGCAATCTTAGCACAAATAAAATGGGTCACCAGATCATTGCAAATTCCTCCATTTGGGCTTTATTGGTTATGTGTTGAATAATTCTAGTGATCTCCTGAGTAGCTTGATTTTCCATCACATTCAAAAGGAACTGAAGACACTCCACATTTTGCTAGACTGATCATTTCTTTAGTAGTCTCTGCCACTCCCACTGAACAGCATTAATAACATTCTGGTTGGCTATTTGAACTTATGTTTGCCAACTGTTTTCCATTAACAAGATATTTCTAAGCTGCTTATAACTTGCCAAAGTTCCTAAATCTGACAGCCTAAGATGATTCCTATACTTCCTGAATATAAATCAATGCTTTGGATAGGAGAGGAGGGGCTTCAACACACATTGGCAATCAGACAATGAAACAAAGCTTATGTCCAATGACACTTTGTATTTAGCTTGGCAGTTTATGGTACCTATCTTGCTTTTAGCAAAATAAAATATAAATTAGTAAATGGAAGTAAAAAACGGAAATGCACCAAAGAGTATCCCTGTGCATACATATGCATTTATTCCTAGGTTTGTGTAGACTATATAAAATAAGTCTTTCTGTGGATATGAACCAAGCAACTCACTGGCATTACACATTATTAAATACATTTCAGACACAAGTGTCTGAGTGTATTCACATATGATCAAAATATAGTAATATGGTGAGATTGCTTCGGGAAATATATATTCAGGTAAATTCTTCCAGCAATATGTTCAAGAAGATACAGTTTCATCAAAATCTCTACTAGGAATATTGTATAAACTATTGTAACTTTCATATCTGGCATTAATGTACCTGAAAAAGTTATACTTTAGGTTGAATCAGCTTCTGCTAAAAGATATTTGCAGTGAAAAAAATATAAAAATAATAATAGTAAACCCATGATAGATACTTATTTTTTCCATTATGTAACAATATAAAAATCCTATTTTTATTTGCAGTTTTTTAATTTTTAATGCTAAGACAAAGAGGGATACAAATACTAATACTAATGCAAATAAAATAAGAACAAGTAATATCTATGTGAATATACTATTGCACGTTATACTGTATTCTTATTATTCATGTACCGATGCATTATCAGAACAGATTACAGAAATCTCCTTGAGATGGTTCAAACAAGATATGATACAATTCCAGAATTTTTTGGTATATGGGATGACATCTGCAAAGAAAATCCCTAACAACCAAATATGCATAGTTCTCCTCTATAGCCTAGATCTGGGAACACATAGGTCTTTCTGCATCATATGGACGTAAATCAGAAGAAAACAAAAATCAAGCAGTAACTCGTGTCTACATGCCACTTTACTATAGGGATTTCACTTAGGATTGCAATCATGTTAGGTTCTTAGCTAGGCAATGGAGAAATAAAATGCGCTGTTGCCTAAAACATTTTTTTACAGCATCCTACTTTGCTCTGGTGAGGTCTCCCATTAACTATAAATGGAGCCGTGGGTGACTACATTCCTGCCTTAGGGATATATATTAGGTGCCACAAATAGGTGGAATGAATCAGATCAAAACAGTCAAGTACATGAAACAGGTAGCATATGTTGAGATTTCTGAGAACATGACACATATGAAGCACTTAGACTTCACTTTTTGGGAGCAACAAAAGCAGACAGGCAAGCAGATCAGTCCATGGATTCATACAAGGTTTTGGCAAGTGCTAGAGAATAAAGCAGAGACCAGAGCAGTAGGATGAAAGTGTCACAAGGGTGAATTTGTACAGTGAATAGTGCAGTGCCAGAGCAAGTATTAAAATGGTGGAATTGACGTCAGTATGTGAGGAAGAAAAGCAAATATCAAAATGCTGCAGAATGTGCCTGAACACCTGAGGAGAGGTTTAGTATGATTACTTTACTTAATTTTGAAGTGGGAAGAGTTATAAATTTGGAGAGGACACACAGCCCACATTGAGAGAAGATCACGAGCAATGCAGCAGCACAATCTGTAACAGAAGACTCCTTCACAACTGCAGTCAGGAAAGCGCTGGCGGGAATCTTCGTAGGAGATGCCAGCAGTGACTGGCAAGTGATTGCATAGTCTAACCTTTTAGCACTGTCCTCAGTGGTCAGTAAACGTAAATAGCAAAGGCAGCTCTTCAAGTCCCATGTTAAGGAAATAACACCTAGGATTGAGCTTTCTACACAAGTAATATATTTATAGAAATGTTGTTCCTATCAGTACAATTTGAAGACTGTGTTGTGTAAATCAATTAGGCAAAGAGCATTACTTGCAATATAACACACCTACTTCAACATGTTATTTTCTTTGTGAATTAACAGCTCTGGGATACAAAGTGCAATCAAGAATACTATGAGTGGGTTCACTCTGAGATTGTGAAGAGTTAACTCCCTCTGTTGACTTTGGGCACGATTTCTTGGTTCATTTTCCTAGTATTGATTAGGTTGGTATTTGGTTTTTGTGCTTTCAGAAATTTTCCTGTTTGAATTAAAACAAGCAATATTTTCCCCCTCCCCACATCACCCACCCTCCCCCACCCCCACTCCCAGCAACAGGCTGATTAAGAAAGCACTGTTTACAGGGAACATAGGTATAAATCTTTTACCTATAGGGAAGTATCCTTACTAAACAAGTAGAATAAATAAAGGTGTTCTGCCATCAAATAGTGAGTCACCACTAAAAATAAGCTGTTAACCACTTTTTTAGAAGTTCTGAGCCCACTTTTTCCTCCCGCCAACCTCTATTTCAAATATGAACATTGGAAACAACGATCTTTTGGAATCTGACTTTCCCCTAGTTACATTCATTTAGCTGATACTGGGACATATGTGCTGTCAATAGCAGGAATCTTGCCCGAAAGCTGCCCTTTTTGCCTTTGCCAGAAGTTTCGGGTATCAGATGTTTTACCATTGCAAACTGCCTAAAGAGCTGATCTCTATTTCCCATTGGCATAGTCCTTTGTTTTTCCTGCTGCTGCTGCTGGTGCTGCTGGTGCTGTGAAGGGCAATACACAAGTGTCTTGATGGGTGCCTTGGTGGACTGGAAGGATCAGGGGCCCAGGCTGAGCTTAAAGGAGCCCTGGCCTATGGACAGAGGTCTCAGTGGAGGCTTGGTGCCCTCAGGGACCCAATGTGCTCTTTCCCTGCCATGAACATCTTGTGTTTAGAGTAGCTTCCCAGCCTGGCCAAGCACCTCTTGAAATCTGCCTAATTCCTTTCAGCCACCCTTCACCATTGCCCGCTCCCTTCAATTCTAGGCCTGCTCTGCCACCACAGATTTGTACTTTGTTTCCAAGAAGAGGAGAAAAAAGCTTATTTTGACTTTATGTTGCGGAAAGTAAAACTCAATTTTGTCTCACAGTGCTGAAAGAAGCTCTGTACTGGCTTTGAAATTAAAAGCAATTGATCTGAATCTTGAGTAATCACTTCAAGGTTTAGTTTAAAATAAACAGTTTTCAGTAGACTAGAGATAAGAGTAAAGAATGAAAGGTTAAAAAAAAAAAAAAGGATAATTCCTCTTGATTGGAAAAAAACCTATAATTTTTAAATAACTTGACAGGTTAAAGCTCTTTCTTGGCTCTTTCAGAAGAGGCCATTTGACTGTTAAATGATAAATACAAGTTTTAGGCATATCAAATTTTCCAAAGGATCATTTGTTCTTCAAAAATATGTAGTCAGGCTTTCCTGAAACATCAGCGTAAAGCTCTTCACATTCTGAACAATTTCCTGGAGCAAAAATAACATGACACTGAAGGAAAACTTCAGCTTCCAAAAAATATATATGGTTTCACTTTTACAATATCCAATTTCAATGATTCTAGATTAAATTAATCATTTTATACAATCTGACCTAATGGTTCATTCAAAGGTTGTGCTAGTGTGGAAAGGATATCCCAGGACTGAAATCTAAAGAAATCAATAGAGAAATGACAAAGAATTTCAAAGGGGCAAATATTTCATAGGAGTCAGGTTTTTTGAAGGGTTTTATGACTTACTTTGTGGAAGCAAATATCAATTCCTTAGACAGTGCTAACCCAGAGAGTTCTCAGTTATCTCAAAAATGTTCCATGATTTTGAGAGACACATGAAAAGAAGCTGAAAATTCTAGTAGATTAGGAGAACTAGCAACATAATAATGCTGTCTTAGGTCTCACTAAATATAGCCTGATTCAGCTAAATTGTGTTAACAGCAGCTGTGAAATTTTCCGGAATTATTCTGTGCTTATGCTTGTGTAATTGGGAGCAGGAAGCAAACCTCAGTCATGCAGCATCCTGAGGCCTGTTGGCAACACTCGAGACTACCCACATGGCATCTTCCTGACATATTTGCCTACAAGGAGGTTACGTCTGTTTTTTAAAAGGAGCTAGGGGTGAGACTTACACTATATCCGTTATTCTGCCCATCACACCTTTCCACAATTGAGGTAGCCTTTACATGGTATTGAGCCATTAATCTCATTGCCAATAATCCAATGACCTTGCACTGCAAAGGTTTACTTTGCTAACTAACCTTCTTTAGTGTTCAGGTATACATGGAAATCTGATAGGTTTTTTTCCTGTAAGTATCATTAGATATGCTTTTTTTCCTATTCAATTATAACATCTATTAGGTTTTTTTGCCCATTAAACGTCACCTGCCAACTCTTCAATTTATCATTCTTCCTTAGGTCCTTATCAGATGTTGTTTCAAAACAGTTTCTTTCCTGTGGGTTTAAAATTATATGGGTGAATGTAGTATAACTCCAGTGGTATGGAACTTCTGGAGGGATGACTTTCTCTTGGTCAAGGAAGATTGGGTTAGAGATCATTTAGGCAAATTGGACATTCACAAATCCATAAGCCCCATGCCCCCACAAGTGCTGAGGAACTGGCAGATGTTATTGCTAAGCTGCTCTCCATCATCTCTGACAGGTCATGGAGGACAGAAGAGGTGCCTGAGGACTGGAGGAAAGCCAATGTCACTCCAATCTTCAAAAAGGGCAAGAAGGAGGATCTGTGGAACTGCAGATCAGTCAGCCTCACCTCCATCCCTGGAAAGGTGATAGAACAGCTCATTCTGGCTGTTATCTCTAAACAGGTGGAGGAAAAGAAGGTTATCAGGAGTAGTCAGCATGGATTCACCAAGGGGAAATCATATCTGACCAACCTGATAGCCTTCTATGATGGCATCACTGGCTGGGTGGATGAGGGGAGAGCAGTGGATGTTGTCTGCCTTGACTTTAGCAAAGCGTTTGACACTGTCTCCCACTACAGCCTCACAGGTAAACTTAGGAAGTTTGGGATAGACAAGTGGACAGTAAGGTGGATTGACAACTAGCTGAAGGACAGAGCTCAGAGGGTTGTGATCAGTGGTGCTGTCTAGTTGGATGCCTGTGACTAGCAGTGTTCCCCAGGGGTCCAGTCTTATTCAACATATTCATCAACAACCTGGATGAAGGGACAGAGTGCATCCCCAGCAAGTTTGCTGATGACACAAAACTGGGAGGAGTGGCTGACACACCAGAAGGCTGTGCTGCCATTCAGTGAGACCTGGACAGCCTGGAGAGTTGGGCAGAGAGGAAGCTAATGAGGTTCAATAAGGGCAAGTGGCGGGTTCTTCACCTGGGGTGGAATAACCCCATGCAGCAGTACCGATTGGAGGTTGACCTGCTGGAGAGCAGCTCTGTGGAGAAGGACCTGGGAGTTCTGGTGGACAGCAAGTTAACCATGAGCCAGCAATGTGCCCTTGTGGCCAAGAAGGCCAATGGTATCCTGGGGTACATTAAGAAGAGTGTGGCCAGGGGGTCGAGGGGGGTTCTCCTCCCCTTCTACTCTGCCCTGATCTGGAGTACTCTGTCCAGTTCTCAGCTCCCCAGTTCAAGAGAGACAAGGAACTACTGGATAGAGTCCAGCGGAGGACTACAAAGATGATTAGCAGACTGGAGTATCTCTCTTATGAGGAAAGGCTGAGAGACCTGGGTCTGTTTAGCCTGGAGAAGAGAAAACTGAGAGGAGACCTTATCATCGCTTGTAAATATCTGAAGGGCGGGTGTCAAGAGCATGGAGCCAGGCTCTTTTCAGTGGTGGCCAGTGATAGGACAAGGGGCAATGGACACAAACTGGAGCACAGAAAGTTCTGTCTCAACATGAGGAAAATCTTCTTTACTTTGAGAGTGACAGCACTGGAACAGGCTGTCCAGGGAGGCTGTGAATTCTCCTTCACTGGAGATATCCACCTGGATGCGATCCTGTGCAACCTGCTGTAGGTGATCCTGCTTTAGCAGGAGGGTTGGACTAGATGATCTCCAGAGGTCTCTTCCAACCCCTACCATTCTGTGATTCTGTGACAACAGGATACTGATGGATTTCTGGTTTTGTATCTGTGTTTTGTGTGCATGCTGTGTTAAGCATGCCTTTAAGTAGAAATTAATAACAATTCAGATTTTGCAAGTGATGCTCATAAAAAGGAAGAAGGCTGTACTATATAAATCAGGTTTAGCTGGATGGTTAAAGCACTAAACAGTTAGGGTGAGATCCACAAAAAAAGGTTGTTTCTGAGACATTGATAAGAGATTCACCTCATCCACCTTCAGCCTTCTGACATTAGTAACCTCAGTCTACACTGATAAGCCATTGGTTATAGAAAAAAATCAAGATGGAGCTACAGGGTGATTCACAGTTCTTACCTAATGAACCATCTAAGGATGCTTCCTTCTTTTCTTGTCTATCCTGGATTATGTGCATGGCTCATACGTAAATGTGTAACTTATGCAGCTGAAAGTGAGCCAGGGGCTGTTCCAAGTATCAGGCCTTTTAGTTTCTGGCTCCTCTTAGGCCCATTTTAGGCACCATTCCTAATAAAAGGAATGGGAGGTAGTATGCCTTTTCTAGTAGACTTGCAGCAGCTAGGTTGCTGCAAGATGAGCTGCAAATGACAGCAGCAAGAACAATGAAGAGTGGGATGTGTTTCCAAATACAGGCACCAGAACTGAAGTCACGTGTGCATTTACTGCCAAAAGCTTTCACCCCTTCAGCTGGTTTGGGGCTTCTGTTTAAAATCAGAGAACACCAGGTTTTAAGGGACCTCAAGGATCGGCTGGTCCAACCTTTATTGGGAAAAGCATGGTCTAAATAAGATGTTCCAGCACTCTGTCCAGCTGAAAAGGTGGTCAATGGCAAGGTCTTAAAAACATTAGCAGCAGTCCCTCTGTATGCCAACCTGGAGGGATGAGCACTGAATGGGACCCCCAGAGGCCATTTCCTCTTCTACCTGTGGAAGTCAAAATGACATGCCTTCAAAGATTTTTAGCACTTGTCTGCTGAAACTGCATAAGAATGCACAGAGGGAAATGGATCAGAGAGGCAGATGAAGAGGTGAGGGATTAGCAATAAGGACAATAAGCTATGGTAGGAAGAATTCCTTTCTCCCATTGTAATATTAGCAATTTATCCAATGGCTACTGGAAACAAGAGTCTGGGTTACAAGTCCTTTTTCCCCACATGTAACTGACATTGTAACTGAGATTGTTGGCCGTTGGACTATATGGTTGTTGTAGGTCACTTCCAACTGAAATTCTCCCCAAACTGTTCCATTCAAAAAATGCTTATTTCTTGTTGCATTCTTGGAGCATGTCTATGACATCATGTTTATAGAATCACAGAATCATAGAATCAAATGGTTTAGGTTGAAAGGAACCTTTAAATATCATGTAGTCCACCCCCCCTGCCATGAGCAGGGACACCTTCCACTAGACCAGGTTGCTCAAATCCCCATCCAGCCTGGCCTTGTACACTTCCAGGGAGGGGGCAGCCACAGCTTCTCTGGGCAACTTGTTGCAGCCTCTCACCACCCTCATCATAAAAAATTTCATCCTTATGTCCCACTGAAATCTACCTTCTTTCAATTTAAAACCATTTCCTCTTGTCCTGTCACTACAGGCCTAAGGAAAAAGTTTGTCCCCATCTTTCTTAAAAGCCCCTTTTAATTACTGAAAGGCTGCAATAATGTCTCCCCAGATCCTTCTCTTCTCCAGGCTGAACAATGCCAACTGTCTCAGCCCTTCTTCATAGGAGAGGTGTCCAGCCCTCCGATCTTCTCTTTCTTGTACTGGGGACCCCAAGACTGGATGCAGTAAGCAGTTAAGATCAAATCAAACTTTGCTTTTAGGTCAGTTGGGCTGCCTATATCTGGTGTGACTCAATTAGCTCTTTTTATAAGGATATCGAGGTATAGGATGGACTGTCTAATGCTCTGTCTTTAAACGTTGTCAGGACACAACTGTATTGCACCAGCTGGCTCTGAAAATTCAAGTCTGAATTTAAAGTTACCAAAACCACTCTGTGATGCTATATAGTGCCACAGCTTTAGTGTTTTTCTGCTATGGAACTTGCTTTCCTTGTCCTATGGTCCAGGAAGACACTAGACAGCCCTCAGAGCTTCATCTTGCCCATGAACCTTAGAGGTGAATGAGGCTTCTATGGAAGGAATGTACAGAAGCACTTGTCCACTGGGTGGGATGGAACTGGTTTCAGATCTTGACACAGATTTCAGAGGGTTTCCAGTAACTTGTGTGTCAGTAATAGAGCAAGGATTGGAGTGGGAGGAAAATAAGGGGATAAGGATCTTCACTCTGGTCTCCCAAAAAAACAGGGAAAATTCAGTGATGTGCTTTTTTATGTCCTCACCTTCTCAAATAGGTTTGCAGAAAAATTTAAATGCTTCTGAGTGATTATTTCCAAGTTAACACTATCAAATGCTTCCAGTTCTTGCAGCTGATCAGTAAAGTCCTAACTAAGATGAAATGACAGCATTCTCCATTTTCTTGTTAATAGGGAAATTGAACAGTACAAAGTAGATCTATATCTCTAGCTCATTTTTTTCTTTCTCTTTTTTTTTTTTTACTTTACATCAAGAACAGGCTTTTAATAGTAATTCTCCCTTTGTTTATTGAGTATTTCTTTTCTCTACGAGTGAGAAATCAAAAAAAACCCCACATCATTAAGTGAATTTCTATAGGTGTCAGGACCCTGTGAATGCTCAGCTGCAAAATGCATCCCATGAGTAGCAGAAAAGTAAATTCTTTCACGTACCTTTGCCCTTGTTACCCTCCTTGTTCAGATTCATGTTTCTTGCATTGTGAGACAGGGCTTCCTGGGGCAGGCATTGACTTCTTCCTAGCAAAGCATAAGCAAGCCATTCATTGAAAATTAAGTGAAAGGAGCAACTTTTTCCTTTCTTGTGGTATCACTTTTCCTTAGGAGGAAGCAAACACAGAAGTATCTACATTCTTTGAATCAAAAAAATAATTGTAGTTCTCTACTTGCCAAATCTTAAATAGAAACAGACTGAAAACATGAAGAAAAATTAAACTTTCTGCTCACATGTTTTTTAACAGTCTCCCAAAATAACCCATTCATTTTGGTATTTTTACCAGCAGAACTCCCAGAATTCTTCTAAAAAATGCTTAAGTTTATGGTGAGGCTTCTCACATTTTTTCATTACTGCGAAGTCTAGTCCCCTTGCAAAGTCTGGGAAATCCTGTGTTATCAATGTAGATTATCCAAGGTTGCAAAGTGTAACATATTCATCCTGTTCTTTCTATGATGGCAGTTTTCCCCAGAAAGCCATTCTGAAAGCATTGAATTCTCATTTGGATATACCTAGGTAGAAAAGTAAGGAATTTTACCTTACCTGCCAGTATCATTTCCCAGTCTTTGCAGCATTTGAAACTTTAGCAAAATAGGGTAGGACACAGCTCTGGTAAGCTGCAGGTGGCTCCAGCAGAGCTGGAGCTCTGGAAAACATACTAGCAGCTTTGCTGGCCAATAAGGGTCAGCTCATTGTAGCATCTTCCTCTGGGAGCGTAGGACTGGGCTACAGGCATGATGCCCTTAGACCCCTACCAAAGTGATACGAAGCAAGCTAGGGAATCAAGGGATTAAGACCAGGGAATAATCAGGCTCTGTCCCTTCTACCTTTTGTTTTAATCCAAACAAGGAAGCAAACAGCTTCCTTATGCCTTTCCTTGTGCCAAAATTTGAGTGGGGAGAAAAATGCCTCGGTAAAGTCTTTCTGAAGTATAGCTGCATCAATAATGATGCCATTTACTCACTACCTATGGCTCTGCTTAGAGTCACCACCTAGCTTTACAGAGTCTTTTATGTGTTCATTAAAGATAGTGGAAATTTTTTTAGCACAATGTTGTCTTGAGTTGCAAACAGCTTCCCTTTCTCTGTTGCTATTGATATTACCTTCAGTGTTGCCTGAATAATTACATAAAAGACTGAAGGCACACTCCTGATTTTTCTTCTAGGTGCTTCTGAGCACTAACTAGCATTGCAGTTAATGGTGTACGTGGACATCAAGTGCTATGACATGTGATGTCTTTGAATCTTCAGGAATATTAATGCAGCTGGGGAAAACAACACATAGGACCTCATCATTGACAGAATATGACATTGTACTGTACGATAAAATAATTTGGACTTCAGTGTAGTAGAAGGAAGTTGTTTCATGGTTTTAGCCAAAGATTCTGCAGTTAAACAAGTTTATATAAAGTCTGTCTTTTGTATTTTTACTTTTCTTAGAGTATCTCTAATATAAATGGTAGTTCATCCTTGGGTGCTGATATCAACATAGAGGCAGTAGAAATTGGTATTCTTTACTTCCAGTGCTCTGCACAACCAAAGGCTTTCAGTGCTAAGGAAAGCATACATCATAGCAAAGATATCACTTACTTTGACACTTCTCAGTACCGATTCACACAGTATGTTAAATTGAAAGTGTTTTATGGGTAAAAATCCAGTTAGTTGTGAGTAAAAACTGAATATGAAGTGAATTTAAAAAAAACCAAACAAAAAAAAACAAAAACAAAAACAAAAAACAACCCTGGTGTCAGTGCTCTGTACTGCTAAATTGCTTCTAGTTCAGAGGCAGTATTTTCAATTAACCTTTACCATAATAAATAATGGTGAAATTTAGAAGTCCATTAAATACCTCCAAAAAACATGAATTTCCAGAAATACTGAACTCTGCCACTCTGTAATTGCCAACACTATAGATATGGGCAGAAACTAGAACTCTCCAATTAAACATCCATTACATTTTAATGCATCCTGTGGATAGAGGAAGAGTAGTGTGGTCATACATCTTTATTTTAGAAGTGCTTTGGAAGTTATCACATGACAGTCTTATAAACAATCAAGGAAAATACTGTCCAGATTAAACAACTGTAATATGAACATGAAACTGGTGGAAAACTATTTTAGGAAGGAATTAACTGTGACTCATTGTCAGAGTGAAAAGATGTTTGTTGTATGATATTACAAAAGTCTACCCAAGGTTCGTCAATATGTTTCATTCATGACAGTGCAAGAAAGAGCATCTTTATTAAGTTTTCAGATGTTATGAAACTCCAGGTCTGCATGTACTTTGGAAGATAAGATACATTTTTTTTTAAAATTAACTTGTTGTAGTAATATGCTTAAGCAAAATATAACTCAATGGGAAGAAAGGATTGTACTTAGGCAGGGACAAACTGATGCAGACTGGGAAATTACAAGTTCTGCAGAAAAGGATCTGAGGGTTATTATGGGTTGCAAAATGAACATTTGCCAATATTTATTGCAGTATTGTGAAGAAACAGCTTTTCTGTTGGGACATACAAACTACAATGACATACAAACTATTTTTTAAAAGAGCTTTCACCTTCTTTTCTTCCCTTCCAACTCTTTACTTTGAGCACTGATCCAAAGAAACATAAAATAATTCAGACTGGAAGGGATCTGGCCCAAAGCAGAGTGTCTGCAGTACTCCACTTGTTACTGGCCTCCAGGTAGGGTGTGACCCATTAGCCCAATCATCCAGATGTTTTTTTAATCCACCTGGCCTTCCCCTATTCTGAGTCCAATGTGGTGCAATTTTAGGAATAGGCATGAGCCAGACAGGGCATAGGAATATTGATAATTGCCTGAAAGAAACCAACAAGCTCTAGAAAACATGACCTATGGAAAAAAAATTAAAACAGTCAGAGAAGCAAAGCCTGAAAATTGCTTCAGCAAACTGGGTTTGTTCAGCCTGGAGAAGACACCAGTACATAAAGAGTGGCTACCAAGAAGATGGAGACTCCCTTTGTACAAGGGGTCACAGGGAAAAGACAAGGGGTAGTGAATACAAGTTACTCCTGGGGAGATTCCGACAGGGCTCCAGAAGAAACTTTTTCACCATGAGGACAATTAGATATTGGAATAATCTCCCAAGGGATGTGGTGGATTCCCCTACATTGGACAGTTTTAAGACTCAGCTTGACAGGGTGCTGGGCCGTATCATTTAAATTATATTTTTACCTTGAAAGGTTGGACTAGGTGATCCTTGAGGTCCCTTCCTACCTGGTATTCTATGATTCTATGAAATACGCTACGGCAGCTCACAGAGGAATTGTAGCTAAATTAGTGTAATCAAAATCAATGCAAGGTCTTCTAGAAAAGGAAAGTGATTTTTTTCCCCCCACAAAGTAGTGATTTTTCACACTCGTTGTCTCGTAGATTTCATTCATACTCACATGCTCTAAGTGGTCTGTTCAGGATCACAAAAGACAGTGAACAAGGGACAACTCCTTGTCCTGTCTCTGTTTTTTCTCCATTTTCCTCTGATTAGTGGCAGTAAACCAATTTTTTTGACAGATCTTTCATATACTCTAGGAGTCAGCAGCTGGGTGGTTGTTTGTCCCAGAATCTTCCTTAAGTCAGCTTCCTAAATCTTAGGCCACTTTGCTGCCCATTGTAGGTTTTTCCTTTGTTAGTATACATAGTTTTCCTGTTGTGCTAAAAAGGAAAGGACTGGTATATATGACATGATGCAACCTTGTTGGCATCCTCCTGGTGCTTATATGTAAGTTCTTCACTGACAAGACATCTGTTATCAATACAGGCCACACATATTTCCATTCATACTTTGTTCATAACAACCTCCAGATTTCACAGCAGGTAATAATAAAGTTGCATTAATGCTCACTGTCGATAGGGCAAGAGTTGATGGGCTTTAAGTTGCAGCAGGAAGAGTTAAATGATACATCAGGAGAAAACCCAAAACCATTCTAAAAAGCCGGTCCTAATCTAGATTACTAGTGAAGCTGTACAACTCCATCACTAAAGGGTCTAAAAAACAGTTGTTATGGGTTGGCCCTGTCTGGCAGCTAAGCCCCGCCACCCCACTCCGTTGCTCACTTACTCCCCCCACAGTGGCATAAAAGAGACAGTCAGAAGGACAAAAGTGAGAATTACCTCTGAGTTGAGGTAAAGGCAGTTTGACAACTGAAGGAAAAAGGAAGAAAAAAAAAAAAAACCCACAACAAAACACCTCACAGACCAATGAGTGATGCAAGGGCAATCATTCACCACCTCCCACCAGCAAATGGATGTCCAGCTGGTCTCTGAGCAATGGCTACTCTGGAAATACTCTGCCCAGCACCCACCCAGTTTTATTGCTGAGCATGACAACATAGGTTATGGTCTATCCCTTTGGTCAGTTGGGGTCAGCTGTCCAGGCTGTGTCCCCAGCCAGCCTCTTGCCCACCGCCAGCCTACTCACAGGGGGCACAAAGTGGGAAACAGAGAAAGCATTGACACTGTGCAGGTACTGTTCAATAATATCTAAAACATTTGTGTATTATCAACACTGTTTTGGTCATGAATCTAGATACAATCTGCTATGGAGGAAGTTAACTTCATCCCAGGCAGTATGGGATGTGTGGCCAGTATGCCACATTTAAGAGATATTTTAGATTTAGCTGTTCTTTCTTTGGGGTGCAAAGATGGATGAGACCATCGCTCTGGCTCTGTTTATGTCATAAATTGAAACAGACTAAGGCATAATCTCACAGGTACATCTTGGCCCTCTTGCACCCAAAAGAGATGATGACTGCACCCTAACTTATGGAAAATATTCCTGACATAAGTTATCTCAGGAGCTATGCCCAAGCATCATTGGGAACTGCAGTGGCTGGCAAAGACAAAAACCACTAACAGGAACTATATTCGGAATTAAACAGCATGAGTAGTCAGGAACAAGGCCTTTTACTTATTTGTATGGACACATCTTCAAAGTTCTCCCAACTCATTTTTCTACAAAAATAGTACCTTGAAGTAAAGATTTGCATGTTGTGTCCTCTTTTGGTAAAAATTAGGTAGGTTGATTAGTTGTTCTTTTGTCAGAAGGAATGTCTTTACCTTAGTACTATGATAAACTGTGCAGCAATGACACAAGGAGTAAATACTAGTCCAGAAACAATTACTTCTTCTGAAAAAAAAAGAGAAAAAAACCCAGACAAAATCAACTATTTATTTTCATTTATATGGGAGACAAAGTATAAGAATTTTTTTAAGTCCCAGAAAAAGTTTGCACAGAAGCAAACAGTACAGCCCAGAATTCCTTCTGATGGCATATCTGTACCTCTGTGCATTCTGCAGGTTATATTGATGTATTTCTGGGAAAGGTAGGGAAGAAGTCCCCCCTATGCATCTGATATGAGCTGATAAATACAGAATGTTTGTTTAAGTGTATTTTTATTTATTTTTTTTTTAGGTTTAGTCTTTTTTTGTATCTTTTGGGGAGGAGTTAAATTTAAATCTGCTCTAAATATTTTATCCAATGTGCATATTTATTTTCAGACAGTTGTGTTTGATGAGAGAGGTTCAGACTGTTAATGTTTCTAAAATCTCCTAGCTCCACATACTGAATAGGACAATTAATACAGCATACAGAAAAAATAAATATGCACTACTATCTAAAATTAGGTCTTTCCTCCTTTAACAAGTTAAGTAAATCTGTTTTTCAATTGGGGACATTTAGACTATTTAAATATTTCTGACACATATCAAAGAACAGTAAGTTTACCACCCTCTGTATTAATTTGGCACATACGTACCTGCCGTCAGTTTTCACTGATTGCTTTCATCTCTAAAATCCATTTTCTATGATTAGCATCCAGATCCTTATGCAGACTAACATGTGACACATTAATTAATGTAATTTCATCATTTCAATCTTGCTGTATTTTGCCTATTATATTTTGCAGTAAAAAAAAATGAAAGCAATTTTGCATATACTCTGTTAAGCCTTGTTGCAAATTAAAGCTTTCTATTTTCTTTGGAATTTATCTCTAGCTCATTTTAGGTCCACTCATCTGTTGACTTAATACGTGGTCTGTTACCAGGAACAAGCACACAAAGGAATTACATCACTGGCTACAATATTTAAGTGCAACTTACTTATTTTAAAGGGCAAAATGCGGTATACTGTAACCTACCTGTCAGCTACGCCAATAATACAACTGAATGTCAGGAGCAGTGCTCCTTAACTCTGAATTTCCTATTATTTTATTTTGGACTTTATATTGTCTAGAGGAAAATACCATTTAGCTATTTTTCTACAGTGTTTCTCCTTTTTTCTAAAATCTCTTTTTCCATGACATGACTTTCATGAAGAAAGAAATGTTAAGCATCTCTGAAAATGTTTGGTTCTTTGAAAGCAAAAGTAATGCAAGTTCCCTGTGGATCTAAAAGTGCACTTAATTAGTCCAACCACATAATTTCTCAAAGAAAATCATTATTCCAGTCATGTAAATGAAGGTCAACTTACAATTCACTAAGATTTTCTATCTCAGAAAATCAGTTATATTTGCTTGCAATTTTTTCTTTGCATGGGATTGTAGACCTTGCTGAACTAAAAAATACATCTAGTTTAAATAACTATTGGCAAAAATAGATGAAAAAAGTATTGTGACTTCTTTTGTGTACAACACTTTCTAAAACACTTGCTGCATGCAATCATGTGAGATATAGTTCAAATCACTTACCATGTAAGGGTCAATCACAGACCCTGTTAACATTTCTCCTTTAGGGCACAAGAAGGATATAGAAACCATTGCATATAGTTGGGAACTTTTGAAAAACAATTTATGAAAAAAAAATGAAATTATCATGTAATAGGTCCCTGAGTGTGAATTTATATACAGTTGTCTTATATCTCCCAATCACAAATTTCCAGGTTTCTTGAGTGAACAACTTCTGGCTTATGAGAGTGTTCATAATAACAATCTAAGAAATTACTTCAATTTTGTCAGGTTTTCAAGATTTTTGACTCATTCTTTGCACTGTAAAACTTGTTGGAAATGTAAAGTTTTCTTTGTTACTATCAAATACTTCCATGATGACTGCAAAAATGTAAGTATTCACAGGCAATGGCAGTCTCTTTAACAGGTTAATGATCAGATTTATCACTGTAGCATACATATTAGTACATAGAACCTAGTGTGCATATTGGTGCTGTAGTACAGTAACTGCATTGATTTGTTTCATCTGCATTCCAGTGGACATCAAGGGGTTAGGCAATTTATGAGGAAAAGTATCGAAATATGTTGTTTCCTCAAAGAGTTTGTTCTTTATACTTCTAGAGATAAAGCTATAACTTTTCTTGGTGCACACTTTTCTGAGAATTCATGCATTATTTACAGAAAATACCTTGTCTTTGTACTGCATCATGATGCAGCTGTTATTAAAAACTGTTTACCCTTGTGGGGAGAGAGAATTACAGCAGCAGAATTCATAGGATCCACATCTGAACTAGTTGCTTCACAGAAAACACAGTGAGGTTTCATAACTAAGGTTGACCTAACTACCTGAAGCTCGTGGTAGGATCATCCATAGAGGACAGTTAAAACATAAATGTGAAAATAAGAACAAGGAAAGCACAAAGTTAAGAGAGAAAAGGATAAGAAATCTGTGATATGTTCTGATACCCTGGGGTAGCTTGGAGCTTTACTTGAGGAGTGGCTTAAGCAATTTCTGGAAAAAAAAAAAATCAAACAAAAAACCCCAAACAAAATAAAACACACCCACCCCACCCCACCCCCCAAAAAAAAAACCACAACAAAACAAAACAAAAAAAAACCCAACAAAACCAAAACAAAAAAACTAAACCAAAACCCACTCAGTTACATCTCTATTAGTAAATAAAACATGATAGGTCCTGATTAAAAGATGAACATCAAGGCATTTTAAAGTCAGATGGGTAACCTCCTCCTCCTTTTTACCACAGGAAAAAAAAAGTTATTATCCATCCTTCCTGTTGAGAACAGCACATGGTGCATTCTCTTCTTCAAATGACTCCTAGGGTCTGTCTGGAAAAGTGGATCAAAATCATGCCAGGGAGCGTGCTAGCCATTACCAAGGACAGTTAACTGTATGTCAGTGACCAAACCTGTGCTCTTGGTCTGTGTAAATTGTTGCTATAAATGGAGCTTGAGGGAACATGTGAAGAAAGTGTTGGAGATAGCTGTGAGGTAGACACAAAAGTTTTCAGTACAGAAACTTACGAGAGAGAATGAGGAAAATAATCTTTCAGATATGTAGACTTAGTAGTATCTTGATCTTTTGCATGTGTTTGTGCTTTCATATAAAGTAGATCAAACAACTCAAGGCACTACCTGGAGCAAGTAGGTCCTTCATTTTAACTGGCCTCCAACCTTTTCAGGAGGAACAGTTTGTTTCATAAAGCACTGTCATGGTTTAACCCCAGCCAGCAGCTAAGCCCCACACAGCCGCTCGCTCACTCCCCCTGGTGGGATGAGGGAGAGGATCAGAAGGGTAAAAGAAAACTCGTGCGTTGAGATAAAGACAGTTTAATAGGGAAAGTAAAAGCTGAGCACGCAAGCAAAGCAAGACAAGGAATTCATTCACCACTTCCCATCAGCAGGCAGGTGCTCAGCCACCTCTAGGAACACAGCACTCCATCACACATAACGGTTCCCTGGGAAGTCAAACACCACCCTTCCAAACATCCCCTCCTTCTTCCTCCAGCTTTATACACTGAGTATGATGTCATTTGGCCTGGGATATCCCTTTGGTCAGTTGGGGTCAGGTGTCCCAGCTGTGTCCCCTCCCAACTTCTTGTGCACCCCCAGTCTACTCTCTGGTGGGGTGGTGTGAGAAGCAGAAATTTCTGTGATGCTGTGTAAGCACTGCTCAGCAGTAACAAAAACATCCATGTATTATCAAAACCAGCACAACCACACACTTAAAAATATTTCTTCTCTACTGATCTCACCTGAATTTCATTGAATTGCTTGATATTTTTTTTTTCCTATGCTGACTTGATCTTAGCTCCTAACAACACACAACACATAATGTTCCCAGAGAACAACATAAGGGCATCTATGTTGTTATAACAAGACAGTTCAGGTCCATCAATCTCATCTACTTTACCTATCATTTGTCTCCACTGGTTAGTAGTAGCTACTTATGTGAGGATTTACAAAAACAACAAGAATACAACAATTGTTGATAATTTCCTGGAATATTTTCCCAGTTCTTATCAGACTGCAACTCAAGGATTTCTTGAGCCAGACGTAGTTGCTTTTGGTATTTAGCAAAACATTAATACACCTTCATTTGGATGTCTCCATGCAAGTGCTTAGATGTGAGCTGGATGTCAAAGCTGTAATTATAGTTAATGGACTGACATGTAGCTAATGAACTGTCTAGTCAAGACAGTCAGTAGAACCTCAAGAGAGATTCAATTCATGGTAAAGTAAACATCCTGGGTACACATGCATAAGCATGAATGCCTGGTGTCATTTGAAATACCCAAGTTTAACTCACCAGTTCTGGTCAAGAAAGCAAATGTGTCTTTCAGGTTTAACATCCACTTGCAAGTTTCTAGGGTGTCTGAAATGACAGTAAACATCGGTGTTAAATGAATAAGCTGAGTCTTTTGCATTTAATAGATCCAGCTGGGCTTTCCTGCAGCAGTTTTACCCAGCTTCTTCTTGAACTTCAGTAATACATCAAGTCCACAATATCTTGTGGCGAGGTGTTCCATACAGCTTATGTATGCTTTGTGTGAGAATATGCTTCCTTTTTTTTCCTGTTTCATCTTACTATGTTTTGCATCTAACAATTACTCACTTCATTTCATTCTCTCTGATTCTTTTTTTATCAGGAAGATTGAACAATCGTTTTCTATTCAATTAATCATGATTTTGTAGACTGCCCTATTATCTAGTGACCTCTCCAGCTACTAGGACTCCACACTGATGACCATATCAAGAATATCCCAGTCATAATTTTTTTTGTGAGCTTTGAAACACACCTTCCAGGTTCAATTACAACTTTCCAAACAACTTAGTTATCCAAAAATTCTGCTTATTCAGTCTTGGCCAATTTCCATCTGCTCGATTTTTGAGACTTTATTCTATTGCCAAATGCTAACTGTCCTACTTTTTGAGACAGTCTTCTACATCGTCTCATGCACTGTCTACTGTCTGTCTTGAACGAAGTTACTTTCCTTTTAAGCACACATTTAAGTGCTTTTCTGAAATGGTGCCCAAACTGCAGTGTTCTCAACCAATATGCTTTCTTTTTCTAATTTTATTATATTAGTTTATTTATTTCAATAAAATCATCATTACAATCACAAATATTAAAGCTATGAAGACATTTTAAATTAAACTGGAAATCATTTAATACTGAGTTTTGACTAACATATGGTCTAGCTGTTGGGCATAGTTTAAACAAAAATTTTGGAGCCCATGCATCTTTTATGGAAAATGAAAGGAAACAAAGTAATTTTTCTGCCACTTTAAAGCAGCATACATTTTGAAAAAAAGATTGACTTTCCTAAAAAAAAAAAAAAAAAAATCCAGCCAGCAAAATTTAATGAAATTAGCCCATGCAAGCCATTAGGCACTCTTATGAAGCCTTGTATTCAGATAGTTAGAAAATTCAAAGCAAAGGTTGAACTTTAAAACCATAGAACTTGTGATTGGGAGGAAAAAGAAACATTTAAAACTCAGAAAAGCACACCTGCTAAGTTTCATACAGATCCAGTAAAAATTCATGCTGATGGTTCTTTAGGTGTTTATACCTCAAGCTCCAAAAATATTTTTAGACTGCGCTATTTCAGTTGGAAGGGACCTACAGTGACCATCTAGTCCTACTGCCTGACCACTTCAGGGCTGACCAAAAGTTAAAGTATGTTGTTAAGGGCACTGTCCAAATGCCTTTCAAACACGGACAGGCTTGGGGCATCGACCACTTCTCCAGGAAGCCTGTTGCAGTGTTGGACTACCTTCCTGGTAAAGAAAATGTCCAGTCTAAACCTCCTCTGGTGCAGCTTTGAACCATTCCCATGAGTCTTATCACCGGATCCCAGGGAGAAGTGATCAGAACCTCCCTCTCCACTTCCCATCCTCAGGAAGCTGTAGGGAGAAATGAGGTCGTGCCTCAGCCTCCTTCTCTCCAAACTAGACAAGCCCAAAGTCCTCAGCCACTCCTCACAGCACATGCCTTCCAGCCCTTTCACCAGCTATGTTACCCTCCCCTGGATGCATTCAAGTACCTTCACATCCTTCTTAAATTGAGGGGCCCAGAACTGCACACAGGACTACAGGTGAGACTGCACCAATGCTGAGTACAGAGGGACAATCACCTGTTTTGAGGTTGTGCTGTGTTTGATGCACCCCAGGATGGGATTTGCCCTCTTGGCTGCAACGGCATAAGTTTTCTGTTTTGTGTCAGCCTGATTAAATATCTGAAATATTGCAATGAGAACAGGGTCACTGCATTCATATTCTTGTACACAGATTTATTTTTTTTAAAAAATAAATACTTAATAAGAATAAAATATTTTTCAAATTAAAAATACCTTATGAATTTATTAAAGAGAGTGTTGCCTAAAGCAAAAAACCTAATGAAACATACAGAGTAAATGGCACATATATATATACAGAAATATATACATATATGCATATACATCCATATATACACACAGATATGCATATACATGCATATATACATACATACTTATATACATATAGATAGATAAGTAGGTAGGCAGGTAGATAGGTAGGTAGATACAAAAAACACCATTGCCAAGAGAGACAGAGAGGCTTTGTTTATGAAATATGTGCATTTTTTCATTCACCTTCCTCTGTAGCATAAAAATTTGGAGAATTCTAAGGGCCCTTCACAAGAAGTAGTGTTTGCCATGAAGAGGCAGAACACACAGCTATACCTAACTCCTTAGGGATGGATCTTGGTTTGCATTTTGTACCAAAACATTTCAGAAAGAAAGTACAGCAAAGTGTAACGTATAGATCCTCTATCTGGAATGACATATTCTCTTGACCAGTGCTGAATATAGTCTCACCTAACATTCTGTTTGTTGTAGCACTGAAATCAATAGAAACACTTTTCTTTCATATAAATGTCTAAATTTACCTGAAGAAATGTACTTGTCTTGAACTGTAAATATTTTGCTTTAAATTTCCCCATGCAAATTAGATCCTTCCTGTTGAGTAAAATTAATTGAGTGAATGTAGTTTTCTTATGTCTAACAAAAGAGTAAAACATAATAAACCACAGAAGCTTTGCACAGCTGCAAAATATCCATTACTCTCTATAAAAACCTGTCTTCAATGTTCATTGTGAGTATTTTTTTCTTAGATGACATAGAATTGTGATTACCCATATTTTTGAAGAGTACTTTCTGTAAATGAGCAGAGAAAGCTGAAATATTTGATAAATAGTAGAGATTCCTCCATTCATGTGACTGGGGCAGAATGAGAACTGTTAGAGACTCTCAAAACATAAAAAATTTATTCAAAAAAAAATGTACTTTTCCAAAACACTGATGAAGTATTCTAGCCACTGAGCATATAAAAAACTTAGAAGTTCTTCCAGTATCATATTTCCTCTATAGATTCCTATTTCATCTCCTGAATAATAAAAAAATAATAAGAAAACCCACACAAACTTAAAGAAGATTTCATTATAAGTACACGTTTCCTTTCATGAAACTGCTGTGTACTCTTCATTCTCACCAGAGATGAAGTTATATAATTGAGAGCAATGCACCAAACTACACTAAATCTTTGAACACTGAATACCACTATTCCGTGAAGGGGGGCTACGGTAGAGAAAGAAGTTTTGTGCAGCATTATTTGTTTTACACTTCCCCATCTTGGACAATCTTTGTCTTTTTTCCTTCCTGTAGCCTTAGAGATGTGTCAAAGTATGACTCCATCATTCTAAAAACAATGGAAAAACAAGCTTCATTGAGTAACTCACCTCAGTGGCTGATAATGAAAGAAGATGCTTTTGTGATTCTGAGTTTTGTGTTGAGGAACTAGATTTGTGAATGTTGTCATCACATATACTGCTGCTCTGTGGTTTGCTGGGTTTTTTTTTAAATCTCTGCATTAAAATATGTTTTTGATTCCAGCACATTCACTTACATTTAATAACTGCTTGGTTCAAAAAGTCATCAATTTTTACTGAATTTTTTTCAGATTATGAACCTGCTCAGAAATAGTGAGACAATGAGAATTAGTCCCTGTCATTTCATCATGATTTTTAAGATGTCATGGCCATGGTAATCTGTTGCTTTATGGGGTTTAGCTGCAATAGTATTGCTAATGTTGACTGTTTTACTGCTCTGTTCCCAAGGGAAATCCCATCTTCCAAACATGCTGATATTTCAGCCTATGACTTGCTTACAGTACAGGCTGACCAGTTAGGAAGATGAAAAATTATTGCTTCTCTTTCTGGAACAATATCATTCAGTGTGACAGGGAAAATGATAGCTCGCACCGGAGAAGTTACTGTTTTCTGTAGTAAGGCGGGTGTCACAACACGACTTTTGAAGAGCAATGTAAAAACAATACAATTAAAATGGGCATGAAAAACATTCCTTAATTTTCTGAAATACACACATCCAAATATTTTTATTTATTTATTTAAGAAATTAAATATTTTTCAAGCTGTAATGAACAGCAGAAACAAGGTGATTTATTTATAGAAATCTGTTATCAGTGATCATTTTACAGAAGATTTAGGCTTATCCCTATTACTTTCTGAGAAAAATGGTTTGAGATTTTCCATGTTGCCTCGGTTGTAATAAAGTTATTCTCCATGGTAAATGCTATTGTTATGAATGAAAACATGATAGAAATTGTATTACTGGAGTTTTCATAACAGTTTAGAAGAGAGACAGAAATTGGAAGAACACTTTACAGATTAGGGCTCTATATGGGCTGATGGATGCTAAGCTTCAAGTCTCTGTTGTATTTGGGGCAGATAATTGAACTTTGGTTTCCCTCTTTTCAAGTGATCTACCTACCTATATTTATCCTGGCATTTATGCCTTAGCTACTTTTGTGGAAATAAACCCAAAGCATAGCATCATAGAATCATAGAATCATTTAAGTTGGAAAAAACTCTTAAGATCATCAAGTCCAACTATTAACCTAGCACTGCCAGGTCCACCACTAAACCATGTCCCTAAGCACCACATCTACACATCTTTTAAATACCTCCAGGGGTAGCAACTACACCACTCCCCTGGGCATCCTGTTCCAATTCTTGACAATCTGTTTGGTGAAGAAATTTTTCCTAATATCCAATCTAAACCTCCCCTGGTGCAACTTAAGGCCATTTCCTCTTGTTCTGTCACTTGTTACTTGGGAGAAGAGACCAACACCCACCTCGTTACAACCTCATTTCAGGCAGTTGTAGAGACCAATAAGGTCACCCCTCAGCCTCCTCTTCTCCAGACTAAATAACCCCAGTTCCCTCAGCCACTCCTCATAAGACTTGTGCTCTAGACCCCTCACCAGCTTTGTTGCTCTTCGCACACGCTTCAGCACCTCCATGTCTGTCTTTTAGTGACAAGCCTAAAACTGCACACAGTGTTCGAGGTGTGGCCTCATCAGTGCCGAGTACAGGGCCATAATCCCTCCCCTGCTCCTGCTGGCCACACTATTTGTGATACAAGCCAGGATGCTGTTGGCCTTCTTGGCCACCTGGGCACACTGCTGGCCCATGTTCAGCCGGCTGTCAACCAGCACCTCCAGGTCCTTTTCCGCTGGGCAGCTTTCCAGCCACTCATCCCCAAGCCAGTAGTGCTGCATGGGGTTGTTGTGACCCAAGTGCAGGACCCAGCACTGGGCCTTGTTGAACCTCTTACAGCTGGCCTCAACCCATCGATCCAGCCTGTCCAGATCCCAAAAACCTATATATTTCTTTCATAACACAGTAAGAAAACAATGTCAAACTTGGAATTTTTTTAAACAAATGAATATTCTGGTTGTAGAGACTGCTGTACATTTTTTTGTCCACCTCAAGCATACAGCCAGATTTTTAAAGGCATTTAGATGCCTGAACTGTGTTGTGCCTGTAGGGGATAGTTGCTGTGTATTTTATAAACCTATTCTTAGATTTCTTTTTTTCTGAAGAGACTCAGTTGGATAGCTATGAGCAATTATTCCTCGCTGAGTTTAGAAAAAGGCTCTCACCCAATTTCTGCAGTTTGCAGAAAGCGTCCAATTCATGTTTTCTGTCACTATTAGAGGCATATTCAAACTGGGTGCAGCTTTTTCAGGCAGATTGCTGTCATTGATTGTCACCTTGTAACGGTATACAGGGAACTGTTACAAAAGGCACACGACACAGGAGTAGATTTATTCTAAGTTATTATTTATATTCCTATAAAGGAACTTCCAAATTCCGAATCTGATCTAACGTCTAAGTCTTTAGGATTCTTCATAATTGTCATGCACATCTGACAAACAAGTCTGATCAGTACTCCTGCAAATATACTTTTCCTTGTTTTTCTGAGCATGTTTCATTATCAAAAACAAGCTTAAATTAGTTTGTTAACAAAATCCAGAAGCACTTTCATGGTAAGCTGTATATACAACTGATTATTTATTCAGGATAGGTAATATTACTTATCATTGCAATAATGGACAATTGTAGCTGAATTTAGTCAGAGACAACAAAAGTAGTATGTTAATTTGAACTTATAAATCTAAATGTGTATAGACCCTTATATAGCACTAAAGCTAACTGGCATGGAAAATTTACCCTCGAAGACAAGGTGGCCGTATCCAAAATGGCTATTTGCTGATATGTCTCTGCTTCATACTATGTTGTAACCTGTGACTGGAATTGGGTTTGGAGAGTTCTGGTCATCTCAGGGGAAAAAATGCCAAGGGCCATTCTGACAATATAAAATTGCAAGTGATCTCTTTTCAGCAGCTCACAGTACTCCCTCACGGTGCTTAATTAGTAAGAAAGGTGCAATAAAAGATACAAGTCAATTCTGTAGACGCAACTTTGATTCTTACTTTTTTTTTTTTTAGCTGGTTGACTTTTCAATTCCATAATAATGCTCTAATACATTTTTGCTCTTATACTTTTTGCAAATTTTTTTGTCTAAAGAACAACTGGAAGAAACAACCCCAGAATAAGAAAAAAAATCCCATCTTTTTTTCCGTCATTTTTTATACGGCTGCTTACATTGACTATCAGTGGGTCTTGATGTTTCAGATCTACTGCAGAATCTCTGCTGTTTGAACTAAAAGATAACAACATGAGAAGGAAATCAACAAAACCTCTACAGCAACAGTTAAGACAATCCTACTGTCTCTCCAATTCCAAAAAATAATTCTCCTTTCTAGTGCTGGTTTTGGTACTCATTGAACCCAATGGTAATTGATTTTGTTTGATCTTTCATTTCAATAATTTCCAGTCAATTTAGAAAATTAACACTTCTAAAGTACTTCTCTTTCAGTCTTTGCCTTGTTCTCACTTCTTCACCTTTTCCTTTGTAGCTACATATCAAAGTCAATTTGGTCCATCAGCTGATCTACTTCTTCTCATCAGATTCCGCTCTGTCACTGTTTGCTCAGCTGCTTTCTTCATTCACAAGTCTGATTTTCCTATCAGTCCCCCAGTTCCCTTGTTACTTCCTTCTTTTGAACTCAATGTCCTTTTCCAGGCACATGGTTTCCAATCTTCCCTGTATTTCCTTCAGGTTGTGTATTCTTCCTACACAGTCTTGGTATCAATTAATGCCTTTAACCAGTGAATTCCCTTCTCAGCAAGATATTTTTTTCCATTGCATTTGAATCAGATTATTTCTCTACCACAAATCTGTGCTGTCTGATGCCACCACTGTTACAGAGGGAAGACCGCCCTTGTTTTCATTGATGGTGCTCAGACTATGGTGTGAATTCCAGCTCAGCAACGGACATCTAAGAACAGTAGTATTGGGAAAAAGTCTAGAGGGAAGTTTTGAACTTGTACCCATGTTAAGTAGGAAACATGGTCAGTCACCTGACTGTAATGGTGTGAGCAAAATTTAGTCATAACAAGGAGAACCTGAAGGGAATGGATTCTTCAGAAATGTTAAGTGACAAAGTCAACTTTCTAATACATAAATGTACTCAAAATTATGTAATAGAGTATAGTTATAGATTTGCAGTGGGGTGAAAAAAAGATATTTCAAGTCACTAAAAAATGCAGTTTTTCAACCAGTGAAATGCCTTCACAGCAAAATCTGACTGATGATCCCACAAGAGAAGATGTAAGAAGATGCAAAAGATGTAAATGTTTGGGAATTAATGTATATTTTCTTTAGTCTCGCTTTCAGATATAGTTGAATCATTATGACTGACCATTTCCAAATAAATAATTGAATTGGAATTCATTCTACAGCTGATACTCAGAGGTTTTTGAGTCTAAATAACACAATTTTGGCAAGAATGAAGCTTGTTGTCATTAATGGAGGGTCCAGAAAGCCTTAATTACAGGATATTGCCAACACCAATAAACATATGATGGCAAAAAATATTAAGCTCCTTTCAAGACATGTATTACTATTCACGAATTATTCAGGATACACACTCCTATTCAGTATGTATTCAAGAAAGGTATTTTTACTCAGTTTTAGTAACTACGTGAAATTTGATATCTCAGTAAAGGAGTTCTGTTAAACTTGAGATGTCATATACACTTAAAATCAGCACATAATTCTAGAAAAATAGTGTGAAAGACAGTGGAAAATGCAATCACTTTTAACCCCTGCAGAGAAAAAATTTACAGGAAATATTGAAGAAAATACTGTAAACACAGGTTTGACTTGTATATAGAAGCAATTGGAGCAGAAATTAAATGAGACCCTCAGATGCTCACTTTGCGCCTAATAGTCCTACTATCCACTGTTCTCAATGCACACAATATTTTTGCATGCACTATAGAGGGAGAAAGCAGGAAGCAAATCAGTTACTGTAATATATGCATCACAATGTACTTCAAAAAAAAAAAAGGAAGAAACAGATGTTTCTTGTGCAGGTATAAAATTCAAAAGGATTATAAAACTATCAAAGAATGTGTAATGAAGTGTAGATTAAAGAGTACAGTCTTGTTGTTACAGCATATGTTCTGAACTTTCATGTTCACTATCATGAGATAGGATTCTATAACACCAGACATGTACTCATGAAAACAAGAAGATTGAGAGCACATGCAAAAGAAGTGGTCTTTTTATGTTCTGAAAGGTACAACCTGCAGAAGGGGATGAAATTAGTGTTGATGTGCCATATGAGTTGTAGAGTTGGACTGATGCGTAAGCATCCACTATCCAGTTCTCTGCAACTGAATGTCACTTTGGCTGAAGGTCAGTATGACCAAGACGCAGGTCTCAACAGTTTTTGGAATTTCTTTTGGTAGCAACAGTGCCAATTCTGTCATATATCAGTTTATTTTGATTAGGACTAAAAGGAAAGGACTCATTTCAGTGTCTCATTCTTAAAATTAGATTTACTTAACAGGTTATGGGTATTTGGGTTAAAATCCAAGTGTCAGTAACATACGTACATAGGAACGACGTTTTTCATTTTATCGTCATCACACACCACAAAATCTGAGTTTCTAACTATTATCAGTGCTTTGTCCAAACTTACATGATCGTAAATGTAACTGTGTGATGTGTGATTTACAGCAACAGATCATTAACTATAGACATAGAAAAATAATGTATAAACGCATTGCAATTTAAGAATGAGAAAAATATGAGCTGAAAAGATATGATAGAGAATAGCTTTGTTATGGATGAAACATTGGAAATTCAAAGTCCCCTTGTACACACTTCCATATGGATACAAGTGAATATCTTCAAATTATGACACAATCTGTGAAATGAAGAAAAATAGGAACCTGCTTTTACTCTGTCAGACAACCAGTGTATTATTTTCTCTCATGACTTCACAGGTGCTTCATCAACATCCATCATTATCCCACTTATGAAAGCCAAGGACAGCAGGCAGTCAGATAATCAACAGAACAGCACATTCTCCCAGACAAATACTGAATCTGATAGATTTGGAACAAATTTAGAAACATTTTGCTTCTGTTAAATGCTCATTTGGATATTCATCTGGATGAGACATCTCTTCAACTTAACTGTCATTTGGTGAAATTGCTTTGTCCATAGGCAAAGGGTAAGCCCAATTATAAATTAATCATGTCAAACAATAGGAACCCATAAACACTGGTAACCAGAGACGGGCCATGCAGAAAACGCATGTTAAATACAAACATTGTCATGATGCCAATTCAAACCAATTTTGTTTAACAACAGGGTGGAAGACAACTAGAGTGGGATTCTTCTATGACTATATTGATAGGTGCATAGCAATTCCAAGGTATAAAACGGTAGATATGAGGCTGATAGTTAAAACGTAGGTCTTACAGAAAGTCACCATTCTTCTAGGCTGACAATAAGCAGCTAAGCAGGATACCTGACAGATACATGACCTGGAATAGCCCCTTGTATCTGTATGTGGGCAACTGAATCACATATTGTGTATCTACATTCAGGAGTTGAGCGCTGCTGCTATTTTACCAGACAAGTGATTCTACAGTTGGGATGCACAGAACGTTAGAAAGTCCTTAAGGACTTGTTCAGTCCCCAAGGACTTGTTCAGTCCCCAGGGGGATTCACCCCTTGCTCTAATTTCTCCCCCGCTGTGTGGTTCTGCCTGTCAGGTGCTTTCTACAGTATTATGCGAAAGGCCTCCTGTAGCTTGCTGGTCTATGCATCAAGGCCTGTATTGCAAAAGCACATGAGGAATGTGGGAATCCGTATTCTGTTCAGTTCCATTCTGAGCTCTATTCAGAATCCATGCCCCATCATCTCCATCACTATTCCTTCTAACAGCAACAGGCTGCTTGGAAAATTTAAGGTGCTGCTTATTAACTTAGGATACTCACTCTGGAAATGGCAGAGAGTGAGTGCACAAGCAGATGTATCAGAAAAAAAAGAAAAGGAAAAACAAATCCAAACCAAAAAATGCTTAGCAATGAATTGAAGGGAAGCTAAGTACAGCTCAAGCAGATATAAAAGTATGTGTAATTCTAAAGCATGTATCACATCCAGGTTAAAATAGGTGAGTCACCAGGAGGATTGCTTAAAAGCACTAAATCTAATATCTATGTTTAGGAATTTCAAGCTTCCACTGCTAGAGAAGTCTGGCAGAAAGGTACATGGTACTCTTTGGCATCAAGATATGTGAACAGCCAGACTGGCAGCAAAAGCTTGAAAAAACTTCTGAAGATCTTATTGTTCTAAAATACTCTCATCCCAAACCAACTCTGCTTGGCAATTATTTCCCTTTTCTCTGATCTATTATTTCCTGTTGTTCAGCCCCAGATGTGCTCACCAGCATGTGTTTGCTTGAAGGAGTCTTTCCTTTTTATCTAGGTACTTTACTTTACTTATGCGTATGCTGATACTTCATTTCTTCTTACCATACTGCCTCTACAAGTCTGAGAGATGATAAAAATTCTTTCATGCACTGAGAAGAAATGCTTCAAGGCTTTGTTTTCTGATCTGGATTCTTCGGCCACCAATAAATTCAGCAGTAATAAGCAACATGGAGATCAGATCAGCAAATTGTTTGAACAGTGCCCAAAGCATGTTTAGCCTGTACCAAACTTTCCCAGCAAATTCACAGGTACTGGGTTGGGTGTGCTGTGCTGGAAATGCAAGATTTACCCGTGTCATGGAAGAGACCTATGAGCATAGGAGGCTGAATCCATTCTTGCTCCCTAGAAATTACATAGATAGTTCTGGGCTTCTTTGCAGCTGAACAGATCTTCTAACTGAATACCATAAAGCTTCAATTTATTATTTTTTTTTCTGTTAGAAGATCTTCAGTTGGAAGTTTGTCCACCTTAGCCTTCAATGCCTGCAGTTTATTCAGAAATTGCTTTAAAATGTTGGACTGTAGCCAAGGCTCCAAGGCAACTCCACCACGCAGGCATCCATTTATTATTGATTGTACAGGTGCCTTCAATGCCCAGGGTCTCTGGGCACAATTGATCCCATCATTTGGGAGCAACCTGGCCCAGGCAGCAGGCAGCACTGAGGCTGTTAATGCTTTTCCTGGCTACCAAGCTCCCAGAAGTCTAGTCTGATTGTGTCTGTACAGAGGTGCTTGGCAGCAAGTTCACAGGTAGCTCATCAGTTTCTGTCTGTAAGAACTTGAAAGCTTATTATCCTCAAGAAAAAACAAACAAACAAACAAACAAACAAACAAACAAGAAAAAACAAAACCAAACCGCAAACCAAAGAAAAATGCAGCAGTTTTTTAAGTTGAAAAATTATGACATTTGTATTTCACTTGGAGGGAGTTTTACAACCAGTTTCACTTAGTATTGAAACAAATGTAAAAAACCTTCCCCAAATATATTTGTCTTTCAGCCAGGTATAGAGTTTGCCTAATGTACATGTATATCCCCAGAAGGCAAGGTATACATAGATTTACACAATTACCTGGACTGAATATTAGAAATCCTTCTTGCCCCCAGAATTTTTCTTCCAATGTAATTACATTCAGCTGAAAGTATCCATAGTTGTTCTGTTTCCTAAATTGGTTTATTGCCTGCTTTTAAATCATTGACTATTATTCCTGTTTCTTCCTCTGTGTGAATCCTTGGTTTTGTATTACACCATGCCAGAAACAAATAGAAATAGATGTGCTGAACACACGGGTATCAAGCAGTTTGCCCAGTAATAATTGCTTCATGACAGTTTTCTATTCCTCTAGTTCTTCTCCCTTTGGGATAGTTTAGTGGTTTGGAAAGCATTAGTAAGAGAGAGACAAAGTACCGTCTCAAGCTAGATACTATTACTGCACACTTGATAAAATCTAAACATTTTTGAAATAATGGTTCTCTGAATAATTAAGTGGGTTGTGAAAACCTCCAAACATTACTGATTTTTACAACACTTCATAATTTTTAAAAGATCACAAAAGAATTCCAGTCTTGGAGAGAAGTCAGCTTCATAGTACAATTGAAAATATTTTGAAAGTGGCAGATATTCAGGGCAACATTTCTTTTTAATCCAGTACTTTTCAACATTGTCAATTCATAAATAATTACATAAATGATACATATAAATAAAATTTTTCTTAAAAGTAACTTTTTAGCTTTTATTTTCCTCTAACAGAAGTACTGTAGTCAGGAAATTCTCTTGTTTAGATTTCAATAAAAGATGAAAAACAATCACTCAGTCTTTAAATAAATAAATAAATACCAGCTGTTAAGAATTCTTGCACATCAGCTAGTCATTGCTGTGTAAACCAAAAATAAATTTTGGCAGGGAACTCTGAAATCTATTTAATACAGAAAAGTTTTTTAAAAAACCTTCTTGAAAAAGAGTTTTCTGTCTCATGAAGCTGTATTTTGGCAGCTTCACAGCAAGTCTGTTTGTCTAGAAAGCTGAAGAGAATTCTTCAAGTGTCGTGTTTGCCCTAGGTTTAGGTCTTGATATTAATCTCATTCTGTAGATGAAGGGGTCATTTAAAAAAGAAAAAAAGTCTTTAGAAATAACATCAAAATACTTCTGCTGTAAAGTTGCCATCAACAGTATTTGTTTTACAATTTGCCATGGAAAGGAGAACTTGATTCGAGTTTCATCAGGTAATGTGAGAAATTCATTATCCCTAGTAGATTTAAATTACTCAGATTTAATACAATGGAGAGTTATATGTTACATTATGATATTTCTTAATTATTTTAACATTACTTTGGTTCACTAAAATTCTTTCCAAAACAAAAAATACTTCAAGAAAAGTGTCCATCTCATTATATTTTATGATATCTTAAATCTATTTTTCAAATTAATTATTTCTCTTAGTAGCTCTTTTGGTGCCTGTTGAGAACTGGCACAGAACATTACTTCTGTAACGCTGAAATACAGCAACACACATATGGAGATGTCTCAGACTGAGACCTATAACAAGACTGTACACATATTGTTATGTGTATTAGAAGAATATAAATCAGAATAGATCTTATAACATTTTGTAGTACAGTATTTTTAAAGTGGAGAGTAGCTAGTTCTATGCATAAAGAGTCAAAATAGTAAAATATTTCATACTTAAATAATTTATAACAATATGTAGATGTTGACTTCAGCTTGTCTAATGGTGAAAAGATTTTTTTTTTTCTTTGTTTTCAGAGCTTATAAGAAAGTTAGTCCAATAAATACAGACACATAGAAACCTGTACTGTGCATAGAAAGGGCTCCATAATCAAGACTTTTAACATTTAATATTAATATTTCAATAGTTATGGAAGAGCAGACATTGAAAGTTTATATCCTGGCACAAAAATATATCTACCACTGATATATCGTTGACTAAATGTGTGCACTAAAAAAATTGTAAATTTACTGTATTTCTGCCCCATGGCAAATTTACAGTTTTGCTCAGGGAAGGAATGTCAGTGCACCTCACCAGAGAGTAATTATATATTTCTTTTAAGAACTTTGACAACTTTGCTAAAATATCAGCATTTTCACACTTAGTGCTCAGAAGCAGCCAATATATCACTGACCTTGTAAATCCAGTCTTACCTTTACTAGCAAACTCAAAAATGAATATAATGAATCTTATGGTAGACTCACTGACACACGTTCTGCTTTCTTTGACTTTCTGTGGATGCAGAGTGACCACTGGGCTAGGTTTTCTGGGTTTTCAGTCCCTTGAATGTCATTCAAAAACGTTAGAGGCAGCATGTCCATAAATGCCCGTACTGTTTCTCTACAGGGACATTGTTGCAGGGGGTACCCATAATTAAACCAAGTGATGTGAACATGAGCAAACTAAGTTATCATACATATCTTGCACCATTCCCACATGTACCATCCTTAATATTAATCTTGACTTCATATAAACAGGCCTAACTTGACAACTGTAGGCACTTTTTAATCTTTTTTTTTATTTTTTTATTTTTTAATCAGGTTCCTTCTTTCACTTGCAAAATATCTGCAAATATGTCTGGGAACTCTAAAATAATTACATATTTAGAATAATGAAACTCCTTAAGCCAAATTATCACATCTAGTTGCATTTCAATTTGAGCCAAATATTTCAGAAAGCTTGGTCCGGATTCTAAATCACACTGTTATGCTGAGACCACAGTATAACGGAAAGATATTTAAAAAAAAAACAAAACATATACCTTCTGTTATACCAGCTAAAAGTTGCTTCTAGGAGGTGCAGATTTGGGTAGATATTTTTTTCCTTCATACTCCACAGGGTAAACATGCTGAGCACTGCCTAGGTGTAGTTTTAATACTGTTATTGAACATTTAGACCATGAACTATTTTAAAATACTCCTTTAAAAATAGAGAGAAAGATATAGAACAGTTACACAATAAGCATGAAGGAAGGCTACTCATACTTAATCATCTGTTTCTTAGGTTCTTAGCACCATTAAAGTACCATTAAAGAACCCACAGAAATCACCTACACTCCCAGGTGTACAATATTTTTCTGGGGAAAGCATTTGCACAGAGGAACACCTTGAAAAATGTCATCTGAATACAAAGCATTGGAAAGAAGCTAAGTACAGAATTTCTAGTGCCTACGTTGTGCTTGTGGACTTGGCTATGACAGTGCTGAGTGCAGTGCTTCAGGTAAGCGTGTCAGCACTCAGCTAGTAAAGACCTATTTTCAGGAATTTCTCTTTAGAACTTATGAATTCATTTTGACACAGAAGTACTCCTGACATAAATTATGTCTCATTCTAGGAAATATTTTAAGTTATTTTTAATTTTGCATGGCTTTGAAAGACGATTGTCACTGGCAAATTATATAAGTTCAAGAAAATATGGCAAAGTGAGCAAATATAAGAAATTTGTGGTAAACATTGAGTATTTAAAATGTTTGCGTTGCTTTCAATTTTAAAAAAGAAAGTTGTTTCAAAGTACTCCAAGAATTAAAAATCAGCTCCATGATTCTGCTCAAGACAAGCCCATCAGGTCAAGCTATCCCGTTTGTGAGCACTTGTATCTGATTTTATATAATTAGAGAGTTTTCTGTTGGAGAGATAATGTGGAAGTCTGCTAATAAGTATTAATTCCAGTTCAAGAAGATTTCAATCTGCACATAATCAGGTCTACAGCCAAAAAGATTCCATTTTGGTCATTCAGTCTGATGTTATGCATAATGCAGGCCACTGAGTTTCACCGGCTTCACACTGTATTAATACATCCACATACATTCCAGATGTGTCATCTAAAAATATGTTTGGGAATGTATAATTATTTAGGTCTGTGTGTCTTTATTTTCCTTTACAATTTCTTTTAATGTCAAGCAAAAATTTGAATGAGATTGACTAACTGTCCCTAACATGCTATTTTGGGCATTGCGGTTCAAGTGTAAAACAATAGGCAGTTTTAAATACCACAGTCAAAATAGAATGTATCCATGATACTTTTTTCTATAGTTTTCTATGTGCCAGGTTAAAAAAAAATCTGTTTTACTGATGCATTGTAAAAGAATACTAAGGTTGCAATTTACTGAATACAGAAGTGAAATTTTGTTGGTTTTTTTACATTCAGAATTAAATCTGTCCTTAAAGTCCCAATTTAGTAACAAAGCCTACTCATACTTCCTTAGGATTTTAAGTATAGTGTTAAATAAGGTGTAAATATATTAGTGTTAAAGTGTTAAATATATTAGTTATCCACTGCATATTTATGAATCAGATCACCTGTGTGGAGGCAATCATTGTGTCATCTCCTTTATTTATGCTTTCACAGTCCATATGCAGAGAAAGCCACTAAAAATAGTTTGCATCTGGTGGGTTGGTCATTGTGATAACAAAAGGATTAAACAGGAAGGTATCTCTCTGCTTTCAATAATGTCTAGCAATACAGAGGATCTATTTTCTTCACTATGTATACATCATTTAATGTTTTCAAGCATTAAGACTGCCACACCTTTCTTTTTTTGCCCTTGAAAAGCAGCTGTATTATTACTAAATTTTTGACCAGTAATGTTCTATGGGAAGCAAAAACATCACTGAGAACGCAGAAAACGTACACAATTTGCTTAAAATAGTCAATCTTTCAGACATGATATTTCCCAAGAAAACTATTTTTAAAGTTATTTAGTACATAATTTTTTCTAGTATATTGTTAAGATTTTTTTTATAAACTAAAAATTGTAGCAGGGATGTAATTCTTGATATGCTGAAAATAATTGTGAGATTTTTTGGGTTTTTTTGTTTACAACAACCTTCTTCTTGATAGTAGTATATATAAAATGATGTTTGTAGAAGCCTACATAGTCTTGGCTGATCTCAATTAGTTATATTTTAATACAAAAGTCAGGGTTTAGATTGAAAAAAAGAATAGGTTTCCATGGAAAATACTGGGATTAATCAAGCAAGAAGCATTATATTATTTGCAATATTTTCATCTGCCTTTAATCTCAATCAGATATACTATAAATGAGATCTAGACTGAGTGGTTTACAGAGAGACTTGGGGAATGGAAAGACTACAGCATGGGATGATTGGATCAAATGGCAGGTGCACATTTCATTGACAGTATCAGGATATATTTGGCTAAACAGTCAGGCTATTTAAATAATCTTTTGTTATGCATAAATCTGAGGAATTTCAGTGGTTTTGCTCAAATGGATTAACATCTGATAGGACTGTGTTCTCCTGTCCATTTGGTGGAATCAAGAAGTCAATGTAAGACTTTGGAAGGCAGAAGGTCATGCCCAGGTCCCTGTCAGAAGAGCTGGCTGCATTCACTTGCTACATTCCTACGCTGAGGTAATCTCCAGATATGGTCCTCTCTAGTAGTTATCCTCTTTCCCACACACTCAGCCTATTTAGCAGGGAACACAGCCACACAGCAAGTGCTCCACTCTGTTCCCATAGAGGAAGAGTTATGCATCCCTGGAATTCCTAGCATGTTTTATATATACAGTGGATAACTTAGAAATGAAAATTAAAATCTGGCCATCCACTTAAAAGAAAGGCCTTGACTAAGTGCCTTTTCCTCTTTTAAAGCTGTGTAGTCCCAATACAGCCGCCCTGCTGTGAGGCTGACACCTAGAATAGTAAAGGAGGGCACTTGGGTTTCACTTCCTCAGGAGAACACGGACAGGAGATATTTGGTTGCAAGGAACAGGGGAAAGAGACGCACCAACAAGTCCTTAGGAAGAGTCCATGGAAAATAGCTTTCAGAAGGATGGCTGGAAATAGTTCTTAGTCTGCCTCCTCCTACCCTCAAACTCTCCTGGAAATTGCATATTGGAAGCAGAAAGTTATCTAAAAGACCTCCATTTCTTTGGGTGGACTGTGTTCCTCAGACACCTGTTGAATGTTGGCTAGGAACATAGATGCAGTCCATTAGTAGCTACATACAGGATCTCTCCTTCATATATATTTGAAGAATTAAAACCAACGTGTAAGTTCTTCATAATAACTGACTACTGTATTTCTGTCCCCAGATGCTTTCTCACTTTGCTACTGGTATGTTTATATGGAGAACAAAGTTCACAGCAATATATATAGATGAGTGTATCACAGTCATTCACAGGCAGATGGTATTCTAGAAAAATGGGTTGGAGGTAATCCCCAGAGAGTGCCCTACCAGCTACTGGCACATACCGCCAACACTAGCAGGAACTCCCTGGGTCTGGCTCTAACATAAAGCCCGTAGATGGTACTGCAGCAGGAGAGGGCCGAGATGGGTGCATGCAACAGGAGGAATGAAGGGGGACTTGTATTGTGTGAAGGACACTGTACCAATCACTCATCCAAACTGTGTGCCTGTGCCATACTCAGAGTAACAAGTGGAGCAAGAAGCTTTTGCAGTGTTAGGCAGCCCTCTGGAAAGTGGAAGAGTTCTTGAGGTGTTCCTTGGGAGCTGGGGTTGCTGAGAAACTTACACAAATTAAGAACTGTTTTCAAACAGTTGCTGCAGAGGTATAACCATGTTCCCTATTCTAAGCCTTAGGCTCTGACAGGCCTCACCTATGGTTTCTACCCATGCCTTCTTGGCCATGGACCCAAGAGCCCTGTTTCAGCTCTGTTCTGAGCACCTAGGCCTTCCCTGAGCTATTCTGTGGATATAATTACCTCTAGTCCAGTCTCCTGGATGGCCCCAGGTCAATGTTGCAGAAAACCTCTTCTCCAGTCTTGTGTCTGGCCCCATTTCCTACTGTTGTTCCTGACTGGTCTTCCTGGATGGACCTGGGTCTGATTCAACACCTCACCTTGCCTGGAGATCACTGGACAACCCAGGCCTGCTCAGGTGCTGCAGGAATGCATCCCACCAGTAAAAGCATGGCCTGTGGCAGCATCACACTCAGTGCCTAGATAGACATATGTCCTGGGCTTGGCTCGGATAGGGTTAATTTTCACAAGAAGCTGGCAGGGGTCAGAGCCAGGACAGCCAAACTGAACTGGTCAAGGGATATTTGATACCATGCTGACGTCGTGCTCGGTATATAAGGCGGGAGCCGCGGGACGTTGCATGTTACTGACTGTATACATTATTTCATTAGTATTGTTGTTTTTACCGTCGTTTCTTCTCTCCTTGTGTTGTTCCATTAAACTGTTCTTATCTCAACCCATGGGGTTTTACCTTTACCTCCCAATTCTCCTTCCCACCCCACCGCCAGGGGAGAGGGGTGAGAGGGTGGCCTCATGGTGCCCTGTTGACAGCTGGGCCTAAGCCATGACAACATAGCAGCAACCCCTGGAGGAATCCATCTCACCTCTCAACCTTCTTTAACTCTGCTCCCAAAGTCAGAGCTGTATTTCTTGGCAGCCTTTTTGGAAAAGTGAGGAGACAGTAGCTTGATCTAGTGTCTGAGAGGTTGGAGTTTGATACTTTTCTCCTGCTACATGCATTGAGCATCTCTGCTGCTCCCTAATTCCCTGCTGACTGTGGAAACTGCTGGAGCATGACCAGAGTGTATCGAACATATCCTGGGACTGTGCGGAGGAGGAGCGTGACATGATATGACTCATCCATGAGCCTGAAGGAAGCAGAGAGCACCACAGGAGGCGTGCAGACCACAAGGGAGGAAAGAAATGTCCCGACTACCACTTAAACTTACATGACGTTCCCAGACTTATAGTTTTATTGACTTATTAAAAAACTAGTCTGCCTTTTCAGCAGTTTAGTTCATCTGCTTATTCTGCTGTACTATTTTTGGAGAATTTCCTTTGTCATTTAACTTACATTAGCTTTTGAATGCATTCATTCATTCCGCTCCAATACTGACTTTTTAGTTGTGTAAGAGTTTCCATATTTTCACGCCCAATTTCTAGTCTGTATAACGTCAGTCTTGATCTTCTTACACTGGTCGTAGGTTTTGATGGTACTAGTTCAGTAGTCTACTTTTCTCAATGTCTCCATTGCTGCCTTACCTTAAGGAGTGACTTCATCTGGCAATTTTGCCATAAGCCTTTAAAAAATACATAACAGTGATAAAATAAAAATAAGCCCAACTTGGATATAGATCCCAAAATCAAATGCTTTAAAGTATACAAGTTATCTTAACATTGAGTATGTAAGAAAAGATCTAAGTAAATAACTAATCTTTTTCTAAGATGTAGGCTTTTTTCACTGTATAGTGAAATACATTTATAAGCTTTTGGGTACAGGCTTCTTGCAAAGCTTTCTCTGTTGCACTGCCTGTGGGATCTGAGTCCAACCTTCCTTCTCTTCATCTAAAAGAAGAAAAAGGTAAGTAATGTTGTCTGCCGAGGTCACTCTGTTGTTATCTCCCCTCCTCCTGCCAAATGTTGATGCTTCAACAGTGAACAGGAGTGCGTTGGAGGAGGTGGTCTTGGTCTGTTGATACTTAGTGAGGCACAAGAAGAACATTTGTGCTTAACGGACAGTGAATGGTCAGGATAAGAACTCAGTAGCTTAAAATGAAAAGAAAGCTTGTGGATGACTCCATAGTATATTACCTCAGTTCCCATGAGTCACCCATGCATGAAAAACTAGCATCTTTGAACATTTTCACATGTCTCTTTACTAAAAATGGTACAACTCAACTTACCATGCCCCACTGGAAGTACCTCTAAAGCCAAAATCAGTGCATTCCAACTGAAAAAAAAAAAAAAGTGCAAACTTACGAGGTCTTTAACTTACAGGTCCACACAGAGTTACTTTAAACAGAGGTCACCTTTTTCTCTTCTCTTTGCTTTTCAACCCTTATTCATTGCTTACTCAATTCTTTCTCTCTTGGATCAATATCTTCAGGCTAAAAACCTAGACTGTGAAAGCTAAGCTGTTTCTTATCCATCCGCACTCCGTTCTGTTTGAAGAGCTGCATTGCAAGTAAAAACCTGTTTTGAAGATATATATAAACTATCAAATTAGCTGGAAATAGCAGTTCAGTTTCTTTCTTTATGCTTGAGTTAGTTAAGTAAGTTAAGTTAGATGGGCCTTCCCCTTCAGTTAGAAGTAAGGAGCAGACACGGCTTAGGTATTTTTAAGAAACTCTTGAAACCATATAGGTTTTCATTTTATTTATTTTCCCTCTTACCAACACTACCACTCTGGAAAACAAAGAAATCATCCTTTTACCTCAATCTTTCTTTTCCTTTTTCACACATGTTATCTTGAGCCCTGTTATTACATAACTTGGTGGGGGTTTTATTATTACAAGCCTGGAGACTGATATCTTGCTTTTGTTAGAAGCTACATTCCCCCTGTCCGTCAACCAGCGCCAATCAAGTCAATGGTCAGCCTTGTTAGGCTGTAGGAGCATGAAGGGGAGAGCATTTTTTTTCTGTTCAGGCACAGATGCTTAGGAGCCAAACAGAAGCAGCACTATTTGTGTGTTACTGAATGGAAACCATATAATTGTGCGAAACCTTCATATGGTATGAGTTCTGCAAGGCCAGCTTTACTAGGGAGAGGTAAAACTGTTATAGGTACCAGGTTTTGTCTTTGTTGCCTGCTAGTTATTTCTGAACTTAAAGAATGCACTTATTTTGATGTTTAACTGTCCATTTCTAGTGACTTCAGATCAAAGGTCTTGTACTTGTGGGATGCACTGAGACACAAGACTTACTATGGCATTTTATAACACGAAACACACTGAGGGATGCAGATCAATATTCACCAGCAAGCACCACAGTATTTATCACAGACATTTGTTTAGCCTGAAAGAAATTGAAATGCCCTGCCAGAAAGGACTGTCTCTGAAATTAAAATTGGAGAGTAAAAATTTCTATGAAAAAATGTATTTTTTAAACCTCATAATCTGATTAGAAAGTGCATTTCTAAGACATCAGGAACTAGATTCTTTTAAGTCATATGCTTTCGATGCATTTTCAGCCTAATCACTGGGCTAAAGCTTAGGGAACCAAAAGCCATCCCAGAAAGGAAGAGAAATCAGCAACTAAAGACAATCTTTGCATTGCATTCTTATTTATAAGGTGAAAAGCTGTGCTTTTGTTTACAGGGAAGGAATAGAGACAAGGATGTCTATACCTTCTTTACTGCTCCAGTCTTCCTTTTTTTGTCAATAATCCAGTCTCTGATGTGGTTCAGGTCAGATATCAACAGTGGATTACACATTTTTTCTCAGTTTGTTTCTGGGTGCTTTATGATATTATGGTTAGATGACAGCTTAGGTCCTTTCCCAGATTATAACAACATGATCCTTCTTCCTCTTGCCAGCACTCATCTGATCCCACCATGGGGTGGTTCTGAAAGTAAGCTCAAACTGTAGTAAAACTAAATCAGCAAGAAAAATCACAGACCTGACTGCTCACCTGTGGGAACAGGTTCACTATGGGGACCCTGCATATGCCAGTGCATGGCAACAGGTGGGTTTATAGCCCCCACCTGGCAGACATGATGAAGAAATGACTACAAGTAACGTTCTCTTTAAATCAGCTCAAATTTTTGAAATAAGTCATTAAATACGCTTTATAGCAAGAAGGATAGTTTAATGTATCAGTGTTTTGGGGGACTAAACTAATCTACAGGTTATGTTTCTTTTATCAGGAAGTGGAATGACTGGAATTCTAGGTGGACTGATAAAGACTGATTTTATACTTTCATTCTAAAAACAGCATCCAGACAAACAGTAAAATAATGAACTGCTACGCTGAAATTGGGCCATAAATCTTGGGAATCTGAAAGATTTAAAAAAAAAAAAAATAATTTTCTTAATGGGCCTAACTGGTAACATTCTGCCTCAACCCAACTTCGCACATTACTTTTAAGAATTTCTGTTCAAATTCTTCTCTCTTCTAGATGGTAGTTTTGCAGAAACCAGAATTGTTGATTATAAATCTCCTACAGCAAACTGAAAAAAAAAAAAAAGGTTAAAAAAGCATAACATGAGTAAATTGTTTCAAAGGGCAGTACTTTATATAGGACATCTGACTCAGGGGAAAGAAATTAGTACTGATCACATGAAAATTCAAAGAATGAAGAATTTGCTTACTTTTACCCAGTCTGATTTATGGGACTTTAGCCCTATTATAATTTTGTATTGATTACAAAGCCTTTGCATAGGTTAATGATAAAGGTTAAAAGATCCTCAACAGTGAATAGGATTGAAAACATCGGTTTCTTCATTTAAAAAGGGCATTATCGACAATGCTGATTCCAGCATCCTAGAGCATCGAATATAATGGGTATGTCTTGTAATGAACATGGATTTAGAAGCTATTGCATGAGAAAGCAATAGGAATAGATGTAATGAAGTTTACTGTGGTTCTCTACCTCAGACAAAAAATAATTATGTTTTAGTCTCTATACGCAAAATAAAACCAAGTACTTTAGACATCTAATACTTTGCTATATGTTAAAACTGACCTACAAGTAAAAAAGTATACATTAAACATTTCAAGAAATAATGTTATCTCTTTCTGATTCTTAAGAATGTGAAATAAATGGAAATGTTTTGGTTTGTGACACCATTTGTTTGTGTTACATTAACTCATAAAAGCTTTGTTTTCTAAATGGAAATACTGAGTTTGTTAATGTATAATGTGAAACAAATGCCACTGTCAACTTTGAAAGAAAACTTTCAAATACTAGACTAGAGACTTAATGTCTGCTGCTTTTGTAGTTAAGATGACTTGCCAGACTTATGTTAAGATCGTTGGTTACACTCTATTTCTTATATATACAGATTTCATAAAATACGTGCAGTTAAACATGATATGTTGGATTCATTTCCTAATATATGATTAACCATGCAGAATTCTCTTAGCTAATGCCATTAGGCAGACTTCTTAATTGCTTTCTAGCAGTAACAGTAATACTATTCCTTTTAGGTGAGATTACTTGCATCTTGATATTCCCTGTGCATTTATAATTGCTATTTGTGTAGATTTGTGTATTATTACCATGATCATTAGAATATATAAAGTCAAAAAGGAGGATTTTAGATCAAATTATTTCCTCCAAATAAGTACCAATTACCTATTCCAGAAACTTTCTTCATAACAGTATCTATGTTTAGTGCACGGACAGAGAGCAAAAACTGACATCAGCTCAGTACACTGTGTTTAGAAGAGTTCTTACCTGCATCATGCTACGGCATATTACGTTGTATGGATGATGACATAGGATGATGACACTTTCCCTAGGGAAAGTGGTGAAAACTCTGTCACTTAAGGGTAGTGTGGCTAAAGCACAAGAAAGTTAAGAGATAAAGAAATTTAAAGCTGGCTTGATTATCACTACATTTCACATACAGACACAAAAATCCTAGTCATTGATGTTCTCCCTTTGTGGACTCAAACTAAGTGTAAATTTGCAGTTGGCTGGGCTCCTAAGTGAGCATTATCTCCCTGTTCCACATTACCTTGTGACACATAGGTCTGATTCAGTCATTTGGTACTCATACTCAGGGTCCTGCCTGGGACCTGATATAGGTTTCCTGAGCTACTTTTCTTAGGAACAGCCGTGAAAACCATGTGATTGCATTCCACTGAAAGAAATGACTGGCAAATTGCAGAGGTAAGACTCATGAGGACATTAAGAATTTGCTGCTAGAATTGGTATTACAGTATAGAACCTTAGTATGATACTAAGCAGTAGTCCAAATTTAAGTGATTTCACCGGCTACATCTATGCTGTCAACTAACTTAGCTTGTGAGTTGTCTCCTGGTTTCAGATCCTGTTACTCACATTGCATAAACATTAGTTCACTCCATGGCTCAGCGTTGAGGAAAACCACCTCCATACCTCCAAAACAAACCTCCAATACTGTGGATAATTCATTCCAAGGACTGCTTCCAAAAGGCAACGCAAACCAGACGGCCGAAGGCTTGGATTTCTCTGCCCTACAAGTCCCTCAACAGCAGGCTTTTTATTTTCAAAACACTTTCCCATGCCTGGATATCATATCCCAGAGCCTGTAATGCACTCCTTCAGTTTCATGTTATAAAAACATCACCTGGTGGGTTGCAGCACAGGCCTCATGGTTTTTTCAGGCACTTTGAACTAAAAACAAACTAACAAAATGATAACTGGGTCTTTGAGCCAGGGGGACCACTGTGTGCAGCTTAAAAAAGATGCAGGGAATTGTACTGTGTAGTGGAGATTTGTTTAACAGTTTCTTCTAGGTATTGCTGTCTCTGAGCACAGTAGACATAAGCCACTCAACACCACTTTGCCTGAAAGATCTTCTGGGATGTGTATTTAGTTATGTCAATATAGATGCAATGACTATACTTTAGCAGGAATCACTTTCATGAAGTACTGGCTTCTCAGAGATGTTTGCACATGTCAGACATTCACTATTTTCATGGCAATATGGCAGTCCTTCATCCTGTCATTCAACACCAGATGCTGAAACCAAAAATGCTTAGCAGGGGTTTAGGTATAAAAGTGAAAATAGAAGACTACAGGTGAAAAAAATATGAAATCAGTCAATATCCCACCTTTTTTTGTTTGTTTGTTTTCCTATCTAGAATTTCTAAAATGTTACTCATTTTCTCATTTCCCTCTTCCCCCTGCCCTGTTCTGTATCACTTCTCTCCCCCTTTTATATTCACTGTATCAGTGAGACCCACCCCACTACTTAGTTTCAAGTTTCCCCCTTCCCCATGTAGATATGTAGCTCGATGTGGGTGTGTGGATGAGTGCTAATCTTCATTAACATATGCAAGAACCATTTGTCAGGTAAGATGGTCCTGAGAACAAAGCAAGTTGGGCCAAAGCAGAACCACCCCATCTCCACAGGGCTACCTTCTCCAGACAAAACTCTTGCACATTAGATAAGCAATTGTTGGCCTTACAATGTTCATTGAGTATAAGGCCTACATTATCCAGATTCTGCATCATCCATCCTGTGACTACAGTTTTTGTTTTCTGGGTACGTAGCAATCGACATCTTGGGGAAAGGGGGTGTAGGTATTACAAGTTGGCTCCAACAACTGGTCACTCAGTGGTGACTGTCTTATTGACTGGATTTACCTGTCCAAATTCAGGCTAAATATCTACATCTGCATTTATTTATTTCTCTATATTCACTATAATGGGAGCTGCAGTAATTAACTTTAATGCAAGGCAGGATTCAGTTGTCTAAACAGGAGTGCCAAAAGCCACTGGAGATGCTCTAGGATGTCCAAGACATCCTTAAAGGGTTTTACAAGAATCAAGCTTATTTGGGATGGGCAGCTGTATGCCAAGTGCAATATCCCCCCTGCCCTGCATCTAAAACGTCTGTAGACAGCTATGTTTAACCAACTGAACTCTAAGGTGTAGATGTAAACTGTACAGATGTGAAAAACTAAGTGGAATTGCTAACGCCTTAGGTATCATCTGTTATTATCTTCTCAAGCCCACCACTTCAGCATCAGCACAATGCTACTTTATGCTGCATTCAGGATGGTGCTCACACTTAAAATTATAATTTCTGACACAGTCTGACCCAGATAACCACTATAGCAAAACAGATGAAATTCTGCTTTGCCAAACTATGAGCTCATCTGTGATTTTAAAAAAAGCTGTACTGGATTGTTTTTAATGGACATATTTTAAGGACTCTGGCCTTCATATTTAAAAATGATCTCATACAACTGAGAAGGTGTAAGCACATTTGAGTTTGTTGGGTTATTTTATTTTGGCTTTTCATTGTTTTAGATTTGGCTTCTTCTTGCATAAGGCAAAATGGCTGTAGAAAAAGTAGCATGAATTTATGAGAATTATGAGAATCATTCACCCTACTTTATAAGGATAATAAATATGTATCCCTGTGTTCCAAGGCACGCATTAATCACAGAGTGCCAGAAGTTAGGGGTCCCAATGGACTGATTATTTAAATTTTTCACTAGATCTTATTGTTTCTCCCACCTGAAAAGTATCAGGCAATGGTCACAGACAGAATCAAATAGTGAAACAGAGACATTACTGTTTTGGCAAAATCTATTCATTTTGGTTTTGAACCTTCTTTTTTCTTTCACCTTCTCTTTACTGACAAGCTGTTGGAATTGACACAACGAGATACTATAATTTACTGCACCCAAATTAAGATTTTAGACCTCACAGAAAGACACAAGAGGAGAGGAATCAGAACCATTTTACATCATACAATTTTAGTATTAGTGAAGCACGTTTTCTGTGCTAATTCATTAATTTCATTGACAGGGCAGCAGTTATATCTATGTTTTTGTAACAACAGGTTCCATAATCCAAAAGTCTTCATTCATTCTAAATGAAAAATGTTGACTCTTCTGTTCTTTTCTCATGAACCTTGTAGCCAACAGAGCTTCACTGAAAGGCAAGTTTGTAGTATTAGGAAATTCAGCTGAGTAAGCTGATTTATAATTCAGATATGGCAAAACAATGTGCAGTGCTAATTTACTTTTCTTTAAAATTAAAGCCTAAAAATCCCCAAAGCTTCATTGGAAAAATGCTTGGAATTTTTGACATTTCTTTAGCCTCTGTGGATTAGCTGTTAATTTCTCCTTCATTAAATGAAATCTAAACAAAATAAAGCAGAGATAGATACATTTTTCACTGGGTTGATTCCTGACTTAATTCTCAGCAGTAATATATTTTATAGCACTGTTCATATCTCCAAAAGTGATGTAGTCACAGAATGGTAATATAGTGTAGGTTCCTTTCCTCTGTACTACTTGTTAGTGAAATACAGTGGGCAGTTTTTCTTTGCTTGTTTTTTATGACTAGTGCTGAATTGTGAGACATTTAACACTTACAGAATCACAGAATTTTGAGGTTAGAAGGGATCTCTGAGATTATCCATTTCAATCCCTCTGCTCTTTTCCATTTCATTTACTGCGCAATGGAGATGGCAAAAGTTGCACTACATCATAAAAACACACAGATTTCCTGAAAAGGGTGAATACATGCCCTGCTATATGTGTAGTATAAGGAGGCATACATTCAAGCATAATATAGCACATGCATTCCTTTTAGGGATGTCACTTAGGTTTTCCAAGTATAGATGCAGTCATAAAATCATCAAAATGGCCTCAAGAAATTACTCCTTTGCCAGGTACCCTTTACAATATAGTTCTTCTCAGACACCTTTTTCTTCCTTCATTGAGACTTCATGGCCAACTTCACATGAACTTCACATGCAACAGCCTTTGAATACTAGTAAAGGTAGTGTTTCTACTTTTTTTTCTAAGCACTGGATATTCGTAAGTATTTCATGATGTTTTTATGATTAATGCTTTAAACACACTAGCTAGGGAATGATCTGACATATACTGAATATTTTTTTCTCACATATAGCTACTTTTCAGTAAAGGAATCTATATACTATTTAAAGTAGGAAATGCAAGTTTTCACAGCAAGCGCTACATATAAACTGAAGCATGGCTGAGGTATTTATATACAGGTCTTTGTTCCAGTTAGTATAACTATGTATTGAAACATCATGATACTATCTAGTTAGGAATAAAACCTGAAAAAAAAAAAAAAAAAAGAAAAGAAAAGTAAAAGAAAGGGAAGAGACATCCGTTAGAACCCTTAAAAGTTCCAGATATGGCAAAAAATGGCCAGTAAAAAAAAAAAAAATTTTGGTAATTAATACGGCATTTTAATTTATGGAATGACAAGGCAAAGTAAATACTTTTTTTTTCCCTCCTTTTTGTGTTAAAATCAACTAATGTATTTTCTGAAATTAAATTGCGTAAAGTCATTATTGAGATCCCATTATTGTGAATTGCAGGAATCAAACTAACATTATATCTTCATACTACAAAAATATGTTGATATTAGTCAGTGTTGGTGTTTACTTGACACAGTAAGAAGATTGCTCTATCTTGCTAGCTGCAAATTCCTGAACCCATTGCTCTGATAGCACTATCCCTTCATTTCTTTTAATCATGCTATTCTTTGCCTGCAAATTCTTCAGTTCACTTTATCAATTACATCCATATTTATCTTCTACTTCCCGAAAATATTATTGCTCCTTGCTGACATCTATAAATTCATGACCAACATGCCTACATGTCATCTTTTTCCAGCTATCTCATTATTGTAAATTACATTTCCACCTTCATATTTAAACATTCACCTACAGCCCATCAGGTTTTTGGTCTGTTCATCTGGCCTTTATGTATTTCTTTAAACTCTCATAAAGCTTGTTTATAATCTTTCTTATGAATTTTGGGACAGAACTTCAACTAGTTATCAGTGCTTTTCTTCGCAGCTTGTGTGTTATAAGATCCTGAAATTTAGCTTGTGTATAATGATTGAAATAATTATTTGCCCTTTTAGAAGAATTTTACATACAACTTCACAGGAGTATGCCACAGTCTGCATTTTTTCCTGTCTGAAACACTGTCCCATCCTTACTCATATTCTTCCTCATATTTGAGGCTCATAGAAAATGCTTGTGCCATAAAAACTGTATTTTGAATCTTCCAGGACATCATAAGAATCATGTACAGAGAGAAATCCAGTTCTTCCTCCTCTTGTATTAGAAGAATCCCTTCTTATTGTCTTTGACGTCCCTAGCCAGACTTAACTCCAAACGGGCCTTAGCCTTCCTCAGCGCATCCCTGCATACTCTGATGAAATTCCTATATTCCTCCCAAGTGCCCAGTCCCTTTTTCCACATGTTGTAAACTTCCTTCTTCCCTTTGAGTGTTTCCAGGAGCTCCTTGCTCATCCAAGCAGGCCTTCTGTTTGTTTTTTTTTCCCTATTTTCCATAATTAAATTTTCACTGGAAAGTAAACCTGACTCTCCAGTCGGTAATTAATATCCAGTCACATTGCCTTCAGATTCAGATCACATACTCTAACCGAAGCCAGTTATTTCTTTAACTCCAAGATCTAGGAATATTTTTTTTCATCATAATTTTCTTTTATAATAAGTGATATCCTGTATGTTTAAGATAAGGCCATATCTTTCACGACTGTAGCAGTGTATCTGTAAATATACTGGGAAAAATATGCTTCGTTGCACCTTGGTGAACTGCTTTGTTGTATAGATGAGTTGAATTTTTCACTGTCTGTTGAAATGAGCCTTTTTAAATATGGTAAAACCTCACTAATCCTCTGGAGGAATGGCCCAAACCATTTTATCGTTGTTTTTCTGCTTACAAAATTTCCCTGAAACAAACACCTTTATATACCCTCTTTGATGATCCACCAGACATCCATTCAGTGAAGTGTTGAGTGACTGATCTTTTTCTAGACAGGTTAGTGAAAGTGCATGCTAAGGAGAAGTTATATTTCCGCCTTCTTAACATCTGTTGTCACTCTTCCTCCTTGTATGTCCACTTCCACTGTACTCATAGAGCTAATTTTCACAAATTCTGGGAAAGAGCACTGGATTGATAAATCTACACATAATAGCAGTGTATTCTGCTGTCTAAGTACAGCAGCAAAGAAGACATTCATTCTGGCAGGTTTTTCAGACAGGATTGACTTTAGCTAACTCTTCCCTTAATGCATTTTTTCAAAGCTACAGGAAGGAGATTTGAATACATACAGCAAGTTCACAAAGAGCGGCTTTCAAGCTGCTTTTAGAACGAAGAGTATTTTTAACACAAACACCAAAAAAGTTGTTCCTTTTAAAAATGAGGATTCTCTGTAGCTTCTGTTAAACCATCTTAACACAGAGGATAACACCATGAATAAAATATTTATACTTCATCACAATCCCTTTGAATAATAATGAAAAGAATCACTAGTTTATTCATCTTTCCTAATGATACAGAGAGGAAAGAAGTACCTAAACAATGAAAAATGCTGCAGAAACTCAGACTGTAAAATCAATATGTCAGCTCAGTAGAACTGAGCTTCTTTCTAATGCTCCAACAGTAGAGTTTACCTTCTGAATTATATATGTATTGACCTAATTACATAAATATTGACTTTGCTTTATATGAGGCCTTTTTCAGTCTCAGTGTAATTACAATGTCAATATTTGTTGTGTGTAATAACACTGAATTTAGAGTTGTTAATTTTGATTGATGGTGGCATGCCACAAGTTATTATATGGGATAAGACAGTTAGTCTAGAAGTGTGCATAGCAAGTACAAGGAGCTGACGGTGCTACCAAGTCTGAATGTGTCTCCAAGACCTTCTGTTTCCGATTACTTAACCGGGCAGAGGAAATAAAATGGGTGATTACATCCTTGTTCCATACAAAGCACTGTTTTGGCATGAAGACATATTTACCCTGATTCAAAAAAAAAGTACAAATATTCATCTGGGAACTCAGTAAAAGAGTTTCTGTTTGAAGTTAGTTTTACAATTTTGCCTTACAATGTTGTGAAGTCTGTTTAAATTGTGCCAAAATGAAGGTTTTATATAGCAACAAGTATACTTTGCTGCACACCTTCCATCCAGTAGACATTATTCTGGAATAATATTGAGACCCAGACACAAGCAATTTCACATTAAGTTATTTCCCTTTTCCGTCAAATCCAAGAAAGATGCAAGCAGTGAACTTTTAGGTATTGTTGGTACTTGCAAAACTGTTCACTTCAGTCTGCAAATATTTGTTGAGATATCTTTCTACAAGAAAACCTTTGTTCAGAGCTGGCAGAACTCTGAACTACTTTCAATGATTAATAGCTACATGGTATAGTGTGTATTTCTACATGAAATTATAAAGGATTTTTAATTTGGCAGTAACATGAAAATTAGAAACCAAACTGTGACAGTCTGTGTGCTGAGGATATTTAAATTTGTTCTAGCTATAACATGTCGCCAATAGTGACAAGGCATGCACCATATTATATTTTCTTATTTGTCTCAGCAGGGATGCCGGACAAGACGAACCTCAGTGATGTAAAGCAAATCTCTCAAACCAACTGCGGCAGCACTTTAGACAGAACTGGAGCGGGATGTACAACAATGGCTGACTGTATGACATATATGCTGACTAGTTTGATAACACTGTTTCTCAGTCTTTGGTAGCTGTTTAGCTCTGGCTTCATATATGTGTCTCATTGTCATCTGTTTATCCCCACTCACAAGCCTGAAATAAGGGATCTACTGGATATAGCAATATTTATGATAACTTGTATAATATCAGCCTCTCTGATCTTAGGCCTGAATATTAACAAAGTTGTTTGTGTAATATTTTTCCTGTGTGTTTTTTTAAACACCTGCATAGTCACGCAAAGTCATGTTTCTTTTTCTAATATTTTATGTTAAAAATAAGTTGACTATAATAATATTTCTTTTAAATCAGTAAAAAAGAGATCACAACATCACCGAGTCATGGAAGGGGCCCCTGGAGATCATCTAGACCAACCCTGTGCTCAGACCAGAGTCAACTAAAGCAAGCTCCCCAAGGCCAAGTCCAGTTGGTATTTGGAACTCTCCAAGGATAGAGAGTCTACAGCTTCTCTGGCAAACTGTTCCAATGCTTGAACACCCATAGCAAAAAAAGAGGTTCTTTTTACATTTAGAAGTTGTCTATTGTACTTCTGTTTGTGCCCATTGCCTTTTATGTTGTTACTGGGCACCACTGAGAAGAGTTTGGCTCTATCTTTTTTACAGCCCTTATGAGGTATGGTAAGATAAGATCTTTGATAAGATCCCCCCTGCATCTTCCCTTCTCCAGGCCGAACAGTCCCAGTTGTCTCAGCCTTTCCTTGTAAAAGACTTATTCCTGCCCCTTAAAAATCTTCACAACCCTTTGCAAGACTCTATCCAATATGTCCGTGTCTCTCATGTCCTTGGGAGACCAGACCTACACACAGTACCGTAGATATGGTCTCACCAGTGCTGAGCAGAGGGGGAGGATCACCTCCTTTGACCTGCTGGCAACACTTTTCCTAATTTAGCCCAAGAGGATGTTGGTTGTCTTTGCTGCCAGGGCACATTGTTGCTTATGTTCAACTTGGCATCCAACAAACCCCCCAGGACCTTCTCTGCAAAGCTGCTTTCCAGCTGGCATGAACCAGCATGCACTGGTGCATGGTGTTATTCCTCCCCAGTTGGAGGGCTTGGCATTTCCTTTTCTTGAACTTCATGAGGTTCCTATCAAGCCATTTCTTCAGTATGTCAGGGTCCTTCTGAATGGCAGGACAACTCTCTGGTGTATCAGCTATTCCTCCCATTTTTTGTATCCTCTGTGAGAACTTGATGAGAGTACACCCTATTCATTGTCCAGGACATTAATGAAGAAATCAAACAGTATCAACCTCTGAGGTAAACCAGGAATAACTCATCTCCGTGCAGACTTTATGCTCCTGTTCACAACCATACATATAACTGATCGTGACTGATGAAACAGCTGCTCAGCATTTTATGAGTTTTGTATTTAAAGTCCTGCCTTTTGTAACGTGATGCCTGTAAACCAGAAAATGTTGAATTTGCCCGTCTGTCTTTCTCCTAAAAGGAAAATAATACACGGTGTAAATTTAGCTAATTTTAGTAGGAATTACGTTTCATAATTCAGAAAAACTACATATTAGATACTATATATGTAGATTTACATATAGCTGCATTTTATCTAGAGATAACAGCAAGGTTAGGATTCAATGTTGGATTAATGTATCTTATTTATATGTCTAATACATATATTTACATATGTGCTATATATCTATTACATATGTGCTCTATATTTTTAAGCTGTCACTGCAGTCACTGGAAATAAAGGGTAACATTCAATTGCTAAAATACCAGCAACAAGTGCCAGTTAAGATGCTGTAAAAAAACTCACCTGGTGTCCAGCTACTGCTCTGAAGGGCCTCAGGTCTTTCTGTAGACAAGTGACCAGAGTCCTTTGTCAACACATTCAACGAAGCCCAGTGCATTATTCAGCTTGTACGAAGAGAAACACCTAAGAAAGCAACTCAGTTGCCCAAAAGTATGTGTCTGGTGTCACCCAAGATTTCTTGGAGTATCCAAGGTATCCTCATGGGACTGGCATATATGGCACAGGACTTACGGGAAATTCCATAGGCTTCCTTAAATAGGAGCCATCCAGAGTAGCAGCTGATAGCTAAGTGGGATATCCTTGTGCATCTCAAATAGATCTAGACATGCATATGTGGGCCTATGAATCATATGCCAAGTCTCCATCAGTAATATCAGGAGCTTAGATATCTAGTTGAAGTAGTGAAACATGAATGCAGATCTAAATCACAACTTGAATCCCAGCTCAAGTTCTTATGCTTTATAAGATGAGGCAAGCTGAAGTGTTCCACAGTACTAATAGTACATTATATATTATTGTTATGAAATTTGATTATGCTGCCATGACTAATTCCAATGTCATTTTAACGAGAAAGTGTTTAAGAATATTTTTTAGTTATTTCTCCTTTACAGTCCTTTACAAGAGAAAAAAAAAATAAATGGTACAGTATTGTGTGCACTCATATTGTACCTAGAATTCTTCCTAGACTGTAAAAAAGTTGATTTTATATGAGACTAATATAAGGAAACATACGTAAATATTTTTATTCCCAAACTCATGCATTAGTCATTAGTGCACACAGTATGACAGACAGGTAAAGAGATATAAAATTTAGAAAAACAAGTGGACATTCCTAAGAGCAATTCCTTGCCCAAATAAACATTCTTAACAGGCGTGTGTGCTAGTGTGTGCATTTTACTTGACCTCTTTTTTATTTTGCAGGTTTTGTAAACCAGTATTTCAAATTCACTTTTCTTGCTGTTTCAGCACACACTGAAATTAATACGTCAGTAATTCAGAGAAAGAAAATCTGATTTCATTCTTTTCCTTTTTCATGCCAACTCAAACCAGTAATCAATCTAGTCTGGCAACATTTTTTTTTTGAACAATGACCAGTACCAGTCACTTCAAGGAAAACAGAATAAAACTTTGAATAGGAGATTCAGAAATCGAGAATAAATTCTACCAGTACTCATTACTTAGAATTTTTTTTATATCCTGAAGCACTTTTTTTCCGTTCCTTACTTTCATGTGTTGTTCGAGACCTTACGGATGACATCAGGTAGCCAAAGAGATAATAGTTTATTCTATAGCGCCTTGGAAACACAAGCCAAAATTTGAATAATGGTAGTAATTAGGCCCGAAGGCCTCTTCAGGTTTAGAATCATACAATAATAGAATCCTAGAATCCTGGAATCATTAGGTTGGAAGAGACCTCTAAGATCATCAAGTTCAACCATCAATCTAATAGCACCATGCCCACTAAACCATGTCCAGAAGCGCTACATCGACATATTGAACACCTCCAGGAATGGTGACTACACCACTCTCCTGGGCATCCTGTTCCAATGTTTGACCGCTCTTTCAGTAAAGAAATTTTTCCTCATGTCTAATCTAAACCTCCCCTGGTACAACTTGAGGCCATTTCCTCTCATCCTATCGCTAGTTATATGGGAGGAGATTGACCCCCACCTCACTACAAACTTCTCTCAGGTAATTGTAGAGAGAAAAAGGTCTCCCCTCAGTCTCCTCGTCTCCAGACTAAACAACCCCAGTTCCATCAGCCGCTCCTCATAAGACCTGTTCTCCAGGCCCTTCAGCAGCTTCGTTGCCCTTCTCTGGACACGATCTGGCACCTCAATGCCTTTTTTGTAATGACAGGCCCAAAACTGCACACAGTATTCAACGTGCAGTCTCACTGGTGCCGAGTAGAGGGGCACAATCACTTCCCAACTCTGCTGGCCACACTATTTCTGATATGTTTATCTGAACATTAAAAGTTTGTGTTTATTAGTAGTCTGTGTTGCTCCCCAGTTTTGTCATGGCCCATTCCACTTAAATTCTACACTGCACTTAGGCAAAATCATTTCTAAAATTCCTTCTGGAGTGGAAAATCAGGTCTCTCCTTCCCAGACACATATGAACAAACTAGTGGCAACATGAATACAATAGCGGTAGGTCTGGAGATCCCTTACTGGCTCCTTGGCCATGAGACCTCATTCACCCTCCTGTCCCATCTGTCTTGGCATCACCACACACTCCTCATCATTGCGTAGACTCATACATCTGCCAGGCTGCATCACAGTTCTGTCATCATATCTACCATGCTATAAAGTGATATTCTTTTTGCTTAAAGAACTATAAAAAAATTATTAAAATGTCTCAGAGGAAGGAGTAAGAAGCCAAGGCTATTTGGCAATCTGTCTCAAGGTTACCTTGCAAGGGATGTACCCTTGCAAGGAACTGCGTGAACATGGCAGGATGTTGAAGTGCCCAAGTCTGACAACTGGAAAAAAACAAAACTGAAATGTTGACTGTGTTAAAGCCAACAATTAAATGAGGAGTAGCACCGAGCAGAAAAATGCAGAGTATGTTAAAGAAGCCAGGAGGATAAAAAGAAAAAAAAGGCTAAACTGGGGATCGGCACAATAAAGTGTAAAAATATCTGTATTCCACATAAAATGGTGGACCATATAGAGTATGTATGTGAGCCACTCTGGGCTAAATGCTTTGGGATGCAGAGGCTTTTCCTAACAGCAGGTCACACAGGCAGCACAGGGCTGCCACTGAGCTCCCCAGGTGACCTGAGAAATGGCACCGAGGTCTTGGTTGCTCTGAGTACTTTCATTTGGTTTTACTCATATATTTTTAACAGCCTAAAACCTCTCTGTACATCCCAAAATCTTTAGTAAATGAGATTTTTGTTTTGTTTTGCTTTCTTTTAAATAAACTTGTCATGTATTATAGGTGATATGGTTTAAAGTAGGAACGCTTTACTCGTGTGCCATTTTTCAGACAGCTACTATTCAAATGCTGTTTATACTACAATTGCAATGGATGTCACTATTGAAGTTGTATAACTGGTCTCAGTACAATTAAAAAAAGTCAGCAACCATAAAGTAGGAGAGCTTTGTAGGCAATAATTTGTTAGAGGATAATGAGTAACTTGTAAAACAATATTTCAAGAAAAGAATAATTCTAAAAAATACAACATTTCAAAAATTCATAATGTTTTTACCTGGTAAGATCAAACTGTTCTTCTTGAATGCCCTTTTTTATTTTCTTTGGATGTATCTGTATGTTTAAATGTACCTGTACCTCCTTGGAAAAAAGTACTGATGAACTTTTTCTCCTAGCTAATGTCCTAGCACTTTAAATAATATTTCAAGGCGACAGCTTTCCTAAGTTTAGCTGATGAAAGAGAACAAAAGGCATTTATTTCCTTTGGAAGCAGATATCATTCCTTTCAAGACTAATAAAAGATGAAACATAACTATAGCCATGTAACAGGTTATCTTTGTCTTTCTCTGCTTCTATAGATAGGTAGATATACATATACATCGTTTATTTCTCTATACCTGGGTTTTTATATGCTTACTAAGACAATATTCTTGTTCAGATTACAACAAGCTTTAGATTAACCTATTGAAGAGATCAGATTAACCCTAGTCTTCCATGGCGTCTTCTCAGGAGCATGAATCAAAATAAGTGCATGAAACTATCTCTGCTTAGGTTTTTTTTTTTTTAAGTTCAGTTCTGCTCTGAAATAATTGTGTAAATATGAATCTTATTCAGCAGCTGATGCTTTTTTCTATGTGCTCTGAGTCAAAACTGATTATAATACAAATAAAAAAGAAGTTGTTTCTAACTACACTAGACTACAAAGCTAATGTAGTTCTAGTGAAACTCAGATTCTCCTCTTGCAAATCTCAGCAAGTTATTAATAAATTTTTAACTCCTAATTCTTTCTTCCTGGTCGTACATAAAGAAAAAATCTGTCTCTCCAGGTTTGTCAGGCAGTCTAAATCAATTCTTAGTCTTTTTAAGTCACATGGAGGTTTTTCTCAGTGCCAGTTTCTGATTTTCATGCTTCCCTCAATGTCATTCTCTCTCCCATTTGTGCTGGTACAAGATTTTAGAGGATCATGCATTGAAACTGGTCAGGATATTTCTGACCCACAGGATCTCCTTGATCCGGTTCACCTTACATCTCCACAGACAACAGCAGCAGTATAGCAGATGGTGCGGCCGTAGTGCTCATGGCAGTTTAGTCATACATTTATAGCAAATGGACACAATGTTAGGTACAAGAAACCGTTTTAATAGCATGAACACAAAATGCAAAAAAAATGTTTTCACAGTAGCACCTTGTGCAAGGATTCATACTTCAGTATCTAAAGTAAGATATGGCCATTGAAAAAATCATAGAAAAGTCTGATTTTTTTCATACACGTCACATGAAAGACTAACAGATCTTTGCCAATGGGCAAAAACATACTGCCCAATTGTGAAGGATAGTCTGACTTTTTTGCCTTAAACAACGTGTTTTTCAGATTTTATGTATGTGTCTTGAAGAAACCTCTCTTACAGTGCAAGTTTTATGTATTAGCCCTAAAAACAGCCTGCTCTGCAGTACAGCCTGCTCCAAGGAGGGAAAAAGCCCTGCGAAGGTGGAGCAGTGCTCGCTCCTTAGAGATGAGAGGGTAGAGCGGTGTTCTCCCCTTCAGAAACTTTAGTTGGGGTGATGGATAAAGGAGGGGCTTCAGTTGGAACAGCTACCCAACCTCCCCTATGCAAACAGACAAACCCTGCAGAAGCAGGGTGTTTCCGGACTTGCAGAGGCCCACTCTGTTATCTACAGGTGTACGTTGAACTTAAGGAGGTCCACTCCCTTATCTTTAGGTGACAGAACCCCCTTGGACCCCCCAAAATGTTGCATACTGCGCCTGCATCTTAATAAGCACGGAAAGCAAGAAGAGGAAGGGATAATGTGAACAGGACTCACGGATATTAATGGACAGGGACAATAAAAATACCAAAAATCAAGACACAGGTGTGCACCCACTACTGAAGAACCAGAGACTGGACCTGCAAGACGTCACTGGAACCCAGGAGTGGTGATATTTCTTTCTCTCTTTCTTTCTTTCTCTCTCTATCTCTTTTTTCACTGTTTTATTTTCTTTTGTTTTCTTCTCTTTCCATATTATTAGATAGAATTAGGAAAAGCCATACCTTTATTCAATCTGTGAAATATTATTTTATCTGATCTGTGAAATATTACTATTAAAGTGTGTTATTGCTGCCAATCTACTGACCGAAGAGGGTTATTAACTCACTACCTTTGCTGATCAAAGGGTCTCTGTTTTGCAGAGGAAAACCCCTTTAAAAGGGAGGATGCAAAACATTCACCTACCCCGAAACCCACAAAGTGGGAAGGGACACCAATACATACATCAGTAGACCTTACCCTGAGCCATTTCCCTTTCTTTGTCCCTCATATCTGTGTCTGTAGGGGACTGGTATTGTATAGTAGGAGAATGTGTTTTTCTGTTTATTTGTAGTTTACTTTATTTACATATATATAGCTAACACCTTTGTGCTGGCTGTTAAAAATATTTTTCATGTCTGTTCACATTCTGCTTTTTGGCAGACAGAGGTGTTTGTGAAATCCTTGTCTTTCACCTTTTTATTTTTAAAAAGATCAGAGGTTTATCAAGTAAAACAAAATATGGGATACCAGGCCTTCAGAGAGGTAAAAAGCAACATGATCCTGAAGAATAAATGTAGCTTGTCGTACATACCTTTAGTAAGACATAAAAAATACTGTAGCTGTTATTTCAGAGTATTGCTAAAGCTGGTAACTAGCGTATGGGCCAGGTTCTTCTTTTAGACATTTGTGATACTACTGAATTCCATGGATATAGCTGCAAGCATAGCTTGACTTGTATTATCTACATGCAAAACTGAACTGATACATTTGATACAAAATTGTTTTCAGAAAGGCGTCACAACATTACAGGTAATAGCAATTTGTATTTCTCTGCTCTATACTGGTTATGTATACCATGACAAATAAAAATTAATTTAGCCAATAAAAATTTATATTGTGAACACTTACCTACATGACTCGAAGGAAAAAATCATGCATTATCCTGTGAAATATGTAACTTGATGATAAAATTTTCAGCATTTTCGTAATCTAAACAGCAAGAGTAAGACAAAAGTACTTATGCTCAAATATGTAAGTAGACTTGCATACTAATACCTGGTTAAAACAAGTAATTTGAAATACTGTCTTAATTTCTTTGATTTCAAGCTTTTGCCTTGAAAATCCTGTTTCTCTGTAACACTTTAGAAGACCGAGGGTGGTTGTTGACAATGGAATTTCTATGAGAAATGTTGAGGTATACCCTTGACAGGCAAAAAGGTTTCTAAGCTTTATCACATTAGTGATAGTGTTCTGTGAATAAGAAACACAAAAGATTGGTTTTATGGAAGACTGTAAGTATCCGTGCAATTTTAAATCCTAGGAAACACCGTGAACCCACTGATTAAAATAAACAACATAAACTAAAATTGCTTTAGACCTATCTGTTTCTTTAGGCAGAGGGGAAAAGTAGTCTAAACTCATGTGTCTAGAACTTAAACTGTCACTGACTGATCCTTTTCTGCACTCTGAACTAGTCCAGTTGCTGAAACATAGGGGCCTGGTTTTACACTTAAAGTTTTGTTTATGGACAAAGAAAAAATGAACCATAAATACAAAGCCAAGAATTTACTGTTAGTATGATTAAAATCTTAATAATCTAATTCAAGAATCATTATTAATCTAGATCCAATTATTACAGAAAAGGAAAGAAAGCTAAAATAATTTCCTCCTATTTCACCACTAAATTTCATCCTCACTCCAGTTTCCTAAGTATCCTTCTTAGCTAGTTTTTCATTTGGATGGCCATCTTTGCTACTTTTGCTTATGAAACACCATATATGACAGCTTTTAGTGTACAAATCACAGTTCAGTACTCACACAAATGTTTTCTGATGTGTTTTTCTTAGACATCTTTTTCTCCTTCCAGCAATGATGGGTGCCACACATACAGAGATGAAACACATCTAATCCCAGGGATTTACTGCATTAAGAATGAAGCTTTTCAGATACTACCTGCGTGACAGCAGGAAGTACAAAAAGACTAACAACCATATTGATAAAGAGCAAAAGAAAGAATTCCAGATTATTTTATTCTCTTTTCACTCCAAGTTTTAAAATTAAGATAAGAAAATTTTGGAAAATCAACATACTATATTGAGCAAATTCTGGTTTAACTCTACAAAATCATTTCAATTTTTGAGAAAATTTGAGTGCAAAAGCAAGACTCTTCCAATAACAAAGTTGAGCAAGGTATTTGTGACAAAGTTTTAAATCACAAAAAAGCCATCTACTTTGATGTTTCTGGAAAATTACTGGAATTTCAGATCATATTATTTGAGAGTTTATAATCTCATGAACTACTTGCTAATGTGAGTGATTATCATTCCTGTTTCAAATTTAGATAGAGTACTAATGAAGAAAATAGACCATGTCAAATTCCGAGGCTTACCAAGAAAATGCAGATAAAATTTGCTTGTGTCTACTGAGATTTTCTGTTAATACAGAAGCTTGAAGTCAAATTCACTGATTGTCACCCCAAAAAATCAAAATCAAAAACAAAGAAAAAGACAAAAAAAAAAAAAGAAAGAATATAAAAGTAAAAAGAGGGAGAACATGACATTAGTCCAATAGTTAGAAATTGATGATGGAAGTCCTGAGAAATTTCATTCCTGTTCTCTAAGTGGTTTATGCATTTTAAATGTAATTGTTCCCAGATAAAGTACTGACACAGTCCGGAGAGAAGATGATGAGATTTCAGACTGTCTGTGAGTAAACCTCACTGTCTGTGAGCTCTGATGGCAGAGCAGCTTTTTTGTTATGTGCCTCTAAAAGATGTTATTGTCCTCCTAGAAGGTATTATGTCTGCTCCTGAGTTGCTACAGCTTACAGCCTAGCAATTTGCAGAAACACATTAGGGTCCAAATTGCTGTGGCAAGGACAAACACTCATATCACTGCTGAAAAGGCAGCAATCTCCTGAAGAGCCAAGACCAGTAATAGTTTACCTGATCCTAGTGGAATCTCTCCACTAATCGGAATCAGAATTCTGAGTGCTGAAACTCTAGCCAAGTAACACTTTAGCAGAAGTGAGAAAAGGAAAATTGTGTGCTAACTTACATTAATATATATAAACATACATCTGTACGTAAACTGGCATGTACAGCATGTACTAATACATCAGCTAAGGATCACCAGCACAACCTTTTATTTTTTCCTTTTTGTTTCTTTTTTTTTTTTTTTTTTAACAGATATGGTTTCTTTTCCTTTATGTCATAAGAGGATTTTGGAGGAACATCTTTCTGTATTAAAGATACAGAAAAGGCAACATACAACTGACTGAACACTCAGGAAAGAAAGACAACATAAACATTTACTTTCACATTTTGATCTCTAAAGAAATAAGCTTACTTCATGGCTATTTCTGTCAGGTGTCCATGTAACAATGAGAAACACTGGTTATCTGTACACTAAAACATCTGGTTTCAAAGACCATAATTTGACTCTGAAAAGATCCAATGTCATCAATGTCCATTGTTCTTATTTTTCCCAGTTAAACTTAAACTACACTAGGCCAAAGTAGTAATTAACATGCAAAACAATGTTACCCTAAATGTTTTCTAAATCCCTGCATAACTATAAAATCTGTATAGTTCTCTGGCAATACAGATAAAAGCACAGATGTATAACCACTGAGTAGTATGGATATAGTTCATTCCCACAACTGCATGATCATTTTGTTGTCTCTCTCTCACATTATACCCTATTGCTCCTTTTGCGTGTTAATTTTATTTAGTATTCTGAATATTCGTCAATTTTAACATTTTATTTCTAATCTGACTGGTGCTTTGCAGAGCAGACCTGTTTCTTTGTAGGTTTGTTCATGGCCTACCGAATGGGAATCCTAACATTATTCAGATCTATAGAGCCTACTTTGAAAATTTCTTCCTAAAAAATTATTAGTATTAGGGAAAGCCAATCAAGACATCAGGTACAGGATGTTATTGCTGGTATGCAAAATTCAGCCTTTGCTTCCAGACAAACGCTCTTCATTTGGTATGTGTTGGTAATTTTAATAGACTTCAGACCAGAAACTAGAATAATCTGAATTCATAAAACTGTGAATTGCTTCATCAGATTTCCTCGTGAGGCAAGCGGGAAAAACAACAAAACCCAAACCTCAAACTTCATGCTTTTCAGATAGTCCTGGACATGTTTAGGGAAGTAATTATGTTATTTGTATTGCCTGAGATAGTGGGTAACTGCATTTCATGTATCAAGAGGTCCCTCTCAGCTCTGTGTTCACTCCACGATGCAGCATCCATTTTGCAATTTCTGATTCTTCTACAATGACTGTCACAAGATATTCAATTAGTCATAAGTGCTTAAAAGAAATATAATTTAGTATGTATCAAACCCTTGAGGGCAGATCAAGTAAGGCTGAGGAATTCCAGTAAGTTCAGACAATTTCTTGTTTCAGAAGGAAAATAACCTTTATTTTCCTGTGGCTAGATAGGTTGAACTCTCCATACATCAAACATACATATCTTTGTAGCTAGTAATGTTTGGCATTTCTGTTTATATACACTATCTTCTTCATCACAGTCATCTTTTCCACTTTCTCTCTATTTTCATTTATTATGGTGCTAAGACGTATCTTATCAGTGACCCTACTATGCAGGACAAATTTACTTCTATGATATGCCAGCCTTTTCCAGGGAATTTAACTCAATTACCACAGGAGATGGATAAGCCAAGGAGCTGAGAAGGTGCTTAAGAGATGTTTTCGGTTTAGACTGGTTGTACAATTTTAGGCAAATTAGCAGCAACACCATTTGCTTTATATACTAGATTTTGGCCGGACTGTATAGAAGAACACTGCAGTTTTAGGCATGTTGTGACTAGTACATTTGATGGGCAGTTTCAGCAAAGAGGCTGAGGTTTGAACAAGCAGAAGTTGAACTGCACCACCCTCTATCACTGAATCTTCCAGAATAGAACTGAAGACAATGTTTTGACAGGGAAATGTCAGGAAGCCTGCAGCGCTGCTGTGGGTGTTGTTTGTTCAGTGTCCAGATAAAAGATGTTAGATTCTTGCACTGTCACACTGACACATTTCAGAAACACAAAAATGGCTTGTAGAAAAGACCCATAAAGCTATCAAATGTTAAGGCAAAATTAAATCTACATTTCATGATGGTTAGTAATTATTATTTCTCAAACATCGCTAGCATGTTTAAATAAAATGTTCTCAAGGATTTGTGATCTACAGCGCATTGTATCAAAGTAACTGTACATCAAAGCCTAATATTGGCTTTTCACTAAATTATATCTTTTCTATATGATGTATGTGCACGGAGAGTCCCTCAAATTCTGAGGTTAAAAACAAAACTCTTGCTTGCAAACCTAGCTCTGCCCTTTATTTCTCTACCCTTCTGGCTGTATCTCATTTATTCAAAAACTTCAAAACAGTGAGTCTCTGAATGAAACTGAATTTGCCAAATCCAAATATCCCATCTAAATGTTGCCCTACCCTTTATGACACAGTAAGTACATTGTGTGATCTTATATTCTCTCTTTCATAGCAAGAATCAAACGACTTGAAATTGAGAAAATTCATAGCATAGCATAAGCAACGGCCAGTTTCTTCTGCAGAGAACCTCTAGTAGATAAAAATTCCTAAAAGACTCCATTTTATCCCTTCCAAGAGAAGATACTCTCAGAGCTTCACTCCTTAATGCTATACAGGTACATTGCCCAGGTTTAGACGATGAAAAGACTTACCTAGGAAATTGCTCCAATCCAGCATCCAGGAGGCCACACAGAACGTTACAGCAGATTTTTTTCCACAGATAGAAAATGATTGTACCAATAACTTGCAATGCATTGTATAAGGACCTGTTAATTTCAGAACACGTGGGATCTGCGCTTTTACTTAACTAATTAAGTCTTCAGATGTAAGTATGTAATACTCAGTGCTTCCTTCTGTGGAAAGATTGAAAATATGTTATTTGTGTCTCTGTGGTGGAGATCATATTTGATCCTTAATACCATGTGTGTAGTCAGTACTCAGGATTTATACCATACAACCTGATCTGGTTTATGTTTCATGTTTCAGTTAAAAGTTTAAAAGTATGCTAAAGCTTCTTTCTAGCTTTGTACGTTGATTTACATTTACTTTAGGACATTGTGAATGAGTGCCCATTTTAGAATATCACAATATTCCCCTACTCCCAGCTACAACTAAAAGTTTTTTGAAAAATAAAAATAATTTTAAAAGAAACCTTTATCCACTAATTTCTTTGAAAATAACTTTCTAAATTACTTACAGTAACAGGATCAATGTAAAAAGTTTCAGGCTTCAAGGCCTATGAGCACTGGATTGTACTACTTTAAATCTTTCTAGATATTATTAAATCCATACTTCCTCCAATGCACGAGGTGCAGTCCAGCTCAGTCTGAATCTTCTGTCTGTTCTATCAGCAGTGTATACAAACTGTCAAAGGCATGTAAGTTTCCACCAGCACACCTGAAAAATGAAAGAGTGAAAAGATCCATAGTCACAAATAAGAAATGTCAGCTTAAATAGTAGGTTTTTTCTGTCTTCTTTTCTCAAAGAGGGAGTAATACCCTAGCTAACAGCGAAGTTAAGATGACTGTTAATTTTGAGTTCCAAGGCGAATGCCTCTAGCATTGAAGAAATGCCTCATTCTACGATAATAAGCTCAAAAAAAGATGGGGTAGGGGGAACTAGGTAAGAGGTTTTCATTCTTCTGTCTGATCCTCACTGTAAAAAAAAAAAACAAAACCAAACCAAAAATAGCCGTGAATGAAAGTAAGTCTATGTATCTCCACCTCCATGCAGTAGGAGATTTCTATGAACAGAAGCATGTCACATTCACAAGTAAATACCTGACTATACCAAAAGAGCAGTGAGCATAGATCTAGGCATTCTTCTAGAAAATATATTCTATATATTTTTTCCAGTTGCTAAATCTTAATTTAAAAGATGAAAAAATAATACAGAAGGAATTATCTAATAAATGTAAGAAACAAACCAAACAGATAGATACCGATATTCCACTGTAACCTTAAGGACTCACCTGTCGCACTTCATGAAGTGCTGACATCTGTAAGTTCCCATATAATTCTGAATAACTCTTACTCCCCAAGACTATACAGAAAAAAAGTAGCATCATCTAAGATCAAACTACATATTTTGTCACTGATTCAAGAAATAACAGCAGTACCTGCTTCACCTGCAGGGAACATCTAGTGTAGAGATTTGAGCCTTTTCCATCTGTTATGTCAAAAAACATTAGCAAGAAAACAAACCTGACTAAATTCTATTTGTCTTTCATCAAAAAACTAGGTAGTATACTGAAATCTCTTAGTATCTTCGAAGATGAGTACTATTCACTGGACAAAAACTTTGAGCTATCGAACAAAACCTTTGAGAAATCAATTCTAAAAGAAAAAGTCATAATTCTTTTCCATCAAATATCAAAAAAGGTGGTTTGGACTCTTTTTTTTTTAGGATACACATCTGCTCAAAGGAAGCATACAGTTCGTGGAAAACTTCCACAATAAACCTGTATTTTGAAATCTTTGAATAAATACCTAGTCAAAGACCTTGCTAGGAGTGTAAAATAAGTTGAGCTTGTAGGAAGAAGAGATAGAAGTCATCTCCTCTAAGCTCAGTTTTCTAAAAGAAAAGTGTTAAGTCCAAGACCATCCAGACACTCTTTCAGTCATCTATGAGGCATTTGCAGTACATCTCATTTTAATGTAAGCTTCTATGAAAGGAAAAGTGAATTACCCTCTGGAGATGCATGTCTTCCTCAAGTCTCTGTAAAAAGAGCTTAGATGACTAAATTACATGAGGTACCTAAGCTTTTAGATAGCGTATAACAAGACTTATTCCCAATCCAGAAGGAGTGAAAGAGGTAATGTCTCCTTAATCCACTTTTTCCTTCAACTAAAGGAAGGACATAAATTGATGCTAAATACACAGATTAAAAATTTTGATGCCATTGCAAGGTCTAGAGACTAAATAAAAAGCATAGGCTTAACTGCATTATAGTTATTTTTCCAATGTGTTGCAGCTGTATCAGCCCCATGGCAGGAATGAATTGACAATAGGACTTTGGAATGGTTATATGGGTATATAGGGCCGCGAATAGGCCAAGCAAAGAACAAAATTTCTTAGAGAGCAGAAAGTACCATAACCCGGACTTTCAGCTGACAATTAGCATTCCTACAAACTCAATAGACAGAAGCACACATAAATGCAGTTTTCTGCTACTAGCTGTAAACTTCAAAAATAACAATGTCATTTCCAAGGGATATTAATGGAGATGGTCTGGAGCTAAAATGAAATATTAGTGCATTTTAGATCTTTGCTAATGAAATTAATGAACAAAACCATAATGTCTAATGTATTAAATATTACATTAGCAGTCCATTTCCAAAGGACTGACAAGTTCCTTGCTTGTTTCAGAGTGTATTTAAAACTAACAAGACTGGCTACTAATCTGAAGATCTGAACGTCTCCAATTTTGTTTACCTAAACACAATATAAAAAGCACCAAATCCACCACAAACAATGACAACAAAACTCCAATAAGAAAAGGCTTTTATTGGTAAAGTTCTGCTTGAACTACAGAGCAATGCTGTCTCAAGATACGACTCAGTATCACAGATGCCTTATACAGGGGCTAATGAGCCAGTACCGAAAAGACTATTTGATAGTGGCAAAACTAACAGTAAGTCTATATTACCACTAATTTGCTGGCTATTTTTCCTTCATTCACTAGCTCAAAAATTCCAATAATGTTGCTTCTAGGGAAATATCAATTGCTACGAAAAAGGCGTGTAAATATGTCATAACTCTAAGTGCGTTTGTGACAAGATTATTAATATTTGCAATTTACATACACCACTGAAGATATTAAAGTTAAACTTTTCTAAGATATCAGTCAAATAAATCTGTTTTCTTGGATTTAAAAATGAACAGTAAAGAGGACTAAATGGGAATAAATGATCCAAGATCACTGTAATGTCTTCAAGTGTTTTCTAGTTTAGTTGCTTGAGAGGAAGAAGAGCTAATGGCTTGCCAACTTGTAAATACAACAGTTTTCCTGAAAATACTGTTATACAAATTTCTCTAATAATGCTCAAAGTGTAAATAACATATTTATTTCTGTGGGATGTATTTTTGTCAGCTATTATTATTATTGATGGAGAAGTCCTCTTAAAAAAGAATACAAAAGTTAACGGCAGGAAGTTTTGAATATATAAACCAATTGTTGTTTTACTATAACAGAGTAGAAGTGAGCAAAGCAAGCCCTTGTATTTATTTGCATTAGCTTGTGGGTTTTCTCCAAAAAGTTTTCTCTGAAAACGGTCGAGATCAGCTTAAATAACAAACACGTTGTGTGTTTAATAATACCTAGTCAGGTATAGATTTTTTATTGAAACAGCTTGTTTAAATTCTAAATTAGAGAAACATCTCTGCCAAAAAGTACACTTGACAATGTGTTTTTCTTCCTCACCATAGAAGTTGCCATATCTCCAGGGAAAATTTCTTGGTAACATGTATTAACAGCTGTTAGCAAATGAAAGAGAGGTAGGGGTGCAGACAGGAGAAGGGGTGGGAAGGATAGACAGAGAGAGGAAGGAGAGAAAGGAAGATTGAGAGAAAGGATGGGGCACAGAAGGAAAGAGGGAAAGAGAGATGGAGGGAAGGGAGGAGTGAAGGGAGGGAAAAAAAAGAAAAAGAAAAGGAAAAGGAAAAGGAAAAGGAAAAGGAAATGAAAAGGAAAAGGAAAAGGAAAAGGAAAAGGAAAGGGAAAAGGAAAAGGAAAGGGGAAAGGAAAAGGAAAGGGAAAGGGAAAAGGAAAAGGAAAGGGGAAGGGGAAGGGAAAGGGGAAGGGAAAGGGGAAGGGAAGGGAAGGGAAGGGAAGGGAAGGGAAGGGAAGGGAAGGGAAGGGAAGGGAAGGGAAGGGAAGGGAAGGGAAGGGAAGGGAAGGGAAGGGAAGGGAAGGGAAGGGAAGGGAAGGGAAGGGAAGGGAAGGGAAGGGAAGGGAAGGGAAGGGAAGGGAAGGGAAGGGAAGGGAAGGGAAGGGAAGGGAAGGGAAGGGAAGGGAAGGGAAGGGAAGGGAAGGGAAGGGAAGGGAAGGGAAGGGAAGGGAAGGGAAGGGAAGGGAAGGGAAGGGAAGGGAAGGGAAGGGAAGGGAAGGGAAGGGAAGGGAAGGGAAGGGAAGGGAAGGGAAGGGAAGGGAAGGGAAGGGAAGGGAAGGGAAGGGAAGGGAAGGGAAGGAAGGGAAGGGAAGGGAAGGGAAGGGAAGGGAAGGGAAGGGAAGGGAAGGGAAGGGAAGGGAAGGGAAGGGAAGGGAAGGGAAGGGAAGGGAAGGGAAGGGAAGGGAAGGGAAGGGAAGGGAAGGGAAGGGAAGGGAAGGGAAGGGAAGAGAAGGGAAGAGAAGAGAAGAGAAGGGAAGAGAAGGGAAGGGAAGAGAAGAGAAGAGAAGAGAAGAGAAGAGAAGAGAAAGAGAAGAGAAGAGAAGAGAAGAGAAGAGAAGAGAAGAGAAGAGAAGAGAAGAGAAGAGAAGAGAAGAGAAGAGAAGAGAAGAAGAAGAGAAAGAGGAAAAGGAAAAAGAAAGAAAGAAAGAAAGAAAAGGACATTTCTTTTGACCATCTATTTCAGAACTCTAAATATTGTTCTTCATATAAATGTCTCGTTCTCTGGATTTTGCTAAGATTTTGCCTTGGTGGCATTATGGACAAAAAATTCCATTGGTTGATAGTGCATTCAATTAAAATAATTATTTTCTTGAGTTTAAAGCTAATGACATTTTGTAAGCAACAGTAACTTTTCTCTTCTTTACATTTTTACACTGCCAGAGAAGGGAATTAAGCCTCCATTTTCCTTTTTCTGCTGCCTTCACAGGCAGCATAAGCCCCTTAATGAGCATGTGCTGGCGTCTTTTAAGTAGTTCCCTTTTGTGTCTTCACTGGCTGGCTAATGTTGCAAGATGTCAAGTAACTGAGGGAAAATATTGTAATAAAAAAAATTAAATAATACAAAATAAGGCCTAGCAGCGTGTAGAGAGAGGGTAAAACTTTATTTAATATTTTTGAGGATTAATTTAGCATGTGTATTACAGTTCATTTTCCAAACTCCTGTAAAAAGCAACTAGAAAATCCTATAGTTCCCTAATGAAAGGGAATCATAAAACTCTGCCAGAAATCACTGCAATAAAATCATTTATCCCTGGATGATAGGCAAAAAACAACTATATTCACTTATTTTCAGATAAAATAAAAATTTCTGTTGAGTTGCCTAACACTCTAAATAACATGTGCTTTGCCTATTTTCCATTTACTTGAATAATGGCTTTTAAAGCCTTTGTAAATCCTTTTGTTTGGATTTCCTGCACAGAATATTCTGATACAAGCAAGCTGTGTTAGATAACATGATGAATCTTATAAATGCCCTCCATTTCTTTTAACCAAGATGTCTAGAGATTCCTCTAAACAGCAGGCTAAATGGACATCACTGGTTTGATTGAAAGCATACTGGGGCAAAATGGACTACCTGGAAATGCATCAGAAGTGACACTAGTGAAAAATACTGCTGAAAGCACTTCTTTCTCCTTGGTGGCATCAATTTTTCCACTAGTGCTGGTCAGCACACTTCAGTACATTCATCCACAGATCTGTGCTTCTTGGAAGAGCCAAGCCACCATATGGCATATTAGAGATCTTGCTAATAAATCTAGCTAATGAGACCTTTCCTTCAATCTGTTTGTTTGTTTGTTTGTTTGTTTTGTAATACAGTTTTCTGGTTTTGCAAACATTTTTGTCTGACAATGAGGACAGTGTATATTTTGCAAAAAGATTCTGAATCTCTATTATCTGCATCATTGACTTTCAGTGTTAGGAACTATATTTTTCTGCAGATACATATTTGTCTTTATGAGATCCTGAAAAAATGAAATGTAAACCAAAATGTGATATTGGCAAGCAATGAAGGTATGTAGTGTTCATTTGCTTTCCTTCCTTTTTTGTTTTAAATTTTTTCTCTTTCAAGTGTCATCCAGAAGGAAAATCTGCATTCTGATTGTAAAGCCAGAAGTTAAAAGCAAGTGGCAAATTAAAAAGAAAAGGCTTATTAGAGAGGATATACACTAAGTCTTCCATTAAAAGTAAACAGATATCATACTTAGGATTTCCAAGACAGCTGCCCTTTCGTATAACATCTGAAAAAACATTTTTTTAGTATGACTTCAAATTTGTCATATATTCAAATGATGTGCATGCACCTGTTTCATAAAAACCAAATGGCCTCTAGGCAGTCTTATAATGTCCATCTTATGTGGAAAAACTATATTTTGACACCTTTGTTGCTACAAGTAAACCTTTATTTCTTCGGGATTTAAAAAATCAGTGCTATCAATACAATAGGCAAAATGAACATGATGTGATTTTATTCTTTAACAGAAGATAAAAATCAAGAACAGTAAATAAAATTTATTTTCAGATAATAATGACACACGTGAGTCTCAGGTAGCACAAATTCATGGGTCCAATACAAATACTGCCACATAGTTGTGTATCTTCATATTCATAGATTCCCCTACACTCTGGTTCTGGGTGTCTCAGTTACACTGTAAAAGGAAATCTCTTTTCTCTGGCTTTTCTTTTATTCATCTATCAGAACACAGCAAGGTATATATTTCTGCAGGTATTTCTCAATGTCTGATGCACAAACATAAAAACATCTAAATTTTTTTTTTTTGTTCCTTTTCTCTGTAAATCGTCTTTACTGAAAGATTTCAAGCTGTGTGACACTACCTTTCATGCTTACTTCTATTTGCACCCATACCAATTGTTCCTGGTAACTACCCACCCATCCCACATGTGTTCCTTCATGTAGTTCTGTTACTCTTCAATAAAGCATAACACAAATATGTTCATTAAATATGTTGTTCAAAATACAACAACTTCCAGCATTTGCTTCATTTTTTTATTTCTGTTTTACTATTTACCTCATTTTCTCTTTTCTTTTCCCTACTCGTTCAACATGATGAAATATGATCTCCTCTCTCCCTGTCCCCACTGGCAGCAAGACTTCCAGAGACCCTCAAGTCCATACAGGATAGTGCTATGCTGAGAGTGCCAACCTTCCCCCATGTCTATAACTGCAAATTCCCACTGTTTCCCCTCATTTCAGCAAACCCTGCAGTGAGGCATATCAGTCTGTCAGTCCTACTGAAATTTATCCAGCAAAAAATCAACGTTTGTTTTCAGTCTTGGTGTCACTTGCTCTAGCAGCAACTAATTACCGGAACATCACTTCAGATCAAGAAAAGCACAGTATCTCCATCTTAGAAGTGGCTGTAGCTTGAAAGTTAGGGTGATGAGGACATTCTCCCAGATCTTAAAAGATGTGAAATTGAACCCCCTTGGCCTGTAGAGGTAGGGACCCTTCACTGATCAATCATTCTAGCCACTTCACTGTCACATAAGAGTGAACGGGTCTACCATCACCACAAACTGTTTAGCCAGGTGGCGTCCAAAATGCACCTATCATCTGTGGCTCATGAAGAGATAAAAGTGCACACACACCCCAACACTCACACCTACAGCCCTACAGAACACTGTGATTTCTGATATATCTCTACCCTCATCATTCCTATGAGGCAGTTGCCTGCACGATGTGTGGGATCTAAGGTCTTCATGTATATTGCATGGGTAAATTAGCTACTTAACAAAACCTTCAGTCTTAAATGTCAGGCCTTATAGAGAACTTTTAAATCCTTAATTGAATATTTTACCCCAGACTCAAGAACTTGGTGTTATCTTTGACTTATTTAATTTATTCTTCATATCAGTCCCTTGCTAGAATGTGATACTATTTTCTTTTAGAGTTTCTTCAAAACCTGAGGGAGGAAAACACATCACAGCTAAAGCTCTCAATGATGCTGTAGCTATTTTCTGTCTTAAGAATTGTGATCTTTTCATCAGTGTCCATCTTCTGAGGTCTGACATACTGCCACTAAAATTATCTTCTGTTTTATCATCCAGAACTTGTTTTCTACCTTTCTGCAATCTGGTCATTGACTCCTCTAATTTAATTTCACATTCACCCTCTTTAAAACACTCTATATCTCCACCTTCTCTGCTGTATCTCATTTTGTTTCTTTCTTATTAACAATAGAGAATCTTCCTTTTGACACAATCCACCATGCGTTTTCTATTAAATAACCCTCTGTGTTGCAAAAGTAAGCTGGTAATCATCTGCTGTATGACCTCCTTCTTTGTCAAATTGCTCCCTCAACCTCACTTACACTGCGAGAACTGTTCTCGCTACTAAGTACAGTGTTACAGGATTCCATTGTCCATTACTTGCATTGATTGCGATGAATGTACCTTAATGCTGTATACGGCAGTATTGTAATGAACATGATTTTTGCATTTCTTAGCTTTCTCCATTGTCAATTAAATCAGTAGTTTTTAATTTTTTTTTTTCTCCAGGGATTTCAGTGCCTCAACGAGCTTTGAATTTGGACCCTATGTTGAGTTTTCATGAATAACAATTTTGTCTTTTGGCTATGACATTTGCACTCAATGTGTTTTTAAACACCAGGCAAGTCACCAATGTAGTAAGGGTAGGTCATCTCAACAGAAGAAAAGGAAAAGGAATGATTCCACATTTTGAAAGAAACCCTGTTAAAAAAAAATGGCTAAAATTGCTGGAGATTTGTAAAGGTCTTAGGATATGAACAAGTGCTGCACGGTTAGTAAGAATGATTGATGATGAAATTTAATATCAGACAAGTTAACAGCAGCCACTTTAGAAGAGAACAGTTTCTGTAGAAATTAAGCTTCTTCTTGATATACCAGCCTGGTACTACTGGGTCTTTTCAGCTGCTTATTGAAGTGATGCTATTATCTTAACTGTTGGTACTGATGGTATTACTGTAAGTGATACTGTTTGTAACACTACACCATGAAAAAGAGAGGTGTTCATCAGGAGAAGACTGAAAGGAGAAAAAAAATAGGAAGAGGAAAGGATACTTATTTAGTGAAAATGTTAATAAATTACTTAAATGAGTGATGTAATCATCATGAAGATTTTAGCTGTAACAATTTCTGCTTACATCATCTGGAATTGTCTACAAAATACAGAGGAAGTCTGGTACCTTCAATTTTTAAGTGCATTTTTGTGCAAGGTTTATTTTATATTATGGTTTTGCTTGGTTTCATACACACATTTTAACAAAGCTTGGACTGGCACCTGGTAAATGTTCCTTCCTTGAAACCTTTCTTACTAGAATAAGTGATTTTATTTGATGTTTTGTAAGATTACAGTTTAAAGTAAGCCCTAAAGTAAACTGTACTTAACTTCAGAACGATTTAAGATCAGGCTTAAGCTTTAGGTCAATACTGTAAGACAGTTTTTTCCTCATTTACAATAACAATCATTTATTTAAATTGAATGTAAAGTAAAATTTCTTGTACATTGTGTGTCTATAAGCAATCTCTAGTGAATATGACTCTTTATCCAAATCACTGTGTTTTCCTTGTCCATTTTATTTTCCATTCTTTTAGAACATTATAGTGCAACAATTTTCCTGGAGACAGATCTAGTTAACATTTTATGAGACAGACAACTTTCAGAATTCCTTCTGAGCTTTGCTAAATTGAACACATGAAAATAAAGTTGTCAGGTGTAAGAACAGTACAGCAATTTGCTAGTCTGGTTTGGAGGATGAAATCACATGGTGCTGTCCTGGGAGAACTGATTTTAGTCACTGTGAAGTGCATCATTATTATTCAGTCTGATTGATCAAGGAAAGTATTCACCTCATTTTGATCAAGTAAAACCACAACCAAATTATTCTGTACAGTCAGGTGCACGCCATCTATCTAATCTAAACCAATCTAACACAGTTTTCCATTTCGTTACAAAAAATTCGACAGATACTAGCAACTGAGAAGTAGTAAGTGAATGATAAATACCTCAACAATTGTCAGGCTATATGAGGAGAAGAGAACGAAACAATAAAAAAGAAAGACAACTTTTAAATCTTGCAAGTTACCTGGAAGGAAGGACACATTTCATTTGATTTTATTTGAAATAGTGCTGGTGTCGGGTACATTATATATACTTTCTGCCAAACTGTTCACTCAGTTTTGAAAGCAGATAGAATATTTTTCTATTTTCAGAGTGACTAGGTGAGAAATAGTCCATTTGGACTATTTGTAACCAACTCTAATTCATTCCATTATTTTATTAGACAACTATCAAGAGACATAACATGTCATAAGATTTGGTTTTGGCTGTGAAGAGGAAATTTCAGAGCTCCTGGAATGCTGAAATGAGAGACAGCTGAACTTACAAAGGTGTTTTTTACAAAATTTTGTGCCATGTATTCTTTAGATTCATTGGCAAGGAAAGTGTATGTGTTCTGAGACCTAGAATGCTCTATCATTCATGCTTCACAATGTAGTCTAATTTTCATTTATATTATTTTGAAGAAGTTTAAAATTTGATGACACCAATGAGAGAACTTCACCTGTCTGGCACCTGCATGTGCATTTTCTGAAATCTGTTTAAAACTCTAGTTTTAAACTAAAAGGGTAGGATGTAAATAAAACATTATCATTTGTTATATATTGACTCCGTCCTTCGCTATGTGTAAAAGAGAGCACGATTCATGCTCTAAGAAGATTGCAATCAATAAGCTAAACCTGATCATGACCAGAGTCATTTTCTGAAGAAAGAGAACACCTCTATGGATTAATGTGAGATTTGATCCCAGACTTTCATCCACCTGTGGCAAGAACAGTATTTGAACCATTTTATCAAATTATGCAGCTTTTGCTTTTCTGCATCAGTAGCTGCTACACAGTACAAGGGAGAAGGAATACAACCTCACTTCTTCATACACCTCTTTAGGGTTTATCATGGGTATTCCACATAAATAGACAATGCTGACCCTCAGCTGGTGTTTTTTATTTCAGGCCATCATGGAAAAATAAGTAGCAAACGAGGTATAGAGCACACACAGTGAGAGTAAGATAAATTATCAAATAGTCATTAGAGTTCTGTGGAAGATTTATTTCTGTTGCAGTTATACATTACTATGACTATGACAGCTGAGAGGAACTGCCAAGCACAGTGAAACCTTTGTAGGTGCTTATCCACAGTGCTGGCATAAACACCTTGGTAAAAAGTAGTTTCCTGGCCTAACTCATCGTTTTTCTCTGAAAATATGGCCAATAAAGAAGGATTAAGGGATAGCAATGAACTTTATAAGATTGGAGAAGTCATTCGAAAAGTTTGAGGAGATTGCTCTTTCTCCCAAACTTTAGTTTTATTCCAAATCATCTGCAATCTCTACTGGTAGACTCAAACCATGGTGGAGTTAGGAGTGCAAGATTTATGAGTACAGAAGAAACCCAGATCCAGAAAGCAACTAATTCTCACTGCATGTCTTGGTTCTGCCCCCAAGATTGCTACATATTTTATAGTGGACAGACTCTGAATACAATACAGTTATACCTCAGAAGTGAAGACCAAACCTCTGCCTGCCATGCATGTTCAAGCCCATAAGCACATTTTTCCAAATAATTTCAAGATCTAATACCTGAACACGAGGCTTTGGGGATTTTTAGTGGGATTTTGTATTGGAATTTAGGCATTAAATTCCTGTATTTCACTTTAAGCATCTTTGTGAGTGGTAAATTTTCTGAATAACTTGACAAAACATGTACAGCAGTTAAAGTATATACCTCAATGTAGAGGACCAAATGATGACCCACAGGCAGCTGTAATTCTAACCATTTGTATCATGTTGATTTCTTGGTTTTCTAACTTCAGCATTCTTTTAACACAAACATATAAAATATTTAATGTAGTTCTGGGCGGTAAATAAAATTACTAGAATTAAAAAAATAAAATAAAATAAAATAATTATAGGGACTCAATCCAAGAGGGATTTATTTTATAATCTGATTTTATAAATAAAGGATGGGTATATTTTATCAGTCCATCATATTATCAATTCTCTCATTAGATAGGAATATGACAGAAATATTCCAGTCCCCTGCTATTGCAGACAATTTACTGGCATAGTAGTTCAAAAACAAACTGCCTAAATAGATTATTTCTTCACAAAGATTCAGGAAAGTGTACTCAGTGAAGCAGAGATACCGCAAACACTGAAGATGGTAAAAAGAAGGAAAGGATTTAGACCTCATAAGAGGGCTTAAAGTGAAAATGCCTGGGAGATTTCTGATGGTGGTTATACCCCTATGAGGAATTAGCAATATAACTTACATTTATGAAAGTATGTAGGCACAAACATAGACTTTCTTACGTATATTTAAGGAAAGGAGGGCTTATTTGTGCTTCCCTGCTTGGCCTGGAATATTGAGAGAAAAGTTCTCCTGTTTCAACTGTGAGAAAGACAATGTGGCTTTAACAGGGAATGAATGGGAAGCAGCCAGGAACCAACCCTATGAGTGCTAGAAGGTGTAGCTGGAACAATGTTTAACTAGTCCAGAAAAGGGCAACTTCGTTTATTCTTACACAAAACCTCTGACAAAACTGGGAAGAACAATGCACAGTACTTTATTCCAGGCAAACAGTGAAGATAAAATCTATAAACAAAAGACCCTCTTGAACAATTAGTTCATGATTAGTCAAGATTAGTAAAGAATAACTGGGTAACTGATTTTATTTAGTTGTGATATAGATGTTAACTTCTTTCAACATCGACTCCTGGCTGTGATCCATACACATAATAACTTTGTTTCACCTAAGGATGTCCTTTAGTATACCTCGTCCCCTACAACTTACCTTAAACAAAACCAAACAAAAACCAACACAAAAGCAAGTTTATATAACCTATACAAAAATACCCCAAAATAAGTAGTTCTACGAAAGCCAAACAAAGATAGACATGACTTATAACGTTTAAAGACTGACAGTTAACATATGTAACATTTCATTTAGTCAAAATGAATGCATAAATGACTTCTTGGATTATTTACATTTTCTTGGTCTTCTGGCATGACATGACTATTGTTAGATATAGACCTCCTATTAAAGGACTTTTACATCAGGTTTGTCATTCTGAACTTGCTGCTGCAAGTGCTAGCACTACCAGTGAACAGCGAAATTGAGAATGATACATCTGATAGGTTTTACCCTTTATCAGCTTCATGCTATTTTAATGCAACACGGAATATTATTTGCATTACTTCAAAAGTAAAAAGGTGCTTCCTGTGGAATTTCATCACTATTAGACATTTCTTACTCTTATTATGTGTGAGTCAACACAGCATTCAAAATAGGGATTGTACAAACTTCATTTGTGATAATAAACCTAATGAGCAGCACTAAGAAATGCCTGAAGAACTGGATTACGATGACATAGTATTTGCCAAATAGAGGTTTGTATTTTTTTGTGGATTGTTGCATGAAAGACATACTAGCTCTTTTGGCATGCAATTGAAAATGAAAATAGCAATGAGCATTTTAAACATCTGCCATACTGGGCAATCACTGGAAGGGAAACAATCTCCAAAACAGATACAAGATGTAAAATTGGAACACTCAAACTTGTTCCTTATGAAATAAGATGATTATAGCATTTTATTCTGTTTTCTGTTGCTGAATCAGCAAAATTCCTCAGTTTTAGTGTGTCTCATTGATAGGAAAAAGGTGGACTGATCAATATACAATACCTTTTTCATTAAGAGATGGAATTATAATAGCCAAATTTAGTATCAGAGGGAATGGCTGAGAATGGTAGTACACCAATCAAAGTGAATGGTACCTAACTTGATCATTATTTTTTTGAAAAAAAATCCATTTAATGTTTGGTTTGTAACATTATTTTTTTTTTGCTTACCATGTCTGACAGTCTTTATTCTGTCATTTTGTTTTCTGTTTTGATATTTATCAGCATGCTCTCACTGTCCTTGTCCTTTTTTTTCCTATCTCCGTCAGTCTGCTCTCTATACATATAAGCACATCATCACCTATTTACTCTGAATGAAATAGCCAGCAAGGTGGGCCTTGGGCATGTCAATAATTCGTATTGCACAGCAAAGAGAATTTGAGAAATACTTGTGATCTCTGTAAATCACCTTGAAAACTGATTGTATCTAGGACGATAGAGATCAAAATGACCTGTGAAACACTGCATTTGGGACAGAAAGGTGGGAAGACAGTTTTCTTAGTATAAAGGACAACTACATATTTATTTATTTTGTAGAAGTTCTAGTACAACTTCACCTGGTATGGCTTTTTTTGATCCCTTCCCATGATCAATATTCTTCTATTTCTAAAATAAATTATCCAGTTTAAAAAAAAAAAAAAAAGATTATATGAAGGATAATTTCAGACTACATTGTTCTCCTGCGATTTCGTTCTAGATAGGTACATTTTTTTCTATTTACACTAGTTTTGCTTCACAGAACTTGATAAGGCTGTATATGAAGAATCAGTGTCTCCTGTTTGATGCCGTATGTTTCTGAAAAATATTTATTTGTTTTCCTTCATTTGGTAAATCCATTAGGCACTTTGCTTAAAACAACTTAGTCAGTGTCATGTAGAATGTACTGAAGATAAAAAGTCCTTGAGTGAGATACAGACAAGGTAGTCCTTTTCTACTGAAACATAGCAGAAGGTTGTGGCAGATACTTGTGGGGGAAACTCTAAAGAAGCAGTAGTAGTAAGTTAACAGAGTTGTGGTCTATGTGACCTATAATGATGTTCTACAAAAGCCAGAAAGAATGTGTGTTATAACGTAACAATCACAATTGACACTATTGGTGATAATCACAAAAGAAAAGCTAAAAGCTAAACAGAATGATGAAATAATATGGAAAGTTTGCTTTTCTGATTCAAGGTTGAGATCATTTGGCAAATACCCCTTGTTATTTGTATTTTAAATACCTCTGCCCATGTTATAGTGATAAAGGCCTTGAACTACAAATTTTTCATCTATTTTATGACCAAATCCCATCTACGACAAGCAAATAGAGGCCATGTCTGTACTGCTGTACAAGATAGTTTTTCTGTGTTCCCACATCTTGGTGGATGCCCAAGAAGCACCGTAGCACACATTAGGATGAACTATCAATATGTAATGGCCCTTTCCTGTACTCCTAGTTACACAAGAGAGGACATTTGGAGCACACAAGCCATCATTTTTGTTAAAAGAGTACAGGTCTGGATGCCTAGGATACAAGGCCCACTAACACACCAACAAGAATCATAGAATCATAGGCTAGTTTGGGTTGGAAGGGACATTTAAAAGTTATTTAGTTCAACCCCCCTGCAACGATCTTCTACTCGAACAGGTTGCTCTGAGGCCCATTCAACCTGACCTTGAATGTTTCCGTGGGGTTTCTAACACCTTTCTGGACAGCGTGTTTTGGTGTTTCAGCGCCCTCATCATAACAAATTGCTTCCTTGTGTCTAATCTGAGTCTACCCTTTTTTAGTTTAAAACCGCTAGTTCTTGTCCTGTTGCAACAGGCCCTGCTAAAACAATTGCCTCCATCTTTCTTATAGACCCCCTTTAAGTACTAAAAGACTGCAATAATGTCTCAGAGTGTTCTCTTCTGCAGGCTGGACAACCCCAACTCTCTCAGACTTTCCTCATAAGAGAGGTGCTCCAACCTTTTAATCATTTTTATGGCACTCCTCTGCACTCAGTCCAACAGGTCCATGTCTTTCTTGTGTTGAGGACTCCAGAGCTGAACACAGTACTCCAGGTGGGGTCTCAACAGAGCAGAATACATAGGGAGAACCACCTCCCTCAACCTGCTGGTCATGCTTCTTTTGAAGCAATGTGGGATACAGTTGGCTTTCTGGGCTGCGAGCACACGTGGCCGGCTCATGCCCAACATTTCATCCACCAACACCCACAAGTCCTTCTTGGCATGGCTGCTTTCAATCCCTTCATCCCCCAGCCTGTATTGATACCAAGGATTGACCCAACTCAGGTAAAGGACCTCACACTTCACCTTGTTGAACCTCATGAAGTTCACACAGGCTCACTTCTCAAGCTTGTCCAGATCCATCTAGATGGCATCCCATCCCTCAGGCGTGTCAACTGCACTGCTCACCTTGGTGTCATCTGCAAACTTGCTGAGGGTGCATTCGATCCCCCTATGTTGTTGATATAGATATTAAACAACACTTGTCCCAGTATGGACCCCTGAGGGACACCACTTGTCTCCAATCTCCATCTGGACATTGAGCCTTTGACCACAACCCTCTGGATGAAACCATCCTACCAGTTCCTCATCCAACGAACAGTACACCCATCAAAACCAATTTAGAGAGAAGGATGTTGTGGGGGAGTGTGTTAAAGGCCTTACAGAAGTCCAGATAGATGACATCTGTAGTTCTTCCTTTGTCCATCGATTCAGTCAATTAATCATAGAAGGCCACTATGTTGGTCAGGCAGGACTTGCCCTTGGCAAAGTCATGCTGGCTGTCTTGAATCACCTCCCTGTCCTCCATGTGCCTTAGCACATCTTCTAGGAGGATTTGTTCCACGATCTTCCCAGGCACAGGTGAGGCTGACAGGTCAATAGTTCCCAGGGTCCTCCTTTCTACCCTTGGTATAAATGGGTGCAATGTTTCCCTTTTTCCAGTCACCTGACTTAACCTGACTGCGGTGACTTTTCAGATATCATGGAGAATGGCTTGGCAACTACATCAGGCAATTCCCTTAGGACTCTGGGCTGCATCTCATCAGGTCCCATAGACTTATGTACATACAAGTTCCTCAGGTGGTCATGAATCTGATCTTCTCTTACAGTGGGAAGGCTAGTGACAGTCATTGAATGCTAAAGACAAGGATCAATGCTGAATAAACACAAAGCTTTCTCTTTTTTCAGGATTTCTACATAAACTCTTTGAGTCTATTGTAAGATAGAGTGAGAGAGCTCTTCAGAACTCCAGATTTAACTACCTTCAGTCTGAAAACAAACAAGGAATGGATATAGGGTGACAAAGAGCAAAAGTTAACCTACACTACAATGAAGTCAACAACTGTGGGCCAAGGGTTCTCTACTTATTAAACTAGCAATTTAGACAGCCTCTGTCAAGATTATCTGTGGTATTTCTGCAGTGCGGATTTCTCTAGTGAGGTCTCCCAGATGCGTGAAAGTGGAAAATATTCAGATGCTTTTTGCTAGGTGAGAAACGATTTCAAAGAGAACTCACTGTCCTGTCATAACTTATCACTAATTTTCCTGTAACGTGGTCAGCTGAAGAAATTGTGTCCTAGTCCAAATTTGTTCTATTCAATGAAGTACAGTAGTGATCCTTTTTAACCTGATATTTATCAGCTGTTTAACAAACATAAGCTGCCAAAACACTGATGTTACTTTTTTGTTCTTATATTCCTTGTATTTTATAGTATTTGTATAGAAATAATTGTAATTACTCTCTGCTGCAGGAATCAAGTAAGGAAGTTCCTGCTTATGCCTAACATATTTTAGATTATTTTGAGACTCTTTTTTTTATCTTTAAAAATAATCATGGTATTCCAAACACCACTTCTTGCGGTTTAACCCTGCTAGGCAGCTAAGCCCCACAGAGCCACTCACCTACAGCAGGATGGGGAGAAAATCAGATGGATAAAAGTGAGAAAACTTGTGGGTTGAGATAAAGACAGTTTAATAGGGAAAGCAGAAGCTGTGTGCACAAGCAATGCAAAATAAAGAATTAATTTACTGCTGCCCTTCAGCAGGCAGGTGTTTAGCTATTTCCAGGAAATGAGGGCTTCATCACACATAACAGTTACTTGGGAAGACAAATGCCATAACCACAAACATCCACTCCTTCCTTCTTCCCCCAGATTTTATTGCTGAGCATGACATCATATGGTATTGGACATCCCTTTGGTCAGTTGGGGTCAGCTGTCCCAGCTGTGTCCCTTCCCAACTTCTTGTGTACCCGCAGCCTACTCACTGGCAGGGCTGTGTGGCAAACAGAGAAGGCCTTGACAATGCGTCAGCACTGCTCAGCAATAGCTGATATATCAGTGTGTTATCAATCAACACTGTTTTCATCACAAATCCAAAACATAGCACCATACAAGCTACTATGAAGAAACTCTAGCCAAACTCTGTCGGCCAATGCTAGTACACCACTGTATAGTAGTCAATGATAAGCCCTCACTCTCCAATAGGAACCATCACAATAGTGCAACAGCAGAATGCAATTTTTGCAGTTTATACCATATTTAGGGACTGTTGCCGTAGTCTGCAAGGAGATAAGTATTTCAGACATTAACTTCTTGGTCCATCTTCAACCCTGGTTAGGAGAAATATTTACAATAATATGTTATATTGCTCTGTTGCAGTCCACAAACCAGTTTTGAAAGAGCTATTGCCTTATTTGGTGCTGCATTGCGCTGCTAGGACAGGTGAAAGAGGAAGATGAAAAAAAGTAAGCAGTATAAATCATTTCTAATTGAGCCTGATCTTTGAAAGATCACACGTGAAAAGGTGAATATACAGAAAGTTTAAAACTTGTTTGAAAAAACAAATAGGTAATGAAAAAATTTTAAAGGGGAAGTGACTATTTTAACTATTTTAAAGATATTTAAACTATTTTAAAAGATTATGTCAATAACTCTTGAGAAGGTGTTTGAAAGAATCTTACTGAAATGGTATAAGAAACATCATAAACGAGACTTATTTTTCAAATAACCATAATATCAGGCTTTTTGTAAGGAGGATCGCCCCAACAAAACGTATAGTCTTATTTTCTGCTATTAATAAACATTCTTTTTGCTGCTGTATGACTGATAATCTAAGGAGTTTTTTCATGTCATTAACATGTGAAAAAGTATTTAGATAATCCTGGAATGAATTTTGCAGCCAAAATTAATGAAGCTGACTTTTTCATTCTTGGCTTTTGTTGAAATAATAACAAAATGTATACCTAACAATCTAAATACCTCAATTTGTAAGTTTTTGCTTTCCAGCACGTCAACCCATTTTTGGCCCACATAAGTATATGAAAACTGAGCTACACTGTCTCACTATAATGTAATTCTGGGAAGTCATCCAAATCTGGGAATGTTGTTTTATGCTCAGCACATCAAAAATAGATAGATAACTCATCTCATTGTCAACTAAGAAAAGTATACAACCAAGGAGTTTGAAGTTGAGATTTTGTACTAAGAGTGCCAGAGTTTGTACTCTTTGAAAGACCTTTTTCCATTTACAGTTGTTTTATTAACAGGCAATATAGTTCAAATAGTCTTTTATACAGCCAAGATTTCTTCTATGCAAATATTAAAGATTCGCAGACAGAACCACAACACAAAGTGGTGATGTCTACTGTTTAAAATCTACCATAGCAAAGCTGCAATTAAACAATGTCTCATTACTTGAAAAATCTTTCCGGTCCAACAGTCTTTCTGCTTCAGTAGTTTACTGGTTTCCTTACTCTGGAATCTGAAGGTTATTTGAGAAGAAACAGACAGACAATTTGTCTTTGCAGGAGGAGTAGATTAGGGAAACGGTTTAGAAAGAATGAACTCCGGGAGTAGCAGAGCTGAGTGTCTAAAACAGTATTGGAAATTGCTTTCCAGTGCTGTTTATATTCTCTGGCTTCAAGAACATGCAGTGTGGGATGATGAGTGTCGGCTAATAAACATGACAACTCCAAGAGGGAGTAGTGAAATGACAGCAAAAACACCTGGTAAGTACAGGAGTACCCAGAAATCCCAGAACTTCAAAATCACAGATTTGTAACGTCTGAAGAAGGTGGCAAGATATTAAATGTGCAGCCATTCTTTCACAGGTCTGTAGCAGGTTACTTGCCATGGGAAATAACCTGCAAATCAGGTTTTCTTGCTGTTGGGCTTACTGCCTTTGTGATTTTGGGGGCTGTAGGATACCCAGAACACAGTCCCACATTTAAGATTACAGTACCATTTTCGGAGCCTTTATCAATGAATCACCTTAAATAATACACTTAGGTTTAGGTACAATGCATGCTGATTTGCCACGGTTCTCTTAAAATCTTCTCTTTAACCTTTAAGCTATTTCTTGCAACTAAATGGGTCATTTCAAGAGCAAGATACATTATTATATCAAGTGGAAGAAAATGCTCATTTAATCTTCTCAAGTACAATGTGTTCTGTGCAGATCATCCTAAATGCTTTCAAAAGCTGAAATGCGCCACAGAATTTTTATTATTTTTGCTAGACATCGAATGACAAAATCCAAGCTTAATTACAAAGAATATAATCTGCCAGGACTGTAAAGGAGTGAAAGACACAAGTTATCTATACCCAAATATTTAGGAACAATAAGTTGAGTATAATAAGCACACACACAAATAATCCAAAAAACAATAAGCTCCCATAAAGATAAAATCTGGAGTCTTTCTTTGGAGAAGTTTAATAGAATAGAAAAGAACAAACTAGTTGAATGAACTTGATTCAAAACATCCTTCACTCCTTGTCATGGAGTTTAAATTAAATTCAAAACAATTTTGATCTCATCTGCCCATCACATTCTGCCCAGACATTTTGAACCTGAGGCTAAAATTGACGAAACAAATAATTTGTAGAACAACTTACCTTACCTTCAAGAAGGCTCGTGCATATCAAAATAAAAAGAAATAGAGCTAGGGCTGAGGCAGACAGGAGAAAAGAGGCAGCAGGGCAAAAAGCTGTGTACTTTGCTGTTCTTCAGTTGGTTTATATTAAACTTCATCTCCCATATATAAATGTGATTCAAAACATTGAAATGATGGACAGGTAATGAGAAACTCTGCCAGCTGAAAAGTCAATATGAAGCAAAACAGCTGAGGTGGGGCAAGGCAGGGAAAGGGAAAGGGAAAGGGAAAGGGAAAGGGAAAGGGAAAGGGAAAGGGAAAGGGAAAGGGAAAGGGAAAGGGAAAGGGAAAGGGAAAGGGAAAGGGAAAGGGAAAGGGAAAGGGAAAGGGAAAGGGAAAGGGAAAGGGAAAGGGAAAGGGAAAGGGAAAGGGAAAGGGAAAGGGAAAGGGAAGGTGTCTTTTCTAAGTGAGAACATCTATTGCTTTCTAATTCTACTTTGGTTGAGTTCTGCACATAACAAGGTACATCTAATGAAGCAATTTCATGTACTGTTTGAGACTATACAAGACACTCTGACCTCATTAGAGAGGAAAAATCATGAATTAGACATCTGTACAGTGAATTACAAGGTTGAAGAAAACTGTGGCAGATGCTATACAGCATATCACGGAATGAATATCATTTTAGCAATATAATTAAAACTGCAGATATTATAGTCAAATGGAAAGTTAAGTACGCCAGTTATAATTTTAAAGGGACAGAAAGAAGCTGAACCTGAAGACTTTATTTGCACATTAATTTCTGAGTAGTTATCTATACACTGCAGGGGGTGTGCATGAATACAGGATTCTGAATCCTGTGTAATGAATCATTGCACACCCTGATAAGCAAGGCAGAGATGGTGACTAATTGTTATATGTAAATACATACGTCTTTATTAGTAATATCAGAAGCAATATATTAGTGACAATATAGATTGTCATGTGGAAGATACATAGAGCACTAAAGATAGATGTTAATGAAAGTCATGGTACAGAAGGAAAACATGACAAGGTATGTATATCCCAGAAATACACTGCAGAATGAAATAAGCAAGATAAAAAGTGAAATGAACATGCAATGTTAAAGAATGTAAGTGACATCCCAACTGCTCTTTTATATCAAGACTCCTTCTTCTCTCCCTATCTGTTCCAAATTTGTCTTTAATCAAACACTCATATGTACAGTTTCAAGATGCTGAAAGAGGAGTTTCAAACTCTTCTTCTCTAAAGAACTTCAAGGTGCAATTACAGTAGTCCAGGCTATTAATTTGTATAAATTAGTCAATGTTCCTCAAAAACAAAACAATTTTGATGTATACTGTGTACTTTGCTGTTCGTAAGGAATGTTGGTTTTATATTAAATTTTATCACTCAGAAATAAATGTCATTCAAAATACTGAAATGACAGACAGGTAATGAGAAACTGTTCAATTTGAAAGGGCAGTATGACTAAAGTGGAAGAGATATGGCCTGGTTTTTGCAATTTTATTGATTTACAGTGCCTGAGATTCTGACTCAATATAGAATTTTTTGTTCCCTTTGTTTGCGTTTACTTGTACTATGAAAAAGAAAGCATGGCAAGCATACGCAAAAAAAAAAAAATTACAAGGCATCCAGACTTCTTTTTTCACCAGATGTTGCTCAGGAATGCAGAAGAAAAAGAGAAAGAAATAGTTTGTTAGCAATGAGGAAATAATTTACAAACAAAAGAGCCAAAACTGCCATTCCATTGCAACCCTGCTGCAGAAGTTTGGCCTGGATACAAACTTCTGGGTAAACTGAGATTGAACAGTAACTTCAGAAATACAGACATAAACATCAAAGTATACTTGAGGCCATAGTGTTAATCATGCTACCAATCTCATTTATATTTGTCTGTTGAAAAACTTTAATGGGACTGAAGTTACTATATTCTAAGAGACATGTTTTAGGGAGTAGATTCAAAAGCAGTTGAGCTTGCTCAAAATCACTACAAAAATGTTTTTTCTTTTTTCTGAAAGCAGTTGGAATCAATTAGTATACTGTTCCCATGCCTTGCAAAGCATTACAATAACTAGTGTTAGCAGACAGAAGGAAATGTGGCTACAGGCAGAAAAGAAGGCTGAATCACTTCCCTCAGTAGGACTGTCCTAGTTCGGCATAAGCTAGTTGTAAATCCAAACCCTAAGACAAGTAGGGAGAACTATCTTCTGAAAGTGCTTAAATTGGTCTGTCAACTATGAAAGGTATGTAAAATGTTCTAATTCAGGTTTTACACAAGATTACCTGAGCTAAATTTAGTTTTCAACCTCAAAATCAAGGCTTAAATGGTTTCCAACTGAATTGTGTTTTTCCCCTTTCTGTCTAGTTTGTCTTGGCCTCCACGCCATGTTAGTGATCTACACAGATAACAGTTCAGAAAGCATTCACAGCCCTGAAACAGAAGAGTCTAGGACATTCTTCCATCAGCATTTCCTATTAATTAGTTTGGGCTATACATTTAGCACTCTGGCTGCTGTAGATTTCAGTGCAGCTCATTGGTAAAAATATGCCTCATTTGAAAGCATTTTCCTTCTGCTTATAAGAATGGCCAATACTCTGCTCAACACTCCCTCTAACAGAACTGAGGTTACACATCCTTGATTATTATACAATCAAAAAATGTCACAGAAAACTCTTGGAACAATTGCCTCACAAAGTATTTTGAATAAACTGTGATGAATTAGTAACTTTCAATATTGTATACTTCTAATCCTCCAGTTGCTAGATATATAGAGCAAAATATGTTATTCCCTACATACATACATATATGGACAACTTTAATTTGCATTTTCCTTTATTTCCAGTGCAAGTAAGCTAGAATAGCTCAGACTCCTTGGAGCCAGAGATTAATGAAGGGTTATAGCTTAGGCTACTTTGTTCACTAATTCTAAATTTAGCCCTAGTATTAAGCTAAACACTGAAGCAATGGGGGTTTTTTATAGCATCATATCTTAACTCTTACAAAATAAATTATTTGTACCAGTCTACTCAGAATACAAAACAGAGAACAACTAAAAAAGGCTCCTTTTTACAAGTCAGAACTTCTTTTAATGACCACATTTCTTTAAATGAAGACTACTCCCATTTTGAAAGTTTTCTGTGTTGCAAATGCTTGGCATATTCAATGAGTTACGAGACTTCATAAATTATAGAATGGAATCATACAATCACATAATGATTTGGTTTGGAAGCAACCTTAAAGATCCTCTAGTCTGATCCCACTGCCATAGGCATGGACATCTTCACTAGACCAGGTTGCTCAAATCCCCATCCAACCTGACCTTGAACACTTCCAGGGAGGGGGCGTACATAGCTTCTCTGGGCAACCTGTTTCAGTGCCTCACTACCCTGAAGAATTTCTTCCTGATATGTAATCTAAATCTACCCTCTTTCAGTTCGAAACCATTACCCCTTGTCCTGTCACTACAGGCCCTATTAAAATGTTTGTCCCAATCTTTCTTATAAGCCCTTTTTAAGTATTGAAAGGCCACAATAATGTCTCCTGGCACTCTTCTCTTCTCCAGGCCAAACAACCCCAACTCTCTCAGCCTTTCCTCACAGGAGAGGTGCTCCAGCCCCCTGATCATTTTGTGGCCCTCTGCTGGACCTGCTCTAAGAGGTCCTTGTCTTTCTTGTACTGGGGGCCCCAGAGCCGGATACAGTACTCCAGGTGGAGTCTCACAAGAGCAGAGTAGAGAAGCATGTTGGCCATGCTTCATTTGATGCAGCCCAGGATACAATTGGCTTTCTGGACTGCAAGAGCACATTGCTGGCTCATACCCAAAATTTTGTCCACCAGTCTCCCTAAGTCCTTCTCCATAGAGTTGCTATCAATCAGTTAATCCCTCAGTCTCTACTGACATTGGGGATTGCCCGGACTCAGATGCAGAACCTTGCACTTGGCCTTGTTGAACTTCATGAAGTTCAAATAGGCCCACTCCTCAAACTTTTCAACGTCCCTCTGGATGGCATCGATTCCCTCAAGTGTATCAGCTGCACCATCCACTGTTTGTGTCATCTGCAAACTTAATGAGGGTGCACATACCCCACTGGCATTGATGAAATTAAATAGTATTTGTCCCAATATGGACCCTTGGGTGACACCATCTGTTACTGGTTTCCACTTGGACATTGAGCTGTTGACTGAACTCTTTGGACATGGCCATCCAGCCAATTCTTTATCCATCTGACAACCCGTCCATATCTCTCCAATTTATCAGCAACAATGTTGTATAGGATAGTATCAAAAGCCTTACAGAGTCCAGTTAGATGACATCTGTAGCTCTTTCTTTGTCCACTGATGAGGTCACTTCATTGTAGAAGGCCACTAGTTTAGTCAGACAATATCGGCTGTCTCTAAACACCTCCCCGTCTTCTATATGTTTCCATATGTCTTCCAGGAGGATCTACTCTATGATCTTACTGGGCACAATGGTGAGTCTGACTGGCTGGTAGTTCCCAGGGTCTTCCTTTTTACCCTTTAAAAAGATGGATGTGATATTCCCTTTTCTCCAGCCACTAGGGACTCCTGACTGCCATGACTTTTGAAATATGACAGAGTTGCTTGGCAACTACATCAACCAATTCTATCAGGACCTTGTGATCCATCTTGTTGGGTCCCACAGACCTGTGTACTTTCAGATTTCTCAAGTGGTCTCGAATCTGATCTGCTCCTACAATGGGAGGGCCTTCATTCCCCCAGTCCCTACCTTGATGTTCAGGGACTTGAGAGATGTGGTGATTAACAGTGAAAACTGAGGCAAAATTTGTTGAGTACCTCAGCCTTCTCCATGTCAGTTGCCATTAGATCTCCTGTCTTATTCCTAGGGGGTGAGTATATTTTCTTTAATGTTTCTTTTATAAGCAATGTGTCTGTAGAAGCCCTTATTATTATACTTCACATCCCTTGCCAAATTCAGCTCCAGCTGTGCCTTAGCTTTCCTGATCCCATCTCTACACAACTGGGCAGCATCCCTGTATTCTTCCAAGGTACATGTCCCTGGTTCCACTGCCTGTGCACTTCCTTCTTCCTCTTTAGTTTGACCAGGAGGTCCTAACTCGGCTGTGCCAGTCTCCTGCCTTCCTTACCTAATGATAAACATGCATGTTATTTTGTAAAAGAGCAATCAGTCATTATTCAAAGGAAGAAAGCTCACAGGAGAAGCTGTTCAACAAAAGAAGATTCACCAATATGGTTAATACAGTCATCTGTGGGATTGTGATTTCAAATATCAAAGCAGAGATTATGTCTGAAATGTTCTTATGATTTAAATGGCAGATTATTAATGAAAGGACAAAGATTGCATCAAGCTCAGCAGGTATTTTATTTATTTTATTTCAATTTGTTTATAGGAAAAATAAATAAACTGATCTGGTAGGACCTGAGAGGAAACTTTTTGTAGTTCTTCTGAGCCCACAAGTTCCATAAAAATCCCTCTAGGTATTCGTAAGATTTTTTTGAAGAAAAAAAAGAAGTATGTAAACTCATGTTAAAATACAATTTTTATTTTGATGACTAAGGATTTGGTTTGCACAGAATGTTGTATTTCTACTCTAGTGGCCATCCTGGGCTTGGTTCATTTGCTTAAACATAAGCACCTAATGCCATCTGAGGTGCCAAGTTGTATGAGCAGGACTGGCAGCCAGGTTCCTGGACTTCCCAGAGATCTGTGCCTTGCTGGAAGAGATGCTGGAGGCCAGATGTCCCCAAAATAACAGGAGAAACCTAGATGACTAAAACTCATTTCCAGGCTTGTTTTCTAGTTGCTCTCTTTCAAATATTTTATGTCTTCTTTGAATACACCAAATAAATGAAATTGATTAGAATAATGCATGGCAGCATAAGTAATAATGTAAATTGCATTGAAAGTCACTCAGATATTTAACATATGCAGTGTTACAAGCGTCTAATACAGTTATTTCTGTTAAACACCTTAAAGTAAATGCAACAAATCTGCCTCCTGTGTTTCTTTGATACATCTGCCTCTCTATTCACCCGTTTTTCTCATCATCTATTGTTCTTGTGGCAATGTAAGTGAGCCATATGCTTTCACACACACCCCTAAACAATCAGTCCTGTCATATAGTCCTCCTGTAAAATTTGTATAACTTTCTTATGAACAATATCACAGTTATCTGTTATTCCAGTAAAATGAAGCAGGAAATTGAGGTATTTATAAAATATATTTATTGCTGTTTCTCTTAAAAACATAGCTAGACTGTAGACCCTCATATTCATAATACTTTATTTTACTTCTGCTGTACAGTTTCTGTTGAAACTTTTATCTACTCTCTGTTGTGATCCACGTGTTACTGTCTCTAAAGTGAGAGTGCTTAAAATTTGTTCTGAATTTGCAAGTTTGATTGTTTATGTCTTTTTATTACCTGACTCTACTTCTGTAATTGTTATCTTCACGAAACTTAAAAAAAAAAAAAAAAAGCATTTTGTTAAAACATCTTAGCTTCCTTTCAATGGATAATCACTGTACCAGGCACTGAAGTAGTACCATGATCCATGCGACTTTCATTGCAGTTCTGTATCCAAGATGATACTCCAGTTTGATCACCAGTATAATGTAAACATCTAAGTACAGACTGTGAATTAAATATTGTATTGTTAATTCTAAATGTATCAACTATCATAACAGAAGAACTTCGAAGAGTTCAAACAACCACAGAGAATACAAAAGTTGATTTAGAACTTAATAGTCATTGAGAGCGGGTATAAGGTTTTACTCCTCAGTAATAAAGACTGTTGTGGTTTAAGCCCACCCAGCCAGCAACAAAGCACCATGCAGGTGCTTGCTTATCCCTACCCTGTTCCCTGAGGGATGGGAAAGAGAAAATACAAGAAAAAGGCCCCAAGGTCAAGAAAGGGATAGGGAGGGCTCACTCACCAGTTATGGTCACAAGCATAAGACAGAGTCAACTTGGGGAGAACAACACACATTTAATACAAAACAACCACCACCATCAAGGATAATGAGAAATACAACCAGGTTTTAGAAACACCACACCTTCCCCCCCCACCCCTCCCGTCTTCCCGGGCTCAGCTCTGCTCCCTCTTCCCCCCCAGCAGCGCAGGGGGCAGGGAATGGGGGTCACAGTCCGTCCGGCACAAGGTGTCTCCGCGGCTCCTTGCTCCTCAGGGAGAGGGGCCCTCGCAGCCCTCCCCTGCCCCACCGCGGGGTCCCTCTCCCGGCAGACAGCCCTCTACCCACTGCCCCAACGGGAGTCCTTCCCGCGGGGCCACAGCTCCCCAGAACCCCCCAGCGCGGGTCCCTCCCGGGGCTGCCGCCCTCCCACCGACGAGTTGCTCCAGCACGGGCTGCCTCGGAGTCACGGTCTGCCTCAGGCCCTGTCCCCTGCTCTGGCCTGGGGTCCTCCGCAGGCTGCAGGCCAACGTCTGGGCCACCGCTGATTTCTATGTTCTGCAGAGGCTCAGCCCATCACCCCACCGTAGGCTGCAGGGGTATCTTTGCTCCGGCACAGCTCCCCCTCTCCTTCCTCACTGACCTGGGTGTCTGCAGGACTGTTCCTCTCACATTGCTCTCCTGTCTTCCGCTGACCAACAAAGGCAAATGAACAAAGAACTCGCTCATCTGATTCTTTCACTCCTAAATAGTTATTCACAGAAGCGCTGATTGGCCTGGCTTTGGCCAGAGGCGGGTCCAAAATTGGGAGCCAGGGGAGCTTCTCAAAGCCTCTTACAGAAGCCACCTCTGTAGCCCCCTCCCCTGCTACCAAAACCCCACCAGACACCAAACCACCACAGGACTACAAATGATTCATCAGCAAAATGAAATACCAAAAAAAAGTTAATAACGCTGAAAATTGTTCAGAGTCTACGAAAAAAGTTATATCCTCCTACTTGATCAAGCTTGGAAAAATCTATAATGACAACGTCTCTTTTTTCTGTTATATTTTTCCCTGGACAGAGACTTGAAGCACTGCCAAGTGATAAGTTGATCATTTTGTGCAAATGAAATATCTATCCAGTCATTCCAGATGGTTAGGCTGGGATATATCCCATCTAATTTTGGGCAGATAATCAAGGTGCTTCCTCTTTAGTTGATGATGATTCTTTTCATGACTCTGCTTGAAGGGAACACAAATCTGATGATAACAGAAAATGTTTCCTACCTTTGGCTCTTCTTCAGTGGTCTAGACAGAGGTGGAATGCACAACAGTCTGATCTGTAGACAAGACTTGGCCAAGAGAGCTCAAGAGAGTTCAGTTTCTAGGAAATTAATTTAGACAAGCAATAGGAAAAGCAAAATTAAATGTAATAGAAGTGTAGGGACCTGGCACAAGAACTTGGTGGTCTTGGATATCAAAGGACATTTCAACTCAACTTCTCTTCAAAAAATTGTTTCAAGAGTATAGTTCATATAACAAAAGCATGCATCTTCAAATGTTCTACTTGCTCTTAAGGTCAAAATGAAAAATCTCTAATTCAAAGACAAACCTAGTATCTCATGAGACCAAGGAATGAAAGAAAGCATCTTAATAAATAATGTAATCATTTGGATACACAGCAGTTTCAAAGCAGTACTTCTCAGACATGAGTCAGAAAACCCTTTGAGGGAAGCAAATGTTTCCTTCTTTTTACTACCTGTTTCTTCATCTCAGGTTTAGAAAGGACAGGTCACCAAGTACAGAAGGAAGACATTGTATTGCAGCTACTCCATAGAGATTATATTGCAGCTGCTCCCACCGGAGAAATATGTGAAGCTAGTTGCACAGTACTAAAGCGCAGTATTTAATCTTTGAAGACCTTAGTTAATTGAAGTCAGTGAGGAAACTGAATGCTTGGTATGCCTAAATATTAGGTTACTGAGTCATGGTTGAAAATTAAATAAATACTGTTCACTATATAGTATAGCTGTTAAAACTATGATAACTGGTTCTATGAAGTGGCTTAAATAATTAATATTCATACTGAAATGATAATTTTTATATCTAGTTACTGATAAAGAATGGCAAAAACGAGCCTAAATCAATCAGAATATTTACAAAGAAACTCTGTGTTATTTTCTCTGTAGCTCTGTTTCTGAGATTTCATGGAATTTCAATGCTTTTTGTTTTATTGACTGATGTATTTTGAGATACAGAAGAATGAATAAAGTATTTAAGATTACCAGTATTTTATGAAATGCCAATTTAACTTTGATATAATTATGCCATTTTTATTCAATAAAATGTTAGATCATTTTTTATTCTGCAGAAATTATCATAATTTTGAGGGAAAACATAAGTAAAGAGAGATCAGCACTAAGAGGAAATTTGTAAAAAGTGATTAGACAAATGAAGTAGCTGTTTTTCTTCCCATTTCTGTTTCTAGAAATATCTATGTTTTTCAGAGCATTCTATCTCACTAAACTACCTGCTTGATCTTATTTTTCTTAGTCTTGCAGTGAAATAATCATATAGAACTGAAATCCTACATGTAAGCTGACTATCATAGGATTTATTGTAGACTGCAAATAACACTGGTTAAAAACAGTTTTGTGGGAGGAACAAGAAGACACTTAGTTCCTTAAGTATCATACAAACATAGTATCTTCCCATTCTCAGGATCTGTGTGAGGCTCCCTAAGCAAACGATTCCTATTTAAATATGAAAACTTGCAAAATAAATCTCTCTGTAATTTAACATAGTATCAACTGAAAGTCCATGATTGCAAATTCAAAGTAATTAATTCAAATAACTTCTAGGCTAGTTAATGTAAATAGGTATTAGTCTGTAGATTCCATTTGAACAGGTCTTTTTAGAATTTGAGCCTCACTGGCAAGGTTTTGACAGGAAAGAGTCACTAAGAGAATTATATTTTTCCCCTCAAATGAACATAAGTAATTCATATAATATTGCTTCCTTTCATGCATTGTAAGACCCATACAAATCTGTTTCATGATTATGTTCATGCTGAGATTAGTCCTATTGATCTCAACTTGTTCTCTTTACATGTGACTTAAGTATGGGTAAATATATGCAGAAAAAAAAAAAAAAAATTAATGCATAAATTCTGTTACAAATTTCATTCAAAAATTTTCTTCCATAAAATCTTCCTACCTACATCTGTTTCCAGGAAACACATACAAAGCTGTCTGGGAGGCAGCTGCTGACACAAGAGATCAATAAAGAACAAGAAATTTGATTAAATTAGTAAAAAATGAATATATGCACTGTGTGTTCCTCATGCATTTTCCCATCTTCTATACTGTAAACATCCAAGAAAATTAATCTTTCAGTCCAGTATTTTAAAACATTATTGTCACAGTTACCTTTCTTCTTCTTGCATGTTTCGGTCTCTTCAATTATTGGCAGCTCTTCAATTATTACAGTGTTTGTTTAAATGAGTGATCTGAACTTTTAATCATAACTCCGATTACTCTTCTTACAAGATACTGTTATTGCATTTACAGTTAGATACTTACAGTTTCATGCAAGAGCTGCCTAAGACAGTGATGTATTTTTTAAAAGAGCAAAGCTTTAAAAACTTAAAGCATTCAATATCATGAACAATCTGTGGTTTTTAATTAGGATGTCACACATTTTTATATTATTAGTATTTCTGTATAGGATCAACCAGGTGAATAGCAGAGGAAATGCGACAAAGTATGCCAAATAACCCTGATAATTGGCTGAAGTAGAAGGAGATTATTAAAAAAACATAACACAGTAACTTAAAGCAGGTTTAAAAGTAGGATGTATTTTAAATTGCTCCCTAATTTGCAATTCCCTTTTCTAAAGTAGACATTTACAACTATCCAGATCCCCAGCTAAGAAACAAATTTAATATTCATTGCAGAGGTCTTCAGCTAGGAACCAAAACTGATATAAATATCCAAGTTAAAAAAAAATAGGGTTTAAAAAATTACAAAATATATTTGCAGAGGTCAACAAAAGTTACTAAATATTTATTTATGTTCAATAAATTTTTATTCTAGCATATTCTAGTTCATATAATTATAAATATTATAACTATATGTGTAATTGTATATGATATCATATAAATTAAACAGTTTTATATACAAAAAAATTTACAAGAAAACTTTTTTGTCTGCACTTTGATTAATTTTCTTTAATTAGCTCTAGGGAAAGGAAATATCTTCTCCCTCAGGAGACTTTTCCCCAAACAATTTCAGAGGAACCACTGTTTGCACAAAGAGGCTGTGGCAGCTGTGCCAGGCTGCTGATGAACCTTTGCCTGATTTTTCACGAGACAAACCAAAGCTGGTGCCTCAACACTGTAGGCAGGACAGTGGGTACCCAACTGTGACTGGCTCAGGGCTGTGCAGTTCCTGCTGATTGGCTGTCACCATGGTTGGTCACTGCCTGACCCTCAGAAGGCTCTCACATGGCTATTTTCAACTTCGTTACAGGGGACTGGTTGGAGGTACAGGTTTTTAACAGGTCTTGGCCCTGCCAAACTGCTGCGCAGGCATGGTTTGCCCTTGGTAAAGCCATGTGGGCTGTTCCTGATACCTTCTTGTCCTTCATGTGTCTGGGCAAGTTTTCCCAGAGAATTTAGCCCATAACCTTCCCAGGGATTGAGGTAAGGCTGGTGGCCTCCTTCTCACCCATCTTAAAAAGGATTGTTAGTGATGTCTGCCTTTTTCCACTCACCAGAAATATCCCACAGTTGCTGGTTACCCTTGAAGATGATGACAGCCACCTTGCAATGGCAGCCAGGTCCCTCAGCACCCTCAGGCCCATCTTCTTCAGTCCGCTGGTTTGCTGTAATCATCACTAACTGGATCATCTTCCACTGTGGACAACCATACTTTAAAAAATCTGGTGCCACCATAACTATGATAAAACAAACCATTGTTTTGTGTGATTTATTCTGTCCTCTCTGCAGCAATACCTGTTAAAAGATCAGGGCTATGAGATCTCCAGAAAATTTCGGGTTTGCAATTCTGCTGTGACTGACAGGTAGGAAACCTGTGAATATAAAAGGCAGAATAAGGACAACAAATAGTTCTGAATGAGTAAGTAGTCTAGTCATTCAAGTAGCTTATTCTAAAGTAAAAAGGAGAAAATAGAAACTTGATTTGCAAACTTATATTTCCGGTTTGCAAGCCCCAGTAACCACAGAGGTCATATTTGAGCTACTTGGGATGGTGTATTGGAAGCCCTGAATGCCTTGTATTGATCACTGCTCTAATATTGTAAAAATCTCCTTTATTAAAATCACCTAAAAGTTCAGAAGCCATTTCAGATTCTGCAGGAGCAAAGTCCTATCAAAAACCATTTCCAAGTTAAAAAATAATAAAATAATAAATCTTCATTTTCCTCGCTTTTTTTCCTGCAGTGGATAGTAAAGGTGAAATGAAAGCCTCTCTTTTGTGTGCCTGATATTACAAAGTCTCCTACAGTATGCTAGTCTTGATTAAACTCTTTTGTGCAGAAACATTTTATGGAAAAGTGCTGAAGAAAATCCTTTCACTCATCTTTCAAAACTAAATATGAGTTTGAACTAGAATTAAAATTTGCGATAATTCTTAGCAATAGAGATCATTAAATTCTTACTTTCACCGTTAAAGACTGTGGTCTATAGGTTTCAACACAGCAGGAATTCCTGACGCATTTTATCGGATCTTGAGAGCTACCATAAAAGCAAAATCAGTGTTTCAGAAAGTTCCTCTTCATTCTGTGAATGAGCAAGCCCTTTCTGGTAACTTAGGAACATGTGAACAGAAGAAAATACAATTAAATTGTGTCCATTGAATGCCATGGCTAATTAAAAAACAAAAAAAAATTCTAATAATATGAAAAAAAAGAAGTATTGATAGGCAAAGATAGCCTTGTCCTACAAGTTATTTTTCTAATGGACTTTTGGAATAAAAACATCAGTAATGATTTGGACATCTGCAGATATGTGATACCTCAGCTCATTTCAAGGACCTTCTCACCTCCAAAACAACAGAATCTAGGAGAAATCTCTATTCTACTTTTTTACTTTTTAAGAAGCTGCACTAAAAAGTATGTACTGATGTAATAATTTATTATATTTTATATATAATCTGCATAATGTATTAAACTGAATGCTTTTCAATCATATATGTCAGCAATGCACTCATTTATAGACCTGATTTTTAAGAAAGTGGTATTACATACATACTCTGTCTTTTAGCTATATACTTGATTTTTAAAATATTTATTCATCTAAGTGCCAAGAATATTTAGCTTGATTGTATACCTTGGTGTATTTCAGGTATCAAAAATGTTATGTCTCATAGTACTCCACTGGTAGGTTTTTCATACTGCACATTTATTAGGTTGGAAAATAAAGTTGTTTTACTTCAGACAGACAGAACATCTCAAATTTGTCTCTGAAGGCAAATTAACATCTAAAGGTTTCATACATCTCATAGCTTTCTATGAGATGTTTCCTGCCTCCAGAGTCTTCTCTGTACACAATCCTCTTTACATCTGACACATCCTCCTCTGACACTTCTTGAGGTAGTTCCAGATCAGCAGAACACTCTTATGAGAACTGTTAGCATTTTCATCAACTTCAAAGACAAGCCTGCTTTCACTCACTCATATGGGCCACTTGGACAGAAGGATGAAATTTTTTGTGATGATGGTGGTGAGAGGCTAGAACAGGTTGCCCAGAGAAGCTGTGGATGTCCCCTCCTTAGAAGTGCTCAAGGCTAGGTTGGATGGGGCTTTGAGCAACCTGGTTTAGTGGAAGGTGTCCCTGCCCATGGCAGGGGGGTTGGAACTAGATGATCTTTAAGGTTCTTTCCAACCAAACCATTCTATGATTCTGAAAGCAGAAAGCATTTATCTATTATAGAAATAACAGGCTATTTAGGTCTTATACACCATGTCGTCAGAAGCACTGTGTCTCATTCTGTTCGGTTTCCATCTGAAGAACAACACTGTCTGGGACAGTGCACCTTCTCCATTGTTATTTCAATATACAGTTGGTGTATAGATGACTACTGACAATGTCAAATGATTTGGAACTGGGAAGCACTCCCCACACCAAGAATTTACAAGGTGCTCTTCAGTAACTTAAAAATCTCTTATACATGTAAGTAATCATACAGCTTAGCTTTGAGATATTTTTCGGAGAAAGTGACAGCTGTAATAACATTGGGTTCCCCTATTTACTTTTTTTTCCCAGCTAGTGAAAGAGAAAAGATAGGTGGCAAGGTAATGTTCCTTTAAACCACAACCTTGAAACACCAAAACTTTCAAAGGAATGGTGACAATTGTGATTTGTACTGTGAATACATAGACTTATTTCAATGACTCACTTTCTGGCATGTTGAAAAAATTATTTCCTGTCAGGAAAGATCAAACAACTTGTTACAGAGAACTACAGAGGATAAATATAACAAATTGCCTTGCAAAGTAAGTAGCACATCAGGGAGTTCCTCTGCCCCTAGCAGTTGGAAAAGAACAGCAGGAAGCCAAGAAGCAAGCACCTGTTTTTAGGACAAACCTATTTTCTTTGTATAATTAAATAATTAAATTAAGCCATAATAATTATGCCGTTAGAACAATATCATGTTAGCAGTGTATATTTTGCACATACTACACTGAGATTTATGAGAAACAGCTGATGTCCAGGTTAATATAGCATATGACAACTCAATGAGATAAAAGTTCCTTCTTTGCTTCTCATAGAAGTACTATATATTGTGGTATCTGAAAGAAATAGCATAAATGGAAATAGTCAGAAATGTTCATGTGAAATTTTTCAATTTAAAAAGTCATGATGTATTGAAACAGTTTCTTGGTAAGAGCGTGTCACTGAATTTTCTGGGTAAAAATAAATTTATAACTAACAGAGCTTTTATAGCTTTTAACAATCTATTTTCTATTCTTCAGAAACAAAAAACCCCTTTTAGTATTAAAATATAAATACATTTATAAAGTGAAAAATAAAAGCCAAAACTGAGATGAAATATTTAAGAAATTACTGCAGCAGAATGTTTTGATTATTCTTTACAGATGCTTTTCTTTCTTGCATTTTCATTAAAATAGAGTTCTCACATACACAGCGTTTCTTCCCAACTCAGAAAGAAGCAATTTGGTTGCCTAAGAATGAGCAACTAATGCCATTATAGATGGTCTACTGTTTTTTCAGATAGTTGCATGGAGCTAGCAAATCTGACCAAGGATTATGTTAGGTGAGGGGCAGCAGATGAGTACTTCAAAGAGCCCTTCATGTCTGCATTTAGGCAACTGAATCCTGCATTTTGTGACCCTGCAAACAGAAATTATTTAGTGAACATTTGTAAACACATCCTCATATTCATCTGTGCTACTTCTTTTTACTTTTGTTTGCTTCTTGCCAGAAATCAAGTGAAAAACTCCACTCTCAAGTCTAATGCAAAATAAACAAGGGAATTTGCAAAAGCGTTATCTACTTTTACTCTGATCATGTAAGTTACAAGAATGTTTCAGCTGTTTATTTGTTTTCAATAAGTTCATTTTATTGACCTCAGGTTTTAATGGTAGAACTTGCAAATGGAAACTTTAACATTTCACAGTATTGTTGCTTATAAAGTGTGAGTGTAAACAGGAATTAAGGAGAAAAAAGCTGAACTCTTCTGAAGAGTGTTGCTCTGATTTTACATTTCATATCTATCCATCATTTGATATTATTAAATACAAAATTGGAATGCACCAGGAAATCGGCTATTGAACCTTCCTTTCGTTTTAGGGAGAAAAACCAGTAGAAATATTTGCACTAAATCAAGAAAAAAAAAAAACAATTAGTACTAGTTTTTTGAACATTTGTTAATTTTTTTCATAAACAGTTTGAGGACAAACAGTGAATTATGCACTAAAATATTAAATGCTTCCTCCAGATTCGTTTCATTCAAATGAATGATTGCTCTGACAAAAATCCCAGATCTTAAGATATATTTACTTTTCTCTTCACATAGATTTGCAACTTGACAACATATTTTCTAATCTCCATCATGGTCCAACCCACAGTTCTGTATCTCAGCTCTTACCAGCTTTGGACAAATGAGGATGCAGCACAACTTTGTAGGTCTAACTCCCTTTGCAAACTTTACAATAGTGATATATTCAGAGATCTTCAGTAATTTTGAACTAACAACAAAAAGAAATGTGTGTTTTCCAAACAAACTTTTTTGTATATATAGCCCCTTTTCTGGTCAGAAGAACATAGTTTCAACCCTACTAGCATTTGTGACAGGTTTTACATATTGATGAAAATAATGAAAAATCTTGACTGTGAACAATAAAAGGGTAGTTGCTTGACTATATGCACAGTTATGTCTGTAATGACAAAGAAATGCTCCTAAAAATGTACTTTAACTGAACTAACCTGTTGAAGGACTTGAAGATCAGTTTGAGACAAGGAGCATGGTAAATGGAAGAAGTCACGTTGCCCACAGAGCTGCCCTGTCATGCGAAGTATTTGCTTCCAGAACTGACTCGGACGCTTCCTTTCCAGCACAATGCATTCTTGATTTGTCAGAAGTGTGACACACTCTATAAAAGTGGATACTGGTGATTGTCTTCACAGAGCAAGTTCTGGTGAGCACCCTGCAGAAGTGTCACATTTTGTTAGGGCTGCTACCCTGTCCTCACGTCTCATTATGTGTGGACAACTATACTGGAGGGTATGAGTTAATGAAATTAATGCTGAAAATGAAAGAAAACCTAAAATGACTGCATGAAAATGTCACAATACATCTGCCCACTTTAGAACATGTTACATGATAAAGGTACAGCTCTCACTATTTCAACTGGCTGCATGATATGATGTGATATGGTATGATATGGTATGATATGATATGATGTGATATGATATTCTATTCTATTCTATTCTATTCTATTCTATTCTATTCTATTCTATTTATTCTATTCTATTCACCATGAGCCAGCAATGTGCTCCTGTGGCCAAGAAGGCCAATGGTATCCTGCGGTAAATTAAGAAGAGTGTGGCCAGCAGGTCAAGGGAGGTTCTCCTCCCCCTCTACTCTGCCCTGGTGAGACCACATATGGAATACTGTGTCCAGTTCTGGGCCTCCCAGTTCAAGAAGGACAGCGAGATACTGAAGAAAGTCCAGCGGAGGGCTACTAAGGTGATTAGGGGACTGGAGTATCTCTCTTATGAGGAAAGGCTGAGACACCCGGGGCTCTTTAGCCTGGAGAAGAAAAGACTGAGAGGAGATCTTATCAATGCTTATAAATATCTAAAGCGTGGGTGTCAAGAGGACAGAGCCAGGCTTTTTTCAGTGGTGTCCAGCATCAGGACAAGAGGCAACGGGCATAAACCGGAGCACAGGAAGTTCCACCTCAACATGAGGAAAATCTTTACATTGAGGGTGGCAGAGCACTGGAACAGGCTGCCCAGAGATGTTGTGGAGTCTCCTTCTCTGGAGATACTCAAAACTCGCCTGGATGCAGTCCTGCGCAACTTGCTCTAGGTGAACCTGCTTTAGCAGGGGGGTTGGACTAGATGGTCTCCAGAGGTCCCTTCCAGCCCCTACCGTTCTGTGATTCTGTGGTTATAATTATTTTTTATATACTTGCAAATTACTTTAAACGTCTGTGGAAGGAATATGCTACTTCTGTTGTTTAATTTATGCAAACATGTCTGAATTTACTGTTCTCCTTTCCCTCTCCCTTACATTAATCTGTCTTTTTAACCTCCTGTTATGACTTGTTAGACAAAGATTTCTTCCAGTGTTTGCCTTCCTTAATTTTTCTATGCTGGCTTGAATAATCTGAGTCTAAGACCCATTGGAATCCACAGCTGTTCACAATATATGTAATAGATAATGACAGATAGCAACTGAGAAAGTAATGCAAAATATAAGAATTAGGGGTCCATCATACAGTTCTAGTAACTCTAACGTTGTTTTAGCTGAATATTCTACATGGATGTTATGGAGTTTTTCATTCTTGAAAGAAGGATCTGAGGCATCTGCTAGATCTCATCTAAGACAACATTCATGCTGTCTTTAGTAAGTAATGCCAGAGTGTTACTGGCGTTCCTGAACAAAGTGGCATTAATCGACAAAAGCTACTCTTTGTAGCATTTAGGCAAGGATGTGTCCTCCAACATTTCTAATACAACAGTGGGATCCTGGAGGAGTATAAGGGAATCCACTGATTGCACCAAACGGGTTGGTTTTTATGGTCTTTCCGAATGGCAATTCTTACTGTTCTTGGAGAAAAACACTGGTCAAGATGAACCATTGATTTGATATGGGGGGCATTTCTTGTGTTCTTGTGACAGGGTTGAACCCAAATCCCCTCAAATAACTTCCTATTTCCTCTACCCCACCCTCCATTTAGAAGGTTATATAGGGAAAGACATACTTACAGAAGAATTTCCTGTTGAAAACTCAGCACTCAACAACTAAGTAGAAGAGATTTACAAGACAACAGTGATCTTGACTTCACAGTCTAGTGCTTAAAGCACTCCATCAAGCTGTGGAGTCCTGGATTATGCTCCCTGTTTTGCGTTTTACATTTGAGAGTCATTGATTTTAAGGCACACATAGTAGTATAAAGGACTGATTCCCATCTGGGTTTCCTAGCCATTAGGACAGTTAATAATGCTTTAGGCCTTTAGCTCTGAAGAGAGGCCATGAAGTATTCTGGGACTGTTGTTAAATAACAATATAGATACTTTAGGTTTTAAACTTGGATCCTACATGGCTCAGTTCTACAGAGATTATAATTTATGATAGTCATAATCTTTGTTATCATCATGCAATTCATTTCATTTTCCCCTTAGCTCAGCACTCATGATTATAACTTTTATAAAGTAATTTCAGACAATATTCTACAGGACCTTGCTTCACAAGGGCATACAGGGATGGGGAACAGAATGTAATGTATCACATAAGGTTCCAGATATATTTTTCTTGGTATTGTTTAGCTGACTTCCTTTTCCACTCAGTCAAGATATGTATTCTGCTGGATTTTTTTTCCCTCTTTATGGCAGGTAAAATAGAAGGGAAGTCATTTCACAGTGTACAACATATTTTTACCTGTTGTTTCTCATATAATGGATGAAGTTATGCACATTTGGCAGTTATTTAGCTTTCTCATATGTTAGATTGTACGTTCTTGAATAATTCATTATGCTACTTACACTCATACAAGTAAATTCGGTATAGGTAAGGGAGTCTGGAAGAGAGACATGAAACTGTCAAAGAGTTGCTACCACCTGAGCAGAGATTATGAAACAAACCTGAACCTCTAGTAAACTAAATACGTAAAAATGGTACAGAAATGCAAGTTCTTTCCTATAAAATATATACATTGAGGAATTCACATTATAAAACTTTCAGGATGCATTTCTGTTAACAGAAAAGTAATAAGACATTAAAAAATGGCAGTACAGAGACTGTACACTATAGTTGCTAGACCAGTGCCTCACAACCACAGCCTTTTTTAATCAGAAAGCAATCTACTCTTCTAAAAATAGAAAGGTTGTCTTGTGCAATGTTGGCAGAATGGTTTTCATCTACATCCTATTAAAAAACTAAACTAAGCATGGAATGCTCAGTTATTATATTTTGTACTTTCCCATTTTGATTGTTTCCTTGCCAGTATGTGAACAGGTATCATTTCATGAACCACTTGCTCAGATCCTACAGATCACTGATAATCCAGAGATCATGAGTTGAGAAACAGCCTTGGAATTGGCTGCTCCAATCACTTAGTCCTTCTCATCACAAGAAGTGTCATGAGTAACACTAGCTGCTATAGATCTGTAGAAATTAATCTGTTTTTTTGCTAGAAGCTGTCTGAAAAAGCAAGGGACCAAGATCAGTGTTCTGTAATGTCCTTAATGTATAATGTCCATCTTCCCATACATACACAAATGCACATGCACACATACATATATTTTACAATGTTTTCTCCTGAAGTTTTATGCGAGTTGGTTAAAAAGGTGTTCTCTGTGGCTTGATCCTAAGACGTTAACAGACTCTCTGAAGGTGCTAAGGGCTTATCAAGTTGTAAAATGCATTCATATCACATGACATCTGATCCTGTGTTTAGATGTGTACTTCTGCAGCCATGAAATCTGTGTTTTTTCCTGATGACTTCATTGGAAACTGAACTATAACTTTATATCAAATTAAACAGGGTTAGCAAAAAGACTGACATTCATTTGAATTCATAGAAGACTAGAAACTAATAATTATTTCATGCTAGACTCAATATATTATGAGATAGGGTTTTGTACTGGTTTAACTAGTATGAAAGAAATGGCATGAGATGAGGGAAATGTTCACTGTTAAAATCCCTGTGGAACTCGTTATAAAGATGAATTGATTACAATACTGAAAAAAAGAATGAAAAATTGGACTGAAAACAAAAGGGAACAGCACATGGGGTTTGGCCTTATGTTTTAGGACTTTTTTTAATATGCTCTTGTTTCATTGCATTTTGACGTTTTTGTTACTTGGCCATCATTGAAAATTTATTTGTCGTGCTAGAGAGGATTCAGAAAACAGCAGAAACGCTAAAAGAAATGTAACAGAACTCAACGAGTTGAACTGATATTTTGGTGAAAAAATAGATTTTCTTCTTGCTCTTCAGCAAAATTTTCATCTGGTAATTCTATAAAATATGATCCTTATTGAAGCCACAATGCAAAAATATGAGGAAAAAAATGATACAAAGTAAATAAAGGTCCTACCAAATTTTCCAAGTACAAAACTGACTCTCAGGTGATAGAGGTGAAGTATTTATAAGCATTTTTCTGTTTGCAACTTTGGTTATGAAGTCTTGGGCAACTGGCTGTGGATGATCATGGTTGAGCAGAGGGGTTGGACAAGATAACCTTCCGAGGCTCCTTCTAACCTCAACTATTCTGTGATTCTGCGATTCTGTGGCTAAAAATGTTACTGTCTGTGTTTGACACAAGTCAATGAAATATAGAGTTAATTTTTTTTAATTTCTCTTTAACTGTAAGGACAATTCAGAGGGAAATCAGATTTGTGTCATTCATTTTGTTTCTTCAGCAGTGAGTACCTAGGCAGTGTAGCTAGGCTTATTCTGAAGATACCTAACTCCATGAGACATGGAGGGTACAAGCATAGTGTTTTCACTCCAGTGGAGCAGTGAAGCATTGTTCAGCTAAGTGCCTCAAACCCCCATAATGACTTTACATAAAGAGATTCCTGAATTGCAGTGATGTAGGAGAGATGAAAATCAATCTTACAATGCATCTATATGATCTTTGGAAGGCAAGCATAAGCCTCATCTACATTCCTGTAAAATGGTGTAAACTTTTGTAGGCTCAACCAACGCACACACTGTGCTGCTGTTGTCAACATAAATTCTCAAGCTAATGTGATAGTGAATATTTATATTCTATATATATATAAGCATTTAATCAATGTGAAAAAAGTAAAAGTTGTTTTGTAATAAAGAATGGCTAACTAGCCTTTAGAAAACTAGCTTTTAGAAAAGAACTGCTTTAGAAATAGAGAGGAAGGCTGATTTGTACTAACAATTATGCATATATCCATTGTGGACTAACTAACACTTTAAAGATAAGAATGAAGCAGAATCCGCCAAGTGAAGGACACCAGGTGGAATCCTCCAATCAGACTGTGGGGCTCAAGGAACACAGAAGACTAAGCAGGAGAGACAGGGAGGGCAGCTAGCAAGAGCTGGTTCTGCAAATTGGAAAAGACCCAGGATGGTACATGGCATGCGCCACAGGACAAGTTCAAAAGTTCAACCATGAGGAAGACTTGGACCTTCATCCCCAACACCAAGGACCCCCGACGGAGGTGTAACTTGGGCGGACTGAGGCAGGACTATGGGAGGAACCTACGTTAATGAATTCCAGGAAAAAATTAAATAACCCAACCTTTTCTTAGAAATGTAATGAATAAATATGAAAGATGTAAATATAAGGCAAGAATCTTAACGCTTGGGCACGCGCGTATGGAAGGAGCTATCCCCTGTGCTGCCCGGTGCCACAATAAAGAATACCTGTTTAATAACACTGAGTTGTTATTGAGTTTTCTCGGATTCGGTTTTGACTCAAACGATAGGTTTTCTTCTTATGTAGATTACTTTTCCAAATCAGCTATGGGAATATTTTACTTAATATAAAATGATTTACTCCTTGCATATAAAATTGTAATTATGACATTGCATTACAGTTACCGAGTTATGAATGAAGAGTTTAATATGCTTAGCCATATCTAAGTGTACTTTTTCCTTTTTATTTCCTATCAAAATTAGTTCCCTACAGTCACTAAGGGAACCAATGATAAATAGGATCAGTTCATACTAACATACTGAGAATATATTCTGTTTAATGCAGTAGAGTATCAACTCTTGTTCTAAATCCAGGTATTGAAAGATTTTATGTAAGTGCAAAACACAAACTCTTCAGTTCAGATGCAGGTCACCAAACACACATCTCAAGTGCCATTTGAACTGCTTTGCAATATTTCTCCTGGTCTACAGACACATCTGTAAAAGTGCATTATCCATAGATTTCATGTCAACTAGACCTGTGTAGATACCTGAAATGTCCATGAGTATCCAAAATGGTACTTGGCGCCTGTGTACAGGCACTCAAATAACTCCAAAGTTATTATTCACCTAAGTGCCTACCTTCCCATTACAGTCAGAGAGCTATTATCATTTCATCAGTTGGATCATTCTATAGACTCTATTGGTTACAAAGCAGTTGGTAAGACTTTGGTGACTGGCACCATTTGAAATACCATACGTTATTCTATTCAGCCCATACCCTTACAGAAGGACATGGTACTTCCATAGATCTTGTGCAAGATCTCCCAATGTGTGACGTCTCAAAAGGCACTAAAAGTCTTTGAGTAGGCACCTGAAACAAATCTAAAATCTTCCACAAATACAGTGGCATCTTGGATACTAGCTTACAAGTGGATACCCAGATGTCTGTGTCTAAATCTGCTTTGCAACTTGTCCACATTGGCAATTGTCTTGCTTTCACTATAAAGGACACACAAAACAGCTGTTTTGAAACTGGAGTATCACATTTAATTTCCCTACAGTGCATGTTGTTTGTGTTACTTCTGTGAAGTCATTGGCTAGCAAGACTCTATGAACTGAAAACAGAGCATCAGCTGACATCGAATGAAATTATCTAGAGGACAAAAATTACGGTAGTATCAAAAATGAAAGATAATCAAAACTGTTAATAGAAGTATCTCATTTGCAGAAGAAAGATTCCTTGTAATGCAATCTGAACTGAGATACTGTTGATTACAGATTCAAGATTACAAAAAGCATTAAACAGAGATCTCCTCAATTACTTTGCATTAAACTTCTCAATTACTTTGCTTTGAAGTCCTTATTTGTAGCTCGTGGCATTTGTGCTTGGTAATATCCTGTATCTGTTGGATTAAAAGCAAAAATACTATTTTCTTTTTTATTTTAAATAACTAAAATACAAAATTCATCAATTCACATTTTAAATTTCTTGTGTAATTGGAAGTAGATAGGAATTTGAATTGTTTTATTCATTATGCTAGACAGTCACAATGTTCTATGCTCCACAAAAGCTTAAGTATAGTAATTACCTGCAGCTGTTTTGTAACACATGGTTATAGTCAGCATCTGATTTTTTTTTTCTTTACTGCTATTGAGTGCACAGTGTTTGATTCAATGGGCCAATTAAAAAAAAAAAAAAAAAACAAAAAAAAACAGAAACAAAAACCCAGTGACAATTTTAGAAGATATAATTTGTCCTTTTTCTCCTTTTGCCTTATAATTGCCATGTAGCTTCATCATACTGTTTCCCCAGCTTGGTTAAGGTGTTTTGGGTTTGGTATTTTTCAAGACTCCTGCTTGATAAGTTTTGAACTAGCATTGTATGTACCCCTTGCAGACATTCCCTCCTCTGAAGGAAACTTATGCTGATAGTCTTAAGACTTCATTTCAGAGCTTCAAAAATTTACAAACACTTCAGTCTTGTTTGGAGAAGGGCTAGAATCAGGAATGTAATAATCAGGTGAGACATTTCCAAGAACAGTATAAAACTGAAAATTATCCACTTGCTCTGAAAAGCCAGAAAATGAGACAAATTAGTCCAAGCTATCTTAGGCAACTTCTAGAGGGGTTGCTCTACAGGTTTCTTAAGCTGTAGTCTGTAGTCCACTGATGATCAGTAATGACATTTGAAGCAGATCAGAACAATATTGTCCTCATAATTGTTTTTTTTTCCCCAATTAAGTTTGGTGCACACCTGCATATGAAAGTGTATACATGTACGCATGCGCATATATGCAATCACTAAGAATCTTTAACTGGACAACAAAAACCCCTCCCATTAGACTGTATTTATTAAAGTCTAACTTCATAATGACACTGATTTTTTATGCTAAAGCTATAGAGAAATATCTTTTCGCTGAAGTTCCTTTACTATTCTTTACACGTTTAGTAGGCTCTTCATGGAGTAAACTGCTTAGGTCTGACACTTTGAATTTCTAAAGCTCTGCTCAAGGTCACTTAATCTCTGCACTGCACTGAAGAAGGAACTGTTGGAGGCTTTGCATTCAGGAGTCATATCAAGTACAAGGAGAAAAACTGCTTCTAAAAAGCTAAGTTCTGCCTTTAAATTTTGGGACTTTCATAAGAGCCAAGTCAATATATCCTAAGAGGGCATATTAGTGAAGTCTTCATTGACCTCTGACTAACATATAGATTCTGTTAATCAGAGTTTAGTTAATCAGCTGTCCACGTGATTTGAGAATTATTCATTCTAGGAAAAACTGAGAATTATCTAAGAAGTTTCTTAGAAACCACTCATACTTTGCACGTTGATTGGTAGATACCCTAGGCAGCCTTAGGCTTGCTGTTGCCACCCTTGCAAACAATATTTTCCTGTTCTCATTTATACTTTACAACTTGTTCTAGTGCAGTCTAAGCTAGTGTGAACATCATGAGAAAGGACAACAAAGGAGCAACTCTAAATGAAAATTCTGCAGCTGTTTTATTCTAGTCTGTAGCATAGAGAAATAGAGGGTCTGATAAACACAGAATTAAAAGTGGAAGACTGTAAAAGAGAGGAAGTCATAAGATCTATAAACCATACTAAATAAAATACCAGGTGAAGTGCTTGCTTTACTACCGGTTCTCCCATGCAGACTATTAAATGGAATAATATCTTGATAGCTGGAACCCAGGGTATCTTATTTCTATCTCTCTAGTTTCAACAGCAGCTTTTATAGTAATTTTAAAGTTGTTTGGAGAATTGAATTATTCCTCCCCCCTCCCACCCGACAGATGAACTAACCTAACATATGGAGAAATCAAGATCAGGACTCCGTTATGAAAGCTGCTGTAACATAATTTGGGAAGAGCTACTTTAATAGACAATTGTCATACTATCACTTGGGAAAACTTGGCCCTGCTCTGAGTGGGGCTTTGGAGATTACCTCCAGAGGTCCCTTCCAAATAGATAATCCTATCAATCTGTGAGTTTAAAGCATGTTTTATCTTTCAGGGAGTTTGTGGCTTAATTGAAGACAGATCACAACAGCCCATACTGGAAAGAAAGTAAGGACCAGAACAAAACAAGACAAACTACCATGCTACTATATCGTGCAATGGTCCTCACACACAAATCAGGAGGAATGATTATAAGGAGACTGAGCTATAAGACTAACTTGTCCAACGGGAAAATTATGTCAGTAACTGTCCCCTACTTAATTCAGGTCTTATGCATAGTTGAAAGAAGGGCAGACTTCATTGCAACATCTTGTGACAGGACTACTGAGAGCTGTCAGGCTTGTTACTTCACTGATAAATCCACCTGAACACAAGACTACTGCTTCTAAATATGTAAGTGCCTTGGTAGACATCACTGATCTAACTGCCCTTGGTACAGGCTTTTATTGGTTTTTTAACTGTTTTGTGGATTAGAAAATGAGCATGATAGAGAGAGATTTTTCCCTTCTCTTCATACCTTTCTTTTGTCTTCTTTAATCAAAGGTAGACAGTGCAAAAATCCTTCAGACGCAGAAAGTAAGGCCTAAGCTTAGGTTTTAATCTACCCTTGGAATTTCAAAACATGATAAATATAATAGAAGTATTTTTTTCTTTAAAGTATCTACTGTAGTTATGCTCTAATGTAAAGGACATAGTTTACTGTCTTGCACAACAGCACTAAATCACATTGATCTTCTTGCATTGTGTCTCCCCATCACTGTCTTGTTAAGAGTAGACAAAATTATTTCATTCTGTGGAACAGACTGTTATTTGAACAGGCTTCTCTGAAATTGTTACGGGTGCTTGAGTGATAACTGATTGGATGACCTACCTACACTCTAATAATGAACAGAATATAGAAAGTAATACAGCATATAAAATTGAGGATATAAATCTCTTTCTATTACTACTGTCTTCCACAACACTAATGGAAAGTTCAGCTTTTTACGGCAGCTTAAATAAGAACTGGAAAATGATGAAGCAGACAGGATTAATTGCATGCCCAGGAAACATCACTGTCACTGGTCTGCCTCCTCTCTGTTGGTGTCCTGCACTCACCCTACAGTACATTCATGTTTTCACCCTTCACTTAAACTACGTATTTGTGGCAGATTGGGTTAAGGTTTTCAGGCTTTGTTCAATGAGAATTTTCTACAAATTGCTGGGGCCATTCTTATGTTGGCATTACATGTTTGTGCATAAAACTCAAAATTTCCAGTTAGGATACTTGCCCGCTCTGTAACTACAGCAAATTGGCAGTGTCAGACGACAAGCCTTGCTGCTAAAAAGAAAAAGGTTGTCCTGATTCTGTGTCCAGTGCAAAAATGCGTCTCAATCATTTTCCTTAACCTCAGATGCATAAACTCCCTTCAAAACTTATTGTTCTCCGGTTTACTCCACATAAAATCCCACCTGATGTGACATAAATTAAATGAACTCTGTGAAGAAAAACTCAACTTACGAAGTTTAAAAGAAACAACTATATCTGATGTTGACAGTTGACTATTTCATAGAAGCCTTGTGGACTTAGTTGGGGTTTTTTAAGAGTGAATTTGGCTTTGGTAATAAGAAAAAGAGGGTTTTGTTGGCTTATTAAACTCTTTTGTTGAATTATATTGACTTAGGATTTAACACCAACAGTCGAGATAGAAGTTAATTACTATTTAGTACCTTTAATTGCAAGCTACAGTTCAAATACTTCAGGACAAGGTAAAGCAAACAACACTTGTCACCAGTAATTACAGCCAGTTTTTACCACCCTGCCTTGAAGGCACTGAGCTGCCTCTTTCTTAAGAAGTCACAAAAGACAAATGAGTGAAAAGGAGATCACACTTCTAAAACATCCCGGTAACACTTAACTTTGAGAATTCTCTTCTTTGTCCTCAAATATTTCTTGTCATTCACGTTTAAAATTGTTTAGACCCCAAAAATGCATTTAAAACCCCTTCTTTTGTTTTTAGGCATTCCAGGAAGTCCCCATATCATTTACTTTTGCTTACTGTGTAGTACTCACAAGGTCTGAGGTCAGGAATGAGTTGGTGGTTGTGTTTGGGGTTTTTTTTTCCAAAACCACAGAAAACCCTAGTAGGCAAAGTACACACTCGTAAGCAAAGTGTGCAAGAGAAAAATAAACTGAAAGCTTTATAAAAATGAAATTGTTGAAGAGAGACTGTGATTCCTTCTAAAATTCACAGATACCTCTTTTCCTCTTATGCAGCATGTATGGAAAACATAAACAAATAAATAGAAGAAAAAAACTTACATCAAGCTGTTATGTTGGAAATTTAGTTTTCATGCAGGTGTATGGTTAAAGGGATTTAGCTTCATTATAGGGATTTAGCTTGAACATTTAAATCATGTACCGTTAGTACACAGGTAACAGAGGCTTGGCTGACTATACCCAAAAAGTTTATCGTGTGCATCAAACCACAAGCCCCTAATCAAGGACCAAAGCCAAAAACAAAGAGAAGAAAGAAAGGAGTTGATAAAGTTCTGGAAGGTATCCCGAGATAAGGACAAATTGTCAGGAACAGGATAGGCTAGACCATACCCACGGTGTCCTTAAAAGACTCTTGACCATACATGGTGAATTTGAGGAGTGGTCGGAACCCCTGAACGACCACTAGAGACTGGATGAGACCCACAAACATGTGCACATCTAGCCTCGACCATGATTCAGCGTAATGCAAATTAGTTTTGAATATGTATTATCTAGACAATGAGTAACGTATGTTTTGGAACATAAATGTGATGGGCAGGTGTGCCCAGGTGTGCTTGATTTGTGGATTGATTCCACTGAGCACCTAGGCCTGAATAAAAGCAGTATCTCTCCTAAGTGTGTGGAATTGGCTTATTGTACGCTGGCTTTTAGGACAACAAAGCTGTAACAGGTCATATTGACGGCTTCAGAATCAAAACGTGCTCTTCTTATATGGGATCTTTTCTGTGCTTTTCTTCAAAGTTCATCATCTAACTTTGTTTTGAGATGATCAAATGTACAGTTAATACTTTGTTTTAAAGGCAACTCATTTCAGTCAGCTAAACAATCCCTGTGAAGTCTTTTCAACACAAATATAAATTGAATGTTGCTATCCTCAAATTCATTCCATAAATGTAGGACTAGATTTAGAGTGATTTGGAGTTGTGGAGCTCATCAGATTAATAAATAAATATACACATGTACATACGTGTGTATATAATCTTACATATATCATATATGTATATTCTTCTGATTTTATCAAAGTTTCTCATCAAAAAAGAAAAATTATTTTCTGGGGACAAATTACCAGGGAAGAACACACATGAAAGTGTGGGAAGAAAGGGAATGTCTGTTTACCTTAATAGGTATTTCAGTTGCATCATTTTGGGAAAAGTCCAGATGATCAAATGTTTACACATTAAGCATCAAGTATTCAAGTGAATCAGTTTATTAAAAGTTACCTTCAATTGAATTGTCAAAGGCAAATAATGTGTTTTAACTTCAATGGACAATTGGCAGTAGTAGTTTCCTGATATGTCTGAAGAGCACAAGTATTGAATCCCATTAATAATTTTCATTTAAATAAAAAAATGACCACAAATTGAGATTCAAGCCAGAATTTAAGGAAGTAAATAAGATGTCTGCAAGAATTTCGAGGGCATGTTTTCTTCACAAATAAATGAAGGTGCTGAAGGTATTAACCCAAAGTCCTGGCAGTAATCAAAGTAGAATGTGTTTTAGGTACTGCTAAGGATATATTATAATGCCTCTGCCAATTCACTGCTTAGACAGAGGCTATCAGATTCATTATTTCCTCAGTAAGTAAACAAATTACATAAAAAAGACAACTTTCACCTTCAATATTGTGTACTATGAATATGTTTTAGAGACCTAAAGGTATCTTGTGTCCTTTCCATTTTCCTGACTTTTTATATAGAGACTATCATGCATAAATTGCCAAGATCTGGACAAATACCAGAATAAGAAAATGAAGAAATCCTTGAAAAATAAAGGGATTTAAGATAGCAAGCTTGTCCAGGACTATGTCTTACTTCTCTTATACCAGTTTTTACACCCTGAAAGATTCTGTGCATCACCTTAGCTGTGTGGCACTCCTCAGCACACATAGCAGCATAAAATCTCGGGGTGGCAGTGGCAGTGCATCAAATGTGAGCAGACAACAGACGTCAACAAACCTGAGCTGAGGTCTTCATCACTGGTCTGGTTACACCAAGCGCTTTACCAGCAAAGCCCCTAGTGTATATGCAGAGCATGGCAGCAGAAAGTGCTTTTCTGCCACCATAGTCTCACTAATCCTCCCAATGACATAAACTAAGTCTGGCTAAGACTCTCCTCTATATGCATAAATTTCTCTGCATAAGGTATTTTTCTGACATAACAATGTCAGTAAGCAGTCAGATTTTTTTTCACACCCTCAGCTGTGACAGCTCTACTAATAAAAAGTTTGAAAGTAAATTAGACTAAGACTGCAAGACTAAGAAATCAACATTAAAATCCCTGAGAACCTTCTCCCCTTTCCGTCTGTGTGGAGGAAAAGCTGAGATGGCATGAGCAGGATTTGTGAGTCACAGAAGGATAACATCAGGATGGATTTGATGTGAGGGCTGTAAAATTAAGTGTTCATGTCATTCAAAGATGATGTCAAGGAGTTTGGGGAGAGCAAAGTAGTGTTTGGGGACTGTAGTGATGTTAATCTGTGATGTGGTTATCAAGATGCCACTTTCTGTACAGTGATATACTGGAAAGTTGTTTCTAGGAATTAGTCCGTATAATGGAGGCTATTTTCCTTTGTTTTCTGGAGTTTGCTGCTGGGCCTGTTGCCATTGCTCTTAGTCCAATGCCAGTGGCAATGCTCTGTAGCATAAACTGAATTTATTACGAATAATGTCAGAAATTAAAATATTTAATTTATTTCCCTTCTCAGTTACCAAAAATATACTACTCTAATGTATACATAACAATACAGGAAAATAATATGCATTATGTACCATGCATACAGGTACCTAGATATAGCATATACCTAGATACAGCACATATCACTATATTATATATAGTATATGTAAATATATACATATGTATATTCCTATTATATTTAACCCATATCTTGAGATGCTAAGTTTTATTTGACTGTTTAGAGTTATTTAGTGAAGCATAAAATGCAATTTTACTGGAAAAGCCCTGATATTCCACTCCCTCCAGTGACAGAATCTGATGCCAGTAGAGATACTCTAGGGTCTGAACCACAAAATTTGTGCATGCCACTTAGTGAAATGTTTGTTTATCATTGCCATTGTGCCTTTATACACAGATAGATGGTCTTGTACCAGTAAATTCAAGATAGTACAAGTTCTTTATGAAGGAAAGACCTAAGTTCAGGACGGCTTCTTGTCAGCTGTTACATTTATTTTAAACCTATAAAGTATCCCTGGAATAATTCTAGGCAAGTTCGAGCATTTCACCCTCATTATTTGCAATATATATTGTAAGCAATTATAGCTCATAATTAATGGTACTATTATAAGGCATTGCTTTATTCATATAATTCACTCCAAATTTCAAATTCTCTCCAATGTTTGCTTTTGACTTCAGGTGCCACCTATTAACTAATTTGGCATGGCTGCTTTATCTGCAATTCACATACACTTTATTACGGCAACTAGGTAACCGAACTTATAAAGAAAGTTATCAAGCGGGTAGTAAGTAACACAGATTTTCTGGCTTGAAAATATTTTTCTTTGAATGTTTTCTTCTAGACTGCATATTTACTACCTGAGTAGTCGTTATCTTCATTGCTATTCTCTTAAGTGGCTGCTGACACTACTGGCAAAGATTCACTCACATGCAGATCTGGCTTCTGATTTCTGTTCACTAAGCTATCCTCACTTCAGACAGCACTCAGTTGTACAGAAGTCATTTTTACTTGTTCTGTTTGAATACAGGGATGAGTTAATCTTTTCAGAACTTGGGGACAGGAAGAATAGGGTAGGCCTGTCTTTAGATCAGGAGGTCCTGGTGTTTGAAGACTGTGGACACTGCTGCTACAGCTTTTAAGCACATGAGCACAAAGGGTATATATTATATATTACTCATCCCTTGAAACAGAGCTGAACAGGGGAGTCTTCCTGAAGAGCTCCCCACACGTGAGAATTTGTATTTGACAGCACAGCATAGTGCAATGACAGGCAGAGGCTGTGTCCCAGCTAGTTCTGAAACTGGAGACACCCTCATGCTGTGCCTGCAGTGCTAGGGGTTACCTTAGTGTGCTTATGTTGTTTCCAAAGTCTAATGGAGCGTATATCTGCAATTGCAGTGTGGTACTGCACTGTACAGTCACATTGCATCATTTAGAGCTAGCTGAGGTGTTTCTAACTGACTGTGATATTACTTCTTGTAAGCATGTCCTTAAAGGCCTAAGAGCTTGGACTGAAATCAATTCATCTGAGATACTTGACGCCTCTATTTGCTACAATGACAATGTTATGCTATAGTGGTTATGGTATTGCTGAATATCATTTCTTCCTAGAAAGCAGAAATGGCAGTTCTGTGGATGGACATTGCTCTTTGTTCTCGAAGAAACATGCGACACATTAAAATGAATCTTCAACATCAAGGACTGTCAGTGCAAGTGTGTTTTCCAGACTGCAACAAGGATTTGAAAAGCAAAACATGGCTAATAGGTTTCCTATGACTAAGATCGGGCAAATTTTTAAATCCATTTCCATAATTTCTCGAGAATACATACATTGTCTCCTCTTTTTTAGGTGCCTGCATCTCCAAGATGTCCATTCTAACAGCATCTTTTCTCTTTTTTAAATTTCCTAACTTTATTAGATACAGTTATCTACCTGTTCTGGCCAGTTACTATGTCAGTAATGTAAGAGCATTTTGATTTGTTTCTTCTAAACAGTTTTCTGGATGGTATCTGTATTTGAGTCAGTAAGTATTGTCTTGAATTGCAACAATAAAATTTCAGATAGTTCATTTTCAACACTGTCTCTCAGGCACCATTTCTTATAATAATTACTTAAACAAATGTAGTATTCAGTTTCTAGAGTTATCTGTGGTTTTTTATTTATTTTCACCCAGACAGACTATTGTTCTTGTTCCGCTAGTATTTGGAACATATTTCATAGCTTTTAGCTCCAGCAGCTGAAATTTGTACATATAATCTAAAAATGTGATACTGACGATCATATAATAGATTTTTGTATGCATAATTTCAGACAATAAATAGCTTAGCAGCTACTAAAACCTTTATAAAAGGTTTCCCAGTTGTTTCTTAGGATGCCATGCAGTATAATTTTTAAATTAATGTTTTTCAGGAAGCTGAATCTTTTTCAATATGTCTAAACTTCCATAACTAGTACCATTTGAGACTAGGTGGCACATTTGCTCAGAACTGGCAGACAGAAGGCTGGGAAGGTAGAGAGTGTATAACAGACTCTGGAGTGGCAACAACAGGCTGGGCAGTGTGGTCTGGGATTGTAAAAATGGCTCTAGACACCTATCTTTAAGCACCTGAAACAGTCCCTAATTGAGGTTTTGTCATACATATATTTGAATGACTGTAGTTTCAAAACAAAATTTAAAAAGTTTAGATCTCTCACAATTACATACATTCAAAAGCACTACCATAAAAAGAAATTTTATGGGCATTTTTAATGCATTTAATACTTATTTTTCCTACAAATTTGATTCAAATATGCAGGGCAATATGTAGAAGGGTCTTGTGTAAGTATATGTGTTAGCCCTTCTTGGAAAAACAGGCACAGACTATTTCTGTAGAAAACAAAATTACACATCTGAAAGGACACAGAACTGAGTCCCATTCGAATATTAGAGATTAAAATAATGTATCAAATAGTAACCATTTAGGTCTGTGCAAATGCACTTGTACAGGGACAACTGAGAATAAAGTCTTTCTTGTGAATATTAGTCGAAATGTGATAAGATGCATTATGGATTTAATAATTACAATTAAATTTTTCAATCAATTAAAAAGAAGCCTCCAGGGAAAAAAAAAAAAAAAAGAAAAAGAAAAAGAAAAAAAAAAAGAAGAAAAAAAAAAAGGCTGGGATCTTTTTTGTCTTTTCTGGCATAAAAGTACAGCTTTCAACTCCCGCAAAAATAAATTCCTTGCCACAATAAATTCAGTATTTGATCTTGCTGTCCCAATACTGCACTGAATTAAACTTATGGGTCACTTCCCACTTCTGAAATTAAGACCATTTATACCTGCAAAAACAGTCTTTAATTAAACTGTTCTGCAATCTCTGTTGCGTGCATTAGAGAAAGGTTCAGGAGAGTAAATTATACTCTTCACCACAGAGAAAAGAGAAAGAGTCACTAGCCAACACTAAACTAAACGCATAGAAACAATTGTAAATTAATGAGTTTGTAAATTAATAGGTTTGCAATGTGAAGATCCGTAAAGTTTAGCAGCTGTTTGAGAACTTACTGTAAAAACATTGTAGTACTTTTACATTCCTAACAGCAAAGGTGAACTTGGTCTATCTTACCTTAGGTAGATAAACACTTCCAACCTAAAAATTTCAACACAAAGATGAACTTGAATTTGAATTTGCCATCTGATTTGATAGCATTATCTCAGCTGTTCTGTTAATACAGAGGATGTTTTTTGAATGGTTCTCACATCTCTCAGTAGTCACATGGGACTTATAAAAAATTTGCACCAACCTGTAGGTCTAATGGATGCATCAGGGTTCAACTTCTGACTTGGTGTGTCTAATTTCTATTATAAAGTTTGATTTTCCATTTTTTTTTAATAAAATCATAGCACTGCTAATCTACAGATTTTTCCCGATTTTTTTTGCTCAGCTTTTCTTAGAGATTTCGTATAATAAGGGCAGAAGGTACCTACTAGCCATTTACTGGTGTTAATACCCTTCCTGTGCTTTATTGTTACCCTGAGTCCGTTGCCCTTTAGAGGAATATGCCCCATTGTTTCATTAATGGCATTATTGGAGAAAGGCCAGGGTTAACATCATGGGCCTGAATTCACACAGGGGGTCTACAGCCCCCCTCCCTCCTGGAGGTCATGCTGCATGTGCTCAAAGGCAGTGTTGATGTGGCACAGCCACCTAACCTTGCAACAAACTGCTGGGAGAACAGCTTGGATGCCAGAAGGACCTCATGGAGACCTTGCTGGAGGCCTCTGCCCTGTTGCTCTGAAGCTACACTTATGCTCAGACCCACAGCCTTGGCCCTTGTCTGAGCTATACTGTAGGTATGACCGTGCCTGACCTGATCCCAACCTGCTGAATCAACTTCTTGGCTCCACCTCAGACTTGGCTGGCTACTGCAGACTTGCCCAGTGATTGTAGGACTCTTGGCTGACCATGGTGACCGTCACTGGGCCTGCTTTGCCTTTCTTGCTCGCGTACTGCAGGGTGGTGCCTTTCCCAGCAAGACCTGTCTGTCCACCTCATTGTCATCTTCGGCACCATGTAGGGAGTCTGGAGACAGTGATGTTCAGAGGGAGCCACCACTACTGCTGAGCTTCCTTAGGCAGGGCAGCACCAGCTGGGTTAGGACTCCTTTCCTGAAGGAGGGTACAGGCACAACTGCAACACTGCATTGGGAAAGAACAAGGGTGAGGACTCAAATGCAGCTCCTGAGCAAAGAAATGGGGAGTCCCTGACAGGCAACCTGGCAGGTAGCTTGTTCACTATCCAAAACTGGGGACCACCTTCTCTCTCCATAACGATTTACTGGAATTACCACTTTTTCTTTTAATCCTTTATTGAAGATCTGTGCTTGTTTTCTCAGCTCAGGATGAAAGAATCAGTTACCATAGTTGATACAGTCCACTGGCACTGAAAAATCATTCTGAGTCACAGCATAAGTGCCAAACCACCTCTGGTAGTTCTCCTTTTGCCTTCAGTCTTCTCAATTTATGTATTCAAGCTTTTCTATCTAATAATTTCACAATTTCATGGGATTTGTTTATTTTTAATTAAAAAGCTCTCTGTTAGGTAATGATAGAGAAGTTAAGACACATGAAAAGAAAATAATTGATTTTGTGAAATCTAGTGACTCTGAGCAATGGTTTCATGGACTGTCATCTGAAGCAAGGCAGTTGGTATAGTGAGTTTGGAAAAATCCTTTACCGTCAGTTATAAAATGCTTCCCCGTGTCTGTCATATTGTTAATATTATGAATGAAAACCTGAGAAATCTTCCAAAATTTTTCTTTGAAATACTTGTCTCTCCTATGTGCTGGCATTCAGCTTGCACAACAATTGGTATTTATTGCAAATGATTCCTTATGTCGCTGCAATTCAGTTTGAAGCCAAATCAGTTGAGCCGACCACATTAATACAGACCAGCTGATGATGTTGGTACAAGGGAACTTTTATTTGCTTTCAACCTCACCTCATACATGAAGTAGCAGCAGATCTGCCAGCCGATACAAATGTCTTGGAAAGGAGTGTAAACCTGGCAGTTTTTACAAAAAAAAGTTGCCTTTAAAATGTCCTTCTGTAAGCAAGAAAAGATACACACAGAAATGAGATGTTAAATAGGTTCCACTACATTTTTTTTAAACGTACAATGTATCAGTTTTATCTCCCTGGAGCAGTATAAAAAGAAAACATAAAATGGTTTTAAAACTCAAACACTGTAGATATTCACTATCTGTAGATATAATTACTGGACTTTGCAAACACTATTATTATCCATCCTGAACAAAGAATTCACCCCTCTTTTTTATTTTTTACAATAAAGGCATACATACAACACACAGGTTCATGTTCTCCTAATAGTGTTTTCATGAGCAAATACATAGTTAAGCTTCTACTTGATCATGAAGAACTAGGAAGATTAAGAGGGAAAATAGCATGTATCCCACAGCATCTAGAAACTTCTCCCTTATACTAAAAATGCCTTGTAAAAGCAACAGCAGCTTTGCTCACTCATATTTTATTCTTACCAGTAACAGTAATCGAACATCCTGGACTGTTTTGAAAGAGCTGGGTTCGAATGTTCAAGGCACATAGGGGACTTGGAGGTCCACACCATGTCCACACTGAGCAGCACCTCAACTGAGAGGAGGACAGAGGAGCTTCCCGTTATGATCCACTAACACACCCATTTTTTGCAATGCCATTATGGCCTGTGGCTTCGTGCACATTCTCCCATTTTCTCATCCCTGGATTTAGGTCAAGGCTATATCTGCCTAGGTACTATTGAATACCAGAAATCGAAGCCATATTGCAAGTCCCAGAGGACCTATCATCAAGCTTCACTGCTGAAAGGGCATAAACACATGCAGAAAACAAAACAAAAACAATCAGTAACTATAATCCTTAGAAGAAAACATTACATATTTATCCATGCAAATTATAAGGATGAAAACAATGTGCCATGATTTAAAATAAAATGTTTACACTGCCATGTATTCTTTCCACGATGATTTTACCACTGCAATCCTCTCCAGGCAAAACCAAATTTCCACACACTGCTCCAGACCGAATTTCCTGACCGGAGTGTTCTGGGATTCTTTTAAATGAGAAATAGAAGACTCCTAGCTGACTGCTTATGTACCTTTTTCCGAGGTGAAAAAGGTATTCCAGCCAAAGCTGGCACCTGTTTAAGCTGCTTTGTTTGTTTTGGGTTTTGGGGTTTTTTTTAATCTTTATGGGGTTTTTTGATGGCAGGGGTGGGGGTTGGGAAGGGTGCTGGGTTGTCTTGTTTTTTGATGAATGATCCAAAACAGCTTAATATCAGGGTCACTTATGAAATACTGTCTTTTGTTTTTCTTTACAGGATAGTTTTCCATTTTCTACTGAACTGTTTTATCCTATATTTTAAATCATATTTCTTATTTTGTAGAAATTACCTAAAAGCGATATAATACCTATGTGGAAGTACAATTGAGTAAGATCGGAATATTTATTTCATATGATTGATGCTTGAACTCTATTTTCCTTACTGCAAGTCAAACCCATGATAAGAGTCCTAATGAGTGTAAATAGGATTTAAATATGAACCAGAAGGTTCCTGACCCTGTGGCTTTTAAAAACATAATTTGTATGACCAATATTCTTAGTTTTCTTTGATCTCTTAAATTTGTTTCCAAAACAAATTCGTTTGGTTTTGTTCCAAAACAAATCTCTTAAATTTTATTCCAGAGAAGTTGCTTTAATATAATAAAAAGTTTAGGGATAATTTAATCTCTTATTTTACCTGGAAATCTTTAACAAAAGACTCTCTTTACTTCCTTACAAATCAGTTCATGGCAGTAGATACAAACCAAAATCATTAATCTCTGTATAATGATTTGAGTTTGTACTATATCCAGGAAACGTTACTTAAATATGCTGGTCAAGACAAAAATATTTGAAAATTATTCTGACTCTGACTGTTGTTTGGATACAATAAAATAAGAAGCATCTGTCCCATTTCTACAAGTTAACAGTGAAGATGTATCTTTCAAAAATCTTCATGTATAAATTCAGGTATACGCTTTATAAAATTTCAATGTCATTCCACTTTGCCCTAAAAATCCCACTTTTGTATGAAAGAGATGATGAAACAGTTAAAATAAGTAGCAACATAGATCAAAACATGTACAACAGAAAAAATAACATTTATTGTTGTAAATAATCGTCACCTGGATGGTTATATTCATACTTTTCCATTTCCTGTCAAGCTACTTCTGTCATTTGAACAGGGCTGCACTTGACTAGGGTGGTTTGGAGTTGGTTGGTTTTTCTTTTTTTTTTTCAGGTTTGGTTTGGTTTTTTTTTAAGGAATTTCTCTCTTAACTCTGTAGATCCATGTAAGATATGTGTTTCCAAATCTGGGATTTCCAGGGTCCTGTGACAGAAAATATCAAGTGTTTCTGACTTCAGCCATTGAATCTCTGAGTTTTGCTTTCCCTTTCCAAATGAACATGCTCACATTGCTGTATGCTGTTCCCCACATGCTTTATACCATCTTCTTGAGAGAAAAAGGAGGACAGTATATCGGCTTTGGCAGAGTGCTGTGCTAATGCATTTAGACTGCTTCTGGTGTATGAGGCAGCTCTTTCAAGCTGTAATATTTTCTTGAGTCACAGACATTTATAAAGCTAAAACGGCTTTTGCATTTTGTTCTGATTTCTCTTGCAGAAGTCTAACAGACTTACTTCAGGAAATTGATACCTACACTTACAACTTTTCTTTCGTAACTAGTATTTTCTATCATCCTCCCTCCAAGTTTAATCCTGACAACATTACAGTCGATTTTTCAGTCAGGAGAGGCCACAATGCCTTTCCACAAGATTTTTCCCAGATACTGATCATTCTTTTGAATGTGAAGGAGTCCTGGAATTTCTGTGAATCAATACCCTTAGCTGCTCAGTGCGGCATCACTGATTCCCTAAATTCATTGAAATCGGACCACTTCAAACCAAGAACTTTTTGTTTCAGAAATCCTTTTTTTTAGAATTAATTTAAAATTAATTATTTAAGGTTATTTTCTGTTAAATCCTTACAAGGATATCCAGATCAGTATAAACTTAACACCACTTCTTGTTGATTCATAGTGACTTAGCAAAGAAATCTGCCAAGGCTATTCAGTACTAATAACATTATTAGTGCATTTGTTCTCCAACACTGTATTTAAGTTAAATAGTTCCATAATGATACCGTTCCCAATTTGCCATCTGTTGAAAGATGATTGGTCTTCATACAACACTTACAGCAAAATTAATATTGAAATCTTCTCTGGTGATTAAAAAATTAATGTTTCTTGTGACATCAGCTATACAGTTTCACAAATGTGTCTTCAGAATAAATATATTAGAAGACAGACAACCAGCTTCCTAAACTAGCTACGAGACACTGAGGCATTTCAGGAAGGACTTTAAGGATGATCTACCCTTTCATTTTCTTGGCTTAAGGTTTCTTTTGTAATGTTTTCCTTGATATAATGATGTTTCTTAGTTTTAATCCCTGTCAGGCAGAGAGTAATTTTTGGGAGATCTGGCAATAATAACTTAATAAATGGAGAACGGTGGCTGGATAAGCAGTGAACCCATTCTCCAGCAAAGGACTGACAAGTCGGTCAAGAATTTTCCTAATTCATTTCTTTTTGTGCTTGCAGGCTTACACGAGAAAGGGGTGTTCTAGAGACCTGGCACATCCACATTTAGCTGCAAAGGCTCAGTTTGGGGAGGGACCCCTCAAATGTTGTGGAGGGTGTTTACAGCTGTTGTGACATACAAAAAGAGTACCAAAATGACCATGGTGTGCATGATTGTCATCCACTATATGCAGATCTGGCTCAAGGGACAAGAGAATACTCACAAAACAAACCAGTAAAATCTCCTTCCTTGTTTTTTTCTGGTTTGTCCTCAAAAGATTGTCCACTATCCACACCTGTGTGCTGATGTTTCTATGGCAAGTAGGATTCCTACAAGAGAGTTTCTGATAAAAGGAAAAGAAACATTTAACAGAAGCCTCAGTTGGAATGAGTGATAAAGGAACATCCATATTTTCCAGAGCTAAACCTTTCAAGATCAAAATTCCTGAAACAAGCTAATTTATCTTCAAAAGATGCATAAAACATAAGCCTATACTATTTTCAGGACTCAACCTCTATGCCAGACATAGATTTCCTAACCTGCTGTGATAAAGAAATTACCGCAAGCTTTGAAGTCAGCTATAAGAGAAAATATTTGAGGATTCCATAGTCTGGTGGAGACATCTGGCTGGAAGACAGAAATTAGTGCAAATTTATTGCACAAAGCTAAGATACATTCCAGCCAACAGCCTCAACAAGACACCTGATGCTTTTTAAGTTAAAAATATACTTTAGAAAACAGAATGTCTGTAAAAAACAGTGCATATTTAGGGCCTAAAATTAAATTAAACTAACCACTTCTTTTGAATTGTCTAAAGTGCCTTAGGTTACGCAACAAAGCTACTTAGATGGACTGTTTAGTAGAATGTGAATTTTTTTTTATTTTTTTCATTTTGTCTTTTACCTGTTGTATTGGGTCTGGCTGAGATGGAGTTAATTCTCCCATAGCAGCCCTCCTGGTGCTGCACTTTGTATTGGTAGCTAGAATGGTGTTGATAACACACCAGTGTTTTGGCTAGTGCTGAGCAGCGCTCACACAGGATCAAAGCTATCTCTCCAACATTGCCGCCTCACCAGTAGGCTGGGGATGGGCAAGATCTTAGGAGGAGACACAGCTGATCCAAACTGACCAAAGGGATATTCCATACCATACGACATCTGTTCAGAAATAAAAGCTAAGAGAAGCAGGGGGGCGGAGACAGGATTTGTTATTGCAATGTTTGTCTTTTGGAGCAACCGCTACGCATACTGAAGCCCTGCTTCCCAGGAAGTGACTGCGTATTGCCTACTGATGGGAAGTAGAAAATTAATTTTTTGTTTTCCTTTGCTTCCATGCATGGACTTTGCTTTTATTTTATCTTGACCCACAAGTTTTGCTTTATCTTGCTGCCTTTATCTTGACCCACCCATTTTATTTCCTCCCCTGCCCTGTCCTGCTGAGGAACGGAGTGGTAGAGTGGCTTTGTGGCCACCTGGTATCCAGGCAAGTTTAACCCACCACAGTTCTTTTTGGTGCCCAAACAAGGACAAGTGAAATTTGAGATAAGGCAGAGGCAAGAGGTGGAATGTATTTGGTTTGCATGGCTAGATTTCGGCGGGGGGGGGGGGTGTTGTGCTACAGTGGTGGCTTCTGTGAGAAACTGCTAGAAGCTTCCCCGATGTCCAGTAGAGCCAATGCCAGGCAGCTCCAAGACAGACCTACCACTGGCCAAGGCTGAGCTCATCAGTGGCACTGGCAACACCTCTGGGATAACATATTTAAGAAGGGAGTGGGGGGGAACGTGTGCGTATTCCATCTGGAAGAGAGGAGTAAGAATATGTGAGAGAAACAGCCCTGCAGACACCAAGGTCAGTGAAGAAGGAGGGGGAGGAGGTGCTCCAGGTGCTGGAGCAGACTTTTGCCTGTGGCCTGTGGTGAAGACCATGGTAAGGCAGGCTGTCCCCCTGCAGACCACGGAGGACCCCACGCTGGAGTGGGTGGATGTGCCCAAAGGACGCTGTGGCCCCATGGCAAGCTGCACTGGAGCAGGCTCTTGGCAGGCCCCCTTGCCCCATGGAGAGAGGAGCCCACGCTGGAGCAGGTTTGCTGGCAGGACTTGTGACCCCATGGGGGACCCATGCTGGAGCAGTCTGTTCCTGAAGGGCTGCACCCTGGGGAAGGGACCTGTGCTGGAGCAGTTTGTGAAGAACTGTAGCCCGTGGGAAGGACTCACATTGGAGAAGTTCGTGGAGGACTGTCTGCCATGGCAGGGACCCCACGCTGGAGCAGGGGAAGAATGTGAGGAGTCGCCTCCCTGAGGAGGAAGGAGCAGCAGAGACAACGTGTGATGAATTGACCATAACCCCCATTCCCCGCCCCCCTGTGCTGCTGGGGGGGCATGAGGTAGAGAAAGTTGGGAGTAAAGTTAAGCCTGGGAAGAAGGGAGGGGTGAGGGGAAGGTGTTATTTTAAGATTTGGTTTTATTTTTCTTTACCCTACTCTGATTTGATTGGTAATAAATTAAACTAATTTCCCCAAGTTGAGTGTTTTGCCCATGATGGTGTCTGCTGAGTGATCACCCTGTCCTTACCTCCACCCACGAGCCTTTTGTTGTATTTTCTCTCTCCTGTCCAGTTGAGGATGGGAAGTAATAGAGCGGCTTTGGTGAACACCTGGCATCCAGCTGAGGTTAGCCTATCACACCTCTAATTGTTTTGTCCTTCATATTTATTAAAAGCAGACCAAATTCTATTCATATCATAGGTGAAAATCCTCATGAAGTTTTCAATGATTTTCAGATCTCATAAGTGGGAAACATCATTCTGGATGACCTCTCTGCATCAGTTATGAAGGTGAGCCTTCACATATAGCTTAAAATAAATACAACATTTTCAGAGGGTTAAAACTGAGTGAGATGGATTTCACCTTTACCGATTATGTTCATATTTGTAAATTTTGCCAGCTTTCCTTTTACATTTCCATTAACATTTTTCAAGATGCTTAAAACAATATATCTTGATTTCTTTCTTTTAAAGAAAATTAAGAGTCAAATGACGCCATCTGTGAAAGGTAATTTTCAATTTAACCTGTAACTCCCTTACTTATAAAAGAAATTTCTAATTGTTCAGAGACACTAAAAAAAACCCACCAAATGAACTCAAGACAAAAAAAGCTAAAAGTTACTGTCTTAACCTGCATATACACTCATATGGGAAACTGAAAGGTTTCCCTTTCTTCATGAAAAGAGACGTGAGCTTTTTCATCTGTCAAATGTATAGGAATGATGAGATTAGTAGATCCAACCTAGTAGATTTCCTCTTTACCCTCAGATTTTAGATCTCCTTCAATCCTTAGCATAACCCTAAAATTACGTCCTTTTAACATTCACTTTCCATGTATTTTTAACTCGATCCATCTTTTTTCCTATCGTGAATGACTCATAAAAAAAATGTTACTATTTTTTCCATTAAATTATCTAACTCATTTCCCTTCTAAAGCATCTATTGACACTCAGTGATTATGACAGGAATGTCTAGAGCTTTCAAAGATATTATTTCCTTTGGGCGATTACCTCTTCAAAGGTAGAATAAATCTTTACTTTTATATTTAGCGATTAACCTTAGGGGTTTAGATAGCATTTTTTTTAAAGTTAATTCAAAGTCCTGGAGTTTGTTCTATTTCCAATGCACAATAAATTATTCAATCACACAGTTCTGACAATTCTTGTGGAAATTATTTTTTCTTAAGGCAAAAAAGCTATTAATTTAATTAAACATAATAATATTCATAAAGTGCTTGTTTAAAAATTGTATCTGGTATGATATACCAGCTAGGTGATATTGGTATAAGTGTGCTTCTTTCTTTCTGATAACAAATTATTTAATGAACTTTTCTGCTGGAACTTTAGATAACCTATTTTTCCTTGGAGGTCCATTTACATAGTCTTTGCTGGCACAGAGAGCAGTTGATATACAATTAGCTGTTCACTTATAGCACTTTTGAACTAATCACCTTGCTATCTTAACAAGACTAACGATAGAAGAATAAAAAACTGGCAGTTTTTCCATACTGTTCATAACACTGGTAGTAACAAGAGAGGTGCACAGACTGACAACAGTGGAAGAATCCCCATTTTCAGGAGTGACTGTTTGCATTGACTTTGGATCATGGTGAAGCTTGATTTCTAAAAAGCGCTGTGGACGTTTAAAATAAATGGTAGTCACTTCTGAAAATCCATGCCTTATTATGAAGAGTCTAATGTGCTTCCTTGAAATTAAAACTTTTAGCTCTCCATGCCTTTAATTTTTAACTGTGTATATACACTGTGACCTGTGTTACTCCAAGTGATCCAGATGCTACTGTCAGCTGAAAAATACAAATAATCTAATACAATTTGACTTTTTAAAGGCAACATCCATTTTTAGATTCAGAAGAGTTAGCTATTTTCATTGATTGTAGAGGCAGCATGTTATAAGATTCTGAGGTTTTGTAACAAAATCCTATACCTCTGTTTATTGGGAAGACCAGAAATAAAAAAAAAAAAATCGGTGGTAAGGTACTTAGAGGCTAGCAAATTAACATCTGGTTTAAACTAAAACTACAGGTTTTTACTCCTCAGTAATGTCTGATGAGAATTTGTGTTTAAACACTTTGTACTGACATTATGGTTTAGCATTTATATTTTCACTTCACTTCGCATCTAAGTTCTGTGTACTTGCTTTGACAATATGTGTATTTGCACTTCCATAAAGTATAGAACCCGTAAAAAGACAAAATTTTTCCCTCAGTTAACTTTTAGCTATGATAAAAAAGAGAGAAGATAAAGAAGATGGACAAGGAGATGAAACTATGATGGTTTAATAATATAAGCTTGCTTATGTGACTAGCTGGTCCTACTCTATGAAAATCCTTTTGCCAATACGAGAGAGAAGGGTCTGTGAGGGCTAAGATGGCTGACTGAAATTCCCCAGTATACACTGACTCTTTTTTTCCCTTATTCCCCCTCAAATTGATTTCCATAACTTTAAATGATACCCTCTAATAAAGAGTAGGCGCCTTTTTGTACCGAAAGGATGAATAAGTACAGTGATGACAGAAACAACAGTTATTGTCTACATGGAGGTAACATCTCACAGAATAAGAGGTGAAAAGAGGAAAGCTTGAAGTATATCTAAAAACTGGAATCAGGAGAATGTTTTGGACAAGGGTCCTACATATTTTACTGTGTGCTTGCTTTTGTTAAAAGGCAAGTCTTCAGGGAGTATCTCAATAGTGATAACAAAGTCCAGTTCCTTGTATAATTGATTGAAAAAAAGGCAAGATCCTGCTTTGAATCATCCTCTGGAAGAACATAGCTTTATAGACTAAATTAGCAGCTGACAAGCCTTTGTCTCTCTCCATTGACTATTAAAGAAGAAATGAAGATCAGTGTCTCTAAGGACAAATTAATCCTTAAGAAGACCTTTCACTTAATTGAATCCTGCCTCTAGATTATGTCACATCACAGGATGGGTCTTCAATGGTTCCTTAATGCAGGCAACCCTGTGTAATAGCTGGCTCTAGGGACAGAGTTGGAAAGGTAGGGGGTAAAGGGAACAGTTACCAAGCTATATCATGCATAGAAAGCAAAGGAAAAACCTAGGATATTTCAGAGTGAGGAGAACCACAGAGTTCTTTGGAACACAGGACGTGTTTAGGGACATGGGACTCATTTAGAAACACCAGAATTTTCTTCCCCAGATTGTCAAGCCTTTCTGCAATTTTATTCCAGCTGTGTAGAAAGAAGCAGGACTGTGAACATATTTTTTCTAAATAACCAATATTGTACTGAAGAAATACACAATTTCTATTTCCAATGGATTCAATCTTACGTAACTTAATTGCATAGGTTTATGGCAAATATTTTCAAGATAGCTGATAATCTTAAATTTGTATTCAACAAGATTTTATAAACTTGGAGCTGCATGGAGGTAGGTTTTGTTTTCCTACATGTTTGGAAAGTTAAAAAAGCTCTGCTTTGGAAATTGTTTTCTTCTGAGACAGCTGGAATCAGATACATTTCAAGTTGGTGATAAAGATATTTGGAAATTAACTGATTATGCATTGTATTGCACAGAGAGCTGAAAGCTGCTTTCAGGTGGAAGCAAGTTTTCTCCAGCGGCACTCGATTCTGCACTCATATGAAAATACAGGTGTAAATGCTTGATGTCCATAACCAGTCTCCTTAATCATCTGTGTCTCTGAGACAGATAGAAAACTTTTTATACATGGTTTTCTCTGTTAGTATACCCTGTCAAAACACTCACTGATGACTTACTTTCATAAAATAAGCATTTCACTAATAGCAAGGTCACTTGCAGAGAATTGTCCATATTTGGTTAATCAATGCTACTGTAGGCAAGCTTTCAAGTAAAACCAATTCACCAGATCATTGTGTCCATGATTCACCAACCGAAATGTCCTGTGGAACTGTATCATTGCCAGCAAAATTTTGAAAGTTGTGCTCTCGAAACAGATACCCGAACCAGCCTGGTTGTAGTCAGGTGTCCCACTGAATCAGGCTATGGCTTCTAGCCACCCACTGTGGGAAGCAGAAGCAAAACATCAAGCCTGCAGCACTTGAGGATCCTGTTTCAGAGTCATGATTCTGCATCAACTGGGACTCCCCGCTGCCCAGAAGTGAGCTTCTCTTTCTGGCTGGGAACTGGGTCGCATTCTGACAGTCTGAAGTGCTCCTATTGCTCTTTTCTGCTCAGCTCTATTAGTGAGGTAATTTTGTGCCAAGAAAATAAACTCTCGTAATAGGACTTGCATTCACAGCTATTTAGAACACATCTATACCTATTTAAATCTTAATTGTACAGGAGATATATACACTACAAAATAGTGATTTATATACTTTTGATATAAATTATCTAACAAAAGACCAAGTAAATCACCCTTCAGTCTTAAAATGTGTAAAGTATATAAATAATATTGCTAAAATGAATTACAATTATTTCATTAGTGTGGAACTTTTTATATTGTGCAGTTCTTTATGTTCCTCAACACATCCCTAATTAGCTTATAGTAGTATGTTTGCACCTTCACCAGTAAGAAAAACATTATAGCAAACTAGAAAATTACGATTTTGAAATGAAAGTTGCGGCTGGAATTTAAAACGAGACATTGTTCTGATCTGAAACTGTTCTTTACATGGGTGGGTGGGTGGCTGTGGGGGGTGTATTATTTAGCCTAACAGTAAACATACTCCTACAACAAATCTCAAGTGAAAATTTCAGTTATTAGTAATGTTTACACTTATATCACTATTGCGAACTTTCCTTATCAATGTCTCCATTTGACTGAGTTGACCAATTAATCCAAGTGTGTAACCATGGATAAAACTGGGAAGCCTTGCACATGAAAAAATAGTCCTCCTTTAAAGAGATAATGCTTATGATTACCTAAGATCAATTTATTGAAATTTAGCACAATCACATTTTATGATTTTGTTTATGGACATTGATTTGTTTATCTACTTCAAACATCTAATGACCGCTTAGTTTTTAAGTAATTAAACAGCATTTGAATAAAGGAAGTAATTTTTAGACTGAAAAGGAAAAACAGTGGGTTAAATTGCCATTTCCCTGATACAGAAGATACTCATTGAAATCTGGATATGTTTGTGCAAGTGTAACTGGGAAAAAATAAGACAATAAAGTTAGAAATAATGTATGTAGAAAGGAGGAATATAATGTCATATTTTATCAGATATATCCCTAAGGCAAAACAAGAGCTGTGACTATGACCATATTAAAAGTAGCAGTCCTTCCCATTTGTAAATTCATACATTAACATTTGTATTACAATCACTTTATTTCTAAATATTAAAATATTAAACTAAATAAAAAATTAAATTATAAATGAAAAAATCTAAAACAAACTCTAAAAAGAATATATATCAAAGCTCTTTCTGGATTATCTTCTCTTTTCACAACAGCCACAAGCCACTTTTTAAGAACTTATGAGCACAAAAAAAAATAAAGGTAATAAAACCTGAGCATATCTCAGTGGAGATGAGTAAAAGTTAAGCTAATGCAACAAACAATACAAGTGCTTGCACGCTGGAAATACTTAGAAATACACACAAGAAGTACTTCAGTCATATTTCAGTCTCCACTGAACTACCTTTGATAATGGCAGAAATACTCCCTTTGGTATGACTATAGGGTATCGATTCTCATACAACTGGAGTCAAAATGATCAGGTCTATTGCTGATGCGAAGATAAACATATGCAAGCAACCATTCACATACACATCAGGCAACGGTGTTCTTATGAGGGAAGACAATAATAGCATGACTCTCCCTGTTCACATCTCCAAGCCATGATACAACTCATTCTAATACAAATGTCAAAACCAGGTGAATTCATTTTGAAAGTGTCCAGCTTGAAGTTAGACATTCAAAATTAGGAAAGATATTTCTCATCCGATATAATTTTGAAACAAGTTCTGTTTAGGCTGTTCCTGTTGCTGAATATCTACCAACAACGAAACTTTCCTCAGTAGTGAAATGCTTTTGTCTTTATGGGTAGGATATATCTCACTTTACTTTAGACAACTACAATTGAACTAGTTTGCCAAGCTCCCTTTAGAGTTAACAGAGATAAATAGGCCTCTTGAATAAGACTCATTGTCTATGAAGAGAGTCTGGACAACTAATCAAATGTAGACATTTTAATTCACTTATCTGAATCCTAAAATGCATTGCTAATTCTAGATACAATGTTTTCAGTGACAACCAAACACATCTCTCTTTCCCTTTTCTCTCCCTTCACAATTCTTATTCCGCACTATATTATGAAGATACTTTGCAGTCCTATTAAGAGTGATTAAATACTAGTTTAAGTAGATAATCAATGTCTGCTAAGATAGATCACCTTATTAAAGAGAAATTTAATTTTAGCCATCTCTAAAAACTGGGACATAATGTATAATAAAAACTCAGGGCAGTTCATCAAGGTCAGGTTCAGAAAGATATGTATCAGATCAAGTAAGAGCAGAAATAACTACACACAAACAGTCAAAGTAAAAGTAAAAATCACAGATGTGGAGGTAATTTATGTCTCAACATAGGCAGAGCATGACTGTGTTTTATGAATCTGCTGGTTAACCTTAAATGACCTCTTGATTCTGCACTTAAATAATCCAGAAAGAAAGAATGTTTACGTCATTATAAGAGGGATTTTTTTGAGGCTATGTTAATGATAAGGCCTGTACTGGGATATAATCAGTTACTTCAGTTGTCTGCTTCATTTCCAAGTATTTTCTTCCTTTCTGACTAAGGGAAGCTTGACTTTTCTTCCTTTTTTAAGACTTCATAGATCAGTTGATCTATTTCTTTAATGATGCCAAATTGATGGGACGTACAGGTGGCTCCAAAAGAAAACTTTCTAATGATCCCTAGTTTGTATTTAAAAAGCATACACCAAATTATGGATAAGAATTGGTGCACCATGAAACTGTACAAAATATGAAATTTTCATTGCTCATAAACCTTATGGGCATTAATACTACTACCAAGGGAGACCTTGAGCAGTTAAGAGGTGGCTCTAGGGGGCAACATGAAAGGTATAGCTGCCCAGACAGCATCATACTTGACCCTAATGGTCAAAACGAATGGATTGTATCACAGAGGATGTGCCAGAAAGCCACTCCCAGCTGCTCAGCTGGGGGGTCACTGGCAGGTCTTTGTCTGCTCTGGCCATTGAGCCCTCTTCAAGGGCTGAGAACTTCTGCAGAGAGAAGAGACAAGATCCACCCAATGAAGGCAGGAGGCAAGATTATCTTTACCAGCAGGATTGCTGACCTAGTGAGAAGGATTGTGAACTAGGCTTAGTGGGAATGGAGGTCAGAAAAATCCCAGAGAAATGGAGGAACAGGGATGAGAGAAAGCTCGCTGGGAACAGCATGATGGAAAAGGGTTTCAGATTCCCCTTGAGAGGGCAAGCTGGCTGTGAACTCATCTCAAATGCCAGCAGCCTACGAAGCAAACAAAAGAAATCAGAAGCCTGTACACAGCCTCTGATCTCTGATACCACTGGGATGAGAGACATGTGGCAGGATAGCACCATCACCTGGAGTGTGGCAATAAATGGACATGGACAGGCTCTTACATGAACACAGGTCCAGACAAAGCAGCAACTATGGAGCATGGACCTCTGCTGTGGAGCAGTCTATTGAAAGCTTGTGGTTCAGGATCAGAGGAGAGTCTATATTGGATCTGGCTGGGAAGGGGTTAACTTTCCCCATAGCAGCCCTCATAGTGCTGTGCTTTGTATTGATAGCTGGAACAATGTTGATAACACACCAGTATTTTGGCTATTGTTGAGCAGTGCTGCAAAGCATCAAGGCTGTCTCTCCAACAGCCCTACCCTAAAGGCCAGTAGGCTGGGGGGTGCAAAAGCCTGGAAGGGGACACAGCCAGGACAGCAGGCCCAAACTGACTTAAGAGATATTCTATAGCATATGACAACATACTCAGCAACAAAACTTAAGAGAAAGGTGGCGGGGAGGGGGGGTTGTGACGTGACGGGGAAGGGGATGACACCCCCATTATTAAGGCGTTTGTCTTCCAGAGGAACTGCTATGTGTACTGAGAACCCATTTCCCAGGAAGCTGCTGGATATCGCCTGCTGGTGGGAAGTTCTGGTGGGTTGACCCTGCCTGGGTACCAGGTGCCCACCAAAGTCACTCTATCACTCCCATCCTCAACTGGACAGGAGAGAGAAAATACAACAAAAGGCTCGTGGGTGGAGGTAAGGACAGGGTGATCACTCAGCAGCCACCATCATGGGCAAAACACTCAACTTGGGGAAATTAGTTTAATTTATTACCAATCAAATCAGAGTAGGGTAAAGAAAAATAAAACCAAATCTTAAAATAACGCCTTCCCCTCACCCCTCCCTTCTTCCCAGGCTTAACTTTACTCCCAACTTTCTCTACCTCATGCCCCCCCAGCAGCACAGGGGGACAGGGAATGGGGGTTATGGTCAATTCATCACACGTTGTCTCTGCTGCTCCTTCCTCCTCAGGGAGACAAGTCCTCACATTCTTCCCCTGCTCCAGCGTGGGGTCCCTGCCATGGCAGACAGTCCTCCACGAACTTCTCCAATGTGAGTCCTTCCCACGGGCTACAGTTCTTCACAAACTGCTCCAGCACAGGTCCCTTCCCCAGGGTGCAGCCCTTCAGGAACAGACTGCTCCAGCATGGGTCCCCCATGGGGTCACAAGTCCTGCCAGCAAACCTGCTCCAGCGTGGGCTCCTCTCTCCATGGGGCAAGGGGGCCTGCCAAGAGCCTGCTCCAGTGCAGCTTGCCATGGGGCCACAGCGTCCTTTGGGCACATCCACCCACTCCAGCGTGGGGTCCTCCGTGGTCTGCAGGGGGACAGCCTGCCTCACCATGGTCTTCACCACAGGCCACAGGCAAAAGTCTGCTCCAGCACCTGGAGCACCTCCTCCCCCTCCTTCTTCACTGACCTTGGTGTCTGCAGGGCTGCTTCTCTCACATATTCTCACTACTCTCTTCCAGATGGAACACGCACACGTTCCCCCCCACTCCCTTCTTAAATATGTTATCCCAGAGGTGTTGCCAGTGCCACTGATGAGCTCAGCCTTGGCCAGTGGTAGGTCTGTCTTGGAGCTGCCTGGCATTGGCTCTACTGGACATCGGGGAAGCTTCTAGCAGTTTCTCACAGAAGCCACCACTGTAGCCTCCCCCCCTCCCAAAACCTTGCCATGCAAACCCAATACAGAATGAGAGAATAGATCTTTTTTTTTTCTTTGCTTCACTACACAGTTTTTTCTTTTCTTTATTAAGCTGTCTTTATCTTGACCCATGTGTTTTTCATCTTATTTTCTCCCCCTGTCCTGCTAAGGAGGGTCAGTGATAGAGTGGCTTGGTGGGCACCTGGCAGCTGACCAAGGTTAATCCACCACAAAGACAAAAGGCAAAACACCATAGTGGACATCTCAAATAGTCTAAGTAAATCAAGAAGAAAAAGTGGATAATGTCTTCATAAAACAGCATAAAATGTGTCCCATCACAGGCCCTAGTTCTCACAAATGAGAAAGAGTTGTCTGGGTATGTGGTAGTCACTTGAAGCCTTGGCTGTGGTCACCATGAATTGGGGGAGTTTAAGATCCTGGGAAGAGTAAGGAAATGAAGTAGCAGAATAAAAAACCTGGACTTTGGGTGACCTGATTGACTTGTTCAGTTAACTGATAACAATTGGAGGATATCTTGAAGGGCAAAGGAGCCCCAGAGAGTCGTTCTGTCCTCAAGGACAGCTTCCCCAAGGCACAAGAATGGTTCTTCTGCCTTTGCAAGGAGAAAGGACTGCAGAGCAGAAAGCCAGCTTGGCAGATTGGGGAGTTTCTGGCTGAGTCCGAATAAGAGAGAATCCTAAAAGAGGGATGGGCTCCACAGGTGGAGGGCAAAAGCTTCACCTTTCCCATTTTCTGGGGTTACTGATGACATATATACACAGAATTGAGTGTGCAAGTGAATGTAGATGAAAAAAATGCGGTACTTCCCAAGTGTTTTTCTTGTGTATGCATTGTTGGGGTTCATTTACCTTAGTGATTTAGCTCACAGTAAGAGTCTCCTTTGATGGAAACACCCTTGTGGCCTTTCTTGCTGCATGTTCAGAGCACTTACATGCACCTCAATGTGCAGATACTCATTTGCTTTGTGTGTAATAAGTCAGAATGCATGCATTTCAGTGCTATGTAGCCAGAAGTATTGCTGACAGAGATACAAGATACTGAAACACGATATGGATCATATCAGTGCTGAGATCCTCCAGCACTATCTGATGACATATGATTTTGCTACTGTTCCATAGAACTTGAGATTTTCAAAAGGCCAGAAAGGACATTAGACTTTTGACATTGTTTTGGCATTTTGCATGACACAAAGCATTACATATATCTATCACAGACGCTTTCTCTAGTTGTATTTTTGGAAGTCATCATTTCTCTGTATTCAGTACTGCCAAAGTTCATTTCCCCAAATTCTCATCTATTGTGTACCTCAAAGCCTTGCAACTTCTACATCTGCAATTAGATATGGCAGCAAATGAAGAAAAAAAACAGAAGGAGTATTTCTGTGGTGCTGCCCAAACACCATCTGAGATTCTCATGCCTGTAAACATTTGCAAAGAGAGGGTGTTCAGGTGTAGTGGGAGAAGGGAACACAGTTCACAGGGTAGGATGCCAAAAATGCTAAACAACTGACTGCCATAGGCTACCCGGAGACAGATACTGCATAAAATTTAGAAATAAGAAGGCTGTTTTTCTAAAGCCAAGGGATGGCATACATGACCAGGAATTCTAGTCCACAGCTTCCCCACATATTTTGGCAGGTTGCCACAGCCTCCCCACATATTTTGGCAGGTTGCCACAGCCTCTGACACTTTTAAATGAACTAAGGGAAAGTTACAAACAAGCCACCTTTTTGTCTCTGACCTTTGTATGATCAATCCTAGAACATGGGTAAAAACTTTTAAATAGTGAGAGGAGGAAGAGAAATGTTTTTTTTAACGTAGCTGCTGTTCCTATAACATTTCTACAGGGGGATGCAACCTACCCGTGCTTCTACCTGCAGAACGATCACTTTTACATGGATTTCCATGATACAGAACTATGTTAACTGGTGGACCCATTTCCTTTCCACCTCAGGTACAGCTGGGACAGAAACTTTTCTTTTGTAATTTTAATGCATGGAATAACAATAATATATTTGAATCATACCAGAGTCGCAGAATAATGTGGCCATATATGCACTAGAATACTGGCGTCTCCTTCTACCCCTCTCCCCGTTCCCAGCATCTTCCTAATTTCTCCTTTTATTTCTGTATGCTTTAGTTATGTTGCTACCAAGAAGCAGACTGTGTCTGATTTTACTAGGCAGAGGATGGAAGAGGCAGAAAAGACTTGATTTCTACAATCAGGCACACAGGATGATTTTTCATGAAGTTACCAAAATGAAATATTTGAACGCACTTTAGTATCATTTATGAAAAAAACGTGTTGAGCAATAGATAACTACGGTTTGTTGTCCAACAAGTGAATAAAACAGAGACAGATGGCAATATTTTAACTCTACCGTGTTTATTCCAAGGCGCCCAGTGCCAGCTGTGCTCACCAGAACTTCCCGATATTAGCTTCCTTCTCCTTCATTGCCACATGCCACCTAGTGACTTAACGATGAATCACAGCTTAAAAGCTATTAAGAATGACAGGAATTACGTCAAAGAAGTCTTGTTTCTGAATGTTTAAGGACATTAACATCGGCCATGGAAACAGATAAAGGCACAGCATGAAGCATAGCTTTAATTCTGAGTGCAATTCCTCTCTCAGATTTCCAGAGACAAAGATGCAAAACAAAAAAATCAGATGTATCTGAATGATCTAAATTTTGTCTTCCATTATTTGTGCCCATGAAACTGAAATATTCAGATGTTAAAACAAAAAATAAAATTCTAAGATAGCGTGTTTGCTAAAAGATCAAACAATAAATTCAGTTAATGTATAAAAATAACAAACATTCCTGTGACTTACACTTCTTAAATATTTTACTTCATTTTCTTATTTACCTTCGCATATTTTCAACTTTTTAAAAGTTTTACTTTCATTTATGAGTTCCAGTTTTTTATATTTTTATTTTCTAAGAGAGCATAGAAAACAGAAGAGCGTGGCTCTTTCTGCCTCCTATCTAAGGCCATGTTACACAGATGTTTTGATTTTTGAACACACCATCCCATTTCTTACACAGAATAGTGAGAGTATGGTCTTTGTCTCAGAAATTAGAGAGCTGTAAGGTATTGTTTGAACTGCTTTACCAGTAACAGCAGCCCTAGAAACCCACTAAACAATGTAATTACAACAGCTTGAAAATCAAAACTTCTGTGCTTGACCAGGCACTTCCAAGAAGAAGAGATGTGGTGATCGCTGAAGGTTCTTCCTGCTTAGGAAAAAAAAAAAAAAAAAAAAAAGCCAAACAAAACAAAACTATGGGGTAATCATGATACTTATCAAAATACTCTGTCTGCTTTCTCTCAAGTGTCTTTTGATTGAACACTGTCTGAGAGGTTCTTCATTACACAGGCAGTCCAGACATTAGACATTAGAGATTCAGCATGGCTTTATGTAATGCAAATCACAAAGCATTTGATGGCAACTTAATATTTGAAATGCAATGAATAATTCACTATGTGGATTCAGAACATCATTCTCTAACTTGCTATGTTAATAAAATTAAACTGCAAAGAAGTATCATCTCAAAACAAAACAGGATACCAGACAAAATCAAAATGACATTTATCATACACGACTGTTAAAAGACCTTGTAAATGAATGCTGCAGGGGGGTTACTGCGTGACTGATAACATGATAATTATGCCATGTTTGCCTATAGTAGTTTTTTCATCAGGTAACTCTTGACCTTTTTCCCCAGAAGAAACTTTCTCTCATCTGCACCGGGGAAGCTCAAGTCAAAAGAAACAAAGAATCTGTTAATGATTTATCTGTTGTCTTATTCACCTGCAACTGTACAATATTCAACACATCCCATCTTACAACAAGATTTAGGAATTCAAATCTGAAATATGTTCCTTGCTCTGTGGAATTTTTCTTAGGGTTCATACATAGCATGAATCCACAGTTTTAATGGTACAAGGTATTCCTTTGCCCAGCAGTTGAATGCTTACAGAGATTTCAGGCTGCATTCGATGAGCAGCAGTATCTATTATCGTATCCCATGTCAAGACCAAGTGTAACTGCATTTGAGGATTCAATCACTTGGTCTGTTTGCAATGGATAGGACCAACCAAAATTTCTTTCATTATAGTACGTAAGCTCCAGTCTTCCTCACTTATCAAGTCTAAGATTTACAGGCATAATTCAGACATGTCATTCTGAGATGAACTGAAAAGGCCTCTAATGTCTAAACAGACGTTTGTAATGCTGATATTACATGAAAACAAACCTGGACTGGTGCTACAGACCTGGGCTTGTGCTTCCTCTGTATTTGACAAAAGACAGAGCAGGGGAAAGATGGGTTTGGGTAAGCTTAGGCATTGATAGCAAACATTCAAAATGCTCTTTTAATTCAGGGGCTAAATATTCTATGACTGTTGGTTCTCCTTCAGCCTGTCATGGATATCAGCCTTGATAAATGGGAGGATGGGAGTGATTCATCCTTCCTAATGCTGTGCACTATAGCTGACCTCAGTCTCTCCTGAGAGTTCCCGGAGTCTGCTGAATTTATTGGTATAACCTACGGCTCATAACTAAAATTTTGAAATAAGTTTTAACTGCAATTTAAATATATTTTATATATATGTATCTCAGTGAAGTGATGTCAGAGACGGTAATGAGGGCAACATACACTGTGTTGTGGAGGGAATCCGCCTTTGAAAGACTATGTGTTCATTTGGTGTTTAAAAACCATATGTACTACACCACACGCTGTCAGTGCTGTGTTTACTAGACAAGGACAATGCCCTTGAAATTTTAATGATAACCTATTCTGGATGAAGGTAGACAGAACAGCTTCCTGCAGCTTCTTTGCAGGTGTGGCAGTTTGGAGAAAATCTCTCAGTGTTCAACAAAGTAACTGAGTTGTTAATAATGTCTTCCAGAAACGTCATGGTGGCAAAGAGAGGGAAGGGGAAGGGGAAGAGGGAAGGGGGAAGGGGGAAGGGGGAAGAGAGAAGGGGGAAGAGGGAAGAGGGAAGAGAGGGAAGAGGGAAGAGAGGGAAGAGGGAAGAGGGAAGAGGGAAGAGGGAAGAGGGAAGAGGGAAGAGGGAAGAGGGAAGAGGGAAGGGGAAGGGGAAGGGGAAGGGGAAGGGGAAGGGGAAGGGGAAGGGGAAGGGGAAGGGGAAGGGGAAGGGGAAGGGGAAGGGGAAGGGGAAGGGGAAGGGGAAGGGGAAGGGGAAGGGGAAGGGGAAGGGGAAGGGGAAGGGGAAGGGGAAGGGGAAGGGGAAGGGGAAGGGGAAGGGGAAGGGGAAGGGGAAGGGGAAGGGGAAGGGGGAGAGAGAAGGGGAAGGGGAAGGGGAAGGGGAAGGGGAAGGGGAAGGGGAAGGGGAAGGGGAAGGGGAAGGGGAAGGGGAAGGGGAAGGGGAAGGGGAAGGGGAAGGGGAAGAGGGAGAGGGGGAGGGGGAGGGGGAGGGGGAGAGGGGAGAGGGGAGAGGGGAGAGGGGAGAGGGGAGAGGGGAGAGGGGAGAGATAGGCTTTGTGGTTTAATGACCAACTCTAGCAGGAGAGTAGAATCCTGAAGTCCTTGAAGGCTATTTACCTGAACACTGCAGAGTTTTTCCAAAGGGTAAAAAAGTTGTGGCAACTGTTGCTTGGGATATTGTTCATGGCAGTCGCAGTTTGCTGCATGGAATCCACTGAGCATTGCCTGTGCATCATGTCTCATGTCCTCAGAGGGATGAATGATAGTAATCCCTGTGCTATTGTGAAAGTATACGTTGAAGCTATCAAATAAACACTATGTTGGCCTAAAAGCATTGCAGACCTTTTTACAAATAGGTAGTTGGTTAACAGCATGATTCGAGAGACTTATATTCTCCCAAGACCTAAAGAACTGCACGTTGTCTACACTGCAAAGCAAAAGAGGCTAGGTGCAACTCAAGCGCTGCCCTCTGATTGTGAGACCACATGATTGTAAATCCCCTGCTAGCTCACTATTCAATGGTCCCAGATAGCTTTTTCCAAGATTAAACCTGATCTGGATGAGTGATATAGTCAGTTCCCAAAAGTTTTTAGCTATGTATGTGAAGGACACTGCAAAGAGCCATTTGTTCTTCCTGCAGCACTGTTCTGCATGTTGCAATTCCAGAGTCTTCCAAGCAAATTCTGCTGGAAGCCTTTAGCATATTTCTTACTGTGTGCACATCTCTTTTGAAAAGTGAAAACTGTTTAATTCCCATGTATCTAAAAGCACTACTCTTGATGGAATCTGAATAATGAGCCCTTTGGAGAACTCTGGGACATAGCCCCAACTTCCATGTGTAGAATCAAAGTGTTGACCTGGGAGTAAATCCATGTGTATTTACCAAGTGCTCAGATACGGTGACAAACACCATTAAAGACAAGACTATACCAGGATTGCTTTCCCCCACTCTCCACATCCTCCAACACAATCCAAGGACATCTTTCAGTCTCAAACATACCTGAAGACCCTTATCCCTTCCCCAAGGCATGCAACTAACACCCTTAGTTTCATGCTAAGACACCATTCTGGTGAGTTGCATCACAGCCCTACATTATTTCGGACACTCCTAACAGAAACAGAAGTAGGGGCAGTGCAGACTGTATGTGTAGACTGTAGGACCATATCCTGTAAGACAGTCCAGTTGTCCTTTTCATACCACTACCCATGGTCAGAGCATTTAAAACAAAGGAACATGACATCATGCTGCACTTTAGGAAAATGGGCTTGCTTGAGCTATGTTGCAGTTTAGTGGTGGAAGTGGAAGAGCCTAAACTGCTCTGTAGTCTCTGGTAGGGTTAAACTGATAGGCACAAAACGTGGTCACATGAAGTTTAACAGAGCCAGGCAGCACAAAAGGCACAAGTGACTCTGCCAGTCACTGAGTAAACAGGGTCAGAACAGTGGAAGGCACATCCTAAAGATCTAAACTTTGTTCAGGCAGCAAGCTTGGAGTTAAGGAACAATTCAGTCCACCACTAGTGACCTGCTACCTACAAATTGTACATGGAACATTATCAGGCTGTGTGCTAAAGAAAGAATAAATTGAAAATATGTGTTGTATATGATCTAAAAAGTATTACATTAACTTCTTCTAACCCAACTCATTATTAATAATTAATGATATATCACTGCTGTGTATCTTCCTATATACACATCAGTTTTAGTATTAGATTACTGATGTGTATGCAGAATGATACATAGTAGTGATATCAATAATATAAATCAGTTAAGAACTTTAAGTGAAATCAACTTAACCCAATCATGAGCGTGGTTTTTTTTTTTTTAAATGCAGTAGTTTAATGCAATTAAGCCAGAGGAAATTGAACAGTAAAAAGTAAGCAGAGAAATAGTCTATTAACTATGCATTTACAACCTATGATGCTTACTATATCAAAATACAGTAGCTGTCAAAGCACAGTCAAGGGCTTATATAAATTAACAAGTCAATGTGGTGCAACAGCTTCACACATCTCAGCTGATTTGTGGCAGCTGCCTGTATACAGGCTCTTAGCTTGTGGTAAAGTAATTTGAGCTAGCTTAGCCTTCTTTCATTAGCTTCTTACCCTCTGTGGGAACTTTTTCATGTATTTAAACTTTCCAGCTGATGCCTAATTTTCAGACTAAGATACAGCACTGAAACATCGTCGCCAGACTGGTACGAAAGCCTATCCAGATGTGAAAATGTGCACATCATTTTAACCTACACTGATGGAAAGAAAATTTCATGGGATCACACGATTTTCTTTGTATCTGAAGAACATAATCAAATCTTTACGACCAAGTAAAAGATCCAAAAGAAAGTGAAGAAAATCCAGATGCATATACTGCACTTGTTTTTCCAAACCAAGGGACAGCTTAGTAAAAGCAGCGTTCTCTAACACTGTCAAAACTGCTTCACCTTATGAAGTTGTCTTCAAGGACATATTAGCTCTTAATCATTGTCTGGCTGACTGATCTATTGAGAATTCATTCCTTCTGTTCCCTCCATAGCCTTTTGTCAAAAATGATGGAAAATAATATTAAGAAAACAGATTAATTACGTAAAAAAATTCTTAACCTTGGAAGAGGGAGGGGGAAAAAAACCTTTTTCTAAATGAACCCAATACTTCTAGTTTTATTTTTATTTCATATTTTATAAATATCTCTCTTTTTTTTATATTCCCTTAAAATAATAGTGATTTCCTGCTCAGCTTATCCCATTTTCACAGATGACTTGCCTATCTTTTCAAGTTCTACTCCTTTTATCTGTTTCATGGAAGGACAAGAAACTCTCATTTCTGAGTTCTGTTAAAGCTCTTTATTCAGAGTTCTGCTCCTCTGTGCTTTGTGGTGCACAACCCTTTGGAAGGGTTGAAAGCAGAAATGTACTTGGTGAGGGAAACTATCCCACTTTGAAGAGTGAGACAGGTGTGCATAGAGGTCTTTATTTTATGAATATGGGTGGGACATGTGGAGGAAGGGGTATGATTCTTACCTGACTATAGACCTCCAAAATGTTATTTAAGTCCGTCATCACCAATTTTTATTGATGGCACAGAGAGAGAGCTCTAAAGAACAATTTAACTCACCCTGACAGAGATACCTAAGACAGGCCAGCTTTAATCTGAAGGTGCCTGTTTCTTTCCATCATCACCAAAAAGAATTTAGCGTGACTACTTCCAACTTAGACACCTAACTTTCAGACATCTAAGCTGTGAAAGAGGCAAATGTTGCCTTTAGAATTATTCAGCCTTACTGAATGATTGATTTCATGCTGCCAAGGGTAATACACAAATAAGTAAGAACGACTCCCTTCCCTAAGCATTCTATAATGTACATACTCCCAATACTTTAACTAGGGTATTGTTTTCATAATTTATTCAGAAAAGTCACCGAGTCAACATTTAGACTGATTTCTATAGTTTCCCTTTCTTGTCCCATAAATGCAGTTTCTTGATTTCTACCAGACAATTACATCTGAAATAATTTTAAATATATAGCACCCTCCTCTTAGCATCCTTAAAATACTATCTGTCTTCACATCCTATTTGAAAAGGGCATTCTCTCTGCAATAAACTTAAACTGGCATCTGTCAACTACCCAAAGAAGTCTGGAATTTTCCCATCATAGCTAAACTATTAAAAGATGTCAGCACTGAGTTAACTATATTTTAAATATGTATTCTTTTAACTACTTCCTCTTATGTTATCAAGAACTATTTTTAAAGATAACAGCACTTTAGTGTTACCTCTGTAGAACATTTTTGTATCTATTCCTTTAAGTAAAATGGACAACAACCAAATGAAAATATTTATGTGTAAGCAGGACCTCACTAAAATATATTATATATGACTAGGAAAGGAAAAATGAGCAGAGCATGGAAGAATAACAGCAACAAGAGATATCACTATCAGAAATAAAATTAAATGTAGACAAGAACATCAAACAAGAATGTTGTATTATAAATAACCATGTCCCTAACTGAAATCATAAATCAGATTTTACTTATCTTTAATCTCTCTCTTGAGCATTGTAGATGTAGCTTCAGCTGCCTTAACTACAGCCCTGACTGGCATTTGATCCCTGGGACAGTCCAGTCAGCCTTGAAGCAATGCATTCTGCCTCACATTAATCCATACCCTGGACCAGATTTAGGCTTCATTTCTACTCTAAGCCATATCTCTTCCCTGGCTGCTTTTGAATGACTTCCCTCATTCACCTCAAGGAAAATTTTGAGAATATGCATTCTGCACAATTCCCCAGCAATTGTCATGCAGCCAGCGTAATGTGCCCTGGCACTGGCCCATTAAGGCTCCAGTCCTGCCTCCAAGGTCTGTCCCTGCCCACATTTCATCTTCAGCTCCCACTTTAGCCCGACTGCCCCTGCCAGTTCCATGAGCCTTGAAGGTCGCCTGGTCAATAAAAAATCCGAAGTGAGTATTTTACGACAGGTAAAAATCACAAAGTCTAAACGCACAAAAAGGCAGCAGAGGAAATTGATACAATTGTACTCCAGAAACAACTGGCGCAACTTCTGCAGCAGAAGCGAATACAATGTCAGTTACACCTAAAAAATAGCCTTTATGACTTACAGATTTCTTATGCATAACGTTTCTAAGTTAAAGCTTTTCCTTTCCACCCACAAAAGAAACCTGATTTCAGTTTTTTAATCTCTCACTTTCATTATTTTAATTAATTTTCTGCCTTGAAAATTGCAGTATCGGCCAAAATATCCATTCAAAATGCTCTTGCAAAGGTCATTCTCCTTGTGCTCAGCTTGCTTGTATTGCCTGCTTCTCTGAGTCCCTTATCTGACTGCCCATTCTCAGCTCAACTATAAGCTATTTGTCTTTAAATTTATGTATGTACACTCAAATGCATATTGTGCTTTCTTGAATACCTACCCATTAATACATTCTGGTGACCCAAACTAGACTTTTTAAGAGATTTCTGTTTGTTTCTTAACATTTCCTAGCTTTCAAACTAGCAGTTAATTATTGTTGAAATACAACCAATTCAAAACGAATAATAAAAATAAAGTAAAATTGTGAGAAGGAGTTTAGAAGACAATAGAGCTGAGGAAAAGTCAAATCCCGAGAATGTAGCTCCTGTGGTGCACTACTTATTTTAAAAACAAACAACATTGACACGCTCTTTTTACGTTAAAAAAAAAAAAAAAAAAAAAAAAAATTGAATGCTGCACAATCTTTGGTATAAAATTGCTTGTGCTAATTGCACCACAATTTTAATAGTAACACAGCTATAAATAGCCACATTGAAATCACACCAAAATAAATTAAGTATGAAAAATTAATGTTGATCTATAAAGTCTTTAACTAGTTAACTGCTACAAAGTCATAGAATAGAAATAGTGGTCAAGCTAATAAATAAGAATGACGTGTTAAAATTTAAGAGAAAATCAAGATGAAATAAGGATTATATATAGTACATCTAGGCTCATTAGGTTTTATTTTAAATTGGTAAACATAATATGCATGAGTTTAAAACAATAATATTCCCCAGTAAAACTAAAAATAATCTGCAAAATCTGGGGGCAAACAGTACGTAACTCAACCCTTTTTCAGTGACTCCTCTCTATTGTCCCAATTAACCTGCACCATTGTTGTGATGAATGAGTAAACAGAGGGTAATAGAAAATTGAGGTACCAGTTTTTGAGGAGTGTTGTAAGCAGAAGTCATATGAATAGTGTGACACATTGATGGAAGAGTTTGAGAAACGAATGTAAAGAAGAGCGGCAGTACTCAGAATCTCAAAGCTTATAATGTTGGGGGATTGAAAACAGCATGTACAACACTTTAATTAGTATTGTCAAACCAAGTGCTAGTGAGAAAAATGCAAACCATGATAGATGCACACTTCAGCTTTATGTATGAAGAAAGAAATCTAGCAGCAGGATTACCCTGTGGTTTAGCATGCGTTGTGACCTTTGGGGATTCTATTTAATTTCCTTTCAAAGTCAAGTTAGTCATTTGCTTTCCTAAAGTTGTACCTGTCTTGTGCATATCTTCCACACAACAGAAAACAAAAACACAGTTTCCCAGTGTGTTTGACTGTTATTAATAACATTTATTCAGTGATCAGTTTCCTGTGATTATTACTAAAGCGACACAGTGAGAAAAGCTGCCAGCCATTAAGATGTTTCATCATTAGTTGGTTTGAAATAAATAAATGCAAGAATAAGGCTTCCAGAACCAAAGCTGTTGATGCAACTGAATGCCCAGGATGATGATAGAAGCGAACTGAAAAATTATTTCAGGAAACTGTGTCAATTAATGACACTTTGACACCATATACATGGACACTTGCTAAATATATAATTAAAATGAGTCTTCACTTGTTGCGCATTCTATGGGGCAGATGATTTTGTGCTGAAAGACTGGAGATTACATCAGTCAAATTAAAATGACTGTTCATCTGTCAGCTATATTCCTATTTTTTGTAAAATTTTTTTTTGCATAAAACACGTGTAGAATTTTTTTTTTTTTTTTTAATTTTGCTTTATTAGTGCAAAGTCTTGTATGGGTATTTGAGGCAGCAGACATCAAGAATCTTTGAGCCAAACAAGTTGCCACAGCACAGAATTGCAACAGAGTTTAATCCCTTCATGGAAAAAGCGTACAAAGGATTAAAGAAAGATTTGCACCAAGCTACCGGACAAGTGAACAGCAGTCAAATTCTGAACTTGGAACTCAAGCACTGTAATTGTTGTCTGGGCCTTAACATCCATGACTGCTGAGTTCATTCAGTTCATTTCAGAAAATTGAGGACAAAAGACTAATTCAGTTCCCTTACAAGCACTTTTGACAGTTGAATAAGTTTTATTCTAACATAGACATTAACATCAACTTCGAAAACTGAGAAAAGATTGCTTTTGGCTGTCGCATAGACAGTTGTTCTCAGATGGTTCCAGTTCTAATTTCCAAACATCCTTATTGTTGACATTCAGTTCCTTTACCATTTTATTTTGAAGATTAATTAACAAACACATATAACAAATGCATAATTAACAAGTGCATTTGCTTTTATGTGACTATAGGTGCAAAACTTGAGGACAAAACCGTAAGTTTATTGTAAATGTTATGAAACAAAAGGGTAAGTACATACTTAAATGTCAAAAATTATTCTCAGTGTGTCTCAAGGCAGTTTTAAATGCCTGCTTTTTGTTAATGTGATTAATGTGCCACCTTTGAAAAGACATCCACAGAAAACAAGTATGGTAATAAACTGGTTACTAATAACAAGAAATATTTCTGGATTTGTTCTCGATTTTCATGAAAATAAATGGTAGTTTCTATAAACTCTACCTATAATTCCTGACCAAATATGCCCACTGAAATTTCCAGAATGGAGATTCTTTAGTCTCCTCAATGTTTAAATTGGCACATTTTCATAATATGTAAAATAAATCTTCCCTTTCTGAAATGAAACCTCACATAGTTTGTCTACAGCAAACACAGAAAATGTTTTTCTTCATATCTAGCATTCACAATTGTACCTTACAATGTTTTCATTGTGTTACAAGAGCACTTCATAACAGAAATATTACAACTGCAATCTTCTGGACGCTCTCTACCTGGTGTTTGTCTACCCTAAGTTGCAGGGTAGAAAGCATTTCAGCCAAGACCATATAAGAAGAAACTCTACCAAAAAAAAGCAGAAAGGGGTACGTCCTGTGCCTTTGAGACAATGTTGCTGTTTATTTATCCTGATAATAATGATAATCACATTTTTTTTGCAATTGCATGACATTAATCACTGTTGTTTAGCTTTGATCCTGATCCTTCTTTGCATAACGGTACCAAGCCTATCATTCTTATCCTTGTCAAGTACTGCAGAACTTTGTATTTATATTTGGAGAATGACATCCAGTTTGGATTGAGGATCTTTTTCCAGATTGTTTATCCAGTTTATCAAGATAATTTTGAATTTTAATGTTTTCCAGCTGCCTCCTAGGTGATAAAGATAAATTCTCTTCTATCATCAAGTGTTTCAAAGCATTCAAATTTAGACACTTAGGATTCAGAATTTATTTTTCCAAAATGAAATATTCAGAGAAGATTCTCAGTAACAGAGGTAGAAATTAATTAAAAAGAACTTTTCTGAACTAATGGCTTATTGTGTTGATGTATGATCATTGTCAGTGTTAGATGACATTTTCTCAAAAAAATACCTAATTCAGCAAGAAGTGACATTTTGGAGTAATCAAAATAACTTGCAAATTTAGTGAAGAGTTTAAATAAAAATATTACAAGATATTTCTAGAATGAGTTGTTCTGTCTTCAAAATGAAAAATAATTTCTCTTTGGTATTTTTAGATTTTAATGTATTGTTTCCTCTGGATATTTATCTCGATGAAAACCAAAAAGGGCTCAATAACTTTAAAATGAAAGCAATATTTTCATACAACAAAAAGAAAGTGTTTGACATTAGTCAGATTGGCAGACTTTTCATGTTTGAAAATGAAAAGGGAGGAGGTGTGATAGTTTGACCCACAAGCAGTTTTTTTCCCACAGCTCTTTGGGGGAAATATCTTATTCATGTTAGATGTTCTACTTTCATTTTCAGATCATACTGTTGAAATTAGAATATTTCCTTTCACATTTTAAAAATACTTTTAATTGTAAAATTAGTCTTTTAATGTTTATTTATATACTTCTGTTAAAAACCATGCCAGATTCTTTAAATCAGGTTTTAAATAATACAGTTCAATTCTAGGATCAAAGATGAGACCAGACACAACTAAGACAATCCTTCATATGTTTCTTCTCAACTCTCCCAATAAATATTCTGCCACTGCTACTCCAGGATAAATGTCATTGTTAATCAAATAAATGTATAAGCAATTGCATTGGAATAAATTGAAAAATATGATAAAATCAGCCCAGTGTGCAGACACTGCTGCACCTTTTCTGGCAAGTCTTATTTAATTATGGGCTGACTATTCAACTCTGGACAGTAATAAACAACAACCAATTCACCACAGCAGTAGTTAATTCCTCCTCATTAGTTCCTTTCATTCCATTTCCTCTGATCTGAGAACTTAACTGCCCGAACACCCAAGCAACTATCTCTCCTTCCACTATTGCTGTTAGAGCAGCAAGGGCTCTTTTGGCTGACAAATGACAACAGTGCTTTTCCCTCACCTTAGCACAGTCACACCAGTGATCCAGTCACATAGGCTACAACACCACTGTGAGACTCAGGAGCCCAGCGTCTCCCAACTGCACGTCTGGGTAAGAGTTATGTGTGTTCATAGTCCCTGATCCCTACGATTGCCATTGGAGGACCATCTTTTGCAATGACAGATGCAAAAAAGAGACTTCAGTGTGCTCTAACAGTTCTTACGGAGTGAGATCAAGACTGCAAAATGAACTGGGGAGCTACAGTAACAAACAAGTCAAAAGCAATCGCAGACCTTGGAGCTGGTCAGAGCATTTATTTACGTATTTTAGTCTTATAATTTCAAGACAGCATTTTGAAATTCCAGCCAAGTTTGTCTACATGTAACAAGTTTCAGCTGTTTGCAAGATGACTGCAATGTTTCTCTCTGGTGGCAGTGAAGAGAAGGCAGCTGTAGGAGCACCAGCCAGTACTAGAGCTATTGTCTAGGACAGAAAAATTTACTACAATGTGTTTAGAAGAGCAGATGTTTACCAAGATTTTAAGGGACATGTCCTCACACAAAAGCTTGAGTAAAGGCCTTCACCACAAGGCTGACTTGACCTGGGACTGCACAGTTACTGTATTATAGACAGTAATATATGGTTATTCCAAAAAGAAGCAGTGAGGGAGCTTGAAGACACACTGTACCATTGTGTAACAATAATTTATTCAGCTAGTGTCTTGTCTGATTGATGTCCTGTTCTTTTTTGAGTACTGCTGATACTGACTGCTTTAGGATGTTGTCAGGAAAAAATACAAAGGACCTTTTATAGTTAACCAGTTATGGAAATGAGCATTGTGAAACCATGAAATTAATTGCTACATTCCACTTCTCAGATTTCAACAGCACCCTCTTTTGAAACTACCACCAGCTATGTAAGAATTTGTAGCTATCATCAACAGATCTTATTCCCATATAAAATGCAGAACTATCTCCCATTATGATTTCCTCCTGGAAATACTCCCTGCAGGAAGATAAACATATGGTAAATGTGAAAAAGTTAATTGGCTATAGATTGGCTGTAAAAGTTAATTAGCTACACAGTGTTCCATATATTGGTATTTTAACAGTTTACCTTCAGATGTCAAAACTGGTCCTTTCATTTTCCTAGGTCTGTTACCTCAAAATTAGCTTTCAATGAAGTTTTATGCAATAAACAGATCTTTCTGTCCAGAGACTGCGTGTATTTCACAGAGAAGTGTTGTACTCTTTCGTTAGTCATCACAGTGAAAAAGAAATGCACTCCTGGGATTCTTGCCATCCGAATTTGTGAATGGCCAGTCAAAAGCTAACCCGGCAAAAAAGTAAGTTTTAAGCCCAATGAGATCCCTGAATCAATTCATTGTCTGGCCACACAAGCACAAGGGCTCAAGAAAAGCGGTAGAAAGACAGTGTCAGACATGATTTGTGTGGCTTTAACCTGCCAAGAAACCGTAGTATAATTCTTCTCATACTCTGTCATTATGACTAGTCCACTTTTATCCTCCTGTGCTCAAGCTTGAATTTGTCTCATATTCAGGCTTTGAGCAAGCTTCAAAATATAGTGTGTGGGGGAGAAAGGGGTGGTTTTGCTCCAAAGACCCCTTAGGACCATGTATCAAGGACCTAACTGAGATGTACAGACACCTGGTAATGGCCATAGCCACAGTCTGTCTATCTCTACTTTTCTCATACTGCCTACAGACGCAACACATGGCTAATGTCAAGCAGAGAACCAGCCACACTTCCTCATTAGAAGTACGGTAGGACAAACTAGAATTTTGAATTTCTGGGTAGATGAACAAAACCCATTTGTATTATCATGCCCTGTCATAGGCCTGATTATATCCTCCTGTGAAGAGCTACTTATGTAGAAAGATGTGGATTCTACTGAAGATGCCAGATACTTGAAAATCACGTGTCGAATTATCTAGCACTAGGCCTTTTATTTGGTTTAGGCCCTACCATATTCCAGAGTCTGAATTATGCCATAAGGTTGGCACTTTGAAATTTGATATCATGCTGAATGTTACACTGGTCAAAACTCTAGGCACTGCTAACACACACTGCCAAGACAGAACTCAAGTCCTGGAACCCCTGACCATCCACAGTGCTTATATTTTAACTCTCCTTCATGTCTGTTATGGACTGATCCAGCTAGCTGTTTCAAAGGCAAAGCTGCTGTGGAGACAGATAGAACCAAGCAGTCTAGAGGCAAGACAGTCTGTGTCACTTGGCTTTGAGGTCCTCTTTAATTATTATAATAATTTATTTTAATAGTATAATAATCACTTGTTTCTCTTTTACATACTAGAGACTCTGGACCCGACAGTGAGACCACTGAAATCTTCAGCTAGCAAGAACTGGACAGCCTCGAGGAAACCTGGTAAAATTAGATCTATGGGAAGGTTCTTTACTTCTCTCTCTTGGGCAAAGGAAAGGTAGAAATGGGACTGCCATTAAAAAATGAAATTATTTTTGCGTTTACAGAGTTTTTGTTTGTAAGAACTTTACAGTATTTATGAATTTAATTCATAAAGTATTTAATTCATAAGTATTCATGCAATTTCCTCATGAAAGTTCACTTTTCCAGGTGGCTAAAGGCTTAGAAGACAACTAGCTTGTCAGAGGCAGAATACGTCCCTGATGACAGTTAATAAATTTTTTCCGAAGTAAAAAACCAACTGGAAGGTACAAGTTCTTAATCCAGACTGTGGTCTCAACTTTCATCAAAGCCAGAGTTACATTTGTAATAAAATTCTAATATTCATTAGAAATTCCCCTCATTATGTCTTCAACTCTTTTTCAGCTTCATATGTATGATTTCCTATACTATTGATAGATACTTCTGCAGTTACTTTTCAAATAAAAACATCCTTCCATCAGAATCTGAATTCTCGAACACTGAGAATCTTTTCCTTTTCATTAGATGTCTTCGTTGTCATGAAACTGAGAAAAATAGATTACTATCAATAAATGACTACCAACAACTACTCAGCTCTTCTCACTGCTGCCTCTAGTATGACTTAATTGGCTAGTAATTCCATGATGAATGCTTTTTTCAGATTTTAATTCTTTCTTTCAAAACAGATTATTCCCAAAGAAACAGTAGAATTTTATAAAGCCTGTTAACTCTGTTTATTTCTGCATATTTGAAACAATTTTCGTTGGATTTTATATACAGTTCCAGCAAGCTTTTAAATCAGAATTTACATAGCCCAGAAAATCTGCCTTTTTACAGCTCCATTGGTAAAACTTGAGTAGTGTAAAATGAACCTGTGATGGTCAAACAAAGCATTGACCTGTTTGTTCAATCTATGTTCGTCTTTGACAAAAATCTGAAGTGCTAGACTAGAAACAGTTGAATAAAAAGACAAATCTGGAACAGCTTCAAGAAAGCCTTACGCTTCTTAAGTCTGTATAAGGCAAATTTTAAACGCCCAGGTGCAAAATGAACAGATGGCCATCTCTACAAGCATTTACAGCTGGGCACTTCTTTGTCGACGTCAGATGGTTTCATCACCAGGTTTGCTTTGCACCAGCAGCACTTTAGATCCCTGTAAGCCTGGTAAAGTAGGTGTGCTTTAAACCTTCTAGTACACAGGCCTTACTAAAGGCAAATTGTTTTCTTTTAAAAATACTGAAGAATATGCCCACTATCTTACCAAACAGATGTAGGTGATCTATATATCTGTCCCTCCTCAAACTAAGCAGCCATAAATTCACTTCTTAAGCTTATTAGAGCATCAACATAGAAACTAGTTTCCTTTCTAGGCAATGAGGCTGTGGCAGTGATGTTGAAGAATATAAAGTTCCAGAGACCAGAAAACAAGCAAATCAATGTGTCCACTGGGAGATGAGGCTCCAATTTCATTCTAGCTGAGCAGGGAATAGAATTCAGGCTTTTTATTTTGTGGCTGAATGCTTTACTAATTTTGTAAACAAGTCATAAAGAGTAGAAAGAGTGTCACTGCCATGTCCTCCTGATCCTTCATTAGCTCACTTGAGTCTTTCAGTGCATAGACATATATGTGGTTTCCAGGATCTGGATCCTTAGTGGTGAAGGTGTTTGTGGTTTCTATCTTAATTTTAGTATCCTAACAAATCAGTATTGGGATTTCAGGTATGAGTAGCTATTGGCTACCTTTAGGCCTGCTGCTGCATTAAACACAGAATGCTTTTTTTTTTTTTTTTTTTTTTGATGGAGTGGACTTTCTCCTCTCGGTTGTATTAGGATTCCCCTTCTGATTTCCTCCCCGTCAGAGGATAGAACAGGCCTTCATGGGGTTTGGCCTCCATCTCTGGGAATGATTAATCCAAGTATTCAGCAGTAATACAGTACCTGAAAGTATGAATAATACTCCATCTGAATGAAAGGCAATTTCCCTTTATTCTGTCTCTGTAATCAATATACATGTTAAAATCAGCAGGTCATTGCATACACATCTGTCCCTGTCTGTAAAATTTGGAACTGCTTCCTCGTCCATCCCAGCTACACCCTGAACTCACCTCAGACTTGCATGCCATCTCCCTTTTCCACAGCCTTTTTTTTTTTTTTAGGGGAAGAAGGAGTTGCATTGCATTCTGGTGAGTACCCTGGGCTGGACAAAAGTACCAAAACTGTAACGTGCTCTGGGAATGCATCACCCTTCTGACATAGGGACAAAGTCTGCCAACAAGGAGCCTCGTTAGGACCTTTACAAAACACTGATTTAAAAACAAAACCTCAAATTGCAAGCCCATATACTCTGAGAACGTATACAATACTGTATGTAAACACTAACCCCCTAAGTTTGAGTACAAGCTACTTACCCTACAGATGGGCTGTGAGATCTTGTATGTCACTTTCTTGTGAATCATTCCTCACAAACCTACATGGAGGAGTCTCCAGAATGCTAAAAACTGCCTACAATGTTTACATATCCTATATTTGCATGTGCCAATGTTCTCCTGAAGAACCGGGGGCTAGTTCTATCCTTCTGGTGAGTGATGTGAAAGGTCTTGCGAGTTTGCCAAGTCAATCTGGCCATCTTCAACACAAAGGAAAGCTCTCCTTTTTCAGCCTCAGTCCTGATGAAGTCCTCAGGTACAGTTGTACAGATTTGTGACTGATGCCAGGGACTCCAGAGAAGCTTTTTAACACCTCACACGCATTGTTAGATGTTATCAGTGTCTCTGCAGCTGCTATACATTTACAGAGGGCAACTGAGCCTCATTACCAAACCAGGCAGGCAGGCAGGGAAGGTAGCCTCAAGTCTAGCTAACAAGCACACTGTCAAATATGATAAAGGATACTAGGCTGGGCAGCAAGAGAGATGCAGATCAGAAATGTTGCCTGAAGAGGCCAGAAGCTGTGTCATGAGGGAGTTATTAGTAGACATTTGTACATTGTTTTCCTGGAACATAACTGAAGTTAGTAACATTAGATACACTTGGACTGTTGCTTGGAGACTTTGATACTATGATCTTCAGAAAGCGGCCAGTGGACCCTGTGTCTGCTATTTTTTTTCCTTGCCTGTAATATAATGTAGCTATTTATCCTTGCTGGTTTGGCTTATTACAGATAAATGCAATCTTATGATAAACTGCAGTATGTTTCGCTTTGCTGTCTTTCCAGAGTGTAAGCTGATCTTTGCTGTTTAGTACCCTTTCACTGTTTATACTTTTATATGCTGTGTGAGTTGGACAATACAATCGTATAGTACTTGAGTTACAGAAAAACAGTCAAACAGACTCGTCCCAAGTCACCCAGGTGTAAATCAGAAAAAATAACTTGTATTTATGCTGAGAAACACTTGCATATTCTTACATTTGAGAACTTTAACTCCTGAAGTATCTTTACTTTCCGCATAGATTTTTTAACTCCTATATTATTATTTTATTGGTAGACAGTAGTGAAATGGTTAGCAGCATTGAACAGAAGTTCCTAATGCTTACATGCCATAATCACTGAAAGAAACATATCTAGATCTAATTCTCTTCCTTACTGTCTTTTTACCTATCATTTCCGTCAAAGCAGTCACATTTTCCAAAGATATATTGATCCTCTGTTCCAAATGCTTAAATCCCATAATCATTCTAAGAAACATGTTTAGATAGGAAAAAAGATCTCTGCCACCCCCCCCATCCCCCCATCCCCCCATCTCCCCCCCCCCGCCCTTTGATTTGGGAGCAGGTAGTCTGGGATTTTTTCCCAGTTCAAGATGAAAAAAGAATATTTGAAATACCAACATTTCGTGGATGTCTAAATAAAACACTCTTATTCTAAAAAAAGAATGTGCATATGCAGACTGCACAAAAATGAAAGAAAAACATGATTTCAGTTCTTGTTAGCTTGACAAACCAAAATAAGTCACTCTCAAGCTAAAATTGTTTATGTATTAGTTAGGGGTAAAATCAATGCAGAACTGTGAGTAGAAAAAACCCCGGAAGCTTGGAGCCAATTTCTTTTCCAGAGCTGAGAAAAATGGAAAACTGAAATAAGGAGTAGCTTATCATAGGCACAAACTTGCTTTTAATTTTTTTTTATTTTTCTTTTGCTGGAATACACAACTCTGTCACTCTATTTTAAGCTTGCTGATCTCAGAAGCTCACAGAATTATTACAGCAGACTGATTTTTTATGCACACTTTTTGAAGTAACTTTTTGGACAAGAAAGTAGTATCCACTTAAACCAGGGCTGTGTTTGGAAACATAAAGCTGTCAGACACAGGATGGACCAACTTCATTGTTGATATAACGGTTCATCCTTCCTTCTATTTATAGACAAGTGAAAAATTCTCTTTGCTTCTACAAAATTTAAAACAAAATTCCTAGGCCACATATATGAGACTATACATCTGAGATGAAGGGGATCAAACAGTGTCTTGTACTTTTCTTGTTTACGGCTTTTGGATGTTCTCAGAATTGGGATCAACATTTTTTCTGAAAACACAGAAGTTATACTGGAACTCGAACTGAATTTCACAACCAGTTGTGGCACACTGCTGATGTGAGTTTAGGTAGCCCATTGATTGCTCACTCCATTACACATCCTTTTTCATGCTGAATTTTTTCCCATCTCTTTCAAACCATGATATGATATATTTATTCCAGTATATCTCATCTTTTTTCTCTTTTTTTTTTTTTTTTTTATAAATGAGGGATTCTGTAAAGCGAAAATAATAGATATAAGGGAGTACGACAGTAAGTTTGATTTTGAAGGCCGTTCTTACAGTCATTTCAAGTTTCAATAATGTGTCTGGATGTTGAGGTTTTGATCCAAATCTTCAAAGGAATGACACTTTCAAAATACTGATTTTGTACTTTCTGAAATGCAACAAAGAAATTTTCCTGGGTTTTCTTGCTATTGCTTTTAAAATGTTCAAGACTCAGCAACCAAAATCATTACTCTTCACAAAATTTAACACATATTCATAAAAATTCATATTTGAGTAAAATACTATCTCCTAGTTTTTCTGCCCTTCCAACTAAAGGCAATGCATGAATAAACAAGTTTTACAAACTTTTGTAAATATTTCCTGATAATATGCATGTTCTGTTAAGCCAGGGAATTGATGCAATATAGCTATTTTTTCGTATATTTCTTCAGGAAAGAGGATGTTGCTACATACTAAACTCAGAATTCTGATGAGTTCTAGCTGCTGTAAAGATCGGGTTTGTTTTATTTAAACTGTGATTGTCCCTTCAGAAGACATATTCTGTCACAGAACTTGCATTGATTCAAATCAATTCCAAATGGGAGGAAAATGAAGATTTAAGGTGATGTTAAGATTCATTTTCTGTATATACTCTTCCTGCACATTATAAAAGAAAAATAGAAAGTTTTCTCTTCTTTTTTATGTAGGCTCAATGCTTTTAATGAGGTTTCTGCTTTCTAGAGATAGACTCAGGCTAATCATTTAGCTGAAGTTTAATTTATAATCTGCTTATGTCCATTTTGCCTATTTGGATATTATTTGCATAAACAATGCAGCTATTACTATCAGCTTTTCTCTAAAGATTACAAAAATACTATTTAATCTAATTTACATGAGGACAAAGATAGTTACCCAAGCTTATTTTCTACTATATTTTTCTTTTTTTAAACTACCATAAAATACCGATTTTGTTAAGATTCATGCTGTACCTTTATACAACTGTGTTCCTATAAATATTGCTGTCTGAAGTTTTCAAAGATGGGGCTCAGTTCCCTCAAAATGGATTATTCCATGATTTTATTCCCTGGATATTAACCGATACCATGCACCAATTCAGCTGAAAATTAAGTCCTGAGCACTCTCAACACTATAAATAGCCTCCTCTTCAGTCTTATATTCTTATATGCATGCTCTTAAATGAGGAATTTGTGGAACAGGTTAACCTCACTGCTGTGTTTGCCTTCGAACAATGAATTCCTCTTTTTTTTAGCTTTGTGCTTCTAGATATCCCTAGATGCATGTTTTCTTCTCCAAAAAGGAGATGCAAGGCTATTTTAAAATTTGTGTGAGTGAAAAAGCACTTGCTTAGTTGAGTGGCTAGCAGGGTTCGATAGATTTAAATCCCTGGATGGCTGACAGGTACATTCTTTACACTCAGCATCATTGTACTCAGTGAGTTAAAGGGTTTCAGAGAGAGTGAAAACAAAAATCATACTCAAAGGAATCCTTCTCCCAGTATCAGTAATAATAACCCTGAGTTTTATCCTTGGGCGACACACATGAAAAAAGAAAAGGACTACATAAATAATTTACAACTATTAAACATTAAAACAGAAAAGATTTTTTTCAGAGGGTATGATGTGTCAATAAAATAACACAAAAGGGAATAACAGCATACTTTGCTGTTCTCTCCTATTGGTATTCAAATAGAACAGAGGGTGGCAAGGATAGAATTTCCGAAGATTGGCTGTAAGTAGTTACTTGACTTATAAATGTGGGCATAAATTCATAAAACTCAATCCTTCTGTTAGCTGTAGTATAACTTTTTTTCCATATGGTACAGAAGTCACATTGTCTTGCAGGTTTATGGGATCTCTCATCACTTTCCTGGTGTAATAGAATTACTATGGCTGAACACAGAAATTTTCCTGATTTTTTTTTCTATTGTTGCATATCATAGATATGAAGCAATCATCATGTTTTATCACAATGTAAAGATGGAACAGTTGCACAGGGATAGCTGCATGCAGTACTATTTGCGGTGGCACCAGCTACACTTCCCTAGGCATCAGATTTCCTTCTTTTGCCTACCAGGGAAAAATCTCCCAGTTCCCAGACTTTTGGGTCAGACCCTGTGTACCATGTCTTGTCTTGTACATGTCCATGGTTACCGTGATGGTACCTGGCACATGGGATTCTGCAAGGATGCTGGAGCAGACTGATAAGGCAACTGTCCTAACGTCAGTAGGAACAAGGTTTCCTAAGGTCATGAAAAGAAGGGAAAAGCTTAAAATATCAAAGTATATGGCTATCTTATCTTTCCTTAAAGGTGAACTTATTTCTTTAGATAGTGTTCTTGTTTGCCCAGGCTAGTTCATGTGGCTTTCTGGCAATTAAGCGTGAATCTCCTCAGTCTTTGGCTTTTCCTTTACCTTTAAATATATTAAATATGTTTTCTTGTATGGCTTTCTTCAAGCTGCAGGTTATAATTTCTGCTATTTTTCTGAACTTTCTATGGACTTGCTCCAAAACTGTATGCAGTGCCATGGCATTTCAGTCTTGGTACTTCAGAGATGCTACATTCTTGTACCTGTTCCCGCTCCCCCCCCCCCCCCCCCGCCCCAAAATCTTCTCAGATCCCTCCCTTTTACTGACTTTTTTTTCAGAAGGAAAATGATGAAATTAGTTTTTACTGGAAACAGGTCCCTGAATAAATAAGCATGCTGCATTATTTCTGGTGGACTAATGCACAAAGAGGTAGAAGGTGATGGAAGAATGATCAGCTTTCAGCAATTATATTGCAAACAAACTAGTTTTCTAGTTAGTAATTTTTTCTATATGGTATTGTGGAGTAGCTCAATGTTTATCAAGAAACTATTCTCTTGTCTTCTCAGTAAAAAATTACTAATGATTTTTCATTTAGTTTAATGTTCACTGAAAATAGCTAAAATTACTTTGTTTTAGAATAAACATACAATGTTTTATTAGAATAAAAGTGCAACAAGGATTTTGAGATGTTTTAAGACTGGCTTTATTTATAAGGAATGCCTTTTCATGTACTAGATATATTTGAAGGTTTATGTGTTGTACAAAGACTTGTCTCTGAAATGTTATCTCAGCTTTCTTATTGGTCTGCCAATTTTGTTTCTTGTTTTAAGTGCCTCTGTGAAGTTTCAGCTTGCACTACATGAAAAAGCCACAGCATTTGAAGCCAAAACTTTCATAAAATATGAAGATGAATAATATATTGTCAAATATTAACAGGGCAGAATAAGATTCATCTTCAATAAGATTTATTTTCTCCTGTTCCTTTAACCATAATTTTAGTCACGCTTTAATCGATTACAAGTTTATTTTTTGGTCTTTTTCTTCACTATATGCTAAAATGAAAGAGCCAAAAGAAAGAACCTTACATTTATCATGATTTTCAAATGTCATTATTTGGAAAAAAAACTCGAACCAAACAAAAAACCCACCACAGCTCCATGACTCTTTGGAGGAACTATGAATGTTGTAGTCATGGAGCTTTGAGGTTTTTTAATGCTGACTTGTAATGCTTTCAGTTTTGTCTTGACCCTTAAGGTTGCTCCAGGATAGTACAGAGCAGCACAGAAATCAAGGAAGGCCAGACCTTCATTCTCTTCTCTAAAACTCTCCCTGACAGTCCTGATTTTGTCAGACATTCCTGGGAACTTGTCATTATCCATGTCAGCTGGGCTGCAAATGCTCCCAAGAATGCATACACATTATGCTAGCAAATAACACTCTGCTTTTGAATGTGGACAGTACAGTCACGACTGTCCCTGAGCAGCAGCTGCAAGGAGAATGACTAGAAGGCTTTGAGATGCTGAAATTCCCAAGCATGAAACAGGAACTATGTGGTCTGAAAGACAGAAAAGATGCCTATGGTCCTTGAATGCGAAACATGATCAAAAGTAATAAAGCAAGAATGACAATGTTGATTTTACATGTCATACTGCCTTAATTTTTGTTTCATTTATATAAAAGAAGAAAAAAGAACAAGTGAGAAAAGGTCTCCAAATTTCAGATTCAAATGAATTATATAGAACTTGAAGGCTTCTTAGACCATGACAAATAAGGCATCTGTAAGCTTTTCAAACATGTCTGTTAAGTACTCTTTTAGGAGAAAAAGATAAAAGAAATACTGATCATTTTATGAATAGTCTTCTAGTCTTAAAAACATGAGGCACCCGTTAGTGTCCCACTTACTGATTTCAGAATGATAATTTCATGCATGCAATGTATGACTTGCACACGTACATTTCCTTGGAAATTAAGCTGAAAACATGTCAACTATCGTTGACAAATTATTTCTTACAGCTTGGTGTATGCTGAGGTGGCTGCAAGTTTGGCAGCTAGGGTGAAGCTTCAGCTTTAGAGCAAAATCGTTGGGATATTTGCTTTACAAAGTTTGAGATGCTTTACTTTGTATAATAAGATGATTTAATAATGATTTAATAGTGTGTGTTTGCAGTTATAAGCATGAAGAATACAGCTCCTACTTGTCCCAGTGAAAAATCAAGTCCTTGGTTTTACTTACTAAAGATTCCATGTATTTTTACAAAAGTTGTGTTATGCAAGTAGGTCACCGATAACCTCAGAGTTTGAATGCTGTTGTATGAATGCAAAGTGGAATTTCATTTGAAGATATGTAATTTGCTAACGGCGTTTGGAGAAAATTATGAAATGATACTAAACAATGGAGATGGAGCTGTACTGCATCCTTTTTTTTTTTACTCCTTCTCCATTAGTTAAATAAGGTTGAACGGTCAGCATGGTAAATTGTCTGAATCAGCCAATATCAAATTTCTGCTAATTAAACTAATTTATAACTTCACCTATTTGTTTTTATCAAGGTCAGCTCATATTTTTCAGTGTTGCTTGATTAATATTCTGTCTCCCCATTTACTAAATCTACCCTGAACTGTTAGTAAAAGGAAGTATTTCAAAGTATCCTGGTGATATCTTTTAAATCCCCCTTGTCCATTTAACTGAATCCACAGTGTATTTTATGTCAACAAGTGACAGTCTTTACAACCTAGCAATACAGTCAAGGATAACAAGTTGCATGGATATAAAGTAAATTGATTTGAAATATTGTTCTGCTATGGCATGAATGAGTTACTGGTGTTTCTCTCAAGGGTTTGCTTCTATACATTGTCATATGCTACTGATGTATTTTTACATTACAGACTGCCCAGTGAGTTGTTTTCTTTCTGTTATGTTTTTATTACTGACTGAATCATAGCAAGGGCTGAGTTAAAATTTCATCATTTCAGCCTGGATCAGGTGAGTGAATAGTCTCTTTGTTGTTTTTGTTGTACTGGCCACATATTTGAACCCAAAATGTTAAGAAGCAGGATAAAGAAATCCCAGTCTCAAGGAGTATGGAATATAGTCTGAAAAAGTGTGGTCTAAAAAAGCAGAGAATCTGAGGCTGACCAGGTGCTTCAAATCTGTCTCTTCTCTGCAGACAAAAGGCTAGCAGTACTGTTTAGGATAATGAGGAGTATGTATGGAAAGATGTATATCGAGTTTTCTGATTTAGGATTATTGGTCACTCTAAAAATTCTTTCCTATAAATTTTTAATGCACTGATCACCACACTTCTGTTCAGCTACTGGATCTCAGTAAAACTATATTCTGTGAACTGATTAATCTGATAAAATCTGTTTTGTAAAGGATAAGTACTTGATTTTTTAACCTATTGTCCTTTAACTCTGTAGAGGTTAGTACATTAATATGTGACGTGTTAATACAATCTGATGGTGCAAACTGCGGCAACTGAGGGTACAGCAGGGACAGATGCTGTCTTGAGGGGAACAGGTTAGGGAGGCAGGGCATTCATGTCAGGAGCATCCTCCTCTCGTCAGACCACCCAGGGAAGGAGTGGGTAATGTGTCCTACAGAAGTTTGGGTGGAAAAGGAACTATCCCCTCTCCCATTATAATGGCTACTGTCTATCGTGTTTTCCTTCTGCTTGGCATTTGGTGATAAAAGAGGACCTGGGGCCACTTGTTGGCTACGTGTGGAAATCCAGCTTACATAAATGATGATGCATCCACTGCAGTGGAGTGTATGCATGTCCTTATATTTTTGCCCAAGATTTCCTGGACAGAAAAATGAGATGCAGCCCCAGCCTCTTCTATCTTAATAGACCTTTTCCTTGCTCCTGCATTGTTGGGTTGCCACCACTTCTTTTCCCAAAGCACGGTTGAAGTTTGAGTCATTTTACATTTGGTTTGTGATGGAACTGGAGAAGGACATCAGTGGGGAGGGCAAGTTGTGCTGGTGACCCACAGAGTGGAAAAAGCATGAGAGTAAATGGTGTGGAAGTAATGAAAACTCCCTCTGTTAATCTTCACCTTGAGGTAGAGCAAATTATCTGATTACGTGCTTAGAAAGGATGAAAAAGAGACACTTCAGAAAGATTTAAATATCTAAAAAGCCGTATCTAGCAGAGTCTGCCCAAGTTCTTTAAAGCGTACACAATATGAGGAAAATAAAAACCACCTTTTCTAAAAGACAGTAAAAAGTGGGACATCTCCCAGAATAAACCATGCTCTGTCTCCTAGGCAAAAGTACGAGAAAGGACATTGAACTGTTTTTCTGCATAACAATCACTTTGTATCATGCTGGATTGAACTGCTACAAAAAACAATGTCAAGAGCCTTCTGCTGCTGGCAGCGTGTTTCCAGTCACCGATGCTCCCACCTGCTCACTGTGAGCACACCAGAAGACCTCACTGCTGGGTGGTAGATGCATCAGGGAAAGAGAATGATTTTATATTCAACCTGATAAATCACATGTATATGATGAATTATGTTTTCTGCATGTAAAGAGGACTACTAGGTTCACTGACAGTTTCTGCACCAGCTCAGTTACATGCAAACGAATGCTTAAAAATAGGATACACATTTGAATATCAATGCCCTGACCCCAGCTTAAGCTCATAACTGCATAAGATCCTACTTAATGATCTCTGTATCCAGTCTATAACTTCCATCATATTTTCAAACATATATAACTGATCTAAAGATTTTCAAGTGATAGGGAATTGACTACCTCCCAGTGTAAGCTTCCAAGGATTAAACAACCTCATCGTAAAAGAAAAATCTATGCCTTCTGTTCTAGATTTGTCCAAATTCTGTTCCTTAGCATTGCACCTTGTAATGTCTTTCTTTGAGCAATCAATCTAAAATCTTTTCCTATATGGATATAGGCAAACAGTAACACAACAATCTCTTAACTTTCTCTTAAGTAAACTGAAGAAATGGAGCTGCTTAAATCTCTTATCATGAAAGACTTTTTTCATGTCCACCCCGATCGTTTAATGATTCCATAGGCATCCTGATGGGTGAATACCAGAATTGCAGATGGTGTTCCAGTCAGAATAATTTATTCCCAATAATAGCTTCATTGCAGAAGATACGGTTGTAAATGACTGGATCAAGCATTGTAATTAATTACCTTGCATGGCTAGAAAACACAAAAGTTGCTCCTGATATTTGGAAACTGCAGTATTGCAGTTCTACTAAAGTCTATTCATTTCATGAAAAGGTGCCTTAAAGCTTTTATTAACATATTTTGTATGTATTTCCATTTCCTTTATATGTAACCTCTTATGGGGTTTTTTTTTCATTCTGATAAAAGTAAGTAGGTACAGGAGAGTGGGTCTTTTTGTTTAAATGAAGGAATGAAAGATTTTGCTGAAAATAGGAATGTTAATTTATGCTTTTAGAATCTTCTTTTTTTCCTGTTCTCTGCTTTTTTCAGGAATGACTTAGAAGACCTTTGAATAGTGGTGAAAGCAGAGAGAGTGATGCCACTGTAAAATTTACATACTGTATCACAGAGATGGGATGTAATCTTTGAAACTTGTTCCTGCATTGGAATTCTAAATGTTTTGTATGCTGGGATTCAGTACATTAAACGGTCTCAGATAAGTAATAAAATTGAGATGATTAAATACTATGTACTTTTGTCAACTTCTTTAAAGAAGTAAATATTTGTCAGTAAAACTCTGCCCTTTTCCAGCATCTGGAGAATTATGCTGTGACTCAAATGGCATTATTCTACCACTCGCAGAATATTTTTGCTCAGAGTTCACAGAGAGATTGAGAAGATAAAAACATATTCCAGCAATGAATGTGTTAGAAGAATGTTTCTATTGCAAGGATGCTGAAAGTTGAATCAAAAGAATATCTACTTCAACCATTTTTTTCAAAGAAGATTATTTCCTTCTTTGTTTTCGATAAACTCTAATAAAGAAAAGTATTTATTCATCCTGTATAGTCTTATTGTTGTGGAATAAATATTCTTTTCTCCATTTTCCTTCTGTTATCTAAGAGTTTGATAGTATGTGTGAATATTCATTCTATATATTTTCAATTGTAATATTAAAATTAATATTGCTATTACTCTCTCAACGTTTCATTCCATCAGCACATTCCTCAGTGAGATATAGTGTCTCGGGTGAATTCAAACCAGTTAGCTTTACAAGGATTTTTTCTCCCTAAAAAGCACAGCTAGCTTTGTTTTCTTTAAGTTGACTTGGATGAAACCTGTATAGGTGTGCTCTGTACCTTATGATTTGTGGAATTCACAGTATACTGTACATAGGAAAATCAGAAAGGAGAAAACACTAATATGATCAGGGGTGGCCCCAAGGAGGAACGATATTTCCACATATATTACGTTCAGTCTTTTCCTTCCCGAAGTAGCAGACAGGATAACTCATACTGGGGGCTTCATAGGTTGAAACAGTTTTCAGCTTTATATTTTGTGAGACCTTTTAGCTGAAAATGTCTGGCTTCACTCATCAACTACAATCACTAACATTCTGGATTTGCCCTTTTGGAGATTAAGATGTATTTAGTGGCTAAACAGATAAGGCAAAGGGGAAATATATGGGGTCACTGAATAGGTCACTAATGTTTTGTTAATAGTCGTTTAAGCTGAGGTCACTGTTTCTATTTAGAGAGTTTGTAAACATCATCCTCCCCTGTTGATCTTAAATGTTATAGCTCCTTTGGAAATTATCATGTTAAATTCCCAGGTGCTAATACTTTGGCCAAGATTTGCTAGGTGCAGAACATCTCACCTACTGCTAAACTAACACCTCCACAAGTTTGTCCCTGGTACAGGTCTGATGGTTATTACACAGAATATTTCTGCAGTGATCACTGTCAGGAGAGGTAGGTGCTGATTAACACTGGTCACCTTTGCTAGCTATATCTTTAATCACAGACTCTGAAATAAACAATGAAATGTAATCAATAAAATTGCAGATACAGTGAAGAAATATAGATGGGGACTAAAAGTCTATTGATAAAATCTGATGATCATTTCCCATCAAGACTTTAGGCTGTTATCTGTAACACAACACAGCAGAACTGAGTGTCCAATTATTAACAAACATTGCCAAGAAAAAAATGACCGAAGAAGTTCCTCTCAGGTGTGCTTCTTACTTTTATCTACTTGATATATTTTTTGAAATATTTCTTATGTCCCTTACTATTACTTGGTAGACAAACCATTTATGCACACTAATTTGAAGTTTGCATCATTCATCATCGTAATTTTATTGTAATTTAACCTTTCAGGGAACCACATAACTTAAAGCATTTCTAGAATGTGATCAAATATTTTAATTTATCAGAAGGACCACATCTTTGTTTTGCTTTCCAATTAATAGATACAACTATTGTTATTTTGAATATTACAGTACGTAACCTTTTTATAAAACCACAATCCAATTCTCTTACGTTAAGTGGAGTTCTTAAGCCTGAATTTTCTCTTTTCCCCTCATTTTTTGTAAACCTTGGAGGAAAAACAACCCAAAACCCAAACAACAACAACAAAATCAAAAAAACCTCCCAAGTATTAAAAGTGATAAATGAGATTTTGCGTTACAAGTCTTTTGTTTCTTTTTATAGAAGTCGCACGCAACTGTCAAGGATTTTCAGGGAAAGAAAAAGGATATTTGTCTTAAGTTTGACTTCTTTATTAGCCATAAATTTAGTAATAAATCTCTCTGCGTAACAAATGCCTAAATTCATGTTGTAACACAAAGTATATGTGCATCGTATATAGAGTACATGTTTGAAAACTCTAAACCTAAAGTATCGCTTTAAAGAAGTAAGTTTATCATTCAAATCTCCTTTCAAAGCAAGGAATGGCACCATTGCTCTTGATGATCAGGGAATAGATCCAATATTTTCTTGACTTTTTTATCAAACAGGATGAAAGTATGATAAATACATCTACTATCCCACAAATTCATGATAAACTATTATTCTTTTCAAAAAACGATTCATCATAGATAAATTTAAGCCAGCAACTTGAGCATAAACTTCTTGGGGATGAGCATAGCTTCTATAAAGACACTTATATGCCTATCTGAAGTATTCAATACCTTGTCATTAATTATCTTTAAAACAGTATCCTATTTTAATGTTCAAAGACCTTACACTATCTGCAAGTGCAAAGCAGATTTCTTTCCCATGCTATCAGTGCTCACTTCCACATATACTTTGAAACATATGAAATAAGTTTGATCTGCCACTTTTATGAGAGCACATAAACATATTTCTAGAAACTTTGCAAAGTTATTTAATGAAGTCAATGAGTGAAATCTTTCTTACCCACCACAGCAGAAAATGTATACTGCACGGTATTCATCCTGCTCTCTTTCACTCCAGTAATCACGCTGCATTTCAAAATGCAAGTGTAATTTTATTACAAACTGACAAAAATCAAAGGATCATGTGATGCATGTTATTGCATATGGGGTATGGAAATGTGCTCTTCAGCTAAATATTTGCATGTGCCTTACATGTCCCCTGTGTTAAGACTCAAATTATTGAGTCTCCTGCTTAATCCTTGCATTTTGGTTTAGTATTCAAGCAATGTTCAGACTTGCAGATTACAGATACGATGCAGTAAAGCTCTGCCCCAAACTTCTCTGACAAGATTGTATGAAGTTTTAGCTTGCATGCAGATTAAGCCCTTGGGTAGATACATGGAGAAGAATCAGTAGCATGCAGACAAACACGACTTCAGGGGCACTTTGAAGCTCTTGGGCGGCAGCACCGGGTACTCAGGGCATGACTCTTCTTCCCTACCAGAAACAAGGGCTGCCTTTTGGACTGGTTTGCAACACTAATCTTAAATATTCCGAAAGAGGGCACAGACAATGCACAGAGGAATGCACAAATTCTAGCAATAGCAAGGAATCTTTCTGGGTTTTCCTTCACTTTTTTCTTCACATATTTTATTCTACAATCTGGTTAGATATCTAAGGTGTACTAGTCCATTCTATCTATAATGGTCAATTGTTCTAGTTGTTACTATCTATTGTTTGGCAATATGTTTTGCATGTTATCCGTTACCTGAGTTGATTTTTATGGCTATTGATCTGGAATTTTTCAGCAGGCAGTCATGAGACTCCAGTAAATCTAACCTGAAATCCAGACAAAAAGACTCTGCACGTGGGTAGATTATGCATGTCTAAATGCAGTCTACTGCACATGGCTAGACTGATCATACAACATTTAGCATACCCATTTAAACATATGCAGCCTGCATACATCTAGTAAGCTACAAGCAGGGATAGTATGTGTGAAGAAATCAATTGCAGTAGTTCTACTGCAGAGTATTCTAATACCTTTTTTTAAAAAAAGAAACAACTCACAGTTTTTGGAAGATCTTTGCTTAGTTTTTTGAACTTTGCATTTAAAAACAAGTACATGATGTAGGAAAAACATCAAGGGACTGTTTTGTAGCTCTTCCCTGGAAAAAAGGGAAATCAGATTTACAAAAAGATCTGTACAGTGTATGTGCCAAGACACCAAAGCTCACTTAAATTGACATTGTTACCTGTGGTTTCCAAGAAGGTCTCCAAAGGCACTCTAAGAATTGTGACTTTTGTCAGATGTGTATTTTGTAAATATTTATTGTTATAGGATTTATACAGGTTTTAGCTTGAAAACAAGCAGCAGGAAGCCATTTTAGCAACACAGAATAACATGCTTATGAAAGAAAGAGAGGAAGGGTATGGGCTAATGCTCATTCTTGAGCTGAGATGAGACTGGTTGCTGCACATGCACTGCAAGACAACAGGAGCCAACTAAAATGTCCAGGAAGAAAAGAATACAGGAGATTGCATTCTAGGCATAGACATCACAGAGCTGCTGTTCTGCTCAGCCTCAAAGAAGTACATCCCCGCTCCAGTCCTCCCAAGCCAGCTTCATCGTTTCATTTTGACAAGCAGGAAGAAAGGGAGTCCTTGCTGTCAATAGAGTCACGCTCATGATTCCTACAGCTAAGATCTGTCCTATGGAACCACAAAGAAAGATAGGGCTTAGCACCAAGTTATTTCCAGAAATCTTACTGGCTTTAATTTGTTTAACTTTATTTCCCTCCCAAAACTCAGCGTATCACACTGAGGCCACAGAGTCATAGAATAATCTCTGTTAGAAGGGACCTCAGAAAGTCATCGGGTTCCGTCACTACTGAAAATAACAATACTAATAGATAAGAATTCCAAATTTTCTTCTAGCAATCATGGAGAACAGTACAAATAGGCTTATAAATGAACTTCTGCATATTCAGCATTCTTCATATACAAAACTCCCACTGGAATCACAGATAATACAGAAAAATGTCTTTTACGTTTCTTTTGTTTATTCTCAAGGAATTGATACCTGACTTGATATCCTGACTTTGGAGAGAAACTTATCTTCAAAAATTTGAGGCTAAAAGTGACTCCCTGGCCACTAATGTCCAGGCTCTTTCTTACCTTAGCACCTCCTCTCTTCCAGGGAAGACAGGGCACAAGCCTGCTGTCTTCACAAAAAGACATCACCCCAAGACTTTATCAGATAACAGATATGTTCTAGTCAATTATCTGCAACTTGTCAGGTTAGGCAAATGGTCTTTCAAAGGTTGCCTGGAGGCAGCTGGCCACCTGCCATGCTGCGTTTTTACATGCCCATGGGGTCTTACACTCCTTAGGTATCTCTGGGGAACAAGCCATGATTAAGGAGCAGGTAGACTGCTGGATCCTATATAAATATGGGTGCCTTTGTCTGCTGGGTTCCCACAGTCTCTCTACTGTGTTTTATTTGCTTTGGAAGTGAGTTCTTTTTAAGGGTCACAATTTTGTAGTTGCTGCAGAGGAAACTGCAAAGAAGTATTTGCAGCAGGAAAAGAATGTGTCCTGCTTATTTTTTTCTTGCTTTCTGCAGATAAACCCCTGCTTTTCCCACTAGCACTTTTTTGAAATCCTAACAGTAAGACTCTGAGCTTTGGAAAAAAAAAAAAAAAAAAAAAAAAAAAAAAAAAAAAGATGGTGATATGATTATACTAACAATAATTTTGCTGACAGAGGTAAAAAGTAGCAAAGAAAGATACACTGAAGCATCTTGATGACGGGTTCATGTGGGGGTAATGAAAATAATCTCCAGAGAAAGAGGTATTCTCCTAAAACCTGTGAGCCTGGAAACAAAAATAAAGCATCTGATCTACTTAACAAATACACATTTTATAATTAAAGCCAGCTACTGTCTGAAGATTGGAGGGAGGCTGAATACGATACCTAACTTTCACAGAAGAGGTAAAGGTAATGCTGGGAACTACAAAGCAATACTGAAGCAGTACAGGAAAAGCTAACTGCCACTAAATTAACCAAAAAAGAATTGAATAAGGACAGATCAATACCCGCATCTGATTTTTCTGTATCAAAATTGTAAATCAACAGAACTCCCTAAACATGAGTATTGTTAAAAGAATACAGTCCTTTCTTTTGTAATACCTGCAAAAAATGTCCTGAAGGGAGTGAACTTCTCATGAAAAAAACTTGCTTTTTTTTCCCCTTATGCTTGGATTTCTAGCTTTCTGAATATGAACACAAGGTTGTAGCAGACAGGTATTTAGCTGAACAGTAGATGGGTAAATATAGAAGAGAGGTTTTGTGAGCTTTCCTCTCCCTTGGAGGAGTGATCCTTTTATTCAACTAAATGTGTGGAACTTAGTGAGGATAAAAAAACATAAGACTTTTACACTGATATTAATAAAACCTTATCAGTTTTGCCATTTAAAGGTCAAATGGACATGAGCTGTGTTGAATTAAACTGGAAATAACTGCTGGGACTGATAAAAAATTCCCTCCCATGGAATATCACTCAGTAGCAAGGCAGTGGGACTTTCTGGAAGTGAGGGATGGGAGGGAGGGAGGGAGCGACTGGGCTTTGCTGTGAAGCAGAACATACTTTTAGAAGGAAGATATTGTATTTGTCCAGCCAGGAATCTCATAGCATATGGTAATTCTTGTGAACTGCCCTGACTGTGGGAAGTGAAAAAAAGTTAGTTTCTGACAAACTCTGTAACATTTGTGGGGAGTGGTTGGTAAACTGGAGGTCTATGAGGGTTTACAAGGCATGCACGTTTACGGGGGGTCTGCACTGCTTCCTGCTGGAGGTCTGAATTAATTGAATGTACTTTAGAAAGAGATAAGCATTTACTTTATATTTAGGTTATCTTCTGTTCTGGGTACATAAGATCAAAACCAAATTAAGAATATAACATATGAATGGCTGTACTGGCTTTGACCAAAAGTTAGGCCTAGCAGGCTGTTCCTTCTCCAACAGTGGCCCAAAACACATGCTGATGGAAAGTACAGAAAAGGATAAAATTATAGAAGTAATCTGTCATCTTGAGCAGCTAGTTGCTCGTTATTCCTGAGCCAGAAGTTGACTCTGTATATTTAGCAGTTCTCAGCCAATTTCTTTTCTGTTAGTTTGTTTAGTGTTTCCATGAACTCATGTAAATCTATATTAAATATCCATGGGAAAGAGACCAAATTATGCATTCTTTTCCATTCTAAACAATATTCTATTTTGATTATCAGTCATGCCATGCCCACCCCATTACAAGAAGGCAATGACATCATTCTATTAAAAGTGCCAAGAAAAAGGAAATTGTATAACTGTGCTTGAGGTGTTTTTTGCTTTAATCCTGACAAGAGGTTTCTTACCTAAGAACCTGGCTTTTCTTTTCTCACAGGCTTCTAGTACAAGTGTGTGTGTACACGAATGAACGCACCATTGCAACGTCCTCCTGCACTTCATTTGCTGATATTCCTAAAAGATATTTTGTTTTAGAAAACTAAAACAACCAAGAAAGCTGAAAAGGTGAGAATGCCAAGAAATGAAAAGAAAAGTTAGTCTCCAGTAAAATCTCAACTATTATCATAATGCACATTCCAAGTCAAGTCTAAAATATCCTGTATTTTTGCTGAATGTATATGCTTGTGTGATTCGTTAGGCTCCCATTCATTATGAAAATAGAGGAGTAAATTACATCTTTTGCAAATGGAATCATTACAGCTGTAATTTACAGAATATATTAAGCCCTTTGATCTTTGCCAGAGAACATATCATATACTTTTAAACACATTGCTCGGAAATTGTAATTTAAAAACTATAAACCTTACATTCACAGCTTTAATGCATATATTAGACTGTACTTTTCTACCAAAAAAATGTCAACGTTCTGTCTATTGCATAACATTGCCTCAACTTTCAGCTGAACAGAAAAAAAAAAAATTATACTGCAAATTGATAAGATACGAACAAAAATTGTCACCAATGGACACCTATCATCTTTTGTATTACTCTGGACTGTGATCTAAATAAAGCTAGTTTTTCTAGTGGTATTCAATTGCATACTGTATATATTCAGCTCTGTAATATTGCTACAATATACCCTGTAGTTTGGTATCTTATAGATGCATGTTTAAAAGTAAGTAATATTTCTCAAAAATATTACTCTACAGTCTAAATGCTGTTTGGAAATTAACGTTTTTCTTTGACTTTGTACATCAAGTGCTTTTTGTTTTAATTGCTACTTTCTAATGATAGTAAGATGGTGCAGGAAAACAAGGATAAAAAGATGCTTAGCCATTTTTAGGAATCTTTAAGGTAATCTTCTTGTACAGTTAAGAATCTGAACAGACGTTGCATCTTATCCGTGGATTAACTAGAGAGGAGTGGATTCATAAAAGTATATGTTTGTAAATGAACCTGATCTTGTACATATTTGTTCTTATGAAAAATGGCATTTGGTCTTGAAAGATCTAGTATAATGTCAAAATCCTGCCTGAGCTGGGGACCAGTCACTTAGAAGGAAAATATCATAACAGCACAAAAGAAGCAGTACGTAATATTTAAAACACTATTCCTTGGTCAGTGTAAGAACTATGCAAATATATAAATAGTTGGATTTTGGAACTTTGCCAACATTTATTCAAGCTTTAAAAATGTTTTGTTCTTCAGTGAAATTGAGCATAAGAATTTGTCTGTATACATGCACTTCAGTCTGGTGGTTTTACTGTTTATTGCAATGAAAAGTTATGGTCTTAAAAATAATTTCATTTTTCACCTTTTTTGGAACTGGCATTTTCTAAGGAAATACAAAATGTAGGCATTTTATTTAAGAGAGAATGCTGCTGTGGTCCATTGTTTTTATGAAAAATAGACAGATTAAATGACTGTACCTTAAATAAATAGATGAACTTTTTTTAAAAAAAAAATAATTATGAACAACAGCCCTGGATTGTTTGCTGTAATCCTCACCTAAAAGGAGCAATGGTTCTGTCCAGCCTTCAAGTACTGTCGCTGCAAAGCCCAGGTGTTTTGACTTACCTATTCAGTTGCTATGCATAAAGTTACAGCATTTGTTCACAAAAGGTTTCATAAAATGAACAGCTAAAATAAAATGCTGCTATTTGCCCAAAATAGCATAGCCTGCAGATTTCAAGAGCAACCACTGCTGCTTATAATTAATATGATATCACTGATTACCACTTGTAAACCTTTTTTATGGGAGCCTAAGTCTCCTATATTATGCGTAACTGAGCATATGGAATCTTAGATCATTCTTTTACCTTCTGTCTCTGAAAATTTTCAGAGGAAAGCAAGCTAGTTGTATTTCATTATTCTGTATATTTAGCAGGTCTGTTTTCTTGGCCATGAGTCTGAAAACCTTTTCTAAGAGGACTTAGCTAGCAGCTGTGTTGACAATTTTATTTTTGAGTGCAACTTCAAGAGCAAGATGAGCTCTTCACACCTGTGCCTCTAGAGCTTACTTTTTGGAAAGAACTGTGCTTTGCATTAATTTTCCAGCAAATACCATACAGTGCAAGGAAAAAAAAAGTTTCCCCTTCTAGCATAGAGTGACAAGGAAGAGCAGTTTCTGCTGTGTGGAGGAAGTTTTTCTATGAAGGCTCTGGACACAACATGAAAAAACAGTTAAAAGGGACCTTTTGGTGCTGCAATGTATGCCTTCATTGAACTGGTCTTTGGAAAGTTTTATTGGGACGAATTCATAGCTTCCTTTCATTCACAAAGTGTTGCCTCATCATCCCACAATTAACGATTTCTGGGCTTTCAAAGAACCATGTCCACCTGGACTAGACACTGTAGACATAGAATAAGAACGTTTTCTTCACTAGTGTCTTCATATTTGTCCACATAGTTTTACACAAAAAGGAGCAGGTTCAGATTTCCCTGTTGGGGCATACACCCTGGAGTGTGGGTGACTTGGTCCTCAATATCAACGATGTATTCTAAAAAAAATGCATTGCAAACCTGTGTGGGGATGGATCTCCCCCTAAGATGAAGGCAGGATCATACAAGCCCCTCCTTCCCCAGAGCTATAGCTTCTGCAGTGTTTCAGGGCCTGGTGGGATAGACAGGGGCTAATTGTATAGAAGCAGTCCTCCGCCTGCAGAAGTATCTGAAACATCAGAACCACTTCACCAACAATAATTCTATTGGACATCCGAAAGCCTCACCAATTTTTGCCTCAATCCATGAAACCTTCTTGCTAGAAATCCATTGCTAGAATTCAGTGTGAAAGCTGCAAATCTACTGAGCACATAGATTTAATGGTGAATCTAGAAGTCAGCTGCTTTTTTTTTTTTTTTTGTGAAGTTGTTATAGAGCATTTTGACATTTGCCAAAGCTTTATTGTCAAGTCAAGTGAAAGATGCTTTTGTCTATGCAGTCCCCTTAATACCCATTACATCAATGAGAGTTTTCTGACAACACCTGATAATAAATCAGTGTATCTTTCAATGTAAAGTCATTTATCCTGTTTCTAAAGTGAAATAGCTCAAAAATATGAAAAAATGGGCAAAATTTCCTTGTACAATCTCAATCTCACGCCTGTGTACTACACATGATGATGTTTAAAATCTATAATCACGTGTTTTTCCACCATGTCATTGAATTGTTCAGAGCTCAAGATGATGGCTGGTTGGCAAATGACGCAGCAATTCAATATTTATTTTTGTCCTTATTGTTTAGAGATTCCATAGCTCCTTTACTGCACACCTTAAAACTGCCTCAGCCATATGGGGCAGAGTGTTCCAGTGGTTGGAGGAATCAGCGCTGGTTACTGCTCCACTTTGTATTGCCATTTTTATTACAATGGGGTGTAAATGATTACTTTTAATCCATTTTTTTTACACAATTATTTGGAAACAAAGATTAAAAATAATGTGTCTTCCATATTTTTTGGCACAACTTTAGGAAAAAGTTGGCCAAAACCCTTTTTTTCTACAATCAGTAGAACTCGATACGAAGGAACACCTATCTGGAAAAAAAAAGCCCACTTGGGGTAAACTTGGCCAATAGACGCGTTGCAAAATCTTCCCGCCAAGAAATCCAGCTCCAGTGGCAGGTAAGCCCGCACTGAGGAAGGGATTCGCGGCAGAAAAAAAAAAAAAAAAAAGGCCGGCAAAAGGCTCTTTTTGGGGCTTTTTGGGGCTGGGAAAAGCGGCAGCCTGTGGCGGGCTGCTGAGGCGGCGCGGGCGGCGCCAGCACCACCGGCGGCAGCTCTGGACAAGCCGTGAGTGCGCCAACGGTCACTCGCCCAGACCACCCCCTCACCCCCTCCCCCCAAAAGAAGCCCCTCGGGATCGCAGCCACGGTGTAAACGGGCACCGCGTGGGCGTCCCCCAGGGCGTCCCCCGGGAGCGCCACGGCAAGGGCTCGCTCCCGGGCGAGCGGTCGGAGCCGCCACACGGAGCGCGGCGGTTCGCACGGGAGGCGCGGAGGGTCTGCCGGCTCGGCCGGGGGGCGACGGGAACCGCTCGGCAGAAGCCCACGGCTTCCCTCGGCCCCGCACCCGCCAACCCTGACGCCGCTTCCCAGGCGGAGCTCTCGGGGGAACACGCTGCCCCCCCGGGCGTCGGGCTGCGGGGGGTGCCCGGCTCTCCCGCCGCTGTCCGACGGCAGCGGTGAGCACCCCCGGGGGAGGGGGAGGTGTGCCCGGGGAGAGCAGCTCCTCCGCTTCGTGACGGAGCTCAGGGGGAGGTCAGCAGGTTGAGGGCCGCCAGGGAGGGCGGGAGAGAGAGAGAGATGCTGGGAGTCGTACCCTGACTGCCGTGACAGAAGCCCGGCAGGCGGACAGAACCCCCGCTGCAGAGAGCTGCCTGTCCTCTCCCTGCCCGACTGAACGGGGGGAGTTGCAGGATGGGGGGCAACGGCAAAAAGTTCCTGCCCGGCACTGCAGGTGCGTCTGCCCAGTGACTACCCCCCCTTCCCAGGTGCCCTTGCGTAACAGGTACGATGTTCTGCGAGGGGAACCAAATAATGACAAAGAGGACAGCTGCCTAGCTTGGAGATGTCACCGAGGCTAAGACGGAGCATGCTTCGCATCAAAACATCTGATAGAAAGAAAAAGATGGGCCCTTGTAGGGGACTCAATTCTGAAGGGAGCGAAAAGCCCGATATTCAGGCCAGACCTGCTACATAGGGAAGTCTGCTGCCAATCTGGGGCCCAGGTTAAGGATGTAAAGATGAAGTTTCCTTCCCTAGTACAGCCCTCAGATTACTGTCCCCTTTAGGTATTTCAGGTAGGCAGTGACGAAGTTATGAGAAGTCCAATGGCAATTTCAGAGCCCTGGGACAACTGGTCAAGGGAGCGGGAGCACAAGTGTTCTTCTCTGTGCCTCCCAGTTGCGGGGAATGATGAGGTGGTAAACAGGAAGAGCCAGCAGGTCAATGCCTGGCTCTGAGCCCGGTGCCAGTGGCAGGATTTGGGGTTCTTTGATCATGGATTGATCTACAAGATACCAGGTCTGGTCTTAACAGATGGGAAAAGCTTATCTCACAGTGGAGAGTTAGCAGGGCTCCTTGAGAGAGCTTTAAAGTACATTTGAAGGTGGATGGGGATGTATCCGGGCCTGCCAGAGAGGCGCCTGGGGGTAGTAGCTCAGTACTTGTGCGGCAGCATGCTAGTATTTTTGAGAGCCAAAGGACCTACCACCCCTCGAAGGTGAAGTCCGTATGTTCAACTGCCTCCCTGAAATGCTTATACAGCAATGCATGCAGCATGTGGAATAAGCAGGAAGAATTGGAGTGTGCAGTCACAGGGCCATGACATGGTGGGAAACCTCCATGACTGGAATGCTGTCATGGATGGCTATGTCCTTTTCAGGAAAGACAGGCCAGCAAGGTGAGGTGGGGGAGTTGCTCTTTATGTGAGAGAGCACCTGGAATGTGTTGAGGTCTCCCTGGGGGCAGATGAAAAGCAAGTGGAGAGCTTGTGGGTAAAGATTAAGGGGCAGGCTGATATGAGAGACACTGTTGTGGGTGTTTATTACAGGCCACCTGATCAGGATGGGGAAGTTGATGAGACCTTCCACAGACAGCTGAAAGTAGCCTCACAATCACAGGCCCTGGTTCTCATGGGGGACTTCAGTCACCCTGATATTTGCTGGGAAGGCCACACAGCCACGCACACGCAGTCCAAGAAATTCCTCCAGTGTATTGATGATAAATTTTTGACTCAGGTGGTGGAGAAGCCAACAAGAAGATGTGTAGTACTGGACCTAGTACTGACAAACAAAGAGGGACAGGTGAGAACATCAAGGTTGGGGGCAGCCTTGGCTGTAGTGATCATGAGAAGATAGAGTTCAGGATCATGGGTACTAGGCATAAAACAACAAGCAGGACTGCAACCTTGGACTTCAGGAGGGCTAACTTTGACCTCTTCAAGAAACTGCTTAGAGAAATCCCATGGGCCAGGCCTCTGGAAATATAAGGATTCAAGAGGGCTTGTTGATTTTCAAGTACCACTTGCTCCAAGATCAGGATCGATGTATACCTAAGAGCAAGAAATCAGGCAAGGGAAGCAGGAGATCTGCTTGGTTGAGCAGGGAGTTTCTGAAAAAGATCAAGCGGAAGAAGGGAGTTTACAGTACGTAGAAGAAGAGACTGACCACTTGGGAAGATTACAAGAATGTTGTCAGAGTGTGCAGGGATGAAATGAAGAAAGCCAAGGCCTCCTTGGAGTTAAACCTGGCAGGGGACATCAAGGTTAAGAGGAAGGGTTTCTTCAAGTATATCGGTGGCAAAAGGAAAACTAGAGAAAATGAGGTCCCGCTGTTGAATGAGGCAGGTGCCTTGGTGACAGAGGATGCAGAGAAGGTGGAGTTACTGAATACCTTCTTTGCTTCAGTCTTTACTACTTCAGGCCAGCCCTCAGGAGTTTCAGATTTTGGAGGTAACAGAGAAAGTCTGGAGGAAGACTTTCCCTTGGTTGAGGAAGATCAAGTATAGAAATCAATTAAATAAACTGGATATCCACAAAGCCAGGGGTCCTGATGGGATGCACCTGCGAGTGCTGAGGGAGCTGGCAGAAGTCATTGCTAAGCCACTCTCCATCATCTTTGAAAGGTCCTGGAGAACAGGTGAAGTGCCTGAGGACTGGAGGAAAGCCAATGTCAGGACAAGAGGTAATGGGCACAAACTTGAACATCGGAGGTTCCATCTAAACATGAGGAGGAACTTCCTTACTTTGAGGGTGGCAGAGCACTGTAACAGGCTGCCCAGAGAGGTTGTGGAGTCTCCTTCTCTGGAGACATTCAAAACCCGCCTGGACGCGTTCCTGTGTGATCTACTCTAGGTGGTCCTGCTCTGGCAGGGGAGTTGGACTAGATGGTCTTTCGAGGTCCCTACCAATCCCTACCATTCTGTCATTCTGTGTAATGTGTTTGATAGAGGGGGCTCTGCAAGAGGATAAATGATTCATTTTCAGTCCAACTGCCAAGCAATTTTTTAAAGTGCTACTATTTCTTTCCTAGAAATGCAAAAGAAGCAAAAACATTCCCTGGTGATTAAAATGTTCCTTTTAACTAAAATAAAATGCTTCATTTTGGTGCTTATGCAAATGATTAAATGTGTTGCTTCCCAAAATTGAGGTAGGAAAAGCCAGCCTTTTAGTCTACAACTTAGAGGTTTAAGCACTCACTGATATGTGGCAACTCAGAATCAAGTTCATCTCTGCCAGAGAACACCTTAACCTGGATGACAGTAATCATCACGTCAAGGAGGAGGAGTTTATTCACCATCATATATACATTGTTTTCAGTGGTTGCTTGTGCCTCCTTCTGAAAGAACAAATTAAATAAGTTATTTTCACTAGTTGTGAAAATAATAATAACAATATTATAATAATAATAACACACCAGTTACATGCTTTTTTATAAGGTACAGATGAAGAAGGATGGGTATGATGTGACCACCTCAAATAGCCTAATAGTGTGGGTCCTGAAATAGGAAAGCTTTTAGCTCGTGCCTATGATGTAGCTCGCAGAAAGTGTTATGTTTCTAAGGGATTGCTAAAGCCACTGGCTTAGAGTGCGTTCCGAGCTGGGCTTTCTTTGGAGCTCTTCCATTTTGTACAAAATTAATTACATACGTACTGAGAACACACAATGATTCTCCCGTGTGATGAGTAGGAGATTTGTTGAAGCAGTAGAAATACCTGTGTTTAAATGTGAGCTCTTGGGAGAGTAAAGTGTTCCTTTGACATGCAGGACTACGATGCAACTGGGTCTCTAGGCCATTTATGTCAGAGGCAGGATTCAAGGGTGGAAAGGAGTCAGATTTTCCTGTAGCAGGCTTCCCATGTTATATAAAGGTTATATCATGCTGTCACTGCCTTATGTAAAAGTGCTATTATACTACAAATGATATGCATTCAACTAGTGTTTGCAAAAAATGCAGGAGTGAACAAGCCCCATTTTTTCTAGGAAATTTACAATTTTCTTAAAAACCAATTACCTAGATGCACTCCTGAGTTACTCACAGATCTCTTTTGCTATTTTACGATGACTTCTCCACTTTAAACCAGTTTGCTGATTTTCCCATTTACATCTTTGAATTTGTGTCAAATAACATTCCTGTGGGTTGAAGAAATGTTGAAGAAGCTTGGATCGTGGGGGAGTCTGTCATGCTTGATATATGGTAAGCTAATTCTATGCTTTGACCACAATGCAGAGAAAAGTTGGAGCAACCCAGAAGAAATGAGATATCTGTAACATTTGTAACACCCTCCTGACCCTATTATCAGGGTGAACTATATGTATATTACATACAGATTGTAAACAATTTTCCACACAGTAAATATACAGACCTTACCTAACTTTTCATTAATACGGGGTCACTAAAATGTACTCACAGCTTATTATTTGTAGTGAGCTGGTAACACATGGTCTCTATTGGTGGGATGCTAAAGCAGTGTCTTCCATCCTGTCCTCCAGCAGATGAGGCTGGGTGATAGTACCTGACACTGTTACAATACCTGTTCCCAACTGCCCCAAAACAAGGGCTAGCAATGATCATTGTACATAATCAAACCTTTCAAGCTAGCAAGTCCATGGAGCTTTAAATGGCTTGTGGACCGGGAGAAAGTAAGGAAACCTCTCTCTTTTGCTAACCTCACTCCCAAACCTTTGCCTTCCAACCTGATCTCACTGGGGTTTGGCACCTGTCCCCTAGAGATATCTCACCTTAGGGGGAGGTTGTAGGGACAGGTGCTAATTCCATCTTCCTACTGGATTGCAGGATTTACAAAGTCCATGGCTCATCCACTCCTTCCTGCCCGCCCCCACCCCCCCCACCCCCCGGGCCATGCACATGCAGGAACTTTGCTAGGAAGAGGGAGGACAAGGGCTCCACACACAACTGCTGTTTCTCTGCTGTGTACACAAGCAGTGTCAGAGCATCATTGATCCATTAGTGAGGAAAAGGGGAGGGAAAAGGAAGAAATGATAGCATGGGAGAGGGAAAATGGTAAGGGAGGCTAGGGAAACACACAGCCTCAGGTGGGACCAGGCTGCATACACTGGCCCAGACCCAAGACTAACACCACAGTTACTGTGACATTGCAGCAGTATTGGCACCTAATAATTTTGGTCTAATTTGAATGTATCTTGAACAATGATAGTGGCATGATATTGCTCTATGGCTCCTCACTGATGAGTCTCCAAGTTGATGGTCTTTTATGTCTTCTGTTGGCCGCCTTCACTTCATCCTGGGCCTGACATCTTTGGCTGTACACTTCTGACAAAATATCACACTTTCTACAGTACACATAAAAAGCACCGCAATAAATCCTTTCAAACTGTAACTTTGTATTTTGCTATCAAATACTAAAGACAGAGTAGACAGAGTATTTTTCTTTCTCCCTAAGCAGAGACTGAATTCACCTTGCAGGAATTTTCTTCACTTCCCCCATCCAGTTCTTTGCAGATGCTCATTTGCAGGAGGGAATTTATGGTTTTGTCCCCTGCTCTCCTCTCCTAGGGTGAAGCAAATTAGCCAGGTCAAGGACTGCCTCTCTTGTTTCCTCCTCATTCTTCTCTGTCTGATGTACAGAAACATCCTTCCCTCTCTCTCCTTTAGACATTGAACTCATCCTTGTTCTAGTTCTTCAGCTTGGTTATTTATGTGCACAACAAATGATAATTAATTAAAAAAAAGTATTTATGGGTCTCACGCCAAACTTGGCATTACAGAGAGCAATACTGCCGAAGAGTATCTTTTTTTGACTTCTCATTAGGAGGCAATTTGTAATTTTGGGGCTAGGCTCGGCTGGATTCGTGGCGAGGAGGAAGTTTTCGGGGCTGTGGGTGCTTTTCCTTCCTTCTGCCAGCAAACAGCAATCCACGCCAGGATTTGCTTTCTGCTCCTGTATTTCGGCGATGCAATGTGTAGCACGTTTCTCTCGCTCTGTGTGTGTGTGTGTGTATGTATGTGAGTGTGTGCGTGTGGCTCTCCCTCGCTGTGTCTGTCTCCACGATTTCTCCCTGCCTGGCTCAGGAGGCTGCTCCAGCGCTGCGCGGAGCAGAGGTTTCCCCGGATCCCGTAAATACAGGCACACGCATCCAGAGCACCACACGCGTGCACACGCACACACACACACACACACGCAGAGGCACACAGGCACGCACAGAGCCGCTGTCCAGTCCATCCTCACGCCGGCTGCTTTTCCCACCACCTCCAGCCTCACAGAGGCAGCAGCCGCAGCTCCGCGGCGGATCGCGCTGCCGCTGGCCCGGGACTCCGCTCGCACCAACGCGCCTGCGGTTTCCATCTTCACAACCTACAGCCAGATTTTTAACCCCCTTTTATTCTTTTCCTTTTTTTTTTTTTTTTTTTTTTTTGTTGTTGTTTCTTTGCCGGGGGGCGAGAGCGCTTCGCATTTGGAGAAGAAAACGGGGGTACGAGGCTCCCGCTCTCCTGCCCTCGCCGTGCGCGCATGTGTGTCGGTGCGCGCCCACCTTTCCCCCGCCTCGCAAAAGTTTGCCTCGGCGGCCGGGGGGCTCCCGGGCCGCCGCCCCCGCAGCCGGGGGGCGCGGCGGAGCGACGGTGCAGCGGCGGCGGCGCGGAATTCGCGCGCCGTGCGGGACTTGCGCGCCGCGCCATGCCGGCGGCGCAGGGGGCTGCGCGGCGCTGCGCCCTGGCGGGGCGGCTGCTGCTGCTGCCGCCGCTGGTGCTGGTGCTGGTGCTGCCGCCGCCCGCGGCTGCGGGAGCCGAGGGCAAGGCGCGGAGCTGCGGCGAGGTGCGGCAGGCGTACAGCGCCAAGGGTTTCAGCCTGGCCAGCGTGCCCTACCAGGAGATCGCAGGTAAGGGGCCGGGCGGGGCAGGGGGGCCGCGGAGCAGGGTTGGGGGGCCGCGGAGCAGGGCGGGGGGGCGGGGGGAGAGCCGCCGCCCGGCTGCGCGCACTCCCCGCGGGAGCGGGGCCGTGAATCACCGCGTTGTCTGCGGGGCGCGGAGCGGCTCTGCCGGCCCGGGTGGCGCCCGGGTCTTCCCGGCGGGGAGGTGTGGGTGTGTAAACGTGTGGTTAAATAAACATAAAAACTAAGAGGAGGGGGATTAAAAAAAAAAAAGCGGCGGGGGGGGGGGGGGGGGGCGGGGGGGCGCGGGCGATCCTCAGCCGCGGTTTCTGTTCGCCGGCAGAAACTTCTTGAGAGTTGCGGCGGGGCTTGCGAGAGGCAGCGAGCCGTTCCGCAGCGGCTGCTGCCCCCGCTGCCGCCGTGTGCGGGAGGAATCGCTTAGCCCTCTGCCAGCGGGGACGGGGTGTGAGCGAGGCGGAGGGGGGGGGGGGGGGGGACGGACGGGACGGGGACACGACGACGACGACACACGCAGTCCTGCCCCCCTCCCGGACCCCGCTGCGGCCCCTCCGGGGGCCAGCCCCGCCGCGAACCCCCCGGCCGGGCAGCTCGCCCGTTGGAGGCGCAGCCAGGCGCCTCCGCTGCAGCCCAAACCGAGCGGAGGCATCGGCTCTTGGGGAGAGGCACCCGCGCCCCACACATCCACAGCCCGCTCCGCCGCCCGAGACCCCAGGCAGCCTGTTCCTTAGCGCTTCCTTCTGCTGAAACGTGCCTACAACAGGTTGTGTCACAATCTGCCGGCGATGGTGTTTGGGTTGTTTTTTGTTGTAATTTTATTTTCCTGCTTTTCCCTACAACCTTTTCCCTATTGCATCTTTGGGACTGAATGAATAAAAATATGTCCGGGGCAGATAATCCTTTAGCAATCAGAGAGCACGACAAAAAGAGAGAAATCATATGGGAAGGTATGAGGTTGGGCTGCTTAAATTGGACTGCTTGAGCCCTCGAGAAAGATTTCTGCTTTGCCACTGGCACTTTGCTGTTAGGTTATGCTGTTCGTAGAGTGAATTAGATGCCCTTCGGTTTGCTTGCTTCCTTTTTAAAGTTGGAAGCAGTAGATTTATCTTCCTTGAGGTGAAATAAAGCCACAGTTATTCACTGTGCAGTATTTAGCACTTTACATGAGGAATGATAAATGTGGAATATCTCAGGACAGCGAGGATGTAGTTCATAAAAATACGGGCAAGGTTGTTCCACGTTGCCAGCGCAGAACAGACCAGATCTCTGCATAGCCGTGTTGGTTCCTTTGGACACATAGGTCTGACCCACTGCCGTACTTTAGGACCAGGCAGGGAGTAAAGGGCCTGTGGGTGTAAGCATTCGACCCTCAGGCTCACCGATTCTCTGGTCTTTCTGTGTGCTTTTTTGTTAACATTTAAGATTGCTCATCAGGTATATCAGATCATGAAATCTCTCCTGTGAGCCACAGATCCTTTGAATATACAGTCATGCTTTCCCTTAGCTCGCTGTTACTCCATCTGCTTTGAGACAGGGTGGTAGGATATGCCCTGTCCGTTAAAAAAAAAAAAAAAAAATCAGTGAATTTCAGACTTCTAGTAACTTTGGGTAAACACTTGTTGCTTTTGGCTCACATAGAAGTTTTATTGTCACATTTATTTTCTGCATGTGCAGTGCAAAGTTGCCCTGCCATTTTTAAGTAATCCCAGCATTTGCAATGTTCTGTTAACATGAATCAGTGCAGAAAGACTCACGGTAGTTAAATATTTAATAGTAGTTCAAAATTACTCTTCAGTTTCCTGCTAAGCTTCATAAGTAATGTCTACTTTTATGGTTAAGAAGTACATGATTTATGCAGATGTGTGTTATTTTTTCTGAGCTTCCTATTGCAAGTTGTTCATTTTTTTGTGGTTTATCTGCCTAGTTACTAGTTGGTGTATCAACTCGGGAGCAGTTCTGTGTGTAGCTATTCAGGTTGCTCAGTTGTTGGAAGAGTAGGATTGGTTTAAGGTGTGTTTCAGAGTATGCTCTTCTCGTGCGGTCTGAGCAGTCTGAGAGGTTGTGTAATAACTGTTCATACAGCTTGTGCTCTTTGCTAATGTGAAAGCTATGTATTTGCAACCCGGTGGAATGTTGAGAGTTTAATTAAAGGAATCAACGTACAGGTTTCAGAATATTTTTTTTTTTCATTCTAGCTTTTACCACCATACCGACTTGGTTAAGGAAGCAATTTGTTACTGTTATGAAAGGAATGCAGTCTGTCAAATGCCTCATGTTTTAAAGAGTTCAAAGAACTTTAATTACAGTCATATTTCTGAATAAACATTGTGTTTTTGAAAGATTTTGCATCAATCATTTGATCGTATGGAAAATAGTAATATGCAGTATGGTTTATCTGTTTTGATTTAACAATAGTCGTATGTTTTCAGTTGTCCTTTGTTTAAAAGCTACTTTCTAGCTGGGACTGTTGAAACTTGATAAACTGAAGAGGTAGTGTGTATATGCTGATGCAAACTGTGTATGTACTGATGCAAAGAGCTGAATAATCTACTTAAATTAGCAAGGCTATGGACACAGAGGTACCGCTGTGTTGAATGGAGCTGCAAAGCCAGACTTGTTAGATAACTTTCGTAAAATTGTTTATACTGGCACTTGCTTTTGAATGGAGAAGGTAGAAGTTACAGATTTAAAAAGCTGACAGTTTTTGCACTGTAAGGCAAGGTTTTCCTGCAGTATTTTGTTGCACGTGAAATGTGTTGAAGTTCATAATAATGTGATTACATTGGTCTGCTACGCTTGTAGAGCAATGCTAAGTTGTTCAATGTAATTGTGTAGTACTTGTTTGTAATCAACCTGCTGCGTCTGACGTCTTGTCTGATCACCAAATTCTGGTGCTATGACCTACACTGGAGTACAGCATACGAAGTTGGGTTGTGAAAGTAAGTCCCCAATAAAGGAACTTTGCCTGGGAATGGGGGGGGGGGAGAGATGAAAATTTGAAGTATGTGTAATATGCTGCTGTAGGCTTGATTCTGTGCATGTCACACGTGGGGTGGGTAGCAGTAGCTTGCAGAGTATGCTGGGCTATCCATGTAAAACCTGCCCTCTCATAGAGCTGCAGGGGATTATCCTGCATGTGAAGAAGAGTTGAACTGTCAGACTCACACTGCTGTGACCCAGCGTTCATGAGCACTGTGTGGAGCTCGTGAGGATGTTGCAGGAAGTGTTTTGCTGTAGGAAAATCTGTCACTTGAAATACAAAAGAGAAAAATCACAGCACATATCTCTTAGCAATACTTGTTTAACTTCAACCATGTTTTCCATAACTTTGAGCATGTTAGGGGAAGCCATGAAAATGAAACATTAAAATTAAAGGTGGAGCATGTCCTTGCATCAGAGTTTTCTGAATGAAAGTGAATGACTGTTTAAAAATAAAGGATGTGTCTGATGTGTGGCTTTCCACTTCCAGTTGATCTAGAGATTTTGAAAGGTGAAGGGTGTGGGACTTTGTGGGCTGTGGTTTTGTTTGAGTTTGGATTTTTTTATTAGGTGCTGAATAATAGTGTATTTAGGGAAAGACTAGAAGTGTTCTGGTAAAGCGTCCAACTGTAAAGATGTTGAATTCTAAATGCTTAAGAAGTTACTGAGTTTTATTCTCCTGTGCAGTTGATCAACGAGGTGAGATTCTGGCAGCACAGAGACACGGTAGTGAGAGTAACTGAAATGAAAGCAGAAGCAAACCCTTCATTTTGAAGGTCAGGAGTCACTTGAAATTGTGCTTTGATGAATGGGCTTTGTACTGGCATAATACAGAGGCGTTGACTGAAGAAAGCTAGCAACCATAACCCAGTTGCTTGTAGCTCTAAAGTGGTAGTAATAATAATAAAAATAATCTCAGTAGCCACTCATACAATTGAGCTATTAGTCCACGTCAGATATTCCCAAGAGACTCTTTCTGAATGTTTTGCTTTCCTTTAAGTCGTTCTAAAATGTAATGATGGATTGACAGGAGAACAGTGCAAAGTCCTCCTGACCGAGTCTGTATCAAAGCACTTGTTAATTAATACCTTCTTTTCCTGTTTCTTTACTGCTGTCATTGACCAGGAAGCAAATGGGGATTCACAGGCACCTTGTGTGGTTGTCTCAGGAGTGTAAAAAAAGGAATAGCTTTACTGAAATCAATAATATAATCAATGCAAATTTGTGAAATCTGATTTGGGCCATTAGAGATTAATTCACTCCTGATCTCAGTGGTGACAATGCAGATGGGCATGGAATTTCGTGTAAACTTTGTACTTTCCTTGTTTTAGTGCTGTTGTGTCCTCCACATGGTGTGTGACTGCTCCTCACCTCTGCAATTTCAGTAACTGCAGCATCGAGAGACTCTCTGGTCACCTCCCCTTATGGCCTCCCATATTTTCCTGTAGTGAGTACATGGTGCACACTAATAAACTGGTGTGTGCATTTAGCTAGGAGGAAGTGCAGCTTTTCTAAGGCCTGGCTTTGCTTTTACTTTTGTACGTGTTTGTATTTGACTGATGCCATTAAAGGGAATACAACTTATGTATGCACATCTAAACCTAAAGGTGCTGTTTGTAAGATTAGGGCCTCTGAGGAGAAATAGCGTGTTTTTAGTGCTTATAAATAATTCATTTTTGACTGAGAATTTTAAATCTCAGCATCTGGAGTTTCCTGATGTGACTTTATGGTAGAGATTCTTGGAAGGAGGGAATTGAAAATAGAAGAGGCAACGCTTTAATAATTACTGTAATGATGAATTTTGTTGTATTGTATTCTAATATTTTTTTTTCTTTCTGTCATCAGGCTGATTTATAATCAAAAAGTATACCTAAAACCGTAATATTTTCTACACTTCTAAATGCTAGTGTGTTAAACTGTTCTAATGCTGTATTAGTACTTATTTCATCATATGCTACTGTGAAATTCTCCTGAGATTAGGTGGTGTTCAGACACCAGAGAGGTCAAGCACTATGTTAAAAGCTCAGGCCATTCTTTTTATATTGCTGCAATAAAGAATATATTCATTTCATTTATATTACCACTTGGCTCTCATAAAAGGTCAGTTTCAGCTGAATGTACAATTACTTGCAAATGGCAAATCTTGTAACAAGTGATCAACAATAAAAGCTTTTCTGGATAATTTATCTTTAAAATTACCACCTGCCATTTCTTTTGAATGACTTGAGCATCTTGCAGTATCACTCGGAGACCTGTCTTATTCCCCACGATACATGTAAGAAAACTCTGCATACTAATCTTCCTTTCTGCTTAGTAAAGTAAAAATGCATAATTACATTAAAGTTTCTAGTTGAAATAACAAGCTTGGTGCTTAAAACTCCATTATGGTATCAAAGTATCAGCACTCCCATTACTGGCAAAATGAAATTACGTTTTCAATGAACTATGACTGTATGCTCCCCTTCATACCTGGTTAATGGGTGCTATCTCCCTGGGAAGGGAACCTTCATTCTGTGGTTTTGACTGTTCATACTATCAGGCATAATTATTTTAGCAGCTTAAATATGTATAAAAGAATTAACACTTCTCCACAAATTCCTAAGAACAGCGTATAAAGGGTGATGTTTAAAGGCAGAAGAGTTATGCTAAACAGAGAATACATTACAAGATGCAAAAGGAGTTCAAAATGTGTTGCCAATGGCAGGAAAACATATGCCTGGTAAGATTCTTAGCACTTTATTCCTCTGTATGTAAAAACAGCCTAAAACCTACTTACTGCTCTGGAGCTCCTGCACACATGCAAAAAATAAGCTTCCCTAATAAGAAATTTTTTAGCTCTCATTATAGGAGGCTGTCACAAAGACCACCAGCTCTCTCTGATGAGCTTCTTGCAGTTAACGTGACCTTTTCCTTCCAGCAAAGTGAAACAGTGGTACTTTATTCTGTCGAGCAACTGCAAAACACAGAAGACACGCAGCATTTGAAGGCAGGTGCCGCGAAAGAGGCGCCTGTGCTCCCGCTGACAGCAAGGGCGACAGCAATTCGGGCCGTACCGCTACGCCCCGGCGGAGCGAGTCTCCATCCAGCAAAGTCAGGGATTGTTAATTGCGGCAGGAGGGTTCTCACCCCGCCAGCCTGCCGTAGGGTCCCGGGTACCCTGGAGGAGGCCGTGTGGCACGGCGCCAGCCCCAGGATGGAGACCCGCCAGCTGCCTGTCTGGGCCTTGAGTTTCAGGGCTGGGGACAAGAGCCACTTTTCGTCTGTCAAAAAGAAGCAGTGAGGGCTGATATTCGTAATACAAACAGCAAATTGCTCTCTGGCTCGCCTAGCCTGCGAGGTCTGTCACCTTGCGCTTCTAATGGCCTTTTAACCGCGTCTCCAGCTGAGTAGCAGATGTAAAGAGTACAGAGCATCCTGAGCTGGGTTTTTTTTTTCCTCCTGAAAGAAGCATTTCTATAGATGCTCAGCTAACAATGGAGCCTTGGGCCTGCTCGCTGACCTGTTGGGTTTAAAATAGCAGGGCAAATCTCCCGAAATAAGTGGAAGTCTCGACTGCTTTTAACAGGTGCCTTGTGTACATTATGTACACTTACGGAATAACACAGTTGTATCTGTGCATGTGTGTGCGTGTGGGGCTAAAATCGTGGCTTTTACCTGGGGTGGCCTCAAAGTTACATTTAAGCACTGAGAGAGCAAGAGAAGCTGCACATTACCAAGACAGGTATTTCCAAACCAGGTGGAAACTTTGTTTTATGGGCCCATCTGAAAAACACATGTGCAAACACGCATGGATGCGAACGTATGCCCAATAAAAAAAAAAACCTACACAGGGCTCATTTCATCTGTGTCAGAAAGATCAGAGGCTAAGTCAGCCACACTAATCCTACTGTTTGGGGAGTCCAGTTAGTTCAAGCCTGGTGCTTGGCTAAGCAGTAGGTAGTGTAACCTGCCCTCTAAGTCAGAAGCTAGACACCGCTGTGGCCAGAAACAGATTCTTTATCAGTCTCCATAGCTGTAGCTCTTGCCACGTCTATGATGGTAGCCACATATTTCGCTGATATTTTTGGCCACGTCCCTCTGACTTGTGTGTTTAGTTTCTAACATACTAGTTTTGTCCAGGTTTTTCTTGGAGGTAAGTCAATGCATGGGATGAGGCTTTTGAACATCTGGGTATCAGGCTGTAGTTTGGTATAGTGTGAGGATGTATGTGGATACTGCTGTGGTCGTGAGAACTATGGAGGTATGTAGAAGTACTGCATATCTGGCAAAATGTAGTCTTTGAATGCCTCGGTACACTTCTCATGTCATATGTCTGTGGTTGGTTTTTGAGTTACAGTATCCCTTATGACCTTGGAGTTTTCCTTTGAGAACCTTTATGCAGTAATTAATACAGGAAACTAAAATGGCTTTGTTAAACAGAATTATTTTTTGAGAAGTGAAGCGTAACATTAGGGAAAGGATCTTTATGCAGTCATCCTACTAAAAGTCTGATGGTGCTAACTGATGGTCACGGACAGGGAGGCTCCCATCAGGTCCTGTGTACATTTTGTGTAGGTTCTTTTCACTTCAGGATTCAGTTTCCTGTCTTCAGGAAATGTTTCTCTTTGAGCTGCTCGTCTAAATGTCATTCTTCTGGTGATACCAATCAAGTAGTAGAGGTAATATTTTGGATAAAGTGTTGGTTTTTATGGCAGCCTTTGAATCTGGACTAAACATTTCTCTTACCTAGTAGATGCCACATTGATCTGTGTTTTGGTTTTAGATAGTCTTTTGTGAAGGCAGCAATATGTGGCTTTGGAGACCGAATACACAGCTCTAGATAGAGGTAGTGAGCAAAAACCTGTCTCAGGGAACCAGGGAGAGAATATAGAGTGGATGAATTGTTGGAGAAGGGACTTTTACTGGAGGATGAATGAAACATGGATGGTAGTAGTTCTTTCTGTTGTTGTTGAGTCACTTTGCATTCATTGTATTAGGTATTAAGACCTTTCACATAGTTAAAAGCCTAGGAGAAGAGAAGAAGACTGGGAAAGTTGTCTTCATGCTTTCATACAAGGATTTGTATGAATTGGATGCAAAGAAGGAGGGAGGGAGCAGAGTTGCTCCATTTCTTTTTTTTCTTTTCTTTTATGACCCACTTGGTCTTGATCCATACAGCCTGCAGACTTCTTCTTTTTCTCACCATGTAAGTGGTTAAACATCTCGTCTCAAACAGACAGTGGTGACCTGACTGATCATGCTCCAAAGTGGAAAAAGTTCTAATCAGGATGTATTGGTGTTTTGGTTGTTGAACGGTTCCTTCAGAGCTTGTTGCTCTGCTAAGTGGGCAGTTCTCAATAATTCAAGCTCAGTATCTAATATGTAATTGTCTCATTGCAGAGAGAACAATGCAGCTTCTGCAAGGTTCTCTCTCTCATCATAGTTTTATGTAACTGTGCTCCATAACCTGAGAGAGCAGACTATGAGTATCTGACTTATACTTCCTTTAAGTGTAAAAGAAGTTGTAAAAGGCTTGGGTCCAAACTACTGAAGTATGTTTTCATTTATACCTCACCCCACTGCTTGGGAGTTGGCTGTCAGCAAAGTGTGTTCCCTGTTCCTGGCTGTGACTGCTTCCCTTGCATCAGGTCTAACTGTCTGACACGCTGACCTGGACTAGCAAGTTATCTGTTAGCTAACCCACCAAAAAAGATGTTGAAGTTCCTCAAGAAGATATGTGGGAACAGGTGCCAGAAGTCATGATGAGAAAGCGGGGTTCACTATTTGATGGTGGCTTTCAGGTAGATGTCTTACAATTATCATGAAATTGCGAGAGGAAGACTGTTCATCTTTTCTCACATGGCAACAAAATGCAACATGGCAGTAGTATAGTACTCCTACGGTGTAATCGAGAAGAAACTACCAGCAGCTGAGCATTCTTGGCTATTATCCCTGCTTTTGCACTTGACTTTCTGACTACATCACCAAAATATGACAAGCCATACTAGCAAAGTCATCTGTTCTCCAAAACTGAAGGAACTGAACATCTGCCTGGGATGAGAATCACACTGAGAGCGCTTCACTACCTTAGGGAAACTCTCTGCTTGTTGCCACATCCATGTGTGATAGTTAATGTGGTCAGTTTAGTGGGTGTCTGCTGATTTTATGGCACATTGAAATTTAGGGTTTATGAGGCAAATGGATCAGATCATTAGACCGCAGGTTTATATACTGCTATTTATTGTTGTTTTCATGTTTTAAATCTTTTCTACACCTGAGGGTACACAGTCCCAGCTATATGCAACTTTGATGTATGAAATAAAATTGTGCTATGGTAGTGCTGAAATACAAATTGTTAAAAGCACTGGCAGGACACTTCTTTGCGTATTGTAAGTATCCAGTCGATCCAACAGACTTGAGAACCTGTTGCACATTTTTTAAACACCTTTCAATTTCTGAGTACCCTCATTTTTAAACGTGTGCTAGTCCTTAAGAAGCTTAAACAATGCAGTGACAAATCAAAGGCAAGAGATGATGAGCACTCAGTGTCCAGTGGCTAAACTTGATTTAAAACTAAACGTTTTCCATCTCTTCTCTTAAACTGACATAATGTTTCAGAAACGAACTGTAAGTGCAACCAGTGACTGCATCTTTTTTAGTTACGCAAAAGTGATTCACAGCATAAACACATAATATAAATGTTTATTTCTTTGATACTGGCTTTTGGCTTTACAGCTTTCACATATAAGATAATACTGCATATGAGCAATTTAGATTCCTTGGGTGAAAACAGCTATATATCATTTTGTCTGTCAGCATTATCTTTGTTGAAGAGGAATATGGAAAATACCTCTTGTACAGTTTCTGATTCAGACCATATTCTCTTTAACCAGTTAGAGTCATTGCAATTTACGGTATACTTATCTGGTCTGAACTTTGCATAACATGCGTGTATTTAAAGCACTTTCAGAAATGTAAAAGGTGATGCCAAAGCTGACCCACAGTAAAAACTTCCTTATTAAAATATTCTTTTTTATTTTGTGAAGTAGTCTATCTTCTACTAGCGGTCCAGCTGCAAAAAAAAAAAAAAAAGAAAAGAAAAAAAAGGGACAACACATCATGCTAATCAAAGTTGCAAAATACGTTTTGTTGGCTCAACAGGGATTTAGGTGTTTCTGAGCAGAAAATCAAAATCTAATTTAAAAATGATGGTATTTAGAAGAATGGTGCAGGGGAGGTTTATTTATTGGATTGGTGAAAAGCCAGGAGCAATATACCTTGACCGCTGCTATTCCAAGATGGTCTGTCGTGCTGGCTATGGGCTGGCAGTGTACACTGTTAATTGAATACCTGGAACATAACCGAAATGCACTGATTAAATACAAACACCTGTCTGCAGTGTAGCATGGCTGATGAAGTGAAAGGACTCCCAGAAACGGCTTCCTGAAATTCAACGCTGAAATAGTGATTAGCTTGTTCTTAAAGCCGATCTTCAGAAGTCCTGTACCATTCCTTGAATGAGAACTCCAAAGGCTCTTTCTTCTTTAATTACTGAGACAGCATACTAAAAGCCGTGTATGAATTGACTGTAACCAGATTGGTTGTGGGGCACGTGCACCCTTCTGTCACTAATTTTTTGATTTAAAGACTCCCAAACCTGATTTCTGCCTGTCTTCTCCATTGAATGCAGCTGATGGCAGAATTTGATTGAGAATTAATTGCAGGGTTTTTTTATGAAAGTAAGTAAAGCAGTAAATGATCGGTATTCAAAATTGCAATTTAATTGTGTGAAACACTGAAGAAGTGCAAAGGACAGCCCTGTCTGCAAAGAGCTTCGATTTTGCATTTATGCCAGTATTTCTTCATGAGACTTACACAGTTGTAACATCACGGTTATGTACATATCTTTAAATATTTTTCTACTACATAGACAATAAACGTAGTACAAATAAATATGCTGCTTAATTTTTTAATTGTCCTTTTAAAGGACACCAGCTTCATATCCCTCTGAGATTACTACAATAATTGATGGATCCTTTGTGGAGACATCTTTGTACCTTGTTAATTAGTAATTTAGAGTCTGATTTTGCTTTTTAAAGCGGCTCCAGCTGGACACTGTAAATCATTGTCTAGAGCACAACCTATGCTCAGTACAGAAACTGGCCAAACCACAAACTGTACCTTGTATACCAAAATCTGGTTGCTGGCAAATACTTAAACAAATAAATACAGATCATTGTTCAAGTGTAGCTTTTCCATATCTGATGAATGGATTTAAATTGCTCTTCTCTCACGATTTGCCTGAGACTAATGCCTTCTCTTCAACTGAGAAGAAGGCACAAAAGTGTTGTGTCCACCTTGTGTGGACATATGTGCATACATTCATTATACCCGTGTACCCAAACAACCCCTTATGTTCAGAAAGTCTGCTGAAGTTGTATCATATACTAGACAGCTTTTTTTCAAGGTATATTATAACACTGTGGATAACTTTTGGATTAAAAATTAGGTCCAATTTTCGTTTTAATATTTGCGTAGTTTTCCTCTCATTGTTAGTTTTTGTTTCTTTGTGTATTCTAGAGTAATTTCCATTTTTCTGGTGACAGGATGGTCATTGCCATTACCTTCATGCCTAATGGCCATCTCAAGCTAAGTCTGCTTTTGACAGAAGAAGAAACTACAGAATTTCCTTGTCCTTTTTACCTGGCACACCAGCAAAAATCAAATTCATGATGAAAATTCTATAGTTAAGAGGAAGTTCATCCAGATTTTAGTCTGTAATGCTGAACAAATCTGATGCAGGTCCATAAACTTCAGTTGGGTTAAAGAATCATACATGTAACTTTGCTATTGATTTATATACTTTCAGGTTATCTTTTATAGTCTTTTCAACATCATTATTACAGTTACTGTACAGCATAGACAATAAACCTTTCTAGAAAGACTAATGGAGGTGGCAAATTAGGATCATCATCATTTTAATAGCTGATACATAAGGGCTAACCTTTTTGTTCCATTCTGTGGCTTGCCTGATACTGGGAACTGATCAAACTGTTGCATGCAATGACTGTTCAGATGAGTCATGCAGAAAGGACTGATGTAGCAGAATAAAACTTCTCAAAATGGTACTTCGAGTTGCTATGCCTTTGTGTTAATCCAATATAGAGATACAGAGGTACAATCTTAATTAGTTCAAATTTACTTCAAATTGGCAAATATGAGACAAGTTATTTACAATTTTTAACAAGAAGCATCTTGGGAGGATGATTGTAACAGCTAGCAGCCACATTTTCTGATTAACAGATATCTGTATTTTTGACACTCTCATATGAAAGGCAAATTTGTAAGCATTGCTAATATTTATTCCACAAATATTTATCTCCTTTTTATTTCACCCTGCTGTGATCCTCAAGTGCTAATAATTTGGACCCCTTTGGAGCAAAGGTACTTACGAAGTTGTGTTAGATATAGCAGGAACTCAGTATTCAACCAAATTTTTCTTGAAAAAATGCCTTGGTTGGTCTAATTTTACAAGAGACCTGCATGCATGCCTTTCAACAGTGAGGAATTAATTTGCAAAGGCAACCTAAAGAATTTGTTCTGAATATTTTCTCAGTTGCTTACGGAGGACTCCTTCCTTTTCTTTCTAAATCATTGTTTTCTGTTCTGCACAGAATATTTCATGTTTGTGCTACACAGACACAGACATACTTCCACATTTCAAAAGAAAAAATAACAAATAATTTGTTTTTTAACATTACTTGTGTTTGCTGGAATATCTATTGCTTCCACAAAGACTTAGGCCATCGCTGTATTTACTGGTACAGCCCCTTATTCTGAGGCAGCTTCCCGTCTGGCAGGATAAAGGTTTTATGTAGGTGCTTAAGGCTACAGGATACAATGCATGAGCAGAGTTAGTCACAGCAACTGACTAAGCAGCCGGTGAATTTAACCTAGAATTAAAAGTCCTGTGAGTGATGCTGATGAGTGAGACAGTCGAGTCCTCACTCCTCAGCTTTTGGGAGAACATCTTCAAGGCCCTTTTTGGAGGGGTCTTTCCTTTTGACGCAATTCTGCTGTGCATAAATAAGGGCATGTACCCTAAGCCAGGGAGGGCATTTGGTTTTGTGTCTGTTAGCACATCGGAGGATACTGTTTTGAAATAGCTGAAACATTCTCTCCAGCTCCAGTCTAACAAATGCATAAATATTTTTGTGTAAGGTAGCTACTGGAAAACAGACTGAAACCAGCATCCTGGATCTGCAATCCCTCTGTGAGGTGAGGCCAGGCTGCACTCAGCTAGATAATTTATTTGCTCTGTTTCTGCTCAAGAAATAATTATTGCATGCAAAGCAGAAGTATTTTAATAGAGAAGACTGAGAGCAGGTTGTCAAAATTATTTTTCTTTGCCAAGGAGAACCCTCCTATAGTAAATCTATTTAAACATAAGGTAGGTTGGAAGTAGGCTGGGATTGCTGTTTGATCTTGAAGCCTTTCTTTGTAAAAAACTTAAATCAACTTGAAAATTGGTCAGCATAGAAGGATTTTTTTTTTTCTCTTGAGGAATAATTAAACAATTCCGATTTTCTTCCTGTGCTGATAATGTGATTTAAATTATTAGTAATCAAATACTAGATTACAAACAGCAATCATCTAAAAGATGTTTGACAAAAGCTTTTATTTATGGCATAATCTTCCAAGGGCTTTGATGGGAAACTCTTTTCTTGAGCCATTATATCCTAGATTAGACAAAGTATAATGAATTACATGTTCCTGTCACCTCTTTATGATTTGTCAGTAGTGGTAGCAGGCCTTTTTTCTTCAAGTACTGTATAGGAACAAACCACAGTGAAAACAAGTGTATATACCTTGAAATGGGAGGTTCTCCAGGGGCCAGTTTGGATTAACACGGTTCTGGTGTAGGTGGCTGCTGGCGCTTTGATTCATGCATTCCCAGGCGACCCAATCTCTTTTGATATATCAGTTTTGCTTCAAGCAAGCACAAGGCCTCAGAAGGTACGTATTGCCTGCTCCCACTGCTCAGGATCCTCAAAAAGTGATGCCTCCTTGGCATGAGAGCCAACACAGAATTTCTTTCTGTTTTCTGCAAGAGTCAGTCTTTTGTGAAAGAGCAACAGGTGTAGCTATTGGAAGTGCATATGAATAATGTTGAAGGTGAGTTTTGGGTGGGTTGTAGTTCCAAAAATGGCTTGGTTCTTCCTCAGACGTGCGCTCAAAACAGAAAGCATTCTTGGAAGATGTTTTTATTTTCCTATTAGTAGTAGTGGGTGGTGGTGCAGAGTGGTTCCTCGTAGACCCCTGCTAAAGGGTTTAATGTTTTGCATCCTATAAATATGTTTTTTAGAGAATAATACTATAAATACTATAAATAGAAAACAAACAAAATATTCCATGGAGAGTCAGCAGCAGAAATCTTAGTGTTCTCTGATGAAGATGAAGCTAAGCTTCTAAGGTGTTCCACTAGAGTTAAGGCAGAAGAGAGAAGTCTTGAACATCCTGTGGATTCTGTCTGTTTCCACTAGAAGTTTTATTTGCTTTCTGAGCCTAGATACAAACTCGGCAATGGGGATAACAGCAGCTTTAAAATTTTCTCCTGGGGAAATTGCTTGACTTCAGAAGTACTTTAGAAGGTTGCAAAGGTATTGCTGGCCAACAGGCACAAAATAATTTGATATAAAACTGAGCTCTAAGTTGCTGTTGGAAACCACCAGGATAATGAGTCAGTTTCAGAAAAAAATAGGTTCATTATTTTTTAATTGGGCTGCTTTTCAAGAAATCCAGGGGCTGCTCATCAAAATGCAGGAGGTGTTCCAAATATCATAAAGTTTAAGGAAATTAAGTTCTGATGAATTCTATATACCTGACATGATGACTCTATCGATTATACACTGCTGACCTTCACTAGTGAGTTTTTCTACATCTTTAAATGTTGTCTTGTGTGAAAAACAGCACAAACATCAATTTAAGCGGTATATAAATATGAACTTAACTAAGTACTTAAAATGAAACTTTAACAAGACTGAAAACATTTTGGCAAGATTATTTCAGGGAACAGTTAAAATAAATGAGAACAGCTTTCCTTTGTGATTAACACCATTATATTCTCATTCATTCAGGACGTTATATTCATTCAGGACTTACACAGCAATTTTCAGAGGAGTTTTGTAACAACAAAATGAGAAAAGCTATAAAAACCATAGAACTAATAATGCATTTGATAGTCAGAGAAAGCAGGATGCAGAGTGGGCTGGGAGGACTGGGGTATGTCTGAATTCAGCTTGCTATAGAACTGTGATGTAGGCAGATGTAGGACCTAAATAATTTCTCATGCAGTTACACAGATCTAACTATGACTGAGGAGGTGGATATTTTGTGGAATGCTGATGGGTGGATGTAAAAGGCTTTCTGAGATTGTTTTTTTGCTTTCACTTTAAGTATGAATTCGGTCCTTACTGCCGTCAATCCAAAAAATAGAACTGGGATCAAACATCCCTTACTAAGAATTTTGTAGTGATTTGATAGGAGCATAGTTAATACTATATTAAAAATGAACACGAAACATTTGTCACATATTTTTGACTATGTATTCCTGAGTAACTAACAACTGCATCAGTCCTATGTGATGACTTTTTGAGAAAGTCTCTTCCCTTTCTTTGCCTTTGGTCCTTCCCTAAACATCCCATAAGTTTTCAACATCTCCACAGGCCCCTTAGAACATCTCAAAAAATTTCATGCAGTCTCAAAATGCTTTTTCCCATGCGCCCATCCCATAAGGAGTCCTGTACCTCTGTAGACAATTACCCTGTTTCATGTGAGCAGCATTCTGGGGAGTTTCTTTGACTTACTTTTGGTTTCATACTAGCTACAACAGTCTCATCAAGAAACTGTTCTCGTCAGGCAGTCGGGATTAACTAATTCAGTGTCCTCTGGTTTTCACTATGTTACTAGAATTCCTCCATCTATATTGTTTCCATGGTCTTCGCCAAGAGTATTTAATCTGTGTTGCCCTTATTAGAAAGATAACCTGACAGTAAATATCCAGCAGCTTCACTCCATGTCACTTTTTTCCAGTTGCTCAGTCTTTTACTAATGGTTTGTTGGTTTTTCATCATGTCCTCGCCCCCATTCCCCCTCCCCTTTCAATTTATCTTAATATTCTACTGCGACTCTAAACTAGATTGATCTGCCATTACTCCAAAAGAGGTCTCATGGAATGTGGTCTTGTTACATTCATGATTTAGCCTCCTTTCAGTACATTTTCTGTCAGACTCTTTTGGGAGTACTTTTTTACTTTGTCAGGCACATATTGTATGAGGATATGGTCTGTCATTGCACCTCCTCCTGACTGGTGGATACACTAATGATTTTTACCAAAGTCTATCACAACTCAGTTGGATTTTAGTAGGAGCAGGACTTCTTTCTATGCTTCAGGATATGGAGAGGGTTCCCTTCAGTCTTTGTGAAGGAGCAAAGTGTTGAGGAGCAAAAGCACAAGGCACACAAGTTTGCTTCTGCAGAGCTATGTGAAAGTAGAGGAACACAGTCCAAGTCCAGCAATAGCTGCCAGAACAAAAGAAGCAATAGCTAAAGTAATGGTTTGTAATTTTAGTGTGTGTTACTATAGCAATTTTCCTTAAATTTTGACAGTACAAAATCTTGTTTACAGACTCTGATTTTATGACCCGTCTATAATTGGTCCCTTATTTTATTCTTAGACCATGACACTTAAACCCAGTGAGTTCCCATCCTGTTTCAAAAGGCATATGAAGAGTCCTAGCTGTCCCTCCACGTTCCTGTCACAGCAGAGGTCCTAGGAATTATGTGCTAAAATCCTCATGTACCTACAAGAGCTGCAGAGGCAGCCTTTGTGAGCCAGCAGAAAGGCAGCTCTAGGAGGGCTACAGGTATGAGATGGCAACCGCTTCCAAGTGGTCCCCTCACTCTCCTGTGAATGAGTCCTGGCTGTAATGAGGTTCCCTGGCTCTTTGTGTCTGGATGGCTCTGCTCCGAGCACCAGTGCCGTGCAGCCCACTTGCAAATGATGTGGTGTGTCCCAGGTAGGGATGTCCCACCTGACCTGCAGCTCAGGAGCCCCAGGCTGGCCAGCGTGGCATACATACATACATGCATACATACATGCATACCTAAAATGTGTTTCTGAACTTCACAGTGTCAGGAATTCAGCCTTAAAAATGCCCTTAACCATTTCTATGCAGAATATATTTACTTATGTTGAGTAACAGCACCTCTTGCCTTATGCCATAGTTTGATACTGCGTGGACGATAATGCTATGCGGAGTAGAAGAGGGTGTTAGGATCAGTCTGAATTTGGACAGGACATCAAATGAAGATGTTAGAAATGAGAGGTTTATTACACTTTTTTTCCTCGTATTTGAAGGAGAGAGAAGTATTAATAGCAAACAGCAATACAGATGCATTTTTACTTCTCAATCATCAGCACTTCGGAAAGAATATAGAAGAAGGACAAAACAAAAAAAAAGCTGTAGCAAGACAGAAGTGGTGGAATGTGTTGAAAAGGCACTGTCGCTGCCATTCTGCTGTAGTCAGAAAAGTCAAAATCCACTTAAGAATACAGGAATAAAAAATGTCAGTCTGCCAGACTGAAGCCTGACAAAATTGCCATGAAAATAAGCTAGCTCCAAGCCATTAACCATGATGTTGACTTTTAAGATAAAAAGTTTGATACTGTGTTTGGGGAGTGGAAAATTAGTTTTTTCATTAGCAAGGCAGTTGTTAATGCCATTATTTCATAATTACTCTACCCAAGTTTGTAGCAGAGATGTCTAGCATTGCCAATAGTTTTTTCATCTTGTTAAATAACACTGAAAAATAATCAGCATAATCAAATCCAAATGTAAAGTTAATATGAAATTGCGAAAGCTTTGGCTTTTTTGTTTCCAGCAGACACATGAGCTTTGAAAAAAGCTTTATTTATTTAAAAAAAAAAAAAGTATAAATTTTCTCTTTTTATTATGAAAAGGAGAAAGTGGGTTTTTTTGACCCAAAGGAGACAGTTTCAGAATAATGCATGAAATAAGCCGTTGCTGTCTAAAAGAGTGGAACACCAGACGCAGTATCAACCTCAGTCTAAATCAGGACTGTGCAAGCATGCGGCATGTGGCACCACAGGGGTAGCTGTTCTGCTTGCTGTTACTTTAATTTCATCTCCCGGCCTGCACTTGGCCATCAGGCATGAACTTTGTTGACATTTTTCATGTTAACTGTGTTTTTAGTAACAGTGAATAAATCCGAATTTTAGGAGACAAGCACCAAAACATTTTTTTTTAATTGTGTGAAACCCCTATAATTTAACATGGTAGCATATTGTGATTATAACCTGAACCCACATGATGTGAAAAGCATTGTATCAGCACAATTATTGTTATGTTATATTCTGGGGTTAACATTACATGGTGGTGGTATTCCATACCACCTTGTTTACCTGTGGCTAATTTGGCTTTATAATCATTATATAAAAAGCACATGGTCAGCTATTTTACTAACTCAGGTAGGCAGAACAGTCTGGAGTTCTGCTTTTTGGCATCATGCTATATATCTGTAGAACAAGGAAACAGTTTATTTAAAAATGAAAAATCAGCTTACTCATTCCTTGCAGAAAGTTGTTAGTTACTACTGATTCAGATTCTGGGAACAAACAATACAAATACAGGTACTGTGATCACTGTTGTTTAAAATTGTTTCTTACACTACAATTCGTGAGCAGATATAGGTAGAAAAAGCTTTACTCTGAACAGTAACAGAGCTGGGAAAAAAAAAAATAGGAGTCTGTGAATTGGATTGAGATTATGTCAGTTTGTATTTCTATGTGATGCTGGGGCCAAGTAAAAGAGGTGGAGCCAAAAAGAAATATACTCGGAAGCCCATTTGTGAGAGGATCAAAAGGAAAGCAAATGGGAAATACAGAGGATGAGGAAGGAGAAGAGGCACTTCATAACAACATACAGCAGCATGTGGATGGAAGTGGAAGTCAATGAAGTGGCATGTGGTACCTTTCCTTTGGATGTGAGGCTTTAATTGGTTTTTCCGTGTTTTGCAGATGAATTATGTAGAATTGTATTTGCTTTCAAAGTCTCATCAGGCACAAGTGCTTGTTGGAGTATTTCTGATGGTATTCCTAGGCTCTGAACTTCACAGTTGTGATTAGTTCCTTCAACAAAGCTTCTGTGCAGTTACTTTCATTCTCATAATTAATTACTCTCAATCAAGTACATTTTTCAGAGACTGAGGTTGTTAAATACAAATTGTTCATGATCCCATAAAGAAAAGGCAATTTTAAAGGTTTTTGATTCTCAATATATGCTGCTGCTATGAAAAGAATGTGACCACCTGAAAAAGAGCAGAGAGCCATGTTCCAAGATACTCTCCGTTTAAGGATAGGTTAGGGGATTTTTTTAAAATACGTTCTTAATGTGTTAAGATGCCAGTCAGTTTCAAAATACTTGCAAAATCCTGGAATTGATTTATTAAAGATGGAATTCTGTATTGTGTTTATGAGATGCATATAATATGTATAGCTCTGTATAGGTGGTCAAAGCAAAGCTGTTCGTTTCCTGACATTTGTGAAAAAACTTTAATTACTATGCATGGAGAGTCTCAGTGCATGAAATGATGTGTGTTACTAGCAAACAGAAAAGCAAGCAAAATGAAAGATGTTGTTCAACCTGGAAATGAAGGATGGAGTAGAGGCTGTATTACAAGTGGTTTATTGCATGCAAATCCTATAGTCCACTTATGAAGGACCTGTGCGTATGCAGACCTCCTAAATTGGAACATAAAAGAATTTTATGCAGAATTTAGACACTAAAGTCTTAGACAGCAGTTGAGGCAGCGTCTTCTCAAGAACGACATGACCTCTATGAAAACATAAAAAACAGCCCCACTGCTCCAAACAATTGCATTGTCTGTTTTGGGGCAGAAACTACAATTTGCTAGCCATTAAGCTACTGAGACAGAAGGGTGCTATTCTCCTCTGTATATTTGTCACCCGAAAAGAAGTGTTCAGCAGTTTGAATCCCAACTGGATTTAGGCATCTGGTTAATCAGGTTTATGGGTGCTCCTATGCCTGGTGTTCTGGCTTATGGGTACTCTACGGTTTCCCTTCAAAATATTTAGGTTTCTATGGTCTGTATGGCTTTTTTTATTCTTTTTATAGTACATGAAAAGAAATTATACAATAAGTGTCTTCTTTCTGTTGTGTAATAGTTATTTGTAGTCAATGGAAAAGGGAAGACTTCTAATTAAGATGTTCTCCATCATTCCCTGGAAGCATTCAGAGAATGTACCTGCATTAGCATTTTGGTATGAATTAGGAATGTGCTTTTGAAGTAAGGCTCCTCACTGCTTTTACTTGCTGTGCTTGGGTTCACATCACAGAGTGGTCTTGGAGAACACAAGATGGACTTTTTTATGGCTAACCAGAAGGTGTGCTCCAACTGCTACCAGATACTCAAATCCACAGGCTTAGATCACAATAGGTCCAAAGCCTTTAAAATGTATAGTGTGGATGTCGGGTTCTCATCACCAGTGTTTTACCCTAAGGGTTTGCTCCTATTGCACTGCACTGCTTGCTGATGTAGATGCAAGCACAGATTTCTTCAAAGCTTTCTCTCTTTTAGCTCCAGGGCAAGTCTGAGTCCTCAGCACAGGCGGTCTGAATCACTCTACTGCAGTCAGGTGCCTAAATCTGAGGTGCTGAAACGTTTGCGTTAGCTGTCTAAAAGCAGGTGATATAAATACTGTTCGTAGTGTTCATATAGAATAGAGGAAGGCAGTGCAGGCAGCGGCTGTGTATCACTTCTTACTTCAATCTCCTTCAGTGAGTTATTCTCCCAGTGGAAGAATGTGATGGGGATTGTACCCCATCTGTGCTAATCCAGCTCTTGACTGTTTGTTGTTTTAGAGAGACATGGTAATATTACAAAAAATATGAATCAATAGAAAATAAGCAAAAAATTCTGGGTTTTTTTGAGACACACCCTTCTACACACTTGCATTCAGTTTTTCATAATCACTTGGCTAGTGCAAAGCAAACATTTGATCTCGTACTAGGATTATTAAGTAAACCATCTAAATTGTTACTAGCGTTAACTCCTGTTTTCTAGCTTATTCTCTCAAAAGCTATTTGGTAAATCTTGTCTCACTGTCAATTTCGATATTGTTCCTCCCTCCCAGAAACACAGACCTCTCAATTCGCTCAAAGAATAGTTTACCAGTAGACGTTTCTCATGTCAAGGCCATAATAAATCAAGTACAGAATGGTGCAGGCTTTAGTGATCTATTTTTGTGTAACTTACTGATTCCCATAACATTTGTAGCATATATTTCTACTTAAACCACTTAGAAATGCTACATTAGCTCATATGTAGGACAAAAAAAAGACAATATGCTAGTGTATTATTAGAAATTGTAACATCAAGCATTAAGCATTAACAATTTTGGTAATTAAGATTGCGGCAGGAGCTTTCGTTTAGCTTCCTTGTATATGTGAGTAAAGATAGCTCTAGTGGTGTAATCGTGCATGAATCCTCATACATGATCAATGGTACTTACACAATTAATTATTTTGTCTTATACTAGATTTTATTCAAATTTTATTCTGAAGACAAGACTATAAATCTTCTCATGGCCTCTTATAACTACTGTATCTAGAGACTTAATTAAACTTTTATTTTCTCAATACTTTCTGAGATGTTCTTTTCCTTTTACAGGTGAGAAAGAAACATATTTTTAAAGTTTCAGATGCCTGTCGTGTTATAAGAGTACTTAGCACTTTATATTTTCAGAGCATCACTAACCTGGTTTCAGCTGCAGTCTCTGAGTAGATCTTCTGCATATCAGGCTCCATTGTGTCTGGTTCTGGACACCAGAAGATGATTAATGTAGAACAGAGAATCATTTGTGAATGTTTGGCTGAGATACAGGAAGCTATTGCAAGAAGAAATGGGACAATGCAGTTCTCCATGGAAATGTTCTCACCATCATACTCATGAAATTATCCTTTCTCTAGTTGCAACTCCCATCTCCATTCACTAAACACTTTCCAAGTTTAGCAAAAAAAAAAAAAAAAAAAAAAAAAAGTCTTTTGTCCTACAGACTGAATAATACCCAATCTCACTCATTGTAAAACCAGTTTAGTCCTATACTGTTCACCATTGTGATACTATGCACGGAGGACAGAAGGTATGATTTTACCTCCTTAGATGCATATAAAAGTTACAGTGGAGGTGCCTGAATTTAAACTTTCTTACTGCCTTGTAATCTTTCTGTATAAATTTCACTCCACATCTGCCTCCCTGTGGTCTTTGTTCTGCCCAAATCACATCTTGGTTCATTAAAAGAAAAGTTCTTTATGGATCCTTTATATTGTGATAAATTTCCCTGATGTTCATATAATAGTAGCTTAATGAGAATTGTATTAAAATGAACAGGGAATATGATGACATTAATTAAAAAACGTGAGATCAGCTGCACACTTTTCTGTGACTTTGACCAGTTGATAAGATTGGGAGATTTGCTTTAAATGATGCCCAAAACAGCGCCACTGGATACACTATGGCACTGTTGCCTTAGCAAGGTTAGGAGGAACCTTAGAAGACCATTGCAGGGGACATAAACAGATGGTGTACAGTTTGATTCTTTTGAGCATCTGAGTGTGATTCAAGTCCATATATGCATGAAAAGGGTGGTTTGGGATTTGACTCACAGGTTCTCTTCTTTGTGAAGCCTATTCTGCTCCAAGGCTGTTTGTCACTGCGGGACCAAGAGAAGACTAATGAGGAAACAGATTTTGCAAGTGGAGCAGACTTGTCAGCAGAAAGGCTGGGGAAGGCACAGTGGAAGAACAAATGTTTGGTTTGTGCCTGAGTTCTTCCAGAGAGGGGAAAACCACAGTTTGTTCAGATCAAGTGGCAGCTGCTAAAGTACTGTTCTAAGTATTGAAGTGCCAGGTTCGTACAGGATGCAGACTTATTTTAAACACTCAGTTGAGAACCATTCTTCGAAGTTGAAAGCTAGAGCATTCGTTTCAAATGTTTGTCTTAGAATGATTTACTTTTAGTAGACTCCTCATCAGGTACTAAGTAGTTTATTATTGTTTCCCTTTCCTTTTGAGAATTAGTTCAGATATTGTACCACAAAGTTCAGAACCTCTGTGAAAAGTCCATGAGAGAGAGAAGCCTGGCTTTTCTCCTCCTCCTCTTTGGTTAGTGAGGTTACAGCTATGATTGAATTGCATGAGATGAGCAAGTGGCAAGGTTTGAGAGACATACTGTATTGTGGTACCCCTTATCCAATGTGTTTCGCTTGGTTCAAGCCTCTCCTGTTATCAGATTACCACTTTTTCCATTTCATGTATCTGCCTTGAGAAGTTTTTTTTTTCTATTATTATTTCAGCCTTGTGAAGATTTTGTTTTCATAGGTCTTGGGAACAATTTTCATTACGCTGAAGTTTGCAGCACGTAATGCAGCTTCTATCTGCAGCTCCATGACCTTGTACCAGCCAGCAGTATGGTGTCAGTAAGAGATGTCACTCATTGGCAATAAATGCTCTGCCTTCTCCGTAATTTTACCTGTCTCTACAGCAACTGACAGCTCAGATGGTTTTCCCAGAAGCTGATCTTTTGTGTTGAAGGCTTAATTTCAAGGCTTAATTTTAAATTCTAATTCTAAAATGTGTGCGCTGCCCACATCTAATTCCATTTGTGCCTTCCCTGCATGCTGACAAAATTTCATCTTCTCTCTTCTCCCTCTGCTTTCTTCTGACATAATTGTAGTAGCTGGTGCCCCAGTAGATTTCAAGGAGCATACTAGTGGCAAACCCACAAACAAAGCAAAACAAAATTAAAAAACCCCACCCTAACATGTTTTTCTCCTATTTTAACTTCCACCCTCAATCCCTACAATCACGTATAACTGAGTATAGGCAGAGTCTGCATCATCATCCTGAAAGGCAGGAGTGAATCAGACAGAACTAGATGGCCTACTCCAAGACATGCATACAGCAGACAGTATTCCTAAAATAAAATCTAAATCTGCCATTTTTTTCAAATTAATCTGTTTAATCTTTTCAGAGATTTAAGTGCAGAAGCTTTTCCTTATGTTGATTCATTGTGGTCTTCCTTCTCTATACCTTTGCTGAGTATGACATCCTGTTTAAGTTGTGCAGATGTTGTGCATCGTAAGGTTATACAGTAGATAATTTTCTGTTTTCCTGATGTTTCCTCTTACTTAATAATTCCTAAAATTGCATTTTGTTTTAACTGCTACTGGGCATGAAGAACAATAATCAAAGGGTTTAAATTGACTATTAATACTAATGACAGTTACAGGAATTGATGATTTTTTATCTGCAGTCGATGATTGTTTCTCTGCAGGGCTGTCCCTTCTTGCATTGCATATGCAGTACTTTGCAAATAGCTACTTTGAATTTCATCTGTCATTTCTTTGCCAAGTGATTCAGTATTGTGAGATCATTGTACAGGTCTTCAAAAGCAGCTCTAATTCTTCCTGTTCTGGTTAATTTTTTATCATCAGACTTTCTTCTTTTCAGTCATCATCCTCTTTTCTCAATGCTAAAAAAGGAAGTTCAGTGGGACGAAAACCTGACAGAGGTTGTTGGGAACTCTTCCATCTCTGTTGTGAATACTGACTGTTCATTTCTAATATGCTTCCTATCTGCTAACCAGTTATTAAGCCAGAAGAGACTCTTCACTCTCCTTCTGTGACAGTCAGGTCTAAGGCCCTTTGAAGGATGTTATCAGAAGGAAGGCTTTTGGAAATCCAACTACTCTTTGTAAATCAGTTGTATCTTGTAGGTGCTTTGTTTATTCTTTCAGAGAACTAATAATTTGTGAGACACGGCTTTTCTTGTTATAATACATGGAACAATTTTCTATTCATTTGATTCGTTAGACAAACTTCTGTTGTTACATCTGATACAGAGGTTGGGATTCCTCTTTTGCTGTTTCTTAAAATCCTGAGGGAGATTAAAAAAACCCTCTGTTACAACTGCAGACTTCCTCTGGCACAGAGCTTGATTTAACTGACAAAACTGGGTACGTTATATGTGTTCCTGTGTTCTAGACTAGTTTGGAGTGCAATGCAAGTTACAGGAAAGAGAGAATCAGAGATGCCTGAAGAATTACAAAACCACTGTTTTGTGGACTGAACATTACCAGAGGTCTCATGCTGCAAGGAGAAATTCTTCATTCAGAGCCATCTTAGTTCAAAGAGGAAACTGCACTCATCCTAATTGGGAGTCCTAGAAAGGCATAAGCAATGCAGCTTTATAGAAAACACAGAACCTTCACTAATTGCCATAATAAATAAAGAGAAACATAGCTTTTAGAAGACCGGTAAGAAGGACTTGTGATTACAAAAGTTAGCACAAAAGCAATATGTGAAGTTGCTATCCTGTGTTATCAGCATATTCAAAGAAAAGTGTCTTTCCTAGAAATGCCAACATGAAGTTCTTTCTTAGGGTTACTTCTTTTATTTCAGACCAGAAAAGTTAAGACCTTGGAACGCTATTTTTACAGACCCATGAAGGTCAGAGAGAGAGAGAGAGCTTTCCAGAGATACCACTGTAAGGAGGTCTGTTTGACTAGAGAAGTATAACCAGTCTTCAAGTAAACATCTTTTTTGAAGCTAGAAGTACTTACCGATAAGATATGGGATCGCATTATTTATTCAGGCGAGTACTTGTTATAACTCACATCGCATTCATTTTCAAAATAAATCCAAATAGCATTCCTCCTTTCAGGTAAGCATCAGAGCTTTTATAACGGCACTATCAATCTGAGGCAGAGAAGTCATGACTTCTATTTGGAGATCTATGGGAGTGAATGCATGGCTATCAGTACATAAATTTACCATTTCTGCTATTGGTCATACAAAGCAGAGGAAAATAGAAATTACATATAATATATAAGGTTTGTTTTGGATTTCCATATTTAGAGTATGGTCTTGCTTTCTGAGCAAGATATATCTTTCCAAGCTCATAACTGTGAAAAATTGCACAGTAGTTGATTTATGGACCTTAGTGTGATGGAAGGTAGAAAAGTGTAACTGTGCCTACCTGGAGGTTTCCTTTCTTCACTGATAAAAGTGCTCAGATCAGAATATTCTGGAAATGCTGTGTAGAAATACGGAGATTTATGTCATTATGGTGAAGTCTTATGCTCTATGGTACTAGAAATCTTTTTTTCCTTTTTCCTCAGTTCGCTTATTTGAAACAGTCTGTTACTTAGGAATGTAGCATTGAATTAACTTGGTTGTGAAAGTTTGCTGATATGGCTTGAAACTTCAGGGAATGAGATGGGGTATCACTTGTTTGATTTTGCCTTCTTGTTGCAGGGACAAATCTGTGCCAGTCTTAACAGACTTGTGATCTTTGCAAGAAATGGAAATTTCAACAGTTTACTGTGACTTAAGGTCACAAGGATGAGTATTTCTATTCTTTAACCCATGTATTGAAAAAACCTCAGGTATATTTGAGGCCCATTAAAAAGCCCTAGAATATTGTGATTATTTTTTTTTAAGTAGCTGAAATGTTGGCCCTAGAAGATCTATGAAACTTTCAAACATACTTAGATCTGCTTTCTCTGTTCCCATTTGCTCTACCTCAGGCCCGCAACTCAGCTGAGGCATTTTATGACAATGTCCAATTACGATGTGTTTGTGTTGTTGAAGTCTTTATTATATGGTTTGCATATATGGTATTTTTTTCCCTGGACTTTGACCATCCATCCTCACCCCATAATGCAGTATGTTAAGCTGTGGGTTTTGTTAGCCAGCATTAATGGTAGCCTGCTTTCAGTGTGTTTTTTATGACCACATTTGAAGTGTCAATAAAAAGTTATGAGTCCCACAAGATGAGGACATAAAAGATGCAATCCTCTACCTCCTGATCTTTTACCCACAGTATTATTTGAATCAAGGACACTATCATTATGTGCTGTAAAACCTAGTATTTTTAAAGAGTGTTTCCCAAAGTAATTCTGACAGATCATAGAATCATAGAATACCAGGTTGGAAGGGACCTCAAGGATCATCTGCTCCAATGATGGGACAGACGAAACCTTTTCACCTGGTCATCACCTACCAGAGATTTTTAAATAGCTATGTATGTTGTAACAAAATGATAAAAAGGGACTTACCACTATAGATACTAGAACAACTAACATGGCCATCTGGGCTCTAGATGAGCCACCTTCAGGAGTGTTTCAGCACAAACCCGTTGAAGAACTACCATGCTTACTAGAGATTACTGAAAAGCGATAGCTGTGCCTTGTGTATATGCTGCTACAACAGTCAGGAATGGATCTTAAGATAACACTGAAAGATTTATCTTGAAGGAATCTAGTTAAGGCAGTTTAAAATAGTCTTGGAACAAGATGCTAATTAAACATTGTAAAATTGGTATTTGAGCTCATTATACAGCCCTCTATTTTTTTTTAATTTGTTTTTTTCAATATAAATGTTAAATCCTGAGTATTTCGAGAACAGTACTAGGTGGTTTAATGGCCCTCATGTCCTTTCCCAAAGTACCAGCACTGAAAAATACCCTCCTTGCTCAACATTGTCCTAATGCTCCCCCTTTCCCCCTGTGAGTCTCCCTGTTTGGTTTTTTTTTTTCCTGTGAGTATCAGTATTAACTCTTCCCTTGCAGTCTCTTCTTTCTTAGGCTTCTTTTCTGCCCTCCAGTAAATATGACCTTGATCAGCATCCAACCAAGTAATTTCCAAAGAGACTTCTCTCAGCTTAGTCTTCAGAAACTTTTAACATCAGCTTCTGACCACAGCTTGTAGCCTGAAATCAGTCTAAAATCACTCTCCAGGCACTGTGGTAGTTAACCTCATTTCCCCCATATAATGAGAGTAAAAGGGGTCTTGGAGTGGGACTAGATATCCCTAGTGGGTGGAAACTTCACACTTAGCTCCAACTTGTAGTGTCTTGGAACCACAAGATGGGCCTTGTGTAAACACTTATCCTGAACCAAAATACCCTAGCCCTAGTCCTAGCCAGCAGGACTGCATAACTCTGGTTAAGATGCCCCCAGCTAGTCTCTGAGGCTTAGGCATAGGTATGTATGTGTTTGGATATGAATAGATAGATATAGCTCTCTATATAGGTATAGCTTTATACACGTATACATCTAAGTATATGCATATACTTCATCATAGGATAATGTTTGCACTTGGGATGCCTCTGGCCAGAGATCAAACGCATTAGGAAGGTCCTCACCAGGCTGAGGAAATAACTGGCTGTGAACCTTTTATGGTGGGCAAAATGTCCAAGAAATTCCCCATTCTTTCCTGGACCCTCTTTTCCCTATCTAAACTTTCTTACTTAGGGGGCTAGTTTGGCTCGTTTTCAGTTGCAGGTTCCTTGAAGCTCCTTCAGCAGGCAGTCACAGTTCCATGCTCATGCCCAAAATCAGCAGTTCGCTGTAGGATCAAAGCTGTCTGTTTCCCAAACTTTGAGAGATACATGCACACTGCTACGCTGACCATTACTGAAAGGAAATTAACTGTGAAGACTGGGTCTTCCTCAGAAGTTACCAGTTTTCAAGTATATAAATTCTTTGAGAAAAGTGGTTTTAAGCTGGAATGCTTTTGTAAGCAGTGTAATGCATACATTCGATAGGGACTGTGCAGGCAGAGCCAATATAGCTGATCTGTTGTGCTGTCAGTGTAACAGTATTTCATACAGTGGAGCAGCATGGATGCTACAGCTGGTGACTGCAGAAAAGTGTGAGATTTAAAATAGAGTGAAATGTTTGAGGTCCGGTAATGGGACCGAGTTCAGAAAAGTTAAGTCTGGTTAGATCAGATATTGTTATGTTGCTTGCTAAAAGGCTGGACAGGGTTTAAAATTCTTGGGTGGCAAAAAAACCCCACAACTGTGCATGTCTCAGAATTTTATTAGTTTGTTTTGGTTTAATCCTTCTGTCATACACTAGCTTAGTTTTCAAGTATGCTGTCTATTGCTATGCAGTGTGCCGGAGAGTTTTTCCTTGCGATTGCCAGGAAACCATTGGAAGATACTTCTTCCTTTCCTGTTGTTTGTTGTGCTGATTCTTAAAATATCCCATTCTGAAGAAATATATTTGTTATTCCCTGGATGCCCTAGAAATAGTCTGTTGGGGGGCTGGGCACTCTTAAGTGTTTCGGTACCTGTGTTTAAAGATCGGTCATGTACTTCCATCAGGAATGTCTTTGTGTTTGTAGAGTCATCCAGGCAATGTTTCCTATTTAAGAACTAAATAGCATTTCTTTAAAATACAAATTTGCAGTAATGGGACCTAAATACAGGACAATACAGCAACAGAATTAAGACTTTGCTTAATAAAAGCAACCTTCCTTGGTTGCTTTAGCCTCTCTGAAAGGTTTCATCCCTCTTACTTTTCTGACAAGACAGACGCTTCCTCTATTAATTGAAGCTTATCTGCAGACCCTTTTTAGTTTGCTTACGCTGAAGAAAATGTCTCAAAGTAAAAGCAGTGCTTTCCTCCTCTGCGATCCCTGAGCTAGAATAGAATGCTCCTGTCTGTTTACTCCTGTAAGAAAGGCTCTTTCTTTTTTTGTCTTTGCTGAGCACTCCTGGTGACTGCTGCACCCACTGAGGAGGAGGTGAAGGGATTACTTTACTTCCTCCCCAAGGTTCTTGGAGTAATGCTTCAGAGGCTGCTTACTTCAAAGTGGTGAACAGCGGTGCCTGATGGAGACGTGTATTCTTAATTCGTATCAGAACCATTCCTAAGAAGACTTAGAAGGATTTGTCTGGGATCAATGGACTTTATAATATGCTTCTCATTGACAGAAGAGTGAATTTTGTGCCTTTTCTTTTGTATTAGACATATAATGACTCAACAGGTATTTCAAGCTTTGTTCATAATATGCAATTTTTTTTTTTTTAGGACACTCGAAATGTATACCTTTAACTTTTAGTGTATCTTAGACAACAAAATGTTGAAGCAAGTGCAAAATCTCAGACTGGAAAAATAAAACAGAGTAATGTAAAATTAGAAAAAGTCTGAAGCACAAAAGATGTAAAACAATTTTTAATCTTGGTAAACTATCAGAGATGCAGGTGTTTTCCATGTCTTCTGAATATTGATAAATCATTTTAGCAACTGGGAACTCTCAGCTTCAGCCACTGTTTTGTTCCTCTATATTGCTTGGGACAGATTCAGTAAATGAGGTCATAAAAATTCATCCATTTTTGTCTGGCAACTCTTCAGAAACAGCAAGTCCACAATGACAAGGATACGTGAGGGAATCCCTGATCATTGATCCTACCCATTTAATTCACGTCATAATAAGCCATTTAGGAAACCTGTCTTGCACCCCCTGCATATTTATTTAGATTAGGCAGATAATGGTACAGTGCAGCTTATCACAGTAGATTCAGAATAATTGCACGACTGCTGTAAAAGTTTTGATTTCAGCCAGTGGGTCTCTAAATGGGAATTTCACCCAACAAGTAGTATTAAAACAAGGCAAAACAAAACAAACTTCCTTCTCCACCAGCAAAAGCCATCTAGGAACACAGATTTCTCACAAAATGGGAGTGATGATCTAATGGTAGTTTTTACAAAGGGACAGGAGATAAAACATACCCTAGAGGAACATTTAGATCCCTTTCAAAACCTCTAGAGAATATTTGTAATTTCAGTAGTATTTTCTGCTGTTGTTTGCTGTGAGCCGGCTGCACTCCTTCTAAATGGGAACAAACTCTGTCCCTTCTTATACATGTGCAGTACCTAAAGAAAGTGATGGCTCTATATAAAGTGTTTTCTTGAAAAGGTTTTTGGCTGCTGAGAGGCTTAGAAAGAAATGGCTGATGTACCATCACTGGTAACTTAGAGCTGTACTTTCAGGATGCAGTTTGCAAAAGCTCTTACTGAGGACCTCCATAAAACCAAAGATAATTCTGTACTGTTTTGAAAATCTGCCCTATACATGTGAGCTCTCCAGGTGCTACATGAGAATGTAGTTGAGCTGTCCTGTCCCCAGATAAAGCCCCACTGACCACTACTGATATGCCCATACTCTGTCATGGGGGCATTTGAGCATACTGCAGGCAGTGCAGAAACGGAAGTGGCCATAGCATCCAAGGACTGTCATAAAATTAAAAATGAACTCACGTGAAATCAACTCCATTTTCCTGTATTTAGTTCAGTTGTCTACTTCTGTCTATCAATAAAATGTGTTATCCCTTCATGAGAATATATTTCCACTGTAATTCCTTTAATTAAATGGTACTAGATAGGTACTGATACAGGATAAAAGCATTGCTAAATTAGACATTCAGGGGCACACACAGGTTCCAAAGAGCCCTGGGCAAAAGTTGAAATTGTGGTCTTTTCTAAATTGGGATTTATTATTAGTGTCGTCACACAAAGCTCACTGTTCCTGCTCAAAATATTGTGAACTGTCTTTCCTGCTTCCTCAGACTCATCTCCTGGGCAGCCCTGGCCTGTATTTTATGAGATAATTTTTTTTTTTTTTTTTTCCAGTTTTAAACTTCTCAGTATCCTTTTTCAAACTTGAAGTGTGGTCATTGCTGTAGAGACAGTGGAGTACATGGTTGAATGGTCGCTTGTGGTTTGATTTAGTAATAACTGGGAGGACAATGTGAGATCCATTTGTAAATTATAACAGCTTGAAATGCGTTGTATATAATGGCTTGGGAAATACAGCAGATGTATTGCCCAAGTTCAAGAGCAATTGATTAAAATACTATCAAGAGAGACATACTTACAAGAGTGCAGTAACTCTGAGTCAGTGCTTAAATTCTGTTTTCCTGACTGCTGGATCCAACTGTTGTCTCTCATTTTATATACGCATCATAAAAGCTACATGAATGTGTTGCTGTTTCTCCCAGCCTGGTGAAGCCTCATGCCCTGATCAGTGACACTAGATTTTATCAAGATACATATAATAAATGTGTTGCACAGTGAAAGGAGCGATCAGTAACTGTTGCATAGATTTCATAGAGGTGGCATCACTTCAGGTGACGATCAGCTCATTCATTTCATTGCTAGACTATGCTTCCTGCTTATTTTCTAATTCCTTCTCACACTACTTGAAGTCTTTTATCCCCTGCAGTATATATTGGGTTAAAATACTCTATTAATAAGTATTTAAGTATTTTATAAAAACACGAGCTTTATTGTTAATATTTTTCCCTCTGTTGCTGCTAGTTGACATATATTGCTCATTCTTTCTAGATCTGAGAACAGTCTAACTCTTAGGATTAGACACATGGGCTCCAGTACTCAAATGGGGTCCACAAAATGCAGAGGAGGTTCCCCAGAGCTTAGAAACCTGTTGCTTAATCACGAGACAAGTGTACTGACTGTGGACTGCCCATTGCCACCCATCTCACCTATCCTTCCTTTCTAAGTAAGGTCAAATTGATTGTGCAGTGAGTTAAGTACAGTATCTTACAGACCTCAGTGTTGGTAAAAACCCTGTCTGCAGATTCTGCTTGTCAGTGTCACTGCTTTTATATCCTTACCACCCCTGCAAGTATATGTTTCATTCTAAGCCTTACGTACTTCTCATGACTGCTAATTTTGTCTCTTTTATCATGTTATGTCATCTGTTTCTTTCGATGGCCTTTTTAAGGAGGGTGGAAATAAAGTTGCCTTTGCAGTCATGAGAACAATTAAAAAAAAACACTAATAAAAATAAGATTCAGCTACTGAATGCTGAGCGTAGCCAGTGAGTAATCTTTAAATGTCAAGATTTGGAAATTATGTTAGACATCGCAGCTCTTTATCTCATGCATGTGAATAGTATAGGCTGCAGGGGTGAGAACCAGGTGTGAGACAGCATAACTGCTGCGGGCCAAACAGGGAGTCGAGGGTTTCAAACTTGCCTCTGGAGCAGTCTAGTTCCTTACGTTAACTGATTGCCTAACAAATTTCGTAAACAGTTATCGCAGAAGGAACTGCAGCATACTTCTCTCTCACCTCTGCCCTCAAAGCAACAGAGTCATGCTCTCTGCTTTTTCTTTCTCCTCTTGACTAAGGAAGAGGCTGGAGGGGGCTCTTTCTCAGCCAGAATAATGTACAACTCACTTGTGAAGACAGTTTCCAGGGAAGTTGGATGTCAGGGATAAAACTTGAGCTCTCCCACCTCAAAGAAGCACTCAGTCTCCTAGGCAAGTGTATATAGGGGAACCAGAAACATCAGATGGGGTTTTACTTGAAGGAAAAGAGTGATCCCAAGTACATTTTTGAAAAGAAAGGGTTTCTTCTTCTTAGGAAATACTTTTGCCTTGTGTATCTCTGCAGAGATGTAGAGAGGGGTAGCACTTAAGGTATATATGGGTCTGCTTTGCTAATCGCAGGCTACTTTGAGGCTAGTTTCAGCACTGAGATTAATTGGACCCTCCATCAGTCTGGTTTGAGTATCTACTGCTGTGATATTACTGTAAGGAGCTGTGCCACCAATACCTGATTTCTTACTCAAGTCACACAGCCTCATGCTTTCTATAACCTGCAGGGTAGTGGGAGACAGGTGCTTGAATTGCAGTAGACGAAGAAAGTGGCTGAACCATCATCTCTTTAAACCATCCTGAGTATATCCTTGACTCAACTGAATCCAGAGTTTGAAATCCTTTTTTTTTTTAAACTGTTCTGGCTGACATGTGTATCCATAGCAAACTTAAGTCTATTGATGATAGATGTGCTGTTCTTTATTATTTTTTATGGATTACACTGAGATAATCTGTTCTTATCCAATGGCTGTAGACCGCAAATTGAAAATAGGTTAAACTACATTCAGCTACTGAAAAACAGGGAAAGCTGGCACTTCATGTTAGATTTTAAAAGTGTTGGTTAACACTGTACTTTGGTTGATTCTGATCCTGTATGTCAGAAGAACATCTAATGAATTCAGTTCTTTGTGGAAGGTAGGCAGAAAATTATCAACCTGATTTTTATGTTTGGATTTAGGTAAATGATGACTTCTTGGTATTCCCAAACCTGGAAAAAATCTGTGTATGTGCTAAAGGAAAATTTTAGGCACCTGGGAAGTTTTTAGATAGTAAAAGTAGATTCCTTGAGTAAACTTTCATCTGAGTTCAGGTCTTCAGGATTACATTCTTGACTATAGGGATCTCTGTTTTTACTGAGCCTGCTTTAAGTGCCTGATTTCCTTCTTTACTTCTCTTAGTTTTTTCCATTTGGACTGTCATGTTTTGAGCCCACCCAGGTGACAACAAAGCACCCCACAGCTGTTTGCTCACGCCTGCCCAATCCCCTGAAGGTTGGGGAGGAGAAAATGCAACCAAAAGCCTTGAGGATCGAGACAAAGGACAGGGAGGATTCACTCACCAGTTGTCACAGGCAAAAGACAGACTCAACTTGGGGAGAACAACATCGATTTAATTTAAACACCACCACCATCAAGGAGAATGAAAAATACAACCAGGTCTTAAAAACACCTTCCCCCCACCCCTCCGGTCTTCCTGGGCTCAGCTCTGCTCCCTCTTCCCCCCCAGCAGCGCAGGGGGCAGGGAATGGGGGTTACAGTCCGTCCGGCACAAGGTGTCTCCGCGGCTCCTTCCTCCTCAGGGAGAGGGGCCCTCGCAGCCCTCCCCTGCCCCACCGCGGGGTCCCTCTCCCGGCAGACAGCCCTCCACCCACCGCCCCAACGGGAGTCCTTCCCGCGGGGCCGCAGCTCCCCAGAACCCCCCAGCGCGGGTCCCTCCCGGGGCTGCCGCCCTCCCCCCGACGGGCGGCTCCAGCGCGGGCTGCCTCGGAGTCGCGGCTGCTCCGGGCCCGGTCCCTGCTCCTCCGGCCCGGGGCCCTCCGCAGGCTGCAGGCCAACCTCTGGGCCACCGCTGGGCTCCAGGGGCTGCAGGGGCTCAGCCGCCACCCCAGCGTGGGCCGCAGGGGAACCTCTGCTCCGGCACAGCTCCCCCTCTCCTTCCTCACTGACCTGGGTGTCCGCAAGGCTGTTTCTCTCACATCCCCCTTGTCTCTCCTGCTCACCAACAAAGACTCACAAAGGAAGAACTTGCCCAACAGGTTTTTCCCCTCTTAAATAGAGTTATTTGCAGAGGTGCTGATTGGCCTGGTCTTGGCCAGAGGCAGGTCCAATTTGAGCTGGGGGGGGCATGCTTGTAGAAGCCTCTCACAGGAGCCACCTCTGTAGCCTTCTCCCCCACTACCAAAACCTTGCCAGACACTAAAGCACCACAGGAGCAGCATAGATTTACCTACATAGGTACTTAATACCCAGGCTATACTGCTAATGGTGTTGCGTTCACTGCCGAACTAGGAAGGAGAATAGCTACCTTAGCACTTGGCTGGCTGTGATCTGGCACCAAGTTTAATTGGACAGCAGCAGCTCCTTGAATTAACCATTCCTACTGGCAGCACGCACCTGATTCCCTGCATGAGCAGCAGGGATGCGAGGGAAAAGATACCTGACACTATGGACAAAAAAATATTAAAAATCAAAGCATTGCTGCAGAAATGAGTGAAAGGAAAGCTTATTTTCTTTTTTTTTTTTTTTTTTTTTTTTTTCTCTCTCTCCTGAGTATTAACAGTGGGGATCAAACATCGGTTATATTTCAGAACGGCTAGCTGAGAAATACTTTCTATATTTTGACAATTTTTTGGCTAAGAGTTTGGAATTTGTATCTTCTGTCTTGAGAAATCTTGGAACAGAACAGTCTTATTTATAGTAAATACTGGCAGAATATTGGACATATAATGAAGAATTATGCTACTCTGAGTAACAAATAACTTGTCATACCGTTTCCCCTAGTCAATGCATGCATTTCAATAATGAATCAGTGAGTATTTAGTGGTATTTTTTGGAGTATTTTTCAACCAAGCAAGGAGAAATTATGGCGTAGATAGCTATGGCAGACCATCTCAAACTAATCACCAAAGAGCTATAAAAATGGGTTGGTGGGAGAATCCCTGTTCTTTAACCATTATGTTGCTGCTTGGCTGTGGAATGTAGGAAATGAAAAGAAAATTATTTTCAGCTTTACACCATGTATCTGCATGAAAAAGCTGGGTCATTCATTATGTTTAGTTGATTGCAGCTAAAAAGTGAAGCTCACAATCTCCTGTATGTCTGTTTGTGCCTGTGTTTGTGTGTAGGAGTTCTGAACCTGGTAAATTCAGAGAGGGATTTAAATGTACCTTAGTACATAATCTTAAAAGCTATCCATTCTTGTAGTATAGTAGCTGATAAACTCCTTATTCCACCTGTTTACTCTTCTCTTTTGCTGCAATATAGATTTTGTGTGATTTTGGTTTTCATTTAAACTGTTCCTCCTTTTTATTTTATTTTTACCCTCATCAGCCTGGTATCTTGGCTGTCTAGTGCTAAAAGAGAAGTGCTAAAAGAACCAGAACTGGAGAGGACCAGTTTCTTACGATTTTATGTCTCTTGGTTAATAATTGAATTATAAAGGTAGTCTTTTATCTCTGGATATGCATATATTCTGGTAATAGTATGCAGGCTGCCACACTTGACAGCAGCAATGGGCTGATAAGATTGTTGGCACCCTGAATGTTAATGCTAGGATCCTGGTCTCTGTTCAGCAGCTGCAGCTTTCAAAATTTGTAAGAGTGTAACTATCTCTGAGATTTCTATCTTCTCACATTTGGTCAAAATTGGGCTACTTAGTTCAAAAACTAAAAGGAGAGGAAACACAGAATGTGTTACATTGTTGCTCAGCCCTGTTTCCCTAGGAAACCAGGCTAAAACCACCCTGATAAAAGCTTTATCTTCTGCCAAAAAAAATCCCCTCCCAAGTTGTGTGCTGTAGACCCATGACATGGTTGAGGATACTCTGAAGCAGTTACTTTCAAGGAAGATAGTATGCCTAAGCACACGTGTGGCAACACCAAATACCTTCTGTTAGAAAGAATCTTTTCACCTGAGCAAGTGTAGATAGCAGTCATGAAACTATGGAGAGCCTTCTTGCCCAAAACTTCCCATGCTGTCTCCTATGGATGAGGGTTGGCATCTTGTTCCGTGCGTCTGTGAGGAGAAAAAGTAGATGAAAGAAGGGAGAAGAGGACTGCAGAAAGATAAAACGTTGTTTCTTCCCTGCCTTCTATTAAAGATACCGATAAGTCTTTTCTGCTGCCTGCACTCTGTCTCTCTGTTCAAAGCTTCATTTCTCTGCAGGTGTGCAGGGAACATTATGAAAATAATTGGAAGTACATTATGACAGGAATTGGAGGTATGATCTTCCTGTTGTATATTGCAGCAAGACAAAGCCTCGCTTGTAGAATTTAATGCATATATGATGAAGTGAAAGAAAGAATATTTGGCTAAATTGTCAAAGAGCTATCAAAACCCAGCATCCTGTAGAAATACATGGTTCAGAAAACAGCAACTTTTAAGAGTAGTCTCACCTGAAAAGTATATTATATACAAACTGTTATTGAATTGTTTAATAGCATGACTTCACACATCTCATAAAATAGTAAATTGTCAGGAACCTCCCCCATACCACTATTTCAATGATAAAAATTAAGCAGTCAGATCAGAATCTATTCACTAAGTACAACTAAATCAATAAATAAGAATAGCTTAATGTGAACAGTGCAAAATTTGAAGAATTTTGGCTTGGCAGACTTGTCAGAAACTTAAGTGTTTGCTAATTTGTTCTGTACGGTAAAATATTTAACGCATGTGACAAGGGAAAATATGTCAGCTCTGGACTATTCATGAATTACTGAACCTTTGGGGTAAGTACTGATCAGTCAAGTCTCTTAAAAATAACATACCTTGTATGTCCATTACACATAACAGGCAGCGTATACGTATACCAGCTTACTACTGTCACAGATGTGTGCAAACTAAAGGTTTAGTCAATAGAAAGCATCTGTATATTTTTAGATATACAGATAATGACTGCTTATATAGTTATTACTTATATAGTTATTATATAGTTATATAGTTATTATGTGTTACTTACATAGTTATTCCAAAGTGTTAAGTTCTGGAAATGACCTAGTACATGTAACTGAAAACTGTCTTAAATTGAATATAATCGTAAGAATAGATAATCATCTCATTTGTATTAGATGCTCAGAATGCAGTAAGTTATTTAAGGGTTAAGCATCAAGCCTGAAGTTAGTTACCTCAGCTCCCCCTGTAGTCACTGGAGGGAAAGAGGCATTTCCAGAGTGTGGGTCATCCCATGCTAAGTGTATGACTGAAGATAAGGAGTGTTTAAGAAAATTGTCATTAATCTTACATGTCTTTCACCTTCAGAGCAGCACTTGAGACACATGCTGATTTTTGTTGTGACATTTGCAGTATGTGACATACAAGTATGTTAAGACATGTTTAGGCAGCGGTGTAGGAACTGTGCCAGGTGTGGATTTTTTTTTCTACAGCATTTTGCAAATGGACCAAGGTTATGACAAGATACAGATTGGATATATCTTTCCCTCCAGTTTGCTTAGAGATACTTTGATTGGCTTATTGAGTTCTAAAAATCCTTTTTTCGCTATTATTATTTAATCAGGCTTAGTAATAGCAAATATATTCAATAGCACATTTACCATCTGAGGAGCAGACTCTGATTGCAGATTCCCAGAGTAATGTATCCAAGATATGATGCTATGACAACCGCCATTTTTATTTCATTGATTGAGCATAGTAATGAGGTCAAAATCATACATCTAAAACTGGTTCATTTAAGCTTCTAATGAGCTGTGTGATATGAAAGCTTTTTTCATGTTTTATACTATAGACACATACTGTGCAGTAGGAAAAATAGAGAAAAGCAAAGCATCTGAAAGAGGTGCATAATTTCTAAAGGCTACAGAAATAGCAAGATCATAGTAATATGTTTTGAATTTGTTAATCATTCTAATAACATACAGGAGATTTATGGTTTATTAAGGAGTTGCAGTGTAGTAATTTGAGGCAGCAATGCCCCAAGTGAAGGATTGCGACACTGAAACACATGTTTATGGAGTTTGTTGCTGCCCACAGGTTGCACTTTGTACGGTCAGGGGTCCACTGTGTGGAGACCTGTGGAGATGCGGGTCAGGAGAGCGATGCTGATTAGAATTGCAGTCTTAGTTAAGATGCGATTGAAGAAGTAGGAAGTACTCTTTGAAGGACAACTGAGAGCCGGAGGCTTCTAGTACCAGGGGAACAAAGCCATGGAAACTAGCTCTGTGCAACAGTCTCACATGCATGTTTTTATTCATTTATCTATCTGTGTTCTTATGCCATTTTAAATTATTTTTCAGTTCACTGTAAAATCATAGGCATTTACTTGTTTGTATCCATTAAGAGACAGCTGTGTTCGCGTACCAACTCCATATGTATGTGACTTTTCAGGTATATCACAGGACTGCATTCCTTTGGTTTGCAGTTTCTAATGGCATGCCATTTCTAATGGCATACCAGCTGTCCATATTGTAATATGTACACTTTAGACGGCAGTAGTTTGCAGTAGAACTACAGATGTGTGTTACTGTCTTAAGAGCTTATCTTAAAACAACCCTTCTTGTGGTGCCTTGCTTCAAACCACTGAATCTATGGGGTGGGAGACAGTCTCTGAAATTAATCACAGCTAAAACAGTTGCAATTTGGCTTTGTTGTATATTTCTATTATATAGAAAATATTTTTTAAAGATAAAGATACATTTTTTTTTTTAATTCCGCATTTTTTCATGCAATGTAGTGGCTGTTATATTATATATATATTATCCAGGAAGTCTGGTCTACTAGTCCCAGCATACTGATGGTTTCCTTCATGTCTTCCAAATCCCATAAGCATAGGACCAGAAATTAATTTTATTTAATTGACAGTAGTTTCTCTTTATCATAAAAGTAAGTACTGAACTTGCAGTCTTAATAGTTATAATAAGAATTATTAAAAAAAAACAAACAACCCCAAACCCTCAGGCTTGAGATTTCTCCAAGGTGTAACACTGTTAATCTTATATCTGCCTGTATTTGTCTATAATTAAAATTATTTCATAAGTTTTTAAACATAGTATTTTATTCTTTACTATCTTGTCTTCCTCTTGCTGTTTCTCTCTGTCCAAGGTTTTTTCCATCAGACAGACCTGACATTTTTCTTTCTCCGTAACTCATCTTTGTACTTTTTTTTCTTAAATGTATTTCAGGTAGATATTTTCAACATACGTTGTTTTCCTCTCAAATGCCAGTTGTAGTGTGGAGATCAAATTAAATACCATTTAAATTAGTTCATGTTGATAAATGAAGGACAACAACTTTTCCCTCACGTATTTTCATTGGATGATACACTGTAATGCAGAATATGCTAACAGTTTTGGCACTGTGATTCAAAACAGTTGCATTACATTCCCATCCTGAAACCTGTTTTTTACATTAAAAAAAATTCCCATTTAGTCAGCACCACATTGACTGGATTTAAATCTTCGAAGATGTCACCTGAAAGACTCCTCTTCCAGGGGAGAGCCAGACTGTCACTGCTGTTTGTGTTATACTTCTCTCTCACTGGTTTTTGTGGGACCACAAGTAACAAGGCACTGGAAGATTTCTGTCCTTAGGGAGCATATCAGCCATTATAACAGGATCAGTCTGTTTATTTCAGCTTTTTCCAGTGTTTTCTTCTCTGAGTTGAAGGTACCAGCCTGACCTGCCACAGAGGCCAAGCAGCAGTCATGCCCTCTCCTCAGGAGATGCTGCGTACAGGGCAAAGGAAAAGGGAGCAGCCAATACCATTGTGACAGAAAGCTACAAGACCAGAATAAGTCTCACAGTTTTGGTGGTGGCTCTCCCATTGCCCTTTTCTTTCTGTCTTTTTGAAAATTCTTAATATTTTAAGTTCATTCTTATCTATGTTCTTGGCTCTCCATGCCTGGAAAAGGAGACGGAAAACTGAGACCGTTTTGAGCCACCTTCCGTCCAGGCCTGAGAAGAGGCCCAGGATGAGTATGGATGAAGATGGTCGTGCTGGATATGGATGCAGATGGATGTGCTGAAGGAGCAGAGCTACTCAGGAGGCTCCCATGCATCAGCTACCTGCTTTCTTTTCCTTGCCTGCCTGATGCAAGGCTCTCCATCCCTGCCCATTATGTTTAGTGTTCTTCCTCATCCTCCACTTCTTTTACCCAGTCTTCCCACTCTTTTTTCTGCCATTTTCTTATGCATGGTTTCCGTTAATAAGCTATCTGTGTTGGCCCCGCACACCTTCCTTCCCTCCTACACCTCTCTCCAGTTTACCAGGTCCATGTCAGCTCTTCTGTAGACTTTCCACCCCAGTATGTGTTTCATTCCAAGCTGAAAGCTGGGCCCAAAGACGGATACTTGTTTGTTTTTTTTTTTTAGTGTCAGCCGTTGCTCATATTTCTGAGAGGCTGAGTGGTGAGAATGTGTACCCCAGGGGATCACAGGATCAATCATAGAATGGTTTGGGTTGGAAGGGACCATTAAAGGTCATCTAGTCCAACCCCCCCTTCAGTGACCCCGGACATCTTTAGCTGGATCAGGTTGCTCAAAGCCCCATCCCGCCTGACCTTGAATGTTTGCCACCCCTAGAATGGGGCTTCTACCACCTCTCTGGGCAGCCTGTTCCAGTGTTTGATCACCCTCATTGTAACAAATTTCTTCCTTGTGTCTAGTCTGAATCTACCCTCTCTTAGTTTAAAACCATTACTCCTCTCCTATAGCTACAGGCCCTACTATTGCCCTACTTAACCATGGTAGCCTTGAACCAAGGCGCATTCAGGCACTGAGGGATTTCTTGGAGCACCTAGTTGCCAAATGCATTTCCACAGTGTAGGCCGGGAGATAAGTCTTCTAGAAGAGTTTGTGTTTTGTTCCAAGTCAGTACTTTTTTTCTAGGAACCACAAAAAGCAGCTATGTTTACACATTTCAGTTTTCTGCTCCAGAGTGTGAAATGACAAGTTATCTGATGAGACTGGAGAAGGAATTCATAACGTTTTGGCAATGCAAATCTTTCCCTGCCTTTCCCTGTCTAATTTCAGTCTGGAATGGAATATCTGAAAAATTTTTGCATACTTAAACAACAAACCTCAACAGGATAACAAGTGAAAGATTTTTTGTTGTTGAAAAATTATTGGCAAAATGGGAAATTCCTGTAGGCAGGGAATGTCATAGAAAATTTTGAGAAATACAAATGCTGAAACTTCCCATCTTCTGTAAATACCTTCAAGGTTTTTCTTTTAGCAGTGTCTCTAGAAATAATGAGAAATAGTGCAGAAGATTAATGACAGTGCCATTATCATAATGCTGATTATAATTGGATACACATTATTATAGCTTCACACTGTGATTAGCTGTTCAGACTAGGATTATTGTAGGTTTAGAGGTTTTGAATTGTACAACGGCTTACCATGGTAGGTAGTTGCTTTCTGTGACAGATTTTTTTATAGCTATACCAAGATGTAACAGGGAAAAATGAAACAAAAAATGTTCTTCCTTTATGCAGACTGCACTAATTTGATATTCTGTTTATACACTTATAACAGTGTCAGAGAAGTAGATCAAGAAAAAAATCTTTTCTATCTTACATTTTAAAGACATCTGTAAAATTGCTGCATGCCAATTCCTTTTTAATAACACTATGTACAAGGCGTAACAAGACTATTACAAGGCTACTGTTAATGAATATTGCACCTTCCAGCTCCTTTGAATTTGCTTTTAACATGTGGATATGCCTATAAATTGGTACTACAAGAACGTTCCTGTGTTCTAAGAATTGCTGGAGAGAGAGAGAGGGAATGAGAGACACAGACAGATGGACAGGCAGGTGGCTCTAATATTGCACAGTTTGTGTTTGATAGTCACAAATCCTCCAGCATGGATCTGGGTTATAATTTTTTAGTGTATTCAGCATAATACAGAGTAGATACTGTTTAATACACATGGAAATGCTTTCTTTGTCCTTTTCTCAGATGGTTTCTTGTGGAATTTTAACTTAGTTATTCATAATCCACTGAGTTCTGTAGAAACGAGTATGTTTTCAGCTACTATCAATCTCTACCAGTTTGTCTTCAAATTCCTGTGTTTTTGAAGGGAAGTCCAAAAACCCAGCACAAAGTTTAATAGCCTCATTGAAAAACTAGTGCTGTACAATACAGATGCATCTCCGCCAAAGTGATACTTCATATGAAAAAGTATAGTAAGGTGGTAATTCTCTAGTGAGAAGATACCATGTTTCTCATGCAAAAACACTTTTAAATGAAAATACAATCCTTCACAGCGTTTTTGTTGTTAATAGTCTGTATTACTAGACTATGCTTCCTGGATAATCATGTCTACCACAGTCAGAACATCTTGCAGTCTCTTTTGTAAATATACTCAATCATATTTTAAAAATAATGAGCACATTTTGCCCACTTAGGGTTTTTATCCTTCTCGCTTAACCCATTCACCCATACTGTTTTCACTTCAACTTGCATGGGTATCTGGCAAAAGTATTCCAGACAGGGTGCATTACAAAATAGCAAAGGCTCTTTTCTCTTTCTTTTCTGGGTTTCTGCTCATATACTCCTAGGTTAGTACAGTACTCCTTTTTTTTTTTTTTGCTTCATCTTCTTGTTGGCACCTCCTAATCTTCTGGGCTGGATTTCATAATGTCTAATCTGAGTCACCTAAAAGGTGAGCATCCAGTCTAAAATAGTTGTTGAAGTGGAGTGAAAAAGAGAGGCATCTAGTGTGTGTGATTCATCCCACCTAAGATACCAATTTTAGTTCAGTATGAATCATAAACTAAGGATACTCTCCACTAACTGCAGAGAAATCTTCAATGACTAGGTTAGACTAGACATCTTTTAGATGTCTGAACTGAGTAGGTTGAATGTGATAGTCTGTGATCACTTGTACACAAAGATTTTTTCTTGCTTTTCCTGGTAACAAAGAGAGTTCCCTTGTGCAAGAAGGCGATAGATATGCTTGTGTAAAGTATAGTGCCAAGGAAAAAGCTATACAAGAGCCAGCATTGCCTTTATTCTTGCGTCTCTCTTCCCTTTTCACAAGGCCATGCAACACCAACCATGCTGGAATTAGCTGTTAGTCCACTGAAAGTGTGATTATTGTCAGATTTTAGAGTAGCGCACTGCTGCTCTAATAAAATGTGTTCTTTTGTCTATACGGTTTCCCTCCAAAATTACTGGTGGATTTAATCTAAAATGACAGCCTGCAAAGGGCTACGTGGGAGGATCATATACAGATATCTGAGCAAAACTGAGATGGCAGGCTTCTTACTATGAGAGCTGTGAAGAAGTATCAGAAAGAAGTTGTATTAGTAAAGTGGAAAGCGTAGTTAGAAACCTTATTGGTATGCATATTCTGAATAACTGAATTTGTTAGGAAGACTTTACAGCTAGAACTCTCAAATGTTTTTGCACCATTTCAAAATTTTCAGTCTTAGTGATGCCTTGTGTAGCAGAAAGAGTGATGAAGTTAAAGATTAGTTTTTCCTGAAGCTTTATATACTGTTACCAACCTCAGATATAGACTTTTAAACTTACATAATTGTTAGAGTGTTTAAAATGAAGTTTTAACATTGGTAAATATTGGATAAATTACTGACGTTTTTATTTTTTTATTCTTGGAGAGCTCATTCTTGTCTTTATGAGCCGGCAGTGTGCTTAAACATTGCCAGATGATTAACTAGCTTCCCAGTTGAAATCATCATTTGATAGTTAAATGCTGATACTATATTGATAACCAATTTTAACATGAAATGACCTTGCAGATTTTATAGATGAAACACCTTTCTTTGTACCTGATGATGGCATTATAAAGTATTGCTACTAAAAGCTGGAATATTTTAGAATTAGGAGGAGAGTAAGAGTTTTTAATCTTAATATTTGAAATATTCATTAGATGTAGCAAGAATTTCCTATTGACTAATCCCCAACCATAAACATTCTTCATAATATTTAAGGTGTGAAGACTTCACAGACTTTATGGTACACACCAACAGGAATTACAGAGGGCAAAGTTGAAGTGAGTGCCTATTTTTATATTGTGGGATGTATTATTACAGATAAAAACTTTAAGTACTGTGAGATTTGAATATAGTATAACATTCTTTCGGGCAATATGATGTACAGGTTATTGAAAAGTTGTACACATTCAAATGACTACATCTTAAATATTAGCCTTAGGAAGCTTGTAGTAAGGTAACTTTAGAAAAGGTATCAGTAGAATTCAAATTTTTAGTTGGTTTACTTGTCATTGCATTTGTTACCAGTTTTACCATTTACAAGTATCATCTTAGTTCTTGCATAGCAACCAGAAAAAGTCCTATTTATCTTGTAGTAGCAAGAGATAATTATGTGCTGATATTTTCCTTTAATCTGGGAAATGCTGTCATTCCAGATTAAAATGGTCTCTTATCTGTACTCTTCTAAATTTCCACAGGTTTGCAAATACTTGAAGACAAGTACACTGTTTAAAGAAACTGTAGCTATATTTCTTGAATCTCTTATGCTCAGAGGATGGCAGATCAAGACACCAAAGCTTCATGACTATTGCCTGTCAAACGAGCTGTGGGAACTGATGATGACTTTCTAACTGTAGCCATCTGCACTTGTGAAGTAAAACAAAACGAGCTTAAACCAGGAGCACTCAACCTTTCTAACTGGGTGCACAATGCTTATTATAGGGCAGTAGTGACTTCTGTTGATAAACACCCATTAGGTGAGCATCAGTAGAAAACGGGACAGAAGAAGGCTGAAGTGCTGGAGATGTCCTGATGGCCGTAAAACATGGTGAATTTTTTGATAAACTGAGTGTTTGCTTACATCCCCTTGGAGCAGGTGGTGTCAATTTTAGCTTTTAAGTTTGGTACCTGGATAAAGTAATTTCTTCTAACTTCCCAGCAGTTTTCAGATGCCAGCTTCTACTGCTAGACGTTTTTACATGGTGTCTTTTGCTGTTCACTCAAATAAACAGTGAAAAGGGTCATGCAAACCTTAGTCTTACTAGCATTTGTAAAACGTGATGGCATGAGTTTCAGCATGTGCTGTGCAAGGCCAATCGGATCTCTACCTGCTGGGCTTTCATGCCACTGCTGATCTCACAGTACCATTTCTTCACTGCTAGTGCTACAGGGTCACCTGGATTAAAGCTGATGTGAGCACTCCTGTCCTGATTGTAAGTACAGCTGTGAACACTGTACAAATGCTCTGTTCCCGGCCGTGGGTCATCAGCTTGTCTTTCGTAGTGCTACGGTGGGGAGAATTGCATTACTACATGGATAGTTGGTATTCATAGGATGTGATCATAAACTGTTCTCCAGTTTCTGCATCAGAAATGATTTATTTAATTTATTTAACGTTTCTGCAAGTTTAGAATTTTTCTTTTGTAACTGACCGTTGCCATGTCCAATTAAAAAGCCTTGCCCGTACCTGGGTTTCTTTTTTGTTGTGGGATTTTTGGGGGTTTTTTATTTCTTTTCAAACTACTAATTCCTTTTATGCTTAAAAAGAAGAACCAGTATATTTTATGTACTAGTGATCTCTATTATTGTTATTATTTTCATTTTAGACCATGTTCTTAACATTTATTATTCAATATTGCTGTTTCATGGAAATGTGAGAACACTTGTACTTTGAATAATCAGCTACTCAGTCATCACTCGTCTGACACACAGTAAAAGAACTTGACTCTGCCTTTTATGTGTCTTAATCCATTTGAGCCCTTGGATGAAGCTAGAACCTCTGTAAAGATGTGTTGCGTGTCTTTTTAGAAAGAAGGATATTTAAGTTCTGTTTGGACATCTTTTTTTTAGAGAGAAAAATGTAAATATAACCATTCAAATAGAATTACAAATTTGTTTGCTTAAAAAGCCTAAGTTTTGGATGTTTTGGATCATCTAGAGTGTCTGCCCAGTTGACAGAGAGTATTTTCAGGGGACCTGTTTGAGATAGTTTAATAACTAACAAATACTGTACCGATACAGAAAAATACAGAAACAAACGTATAAAGGAAAGTTCTGGACACTGATATTGGTGTAAATACACATAGTACTTGATTGTGCTTTGGAACAAGTGGATGAGCAGGGAAATTACTGGTAAGTATGATATGGAACTGGGGGACGCATGGAGAAATATAAAATAGTGGAGATCGTTCAGTGTGACTTTTGTGGAAGGAAGTTATGTCACTTTCTGCCAAAAGTCTTCTGAAAAAAGTAAAGGAACATATGGACCAAGGTGCATCTAGTTAATACAGTCTGCCTGGATTTTCATAAATCTTTCAGCAAAATTCCTTACCAAGTCTTTAATAAGAAATTAAGCTTCTGTGGAATCAGAGAAAGATCTTTCCAGAGCTCTATGTTTGAGGATAGGAAGGAAAGAATAATAATGAAATTAAAGACTAAAAATGGTCAATATTTGCAATAGGAGGATAGTGGAATTCCAGAGCCATTCATCCCCATATAGGGAGGTGATGAAGTTTTCTAGTGATACTGAACTCTTCAGTGTAGTATACTCAGAAGTGAACTCAGGTTTTAAGATACTGAGGAAGTAGATGATAAAACAGCAGATGAAATTCAGTAATGATAAATCCAAAGACAGGTGTGCTGGGGAAAATCAGTCTTACCTATTCCTATATAGGGATTGTCTCTAAACTGGCTGCTAAAACTGTGAAAATGTATTTTCAAGCTTGATATAAAACACTGGAGAGGGATGGCAGGTTTGATCATAGGTATTGAGCGGTGTGTCTGGGCAAGGAGATCTAACTAGACTAAGGCTTCAGTAAGAAAAAAGGAGTGACTAAAGATAAATAAGGTAAAAGTATATGAATTCATGCTGGGGTTGAGTAGAAAAATGATTATTCACTTCTCATAAGTATCATGGATCATTAAATTATCAGATAGCAGATATAAAATCAGGAAAAGGAAATATTTTTCATACAGTGCATAATGAATTAATGGATTTCATTTCCATAGGAAGTTCTGGAGTCCAAAAATAGACAGAGGATCAAAGAGTGACTGAATTCATGGAAGAAGTTTCCCACAAGGATTGTCAGACCCTACGATGCAAAGTTTACAAAGTCCTGAAAAAACACATTTCTGGGAAATGGGAGCGGATATTGTGAAGTCTTACTGTGGGATTGTTTTGCATTTAGTAGATCCATAATGATGGTTATATTCCCTATACTGTTTCAGACACAGGCTGCATTGAAGGATCTTTGTTCTGGCCCGGTACTCCTGCTCATACAGACTTACAGCCTTATCTAGCTGCTTGTATTCCATGCTTTTAAAAACTGTGATAACCCTTGGGTACTGGATGAGACCCAGGGTCCACCTGCCCCAATCTCTTGTGTCAAAGAAAGCTCAACAGGGAATACTTAGAAAAGGGTTTAAGGTTTGCACCAGCACAGTTACACTTCCATGCTGTTTGCCTGTGATCTGAGGCTTGGAGATTTTCTAAACAGGAGCTTTTTTCTTTTTTCTTTTTTTTAATATTACTGTTGGGTTTTCTTAATCTAAATGCACCCAGTAGTTTTTGAACTTACACTGTTGGCATCTATAACTTCCTGTTGCATTGAAGCTCAGCATCACTCAGATGCTGTGTGAAGTATCTTTTTCTCATTTTGGGTGAATGACCTGATAATTTCATTTGCTATCCCTCTGCTACTTGTACTATGGTGCATAGTTCTTCAGGCACAGTGTTTCCTATTCACCATCTCTATAATGGTATTGATTTTACATTTTTCTTTTCCAGTTAAGTGTCTGTGTTTATCTAATTGTATTGGGTCTGGCTGAGATGAGGTAAATTTCCCCCACAGCAGCCCTTAGAGTGCTGTACTTTCTGTTGGTAGGTAGAAAGATGTTGGTGACACACTAGTATTTTGGCTGCTGCTGAGTAGTTCTCACACAGGATCAAGGCTGTCTCTCTAACATTGCCACCTCACCAGTAGGCTGAGGGTCGGCAAGATCTTGGGAGGGGACACAGCCAGGACAGCTGATCCAAACTGACCAAAAGGATATTCCACACCATTTGATGTCTGCTCAGCAATAAAAGCTAAGAGAAAGGAGGAGGAGGCAGGGCGGCATTTGTTATTGCGATGTTTGTCTTCCAGAGCAACCGTTACATGTACTGAAGCCCTGCTTCCCAGGAAGCAGCTGGACATCCCTGCTGATGCAAAGTAGTGTGTAAATATTTTGTTTTCCTTTGCTTCTGTGTGCAGCCTTTGCTTTTGCTTTATTAAAGTGCCTTTATCTTGACCCATGAGGTTTTTTCCCTCTTATTTTCTCCCCTGTCCTGTCCTGTCCTGCTGAGGAGGGGGAGCTATAGAGCGGCTTGGTGGGCACCTAGCATCCAGCCAGGGTCAACCCAGCATACTAATCTCCTCTCAAACAGAAGCTGATCCATACCTTTGCTTATCTTTGCCATCTCCATCTTTGCTGTACATTCCCTAGTTCTTCTGTACCTGTAGAGGCACTTCAGACAGATCTTATGATGAGTTAATATTAAATACAGTTTTTGCAACACTAGTAACAAGGAGAAGTTTCACAATGCTTCTTGTATCACTTGCGGGTGGGCCCATGGGCTTCACTAGGAGCTCTTCCAAAGCAAAGTAACTAAGTGATGTAAACTAAGCAATGTAAAAATGCGGAGATGTCTTTCACTACTCTGGGCAGAGATAAACTGGTACATATACCATACATGCTGAGCTTTGCGTCAACACCAACAGAGGGGAATGCAGAAGCAGAATACAAATAGCTTAATTGTCTTCATGAAAACAAATATTTGGAAACACTTTTTGTTTCGATTTTTACCATTACTTCTGGTATATAATTATCATGATTTGAAATGTAAAATGCATGTACGGGTTGGAGGAGATAAGGGTCCAAGGAGTGTTCTCTTCTGTCATCACAGGGCAGTGTACTGGCCAGTCGTGGTTTCAGATTTTAGCGAGGTGCAAGTATAGCTGGGTTTTTTCATCCTATAAGCAAAAAGGCAATGGCTTCCAGTGCAGCTGAAGAAATTGATGAAGGAGGTCACAGAGGTCTAAGGGCTTAGTGAATGTAAGGCGTAGTGAAAAAACGTAGTCATTTTGATCTGTTAAAGAAAGGGTGAAGGATCTGTTGGGACCAAAGGACAGTGTTTTCCTAAAGGCTTCTTTGTTCCATATATGTGCCTTTACAGTAATAAATAAATTAATTTTTTATATTATAAAGGAAGGAAGCCAAGGTAAGATTTAAAATTTTAAATTGGTTATTTTGTGGCATACCATCACCAATTTAGTTTCAGCAAACTACTGTGAGTATTTTCATATAGGCATAGCATACTTGCTAAAAATGTACTCTAATTATATGCTAGGCTAAATTTTTGGTGGTTTTTTTTTCATAAATAATACTACTTATAGAAATTGTGTTGCTATATTACTGTAAAATTAAGTTGTTTTCTTTTATATTTGATTTACTGCATTTACTCAAACTGCCTGGGTACTGTTAAACAGGCAATTTAACAGGTATTTTTAGGTGGAATTTAAGCAAAAAGCTGGAGTGATTCCCAGTCGTCTTTGGTAAATGTGTACAAATGTTACTTTTTAAAGCATAAACTACAACTTAAAAAAAATCTTTTTAAAAAATATTTCAAACCTGGTATTTTATAGGTGTTGTCGGTTTAAATAATGTTTAACCAATGTAAATAATCTGTGAAAGGTGAGCAAGTAAAATGCAGGAAATCTAGTGTCAAGACTGATGCCCTATATTTGTATTTTTGTGTTATTTTCTATTCAATTATATGAAAGTGAACTTTTCTTGGAGCTTGTACTGATTTTCCAGGAACTTAGACTGCATTCTTTAAGAACCAATTACTCTGAAAGTATCAACGCATTGCACTGGTCCATCCCTTGCTGACCCTTCTACTTACTTTTACCTCAGACTCAATTTGACCTGAACAATACAAAATAGGTTTTATAACATGATTAAGAGGAAATGACATTGGGGGAGGATTATATTACCTGGAGTGGAACCAAGGTAATAAACACACTTCTGATATTTTTTCCTTTTTTTCTCCCATTAGCTTTCACTTCTTCATGATTTCTGTCTTCAGTTTCCAAAACAAAAAAAAGTCTCACAAAAATAAACCTAACAAGAACATCAAAAAAGCCCGTAACTGCAAGTTCAATTACTTTCACTATATACTACAGTAACAGTAGTTACTAGTTACAGTTAATGCTCTTAGGCAGTAGACAGTGATCTGCCAACATCTCTGTTGGTTTGACATAAGGCTGAGAACACAACTGTTACTTCAAGAAAGTGGAGGGAAATGAAAAACTTCCCTTTCATAATTTTGGTCACTGGGAATTCTATGGAAGGAATTTAACCTCTAAAAAACCCCTTGTTTGGGTTGGTTATATAAAAATAAATTAAGCAGTGATTTTCTTGAATTGCTTAGAGCTGTTGCAGATTTTCCTTTTTCCCAACTGCAAAGAAACACACTGAAACGGACATCGAACTTTGTGCACAGGGTTTCAAGCCATCACACTTAGCAAAATGGTGCAGCAAAATGCAGGGCCAAGATGGTGTCTTGATGGCTGGTCTGATAAGGTTAGGATGGCTTTGGTGTGTAGAAGATGCTCACAAACTGTTTGAAGACACTGAGTATTCCTACACTGCCTGTTCTTTCCTTCAGGACCTGGCAGTAGGCCTCGAAAGCACCTGCTAGCATCTGGAATGTAAGTGTAGTGAGTATAAGTAGAGAGCTTTTGTTTTAAGGATTACTATCGTCCACAGGTTCCCAATATTTCAATGTGTGTAGTACCGTGGTACAAATGGCACTAACCTAAAAACCAGATTCTGCACATACTTGTGCATATGTGCATTTTCATTTGCCAGGAGCAGTTCAATTTTATACTCTGCCTGCTAGCACGTGATTGAAAATTCAACAAAGATTGGATTCAGCTTCAGAATAAACATGTAAACATCTAAGTGTGAACTAGGGATCTAGTCTCCCCATATAGACAACATAGTTTTAGGCAAACCAGTCAACCTGGCCAGGAGCACTATTCAGCCCACATTAAAGTTAACACATTGAATATGATTCTCTTGGCTGTAATGGTCCCATTTGAGATGCCCTGCTGGTTTACAGGTGCTACTTGAGAGCGTTACAGGTGTCCTATCTGCCAGCCCCATTGAAGGGGTTTGGATGTGCTGTGAAACCTCAGACTGCACGAGCTGTGCAGGCAGCTAAATTAATCACAGCTGGTCAGCTGAGTAACTCTCATCCTAGGGTAAGTTGCAAATTTCTGGACCATTACTATTCGCTGAATATCTATCTCCATGTGCATACAGTTTTTTAACTAAAGCCAAAGCAATTTCTAATAATTGATTTCTGCCCCCCTATTGCTTTCCACAGAGAATAAATGATACACATGCTTAGTTTATGTTTGGTATAATTCAGTCTATGTGTATTATCAAAGCAAAAATTACTGCTGGTAGGGTGAGAGCACTGGAGCCCCTTATCCCACCTATGCTGGGCCATCTTCCCCATAGGACCAGGATGAAGATTAGCAGTTATTTGGAGAACGCTGCCTGTTTCATTCACAATGCCTATCCATAATACAAGTGCAGTGGGCTCATCGGGACTTACAGTATCCTAGTACCCTTGAATTGTATATTGGTGTAGTTTGGGTCTCTTGACAAAGAAAGAGCTTTTGTAAGGAGGAAAGCCCTATATATCCTTTGAGTAAAAGTATTTTAAACCAGTATTACCAGAATAAGTCAAGGTCATCAATAATCCTCTGCTTCTATCTGAAAAATTAACTGTGAGTATTTGGAAAAGCTATAAATGTTGATAAGCATCTAAACCTTGCTATATATAGCGTCTCATACAGAAAGGTACTACAATACAAATATCAGTGAGACACCATGAGCCATCATTAGTTTGTTCCGACTGATACTAATGATACTATTTTCATTTTTAAAGCTTTTTTTACAAGTGTCTGCTGTGAACTTAGGGGGAAACACAGTCTGCTTAAATATCTTCTTAACAATTTCCACTTGAGGAAGAAAAGGATTTCCAAATCCTGAAAAAGCATCTGGAAGCTCATAGCTCAAGCTAGAATGAAGTCAGGGTTATCCTCTGTCCTTTATTATGCAGCAGATCAGATTAGAGGATCACAAAGATCTTTATGGCTGTATAATCTATGATTAACATATTAATTTTTAACTGTGTGCTTTGGTCCAGTTCTTTGCAACAATGCGTGCAAGCATGGCTTTGTTTGGAGCAGGTGGAGCCAAAGCAAGGGGTAAATTAGGCAGATGTTGAAGTGCTTTGCAGGCTGGAGCTTGAGTCCTGACATCCTGAGTTCTCTGTCTTTCAGAGTGCTTGCAGTGAAATGTCTTCTGACATGGTGGTCTTCATTGTCTTCCACTTTATTTTAAAAAAAAAAAAAAAAAAGGTAAAATATTATGTTTATAGTAGTTGTTGCCTAAAGATATAAATTTGTTAATTAAGAAATGCATTAATGTAAGTTTTATTTAGATGGAATAATCTGCTTTTCTCTAGGCTTGTTTTTTTTAAAAAAATTACATCTTACATGTAGAAACATAGAACACAGGTTGGAAGGGACCTCAAGGATCATCTGGTCCAACCTTTCTTGGGAAAAGCACAGTCTAGACAAGATGGCCCAGCACCCTGTCCAGCCAAACGTCAGAAGTGATCGATGTTGGGGAATCTACCACTTCCCTGGGGAGATTATTCCAACGGCTGATGGCTCTCATTGTGAAAAGTTTTCTTCTTGTGTCCAATCGGAATCTCCTCAGGAATAACTTGTATCCATTACCCCTCATCTTTTCCGTGCAACTCCTTGTAAACAGGGAGTCTCTGTCCTCTTTGTAGCCACCCTTTAAATACTGAAACATGGTGATAAGGTCTGCCCCGAGCCTTCTTTTTTCAAGGCTGAATAAACCAAATTCTCTCAGCCTTTCCTCATACCGCAGGCTTCCCAGTCCTTTGATCATCTCTGTGGCCTTTCTTTGGACTCTCTCCAGCCTGTCCATGTCTTTTCTGTATAGCGGGGACCAAAACTGAACACAGGATTCCAGGTGTGGCCTGACAAGTGCTGAGTAGAGTGGGGTAATGACTTTGTCTTTGCTGGTGATGCCGTTGATACAACCCAGCATCCTGTTGGCTTTCTTTGCCACAGCAGGAGCATGTTGTTCACTCATACCGAGCTTGTTGTCCACCAGGACGTCCAGGTTCCTTTCCACAGGGCTGCTCTCCACCCAGGTAGATCCCAGCCTGTGCTGCACTCCTGGATTGTTTTCCCAGGCGCAAGACCTTATATTTGTCTTTGTTGAACTTTGTAAGGTTCTTGTTAGCCCACTTTTCCAGCCTGTCCAGGTCTTCCTGCAGGGTGGCTCTGCCTTCGGAAGTGTATCATTGGCAGACTTCGTCAGGGTACACTTGATTCCATCACCCAGACCAATTACGAAGATACTAAACAGCATTGGGCCCAATATCAACCCCTGTGGGACCCCACTTGTGATAGGTTGCCAGTTTGAAAAAGAGCTATTTACCACCACTCTCTGGGTGCAGCCTGTCAGCCAGTTCCCCACCCACTGCACGAATCACTTGTCTAGACCATAACACATCAGTTTCTCTAGGAGGAGGCTGTGGAGAACCGTATCGAAATCCTTGGAGAAATCCAGGTAGACGATGTCCGCTGCTTACCCACATCAACCGAGCAGGTTACTTTGTTGTAGAAGGCCATCAAGTTTGCCAAGCACGATGTGTCCTTGGGGGATCTGTGCTGACTTTTCCCAGTCATGTGATAGCTGCCAGGAGGATTTCTTCCATAACTTTTCCAGGGACTGAAGTAAGACTGATGGGCCTGTAATTTCCTGGGTTCTTCTTTAAGCCTTTCTCTTAGATGATGGTGACATTAGCCTTCTTCCTGTCTTCTGGGATGCCCCCTGATCTCCACGACTTCTCAAAGGTTACGGAGAGCAGCCTAGCAATGACATCAGCCAGCTCTTTTATCACCCTTGGTTGGATGTTGTCAGGACCCATTGATTTGTAGGGGTCAAACTCCTGTAATAGTTGACATACCAACCCTTCTTTCAGTGACTGTAGGTCTGTGTTGACATCAACCTGGATTTTTGTTCCCAAGGCCTGGGGCGCAACAGTGCTGGTTAAGGCAGAGCTGAAGAAATTGTTGAGAACCTCTGCCTTTTCAGTGTTGTTGGTGATGAATTTACCTCTCCTGTTTAACAGTGGGCCTATATTTTCCTTCCGTTCCCTTCATTTTCAGACAAAATACATATATCACCTGTAGAAATATTTTAAAAATTCAATTTTTCTTGTGGAGATACAGTAAGGTAATGTAAATGATGGAAAATTAACATTATCAACCTGAATTCTGTACTTCAGACTCTAAATTAAATCTATGAACAGTTACAACACAACTAGATAATACATCTTATGTTCCTAATAACCTGTTAAAGTTTTGAAAAGTAATAAAACTGAGGATATTAGTCAGATTGATATGATTTTTCATTAATTAATTAAACATCAACCGTAACATTGAATTCAAGTATACTGACCCCTGAAGAATGTGTCTTTCACAGTAGTAACATGACGTAGCTGGCTTACAAGGTGCGACTAATTCTCCAAATATGTATTGAAGTCATAACTTCCATCACAAAATGCCTGTGCTAGCTAAAATAATTAAATTTGTGGCAGTGTGGTACACCTTGAAAAGTATCAAGGAGAGAAATAGTAAATACATATGCCTGTAATAAAAAGGACCTACATCTTTCTGTAGAAAGGATTCATCTTTCCATATCTCATCCCTGCTCCCTTCAGTACTGCAGTTTACTTCTCTCTGAATGTTTCTATTACAAGCAGAGTTGCAAATGTAATTCATAGACAATGATATGATCAACAAATCTCTTTCCATTTGCAAAGTTTCTGTCAAGTTTTTTTTGTATTGATTTGTTATACATACATCCAGTACTTCCAATAATGTTTTTGCATGCTGTTGTCATCACTCTTCCAGAATCTCAGATGTGTTTGGTTTACTGGTTCTCAGGCAGTTTTCAGCTGCCAGTTTTTTTGGTTACCCAGATGCTATGCGTTCTGCTGGTAGGATAGCTATATCTGTTCCGTTTCACTGATGAAGTACACCCTTTCTGCCCGACTTCGTAATTTCTGCCATCCTAGAATTTCCTCATGGTTCTTTCTTTCTTCTCCATTGGTTTCCCTTCCTGCTATGCCTTTTCTTTCTCCCATACTCATTCCACTTCATCCCTTCTGTCTGCACTTCCACTTGCCACAGTCCCTTTCCCGAAACCTCGTTTTCCTCCTTGCTTGTTGCATAGTTTCTCTTCTGTGTACCTTTTTGCTCTCTGCATAATTATCAAGGTTTAAAGTGTTCTGCCACAGGCAGCTCTAGCTGTTGACCAAAACCCTGTTGACTAAGAACTAAATCAACAGATGACCAGCAAAAGAATGACCAGGATTTATATAGAAGTGTGGGTGATTCCAAATGGCTGGCTGATTTGGAAAACCACCCTGTGAGAGTCTTAAGACATCATGGCAATGAATAGTTTTGAGGTCCTGTTTCTCCTTGTATGAACAGGTTCTGTGTTTTGAGCTGGCGAGCTCAGATATATTTGTGTAAATGTCAGCTGAGATGTTATTTAGGACTATGTGCAGGCAGCGATGCGAAAAAGAAAGCATAGAAGCAGCAAGAGAATTTGTCCTGATCTCTGCATGCTTCTACCTTTTGGCAAAGTTGAACTTTTACAGTCTGGTGGTATGTTGATTTGCAATTCTTAGCGAGCGTACATTAGCTGTCCAATAGTCTACACCACAGTTACGCTTGCCAAGGGCACTTTTCAGCTTTTGAGTTGAATGACTAAATTCTCATACAATATAGTAGTGCATTTTGGAACAGTAGAAAGTGATGAATTAGAGTAATGCTGACTTCAAATTGTGAAAAACACTTGCAGGTATGCTACAAAATACTCTACACTGCATGCCTGAATCAGCCAGTAGTTACTGGGAACAATGACAGTTGTACAATAGTACACCTAAGAAACAATGGAATTACTTGTATTGTACGCCAGGTATTTGAGTTTGTAGCGTATGCCTTATTGGTGCTCCATCTTCCAGTCACAGTATTAAGTTCAAATGTACTGAATAGTAGGGGGTTGGTTGAAGGAGGTTGTCAGTGTTGTGAATGATGTATTAAGACCATAGTGGAAGCCTGAGGCTTCCAGTTGCTGTCACTTATATTTAAGTGTCTGCAAGTGAACTTTGTAAGAGTGGAATTGGACTCAGTTACCTCCACTCAGGTGTCTAATGCTATTTGAGATGTCCTGGCATATCTGAGGCAGGCATGTAGGGGTAGTGAATGTGACCCAGCCCAGATGGAGATTGGAGCAGTGGAGCCAGATTCATCCCTGTGTCTTCAAGAACACTGGGGGCAGAATTTGTTACCTGAGTGCCAGTTGAGGTAGCCTAGTGCATCCCACTGATGGGAAACTAATAAATACTAATGAAGCTTACAGGTCGTCCATAGCACCTGCATTGTATCTGTGTTGTATCATCTCTGTGCATGTGTTATGGCTTTAGATGCCTGTATTGAAGTAACCAATTCTGTACATAACTCTCTGTTTACAATGGTGGGAACTTGTTAATATTTAGACACCTAAATGTATATCAGTGAAGAACTGAGCGTATCTCACTTTCAGTACTGAGATTCTGTATCACTGAGAAAAATAGGGTGGCTTTTTGTCATCATGATGGGTAACACAGTAGTAATATGGATGATAGAGATCAATGCAGTAACAATATATAAATAAAGGCAGTTTAGGAAAAATATTCTTGTACAAAGGAGAAGTGATGAAGTTTGCAAGGGCTGTTTGATGAGTAGTAGATTCAGAGATAGAATGGAAACCATGCTTAAGTGGTTTCCTTTTAGCTTGTGCCTAATGCACTCGTCTTGCTTTCGCGTACCGTTTTGTAACATCTGTAGTGGAAATGTTCTGACCCCGTTATTAGAGAGGGCAGAGTTGAGGTTAATGTTGTTAAATCTTCTTTCTTTGATTTTTTAGAGACTTGGGGATATTTTAGTTCAGATTGTGACACTAGCAGGTGACCCTGACTGTGCATGAGCTGGTGGGTTAACCTTGGCCAGCAGCCAGATGCTCACCCTGGCCTCTTGCCACAGAGGCCACCCCTGCAGCCCCCCACATCTACAAAAACCTGGCCACCTACACCCTTTACAGTCAGAAACAGTAATTTTCTTTTTGTGCCAATGAAGAAAATACCCATTCTTCCCTTCTACTGGCTGCAGTTGGTTGAAGATCATTTGCTGGCCAGAATTAACCCTTTTCCTACTTACTGTTTTATCTCTACATATTCTTTGACCTTCCTCTTCTGAGGTGAGGAAGTCGTGTGAGTAAGTAGGCTTCGATGAGCTAAACAAAAGAGACAGGGAAATCAGAGAGACTGAGTGAGATCAGTGCTGACATACTATTTGGAAGAATAGAAGGAAAAAGGAGATCATCGTGACACCTGCTTCCCACATGTGCAGACTTAATCTCCTCTTTATACTGTCATGTGTTGTGCTGGCAGGACTCTTATCCCTAAAAGTACGTTCACTAGCCATTAGGAAGAGAAAGGGAAATTTGGGGTTCTCTCCTCTAATCACAGAGCAACAGAGGATCCTCACATGAGATACTGAAGCAGGTGCTGAAATAAAAAAAGGAGTTACAGAAAAATAGTATTTGTAAAGGAGTTTGTTAATAATGGATGAAACAAAGTCTCTTGTCTCTTTCTTAATATTTGTAGTTCTCCTCTGCCAGAAAGTAAAGGCCATTTCAAACCTTTATTCATTGATGGGTCTTAGAAGTACAGTATTTTTTTAAATCTGCTTCTTAATTAAAGCTATAATAACTATATCAAATTCTCAGGAACATAACAAGGAATATCCCTAATGCAAGTATGCTTGGGCCTTGCCTCACAGTATTGGGGGGAGTCATAAGTCAGGTTCAAATTGAGAGAAGAGTGTGGTGTTGCTCTATAAGTATTGATACCCCTACAACAGTGGAAAATTGTTATTAATGATCTCTTTCAAAAGAGCTCTAAGCTTTTGAATTTAAGATCTTGAACTTCAATCTTTTGAATAATAATAATAAAAACCTGACAAATTTTGAGCTTCTTTCCAAAATGTGAACACTAAAATTAACATTTCAGTAATGTAGTAAATGTCTTAATACATCCAAAAGTAGTATTTGCTGTCTTAGCTGCAGCATCACGCTTGAAGTATAAGTTTAGTTGGTAATTTACGCTTAATTTTAAGTCCTTCTCGACTTCATTAAATTCCATTGAATTTCTTCTGTCTTGTGAGTATAATCTGCATTACCTGCTTTGAGATGCAGCCTTGAATTTAGACTTCTGAAATTCACATTGTTCTGGATATTCCACATTACCAGGGAATCTAAGGTTTCTTTGTAGTTGGTGTATTTCTTCATTGTTTTATGTCTCCAACAACTTTGGGTTATCTACAAATGTTCTCTGTACTGATTTTTTAACTAGCAAACATTAGTTCTTATCCAGGAACTACTGGGATGATTTCTGATATAGCACTGTCATAAATACCTAGAAAAACAGCCAAGTTGAGGAAAACTAAAATAAATTATAGTGAAGTAGAAATAAATTATTTCTTTTTCCAAAGAAATAGATTTTCTCTATGTGTCATTTTGGTGTGTTTCTTTAAAAATATTCCTATATTTATGCACTTTGGCTGTGGAAGTACTTTGTATTTATGCAGAAAAAAATTATGAGAAAAAAATTAAAAACCATAAGACAAATTTGGATTTTTTTTAGTCAGCTGTTTAAAATTTGAAATTTCAGATACTTGAATATGTGTGCAACACTGAATATTAGAATAGTTTGCATGTCTAATCATCAACTTTACTGCATTAATTTATCTTGCTGAGAACAACAGTATGTTTTTGTACATGTGGGAAAAGGGATAAAAAGCTTCAATTTGCATCTAGAGGAAAAAACTACATGTGACTACAGCTATTGCTTTTTTGCTGGTGGTGCCTTAAAATATATATTTTTGATTATATCTTTCACTAGAGTATTTCAGCATCAGTCAGTTAGTCATTTATACCAGCTGAGCATATAGCCTATGGTCTGAGGTGATAGCTGGCATTTTTTCCATACTCTCAGAAATAATACAGGGAACAGTCATTTAGTTTTCACACAAGTAGGATTTTCCCATCAGTAGCTTTACAAGGTTGTCTGTTTATAATCCTTCGTCTCTTCTTGAACATAATTTTGCTCTTAACGCTGATGTTGAATCTTCTTGTAAGGATTGTCTTCATCTTTTGTTACAGGGGTTTTAAGTAGGGTAATAAAATCTAGTGATGTGGTCATTGTTGTATACTAAAAGCCTATAGTCAGACAACTTCTGCCAGAAGTGAAATTGGAAGCATTATCAATGATGATGTTTTGTAAGATAAGATGGGTTTAATTATGTTTTATAAGCACCGATGAGAAAGAAGCGTACTTGTTAACTACCATTCCATCCCATTTATTCACTACACTTCCTTCAATGTACCGTATATGTTTCACAGGAAGCTCTCCAAAGACAATATTTTGAAATTAATTATTGTTATGACTTAGTCTTTATGCATTTAAAAAAAATAGCACTGCAGAACATCCCTGGACTTCCCACGGGTGCAGTAGTGGGAGGTCTTTTGATGCAAGGAGGGTTGCAGGACAGCAAGTATGCAGCTTGCACTTTTTGCTGTTTACAAACCCTATAGAAAGAAGAGGATCGGTGAAACTATTGTTTAATGTGTTTGCTGGTCCATCTGAATTGTGTCCCATGAGGGTAATTCCCATGACTCCTTATCAGCAAGGAACTATTTTGTTGGATTTGTTTTTTGTGAATTGGTGATGCACTTCTTGATTTATTTTTTGTCCTTTTGCTCCTGAAAACACTAGGTCCATTAACTGTTTGGTGAATACCCTTGTTACCGTCTTTATGTTCTACATTCTACATTCTACAATGTACATTGTTCTAGACAAAAGGTCTGAAATCCTCAGATAATACAAAAAATTTTAGCAGTGATAAAAAGCTGCTCGGAACTACCAGTAAGTGAAAGCCTTGATTTTTCTTCTTACAGCTTGGTAAGTGGGTTCAATTGTAAATTCTGTCTTCACAAAATATTCCAAATGTATTAGTTTATACAGTGCTCTTCAGAAGTAGCTGCCTTTGCCAGCTCACATTGTTTTGGCTAAGGAGTAAGGGTGGCAAAGTAGCAGGGACGCAAAAAGAACACTTCTCACCAGACCTTAGATGTCCGCATCACAGGTGAACAGGGCAGTAACAGTAAATGCTGTTGAATGGAAAGAAATAAACACTTCTCAAACACTGTTAACCTGGTCAGCGTTAGGATGAGATGCCTACTTCTCTCCAATGACTAGAAAAAGTGCCTAGGATGAATTCCTTGGAGGTAGATGTCTATAGTATAAACATTGGGACAGATAAATTCCCATTCAGAACATCTGTCATTTTACACTGATGAAAACACAACACTTCATTAATGCTAACTGATATTTTGCATATAAATGGAGGCAAATATACATATGTAGCCTACATTTTTTTGCTATCATTTAAGGACATATTTTTCTTCTAACTAAAAATTCTATTTAAAGATGAGTGCTTCTGAAAATCAGTTTTCAGCTTGTTTATGGGAGGGTTGATTGAGTTGAGCAGATTCTGCATTTAATGACAAAATAAAGTAAAGTTGTAATATTTTAATTCCAATGTAAACCTACTTGGTGAAATATTTTAAATATGATTAGAATGCAGAAGGAAGACATTATTAAATGAAATGGAAATGTTTTAATGACACAGAAGCACTGGTTACTAAGTGACTGAGTATATTTAGGGAACTAAACCAAGATACAAGCTGTTTTTCAGGGTATGTAAAACATTACATGCTCCTTATTTTCAAACATTTATATATTGAGTTAAATGCAGTATGAGTGTAAACAAATCAGCAAAGTTTATATGACTTGCATTTGTGGAAACTTAAGGTTGTGTGTCAAGTATATACCAAGAAAATGACATATTTAACTTTGAATTTGAAAAAATATACCAGCAGACTGTGATTTTTCTAAATCACTTTTCTTTTTCAATACTTTTTTGAGAGAAAGGAGTGGTTTTGATATGGAATAATTTTAAATTAGCATATTTGCATCAAGTACAACAAATTATATTCCATGATACTATCTGATACTTAAAGAAAGTAGTAATAATACTCTTCAAACAGGGACTATGAACTGAAACAAGTTTTAGGAAAGCTATTACTCAGATTGGTAACGCCATTCATGTGTAGATAGTAGATACCAAAGAGGTCATGCTTTTGAGTAAGGTTAATTTAATAGACATGTCCAGCAATTTGCAGTTTCTTCAGTGAATTATTGAGTTTAATTTTGAGTTCTGAGCCAACAATTTCAAGAACAGCAATTTTTAAAATGTTTTCTGGGTAAGTATGAAGTTAGGTAAAGCCTCATATATATGAATGATCAAATGCTATTTATAGAATCACAGAATGGTTTAGGTCGGAAGGGACTGTAAAGGTCATCTAGTTCCAACCCCCCTGCCATGGGCAGAGACACCTTCCACTAGCCCAGGTTGCTCAAAGCCCCATCCAGCCTGTCCTTGAACACTGCCAGGGAGGGGGCAGCCACAGCTTCTCTGGGCAACCTGTGCCAGTGTCTCATCACCCTCACGGTAAAGAACTTCTTCCTTGCATCTAATTGAAATCTCCCCTCTTTCAGTTTGAAATCATTACACCTCGTCTCATCACTACACTGCCTGATAGAAAGTCCCTCCCCATCTTTCCCACAGGCCCCCTTTAAGTACTGGAAGGCTGCTGTAAGATCTCCCAGGAGCCTTCTCTTGCAGGCTGAACAACCCCAGCTTTCTCTGACTGTCCTCAAAGGGGAGGTGCTCCAGTCCTCTGTTCATCTTTATGGCCCTCCTCTAGAGCCGCTTGAGCAAGTCCATGTCTTTCTTGTGCTGGAGGCCCCACAGCTGGACATAGTACTCCAGGTGGGCGTCTCACCAGAGCAGAGTAGAGGGGGAGAATCACCTCTCTCGACCTGCTGACTACACTTATTTTGATGCAGTCCAGGATGTGATTATGTTTCTGGGCTGCGAGTGCACATTGCTGGCTCATATTCCATTTTTCGTCCATCAACAGCCCCAAGTCCTTCTCCGCAGGGCTACTCTCAATCCACTCATTGCCCAGCCTGTATTTGTGCTTGGGATTGCCCTGACCCGTGTGCAGGACCTTGCACTTGGCCTTGTTGAGCTTCATGAGGTTTGCACTGGCCCACCTATAAAGCCTGCCAGGGTCCCTCTGGATGGCCTCTCTTCCCTCCCGTGTGTCAACTTCACCAACAGCTTGGTGTTGGGGCAGACTTGCTGAGGATGCACTCAGTTCATGTTACCAACAAAGATGTTAAATAGTACTGACCCCTGAGGAACACCACTCGTCACTGGTCTCCCCTTGGACATTGAGCCACTGACTGTGACTGAGTGCAACCATCCGTCCAATTCCGGATCCACTGAGTGGTCCATCCATCAAATCTGTGTCTCTGCGGTTTAGAGACCAGGATGTCATGCGGAACAGCGTCAAATGCTTTGCAGAAGTCCAGGCAGCTGACATCAGTTACTCTTCCCTTGTTCACCAACGCTGTAACCCTATCGTAGGAGGCCACCAAATTTGTCAGGCATGATTTGCTCTTGGTGAAACTATGTTGGCTGTTGCAAATCACCTCCTTATTTTCCATGTGCCCTAGTGTAGTTTCCAGGAGGATCCGCTCCGTGATATTGCTGGGCACAGAGGTGAGACTGACTGGCCTGTAATTCCCCAGGTCTTCTTTTTTTTTTCCTTCGTAAAAATAGGGGTTATGTTTCCCCTTTTCCAGTCAGTGGGAACTTTGCCAGACTGCCACGACTTCTCAAATATGATGGATAGTGGCTTAGCCACTTTGTCTGCCAGTTCTGTCAGGACCCGTGGATGCATCTCATCAGGTCGCGTGGACTTGTGCACCTTCAGGTTCCATAGATGGTCTCAAACCTGACCCTCTCCTGTAGTGGGGTGGTTATTTAGTCTGCTAGTCCCTCTCTTTGCCTTCTGTGACTTGGGTGGTATGGCTGGAGCACTTGCCAGTGAAGACTGAGGCAAAAAAGTCATTGAGGACCTCAGCCTTCTCCATATCCCAGGTAACCAGGTCTCCTGTTTCCTTTTGGAGAGGGCCTGCGTTATCTCTAGTCTTCCTTTTGTCACTGACATGCATATGGAAGCTTTTCTTGTTACCTTTGATGTCCCTGGCCAGGTTTAATTCTGTCAGGGCCTTGACTTTCCTAAACTGATGCCTGGCTTTTTGGACAATTTCTCTGTATTCCTTCCAGGCTAGGTGTCCTTGTTTCCACCCTCTGTAGACTTCCTTTTTTTTGTTTGAGTTTGTCCAGGAGCTCCTTGTTCATCCATGCAGGCCTCCTGGCATTTTTGCCTGACTTCCTTTTCATTGGGATGCAGAGAATATTTGTAATATATCAAGAATAATCAGAACCCATACTGCAAGAAAAAAATGCATAGCTTCTCCCAGGCCTTCCTGCCTGTCCAGGATAATGAGTGTATGAACCAAAGGCCGTGGAGGTTATCAGAAGGATTCCGCAAAACCTCAGCACCTTGGATTTGGCTTGCTGCCCCTTGACTCATCAGAACTAGCTGCATATTTTAATTAAGGTTTGTTCGATGGCAAGAGGCCTTTCTGTGTGATGAAGAGAAAGTCTCAGTGTTACTTCTGTGGCAGGGTCTGCTTTGCTATCCAAATCATACTGAACTATTCATCTTTCAGGAGCTATTTCCAAGCCAAACATAACGGTTCTAGTGTTGACAGAGGCATTGGTTTTCTTGTCAGACAGTGACATGTCTGTTTTTGGAAAAAGGGGATAACAGATGAATGTGGAGTCTTCCTTCTCTACTTCTTTGGACCATCCTTGGCCTTCTGTTTGGTAGCTGACTAGGTTCTGGGTTGGGAAGGAGTATAGGTATCTAGCTCAAACCTGACATTAGTGGTTTGTATTTGGTTTTGTCTTTTTAGAATCACACAACAGCCCAGGTTTGAAGGGACCTTGAAAGACCACCTGATCCAACATTTGTAGTAGAATCCCAGATTGCTCCATTTGATCTCTGTAAACCTGCAGTACTGATTCTTATCAAAACCACTGCTACTGGCTGATATTTTCACACCACTTGTTGAAAAGACCCTGAGACTGCTTTCTAGGGCAGCATCCAGGATCTTTTCAGAGAGTCACAGAATCACAGAATGGTGATTTTCCACACCACAATGTGGAAGCATGGCTCTCTGAAGCCTATGGTACCCACGCTGGCCCAACACGAGTTGGTAGCATCATACAAGGTTGTGTAGCAGCACGTGGCCATACTACCTTGAACCTAAAGCCTTCCTTGGGTCAGTTTTGTGCCCCAGCTGATAAGCATTAGTTCTTCACTGTCAGTCTCACCAGGGAGATTGTTGCACTTGCAGCACTGCAGTAGTAAAAACGTGCTACTTCTGGCTCTGGACCTTGTATAACTACTATGGCAGTTGGCTTGCGCTGGACATTGCATTTTCCTTGATACTGGTACCTTCAGCTCATGCATGTCTGCAGCTTTTAGAGATCCCCTTATTTGTGGTATCCTCAAGCATTTATTTATTTATTTATCTGTCTGTCTATTTATTTATTTTGCATGTTGCCTTTACTGCTGATGGATGTGTCATCTTCTAAGCCACAATCATTTTCATTAACAATTATGTACTATAAACTGGCAATTATATAAATTGTAACAAAATAATTAGTTGCAAAATATAACTACACGTTTTAACTTCCTTTAAACAGCACTAGTGGATAGAGATATTGTTGTCTAATTTTAAATACAATGAGCTGAAGTCTAGAAAGTGCTTTGTCCAAGGTGACATGACTCTGCAGGTCTTTGACAGAACTATATCTAGGATCCAGTTAACCCAGGAAACAGTTATAATGCATCCCAGATGAGTTTTCTGCCTAAGTAAAAGAGCAGAGAAAACTCACAGATTGTAAATTCCTTAGTATATATATTTTAAAGTAGATAGAAAACCAAATTGTAGCTAACTATTCCTTTACAATGTACGAACTTTGACATGGGCAATAACATAATAGTCACAATTGGAAAGCTGTACAAGAGAAAACTGATTATTAAGCTTATGTTTACAATAAAAGTGCCAGATTATTATACAGCAAGAGAAAGTCTATAGGGTAAGTAATGGTCTCTAATAGTCTGGTTTGGTATGATTAATGTGACATTCTGTTTAGTTTAATAACTATATTATGCTCTGTACATTGTTTTGGGGACTATTTGCATAGATGATGTAAAATGCAAAACAGTTTCATATGAAAGTAGCTTTCAGAGATTATTCAGGTCCTCTTTCTTACATATTTTATTTCTTTTTTCTGTGCTTTTATATATCACATAAGAATAAATTTGCTCACATTTGACAGTATAGTGTATCATTATACAATCCAAATATTTCTGTAAAACAGATTACAGAATAATAATCAAAAGATTAAAAACATTATTTTTTGTGGTGAATAAACTATGAATAAGAAAGGTGCATTGATTAAGTTGCAAATTGAACAATTATTTTAGCTTATGAAAAATACAAGGGTTTATCAGTATTGTTTACCTAGAAATCATTGTGGAACACTTATGCCTGCTAAACAGAAAGTTCCCTAAATCCTTAGTACAAATAAAAATATTCAGCCACAAAACTGTATGGGAACTGAAATTAAAAGGCTGGTGCTCTCTGATGGAAGAGAAATTTATAGAATATTAAATATATGTTTACTTTTAATTTTCTTTCTTGGTTATGTCATTAATGAAGAGAACACAAACAATATTTTCTTTATGCAGTCTTGGGTAGTGAATAAAAAATGTGCCTGCTTTGGAGCCTGCCTCTCCCCCAGCACCAATAAAAGACTGAACATTTTTTATGTAGTTACTGTGGTTTTCAGTCAGATGTGCTTCCTAATAATCATTTGCATGTAGCTATGCATTTTCTCACTTGGTATGTTTGAAGGTTTCTAGGCATGGATCTTGTTTACATATGGCCTGACAATAAATTGGTTTAAGGAAGGAAAGGGGCATCTGATATCATTGATAAAAGCTTGTTGGTTTTATTAACAGCTGAATACTTCAGCTGCTTCGGATGAATGCTGCCTTAATTCTCAGGCCATTTTACTGAAATGAATAGGCTTTCCTCCTGAAAGAAGATGACAAATACGTTTAGAAGGCAGACCTTAATTTTGCCTGATAAGATGAAAATGTATCATATATTTTATACTTATTACTCTAATTCTCCAAATGTTTTGTGAAATAGCAATAAACCATACATCTTTTAAGAGATTTTACTGGTGCATATATATGCTTTGCATGTATATTTGTGCAATTAGCTGCTGGCAGTGGGCAGTAAAATGGCTATTACGTACTCTGCTTTCCATATGGGAATGAATTTCAGAATTAAATTTAGCTTATTGCAGAGGAAATGTGCTCATCCACCGGCAGAAGAATGTCATCTGTACCAATGACTGTCTGCTCCTCAGGAGAGCCAGGGCACTGGTAGGGCTGGCACTGGTGCCTGGCAGGTGCTGGCATGGCAGCCAGCAGCAACAACTGGGAAGTGCAGAAACACTGGAAGGAGGAAAAGGGTGGTTCAGGCAACACAGGAACAGTATTTATTCCCATCAAAGTAGAGTGTGTGAGTGTGTGTATATGAACTTAGCATGGGTTTTGAAAAATTATTTTTCTTCTGAGATCACACATGAGAAGAGTTAAAACATACTTGACCCCGAGAAGAAAGGAGAAGAGAGTCCATTTAGTTGATACTGATCTACAAAAGAACTAGAAAATGGACTTTAAGGACAGGGAGCAGAACCTGCCAGCATGTCTGCATCCAGCCTCTGTTATTATACAGGTCTCTGATTCAGTGGCACTTAGAAAAACCCATTCACTTGCCTTAATATTGAGTCTTGGCCTTCAAAAGATTTTATGCCTTTTTCTAAAGCTACTACACTCTGGTTTGTCAAAAACAGAGTGCCCTTAATTTATGACAGTAACTCCTAAAAAACTTTCCTCCATTAGGAGTCCTGAAGCCACTAACCTGAGCTGCTACTCCCACTAAATTGAAGGAACTGCATTGCTCTAAATCCCCCATCTTCTTCTTAGAGGAATGCATTTGGAATAGGAAAATGTATGGGGTTTTTTTGATACTGTTCTAAAGTTTAAGCTACTTCTGCAGAAATTCCACATTGAAAAAAAACCTATCACAATACTGAACATAGGTGATAAAAAGCACATCAGAAATTATGTACAGCTCTAACAATGGGGTTACCATCATTTTTTAGCCTTATGTAATAAACTTTGTAGTGGTGTTACTTTTTTATGAGTTGAGCATTTGTAATGACAGGACTGACAATGTTTGTCAACAGAAATCCTGTTGATACATCCAGCCAGACATAAGGCTGAATTGTTCAGAGGATTAGAAATGGGATAAAGAACAGTAAGTTTTCTATTCCTAATTCAGGAATGTTGCGTTATTAGTACCAGTAATTGGTATTGTAGGGTTTGGTGTTGCAGCTAATTTGCAGTAGAGGCTATTTTTTATAAAAAAAAATTCATATCACAACTCATAAGTTTCTCAGCTGAGATCATTAAATCATGGGACTGTAAAGCTCGGATTGACTTGAAGAGATCATCTAATTCATCACCTATACTGAAAGCAGGATCAAGTACATCCATATGTGACAGATGCTGGTGTATATTCTGTTCTTAAAGTGGGAAAGATTTTCCTGAGATCAGACATAAATCTTCTTTGCTGCAAATTAAGATAATCTCTTCTTATCCACCGTGGCCACAAGGAACAATTGATCGCTGTGTTTTCTATGCCAACTTCTGCCTACTTCAGTCAAAAACCTCTCCCCTTGCCCCTTCCCGCTGCCACTTCCTCTTGGCTGCACCTCATGAGCTCCTTTCAGCTTTCCTTCATTAAAATTACATGTTTTAGTGTTTTGCCCCAAAACACTGACAGTTCTCTGGAAAAGGTCCACTAGCGCTAAGCAGAAGAAAGTAAATACTTCCAGTGCCTCGTATGAAATATTTGTTAACAAAGCCAGAGCAATACTGCTTTTTTTCTGCAGCAGTGTCATGAACAGTTAGTGATGACTCACATACGCTTAGGGATCCATTATAAACCCCCAGACCCTTTCTATCGTACTGCTGAGTTTCCAGGCTGTTGTCATTTTGGTATTGTATTTGACCCGTAAGTATCACACTTGAGAAAGACTACGTCAGTAGATTTCTTTGGCTCTCCAGTTTCACGTGAGATTCTGGTTGTCTGCGTAATTATTTAGAAACTTCCCCAGAGTCATGCTGTGCACTGTGAGTGCTGTAAGCAAAGTCTCTTCTGTACCACTCTACAGACGCTGGATGAAGCTGGGGGCAGGACAAACTTTTGTAGAGTTACAGTTGCCCATTGTCACACAGGTCATTAAAGAAACATAAGCAGAATTTCTTGTGGTTTTCAACATGTTTTGCACCGTGTGGGGCGCACCTCACGTGTCCCATGTAGATGTTAGATCTGTTTCAGATGTCCTGTGTTTTCTGCCTGGCTTGCAACTGCAAGGTTTGGTGGTCCATCAGGGTGGGATGCTCCCAAAAGATCTGTGTCATATCTCTGAGCCTCATGTCAGGAGACTTACACGTGCCTGGATACCTCTCTGTCTTATTCCCCATGGCTTTTCAGATGTTACCGTAGACTATTGCCTAATTCGTTCTTTTGCCTCTGACCTATTTCAAAACCAAATCTTTGGTATGACCCAACTTTTGATTTCTCTACATACAAGTATGTAAAATTTTCCTGTAGGCTCTTCTGACTGGATTTCTTTGGACCTAGCTGTAGTCTTCCTTACTGTTTTGGGAGATTTGGCATGTTTTCTTATTTTCCTCGGAAGTGGACAGACAAAGAATCCTCTGTCCCAGGTTTCTTTTCTTATGCCTTTTATTAAGATCCATCAGTGTTTTCTGAAGACATTATTCCATTAATTTGTTAGAGTCACATTAATTCAAACTAAAACCAATTTGGTCTAGCAGTTACAAATACACTTTTTATTTTTATCTCCTCAGCTGTAAAGGGAAATCATTGTTGTGTCCAAAACATGACAGTAAGCTAACTGGAATATTGTCAAACTGCGATGTCAATACATACGGTCATGCATAAGAAAAAGATTGGAATTGTTGATATTATATAAATTTCTATTTTTCTGACTTTAATTTTTCTTTACCTTTACAAAGGATCAAGTGCTTTCAGAAGAGCTTCTTTCAAGCTACATATAAGCTCTGTGTAACGACAGCAAAGTTGATAAGGATAATTTTAGAAATAAAGCTGAGTGGTTCAGTTTTTGCAATGAAAGAGATGTGTAACTTCAATAAATGAGAACATTTATATTTGGCTTGTGGGAAGAATTATTTGATTTAGTTGAGGCAGTTGTTGCTGATCTTACAGTTTCATTTTTTAATATAAATTGAAACATTTCCAGTAATGACATATATGTTGATATTAAACCTTTTGCTGAAGATAGTAATCGTATTGATATAAATGCATTGCACAAGGGTAGTAACACTTGGAAGTAGTGTATTTTATGTTAATCCAAAATGGATAGCTAGAAATAAGTTGAAAATCTTTCTTGGGTATCATTTTTCAACATTATTTGAAATAATGGGGATTGTTTGAACCTTTTTTATCAGTATGGCTCCAGAATATATGCATTCATTTTAATTCCCTTTGAAGATGATTGCCACAGGAAATTAGTCTTTATTATTGCGTTGGCCTTACGCAGCAGAATAAAGCTTGAAAAAACAAAGTTCAAAAAAGGAAAAAAGTGCTTTGCTTACTTAATTTTTTCTCTGTTTTTTTTTTTTTTTTTTTTTAACAATGGAAATCATTGGTTAACTACTGGTTAAATAGCTTTCTTCTCACTTAGCCGTGTTTCTAAATTATGTTTGAGATTAAATGAACTAGCTGTAGATTGGGTAGATACTGCTGAGACTTGGAAGTTGGAGATGGATTCTTTTAAACATTTAAATGAACTCCTATTTTTGAACCTGAGAAATCTTTGTCAAACAGTAGGATTTGCCATCCACATAAAGAAATTTTTACCTTCCCAAATAATTTTCTTGTGCATTCAAGAGTTAAACCTCCATGTAAATGAAGAAAACAAAAAATCAGAGGAATATCTGAATGAAAAATCATATTTGCTCCTTGGTATGTTTTAACCAATGGCTGAATTTTATTTGCAGTATCTGTATCATTTCTGCTGAAAAATAGATGTTTGCAGACATTTTAAAGCCCCTGTGCAACAGACACAAACCAACACGTCTAGATTGTTGTAAATCAGCAAATTCTGAGGACTTTTCCACAATGTGTCAAGGAAGCTTTCATGAAAAAAAGAAGGAGACCAGATGTAGTTCAAAGGACAATCTCTGACTGCCTTGGCAGGCTCCAGTCCTGATTTGAACTCTGTGAGCTGCAGTGGAAGGGTGTGATTTATGGCTGATGAAAATGGGCTAATGCTGCTGTACCCAGAGGTTTCCAACAATCATTCTGTCTGGAGATAGTGGACTGTGCGGGCAGACAGTTGCTGTCAGCAGTGGGGTAGAGAGCCTCTGGGATGTGTCTTGTCCTGATGGAGAGTTAGGCAGCCTTGCAGGCTGTTTTCAAGTTGCTGGGTCCACCCTTGCCCCCCTGTCATTTACTTAGGCTAGCGTTTATTCATTTGTTTCCAGTGGCTGGCAAAATCCTTACAAAATATCTAAAGCTGTATATGGGAAAGGAAAAAAGTAACTTCCTAAAAGCCCCACTATATCATGGCCTTATAGAACCTTTACTCTGGTTCTAGTGCTGAAGCAACTATTCAGTTTTACACAGAAAATAAAACCTCTTTTTACAGCAATGGTAATTACTCATTTTAGGTATGGGTGCCTCAGCTATACGTCCTTCATGTGAGATTGTGTCATAGAGAATATGTTTTAACAAAGATACTTCAATAGTAAAGTGTTCTTTCTGGTGTTTACTATTGGTTTAGGTTTCAGATGAAAGTTAGAAAATTAAGTTTCTCTTTGCCATAACGTGAATATTTTTGTGATGAATCTTTAACATACTAGCCTCTGGCAGGTAATGCAGTTGCCTGAAGGAAATGTAAAAGCTTTTTAAAGTACAGTGTTATGAGTAGATGGTTTGCAGTATCCCAGTTTCCCTTTTAAGACTGACTCAGAAATGTACAATGTTCAGTCATTATGCACAAGAATATGTGCTAATTTACCTCTAAAGCAGATGAGGTTATATAGAACGCGTTAAGCAAAAAAATCAGACAGACAACTAGGAACTTCGTAGAAGCATTTGGGACAGAGAGTTAAAACATGAAGAACAAAGAAAAAGCAATCTTCTCTTAATAGAAACAAACTTGATTAGTCTGAAACTAAGCTTTGTTCAGTGAGTTGCGATCATGGTTTGAGCCCACCCAGCTGGCAATAAAGCACCCCACAGCTGTTTGCTCACCCCTACCCCGTCCCCTGAGGGATGGGGAGGAGAAAATACAACCAACAGGCTTGAGGATTGAGTCAAAGGACAGGGAGGGCTCACTCACCAGTTATGATCACGGGCAAAGACAGACTCAACTTGGGGAGAACAACATCAATTTAATGAAAAACCACCACCATTAGGGATAAGAAGAAATACAACCAGGTCTTAAATACAACACACTTCCCCCCACCCCTCCGGTCTTCCCGGGCTCAGCTCTGCTCCCTCTTCCCCCCCAGCAGCGCAGGGGGCAGGGAATGGGGGTTACAGTCCGTCCGGCACAAGGTGTCTCCGCTGCTCCTTCCTCCTCAGGGAGAGGGGCCCTCGCAGCCCTCCCCTGCCCCACCGCGGGGTCCCTCTCCCGGCAGACAGCCCTCCACCCACCGCCCCAACGGGAGTCCTTCCCGCGGGGCCGCAGCTCCCCAGAACCCCCCAGCGCGGGTCCCTCCCGGGGCTGCCGCCCTCCCCCCGACGGGCGGCTCCAGCGCGGGCTGCCTCGGAGTCGCGGCTGCTCCGGGCCCGGTCCCTGCTCCTCCGGCCCGGGGCCCTCCGCAGGCTGCAGGCCAACCTCTGGGCCACCGCTGGGCTCCGGGGGCTGCAGGGGCTCAGCCGCCACCCCAGCGTGGGCCGCAGGGGAACTTTTCCTCTGCCACACCTCTCCCTCTACTAAAACCCAGTCAGACACCAAACCACCACAGCTCCAAATAACACTAACAAAAATTTCATTAGGTTTCCAATTTTAATACAATTACCTGTACATTGAAAATTAGAAGTTGATGAATGTGATCTCTCTGTCCGTGGGGATGAGGATGATTTGTGAACAGCTATTTGAATTATCCAAACTGTAAATTTTCAGCTAATGGCAAACTCCAGCCACCGGCTAGGAAAGGAATATAGCAAGATGGAGAAGGGCTTGCAGAAAAATGGGTTAGGCAACATGGCAATGCAGGGCAGGGAAGAGACTGGGGTATTCAGTGCCTTCCTTGTGCTGCGTCTGTGCTGGCAAGGCTGATCTCAGGTCTGTCAGGCAGAGCAGCAAAGTTTTGGGTTAAAGATATTGACACCAGAGAGCAGGATCAAGTTAAGGACTTTTCAGGTGAGCTGGACAGGCACAAATCCATGGTGGGCAGCTGGCTGATGTTATTGTGAGGTTGCTGTATTTCTGAAAGGTTATAGCAACTGGAGGACATCCCCATGAGAGAAAGGCAAATGTTATCACCATTAAAAAAAAAAAAATAGGAAAGAGGATCTGGGGAGCTATACACCAATCAATTTCACCTCAGTCCCTGGCAAAAAATAGGGAGCAAGCTGTTGTGGAAACCATTTACAGATACATGAAGACAGTAAGATGATTGGGAGCAGCTGGCATGGATTTGCCAAGCAAAAATCGCATTGGATTAGCCTGATTGCCTTGTATGATGAAATGGCTCTTTCTGTGTACAAGAAGAGAGCAATGGTTGCCATTTACCTTAACTTTAGCAAGCGGTCTAAGCAGTATGCCAGTAGCCAAATCAGGGTAGTGTGGACTAGAGGGTTAGACTTTGGGGTGGGGGGGGGAAATTGCCTGAACCATCAGGCTGCAAAGGCTGTGATTAGCAGTACCAAGCCTCCTGTCAGTGCCTGAGGGATGTTTCTTGGTGCTGAGGCTGGGGGTGATGCTGTCCTCATTGGCAGCTGGGTGATGGGATAGCATCTGTGGCCGACACCGAAGTGGAGGGAAGGCAGCTGACAGGCTGGAAGGACGGGGCCACCATTCGAGGGGACTGCAGCAGGCCATGGGAATGGACCCCACAGGGATCTATGGAGTTAAATACACAGTCCTGCACCTGGATCAGTGTAAGCCCATGTAGTAATACACAAGCCCAACAGCTGTGTTGCAGCTCTGCAGAAGGAGGACCTGGGGTCAGCCCGATGAATCTGTGGTGGACCTTTGTAATGTTGCAGGCTAAGTGCCTACTCGGCTGCAGTAGGAAGTACATAGGCTGCTGGTGACAGGGACTGATCAATCCCTCTGCTTGACACCAGTCAAACTGCATCTGGGAAGCTGTGTCCAATTTTGGGCCTTACGGTAGCTGGCAAACTGGACAGTGTCCACCAGAGGGCCATCAAGATTGCTGGGAGGCTGGACAATGGTGTACAAGGATAAGCAGCCAGAAATGGTTTGTTCGGCCTGGATAAAAAAGTGCTGAGGGCAATCTAATTGCAGTTTGCCACTACCTGTAGGATATTATAGAGAAAATTCAGTTAGATTTTCAGAAGTGCATAATGGAAGGGTAACAAACAACTATCACAAACTGCAATATTTCAGCTGAGTATAAGGAGGAACAATAATTTAGAGCAAAAGTGGTTTATCATAAGGAGAAGCTGTCCCAGAGTGGTGGTGGAATCAACTTAAACCTCTTCCTTGGAGATTCTTAAAAGTCCGCTGACCTGAAGCCCTGAGCAGTTTAATCCAGCTTCCCAATTAGCCTTGTTTTGGGCAGAAGCTTGGACTATGCCTCCAGAGGTCCCTCCCAACCTCAGTTGCTCTGCGGTTCTTTGAAGGCAGCTAGCAGGAAGCCCCTAGAAAAAATGTAATTGAAAATACAAAAGGGGTTTACTCTCACTTTCTTTAACCTGCTTGGTGAGGACATAAAATGATTTATTACGTCAAGGAACAGAAAGTGCAGATCATAACAAAACCAATAAATTATAAGAGAGCAATCTCGTAAGGCTGATGAGTCAGATCTCATTGCAAATAAATCTGAGAGAAAAACATTTACAAGCATTGACAGTTCCCCCTAGAAATTATATTTAAGGGAGAAGCACAAACCATCTCAATACTTGTGAAGCCTAGGAATTGGCTCCCTTAAGTAAGCCTTGACTTCAGTGGCCTAAGGCCCAGGAAAAGAAATCCCTCAGAAAGTGGAAACTGGGTCAAATTACCAAATTAGTGTAAATGAAGAAGCACTAATATGAAGGCTGACAAAACTGGAAAGGCCAAGACACAGAATTATGTATGGCATAAAAAAGGGCATAAAAGGAAACTAAAAGTCGTTTTGTCAACACGTTAATAACAAAAGCAAAGGAAAAAAGGTTGATATCAAACAGGGAAGGAAAGAAATCGAAAAATGGTATTAAACCTGTAAAAAAAATGTTTAATATCTTATTCAGTTTCCCTTAACTGGAGCTGTGAAGCTACTGTGCTCAGTTAATACAACTTCTAAGCCTACGAAAGGGCTAAGATGTCAGATTAGAATGATAAAAGAGCTTCTGAAAGAGCACATTGAGAAATTAGGTATTTTTAAATGAGCTGGGTTTAATGAAGTTTATTGTATAGTATTTAAGTAACAAGATGAAGCACTCTCAAGATCCATTAGCAGTTCTCTGTTGTGGAGAATGGAGGAAGTTTCAGAAAACTCAAAAAGAGCTGACTCGGTGCCTGCCTTTATAAAAGAGAGGAAGGAAGAGCTGGGGAATTATAGACCCATCAGCATAATTTAAATTTTGTAAAAAAAAATACTGGAACAAATAATCAAATCAAATGAACTATGAGCACCTGCAGAATAGCGGGGAGATGAGTAATAGCCAAAATGAATTTATCAAGGAGAAATTGTGTAATGCCAGTCTAATATCCTTTTGTGACAGAGTAACAATTTTTGAGAAGAGGATGAACCAGGAGATGTCATCTGTCTTGACAAATAAATCTTCTGACATTATCTCACATGACATTTTCATAAGAAAGCATTTTAAAAAAGAAATTACACTACTATTACGTGAATGTGTAATTAGTAGGGAAACTATGCAGACTGTATTGTTCCCTGTGTCCTGGTTTTGGCTGTCAAGCTGATGTGTATTCTGTAGGAATCTGTTCTCGATCATGTACTATTGCATATTTTTAATAATGACATGGACAATGGAATAAAGACTAGCCTAATTAAATTTCCACCAAAATGGGTGGGAGGAAAGGATGAACTGAATCAGCAAGCAGGATGAGAACTCAAAAACTGGGAAGTTTAAAAAAATATCAAACAACACAATTCTGTGGTGACAAAGGCAAATTTTTATTTTAGGTGAAAAAAATTCCTGATACGAATAGAAGGAGAAACATGTTTAGAATTGAATCTTAGATGACCTGGGTTTGTCCTTTATGGTCATTGATGTTATTTCCATGATTGTGGTAGTAATTCTTATTCTCATTTTTTAAAGAAGTTTCAAATACTGTAAATGAGACACTTTTACAGTACATGGTTCATTATGAAGGTAAATATATGCAAATTTCATACAGATATTCCAATATTCTTAACTTTGATCCCTTTACAAAGTTGTTGCTAGTAAGAAAGGTAGAGCTTACACTTTTGTATTTTAGGAAAACATTTTCCCTCTTTCCAAAGCTTAGAATCCAGTACATTTACATTCTGCCTTCATAACTTCTTCATTTCTAAACAATAATTACAATTTTTCACATCCTGCTCTGGAACAGTTGTGCCTAGTTTATAGTCTATGGTCATGAGTTTAGACTACAGTGCCATAATAATCTTTTAGGTAACTAATCAAAAAAAAATCATGCAGCTTTTATAATGGTTTCAAGAGTCTTCTGGAATATATTCCTGAGAAATTTTAAGGGCCAGTATTTTTATCAAATCTACACAGATGCTCTAGAAACTCTCTCTAGTGTATGTAAACCTGAATTTTAGAGCCTGGATTTTCACAATTAGTAAAAGACTGTAGTCATCTTCTCTATGACTTACAAACCCACTGGAATCAGTATTAATGTTGTTAAAATAATATTTTTATAGATGTGGTTATTGTAGACTCTATTGTTTACATTTTTATTAACATTGCCTCAATTTTTTCCATTTCTACACAGATAATTTTTTTGGATTTATTTTTTTCTAATTTTCATACTATAGCCATCTTCACCATAGGTTAACAAAGTGAATTTCCAAGAGATGTCTCGTATAAAATACAAAAGGGAGAGTAAAAATGAGCTATTAAGTTCATCTAAACTGAAAAAGTGCATCAGATAAAACAATACAATTTATTGGTGCTCTTAAATTACATTGAAGCTAAACTACCCTTAATCTAAGATGAATAAACTAAGAAAACTTCCAAACTAAGAATTCTGTGATCTCTGCTCAAAATAGAAAGGACCTAACGATAAATTGAGAAAAGAGGCATTATCTCTGGTTCATAATTTTAGTTAAATACCACTGTGTTCTTAAGAGGAGAACACAGGCACTGAAGTTCCAAATGCTTTATTTCAAAGCATTTGGCTCTAAATTCTCCAGATTCAGAGCTGGGGGCGGCTGCGGGGGCGGGGTGGTGGTGGAGAAGCAAGCTGAGTCAAGACACTTGCCTGTTCCAGAACATATGTATGCACAGATAGTTTAACATTTTTAAAGCTTTGAGCAGGATATGCAGAGAACCAGGAAGGGAAACGAGCAGCTCACCGCTGAAGTCAGGAAGAATTTGCCAGATTAGTGATGTTCAGGTTAGACTCCTTGGCCTGGATTTACCTCACCTAATTTTAGACATCTAGGTATCACACCTCATATAAATAAGGTTGGGTCACTGTCACTGGAAAATACTTAAAGCGGTGGACCGTGGCTACTTCACTTAGATAAGATCCTGTTCTTAATACAGCAACTCTTCAGTCAGCAGTAATCTTATATTTTATATTGCCAATTATTTATTTCACTACATCATATTGCATAGAAAGTAGTGTGACTTTCAGGTCAATCTGAGGTGAGGTTTCAAAGATACAGCATAGAATGCAGGAAAAAACCCACACAAATACATAAAAATAACAGTAATGCTCTACAATAACAACTTAATCATTACCAATTCCTTTGGAAATATGTTTTAATAACATTAATCATGAGCTGCTCATTTGGGATTAATGTGGATGAAGCACTTGAGGGATTTCAGTGTTAATTGACCATTATTTTGAAATGTTCCTGCATGAATTTTGAACTCAGGAGCATCACACACTAAAGATGACTTGGTTGTAAGGTAGCTGCAGAGCTACAGAAGTATGTTCTGTATGAACATATGGTTTAGGTCTGAGGATGGTTCTTCATCCTTACTGCACAAACTGAAAACTGCATGTAGGATCTACTGTGATTTCCTTTTGAACTTCATTGAAGTTTCTGAATCAAGTAATGTAGACCTATTTAAGTCAGTAAGAACCTATACATAAAAAGATGGTAAGTTTAACCAGCAGGGATGACGCATTTACGGTTAAATTGCCTACATTTTGGATAAATTATCAACCACTGGCTTTTGAATGTTACTTTGTTTTTAGTAACTTTATCTTGATACTAAGCTGCATAACTTCAATATAGATTTTTGAACTAAACACTAAAATTGTGCTTTTGAATCAGGACCAGCTTCTTTCATACTGAGCAATGGACAGTAGATTCAAATCATCTGAAATCAAAAGAAACAATAGTGGTAGTGGGTGCAAGTGGTTATCTTTATGGTTGCAGGTTAGTTTTCTGTCTTACCTCCTTGTTTTTGTTGTATCATTCTCACATCTTTCTGAAACGTACCGTCTTTTGGACTGCCCAAATTTAGGTCTTCCTGAAAATATATTTTCAATTTCTGTTTTGGAAAATCTTCAATGCAGTTTGAGGGCCTCCTGTGAAGTGACACCTTTGACTGTGAGGTTATCATTCGTCCTGTTCTGTCTATTACAATCTCTACTGAAATGGGAAATGTACACTTTTGTCTGAATTGGATCTGTTTTTATGAGCTAAAGGTAGATCTACACTATGCAGCAGAATACAGAACAAAGGTTGTTAACCTTAGTCGGACTTGTGTCTACCACGTGTCTACAGAGACACTAGTTGGTGTCCCAAAATGCATATTAACTGAAACAGTTAAAACAACTACCCTTTCTAACAGAGCTATTGAAAGAGAAATGAGTTTTCCAGAACTGATGTTGAAAAGGGGGAGGGGGAAGATTCAGCCCCAAAATTCATACCTGGGAAATGATTAGCGGTATTGCTGGATGGTGCTAGAGAAGAGGTTAGCAACCATATTGCCCAAAAGGTTGTGTGTTATCTCTCTCCAGTGTCTGAAAGGAGCTCTAGGGTTTGTGTATGAGTGAGAATAGGTATGGTATTCTACGTTTTGGGGCTGAAGTAACAGAATCTTGCTTTGGTAAGTGAAAAAGTCAGAAAGCAGACTGAAACCATAGAGTATTCTTATTTTACTTTAAAATCTCTTGGTTTTAATCATATTCTTTGTGACTGACAACTGAGAAGAAACTTGGGCAAAATTCAGCCCTTGCAATGTTGTAATTAAAATAAAATCAGAAGCTGAAAATTACACTTGCTCAAGTTTTTCTCAGTTGTCAAAGTCCACAGGCAGAGCAGACTGAGCTGTCCATTTTGTCAATAAACAAAACAATAAATACAAATCTAGTCCAGGATGACTAACTTAAGTTTCAACATTTTAGACAAATTCTTCAGGTCAGATACGGTATTAAAAGGAAGATTTCTTCTGTTATTTCACTAGAGTGTGAAATATTATTTAGGAAAGCAGAAAGCATTATTTATGGTTCTGCAGACTCCCTACTTTACTCATTTTGCTAAACTCCTGTACTGTAATATGGAGCAGTAAATGTTTCTGGGTAGACTTTATGAAGAAATGAAGCGGTAAATTGAATTATGTTTTGTATTATCTCTGTCTGCCACTGAACAATGCAGCATCAAATTGAGCTCATATGTACAACAGCTTTTACTAGAAAAAAACATCAGTTCTGATAAACTCATTCTGTAAATAGCAAGTTTTCTCCCTCATGTGATCTCAAGTGTTGCACAGGATTGTGAGCCCAAGTTCATCAGTTTTTAAGGTCTGTGAAGATATGTCATTTACTCCATTGATCTGGTCATGCCCAGTTCCTGGGAGCTGCCTGAGATGGGGAGGGAGGATGCTGTGGTCCAGCTTAATCGTGCTGGCTGTGGCACCCCACTGAATGCCCTCGTATATATGGGTCCCTCAGCAGCCTGTATATGCTGTGGGTAGCATGCACTCAATGTAGCATGCATCAGTGCTAACAGGATCACACAGAATCACAGAATGGCAGGGTTTGGAAGGGACCTCTGGAGATCATCTAGTCCAACACCCCCTGCTAAAGCAGGTTTGCCTGCAGCCTATAGCAGGTTGCACAAGATTGTGTCCAGGTGGGTTTTGAATATCTCCAGAGAAGGAGACTCCACAACCTCCCTGGGCAGCCTGTTCCAGGGCTCTGTCACCCTCAGAGTAAAGAAGTTTTTCGTCATGTTGAGGCAGAACTTCCTGTGCTCCAGTTTGTGTCTGTTGCCTCTTGTCCTGTCACTGGGCACCACTGAAAAGACTCTGGCCTCATCCTCTTGACTCCCACCCTTTAGATATTTATAAGCATTGATAAGGTCCCCTCTCAGGCTTCTCCAGGCTAAAGAGCCCCAGGTCTCTCAGCCTTTCCTCATAGGATAAATGCTTCAGTCCCCTAATCGTCTTAGTAGCCCTTTGCTGGACTCTCGACTCTCTCCAGTAGTTCCCTGTCCCTCTTGAACTGAGGAGCCCTGAACTGGACACAGTACTCCAGATGTGGCCTCATCAGGGCAGAGTAGAGGGGGAGGAGAACCTCCCTCAACCTGCTGGCCACACTCTTCTTAATGCACCCCAGGATGCCATTGGCCTTCTTGGCCACAAGGGCACATTGCTGGCTCGTGGTTAACTTGCTGACCACCAGGACTCCCAGGTTCTTCTCTGCAGGGCTGTTGTCCAGCAGGTCAGCCCCAGCCTGTACTGATGTCTGGGGTTATTCTCCCCAAGTGCAGGACCGTACACTTGCCCTTGCTGAACCCCATTAGGTTCCTCTGTGTCCAGCTCTCCAATCTGTCCATATCTCGCTGAATGGCAGCACAGCCTTCTGGTGTATCGGCCACTCCTCCCAGTGTTGTATCATCAGCAAACTTGCTGAGGGTACACTCAGTCACTTCTTCCAGGTCGTTGAGGAATATATTGAACAAGACTGGATCCAGTACTGACCCTTGGGGAACACCGCTAGCTACAGGCCTCCAGCTGGACTCTGCGCCACTCATTACAACACTCTGAGCTCTGTCCTTTAGGCAGTTCTCAATCCACCTCACTGTCCACTCATCTATCCCACACTTCCTGAACTTCCCTGTGAGGATGTGATGGGAGACAGTGTCAAAAGCCTTGCTGAAGTCAAAGTAGACAACATCCACTGCTCTCACCTCATCCACCCAGCCAGTCATGCCATCATAGAAGGCTGTCAGATTGGTCAGACATGATTTCTGTTTGGTGAATCCATGTAGACCATACCTGATAATCTTCTTTTCCTCCACATGCTTAGAGATAATAGCCAGAACGAGCTGTTCCATCACCTTTCCAGGGATGGAGGTGAAGCTGACTGGCCTGTAGTTTTCTGGGTCCTCCTCCTTGCCCTTTTTGAAGACTGGAGTGACATTGGCTTTCCTCCAGTCCTCTGGCACCTCTTCTGTCCTCCGTGACCTGTCAAAGATGATGGAGAGCAGCTTAGCAATAACATCTACCAGCTCCCTCAGCACTTGTTGGTGCATCCCGTCGGGTCCCATGGATTTGTGAGTGTCTAGTTTGCCTAAAAGATCCCTAACCCATTCCTCCTCAACCAAGGGGCAGTCTTCCTTCCTCCAGACTTCCTTTCCTACCTCCAAGGTCTGGGATTCCTGAGGACCAGCCTTATCAGTAAAGACTGAGGAAAAGAAGGCATTCACTAACTCTGCCTTCTCCATATCCTCCATCACCAAGTCACCCACATTTTCCCTGGTCTTCATTTTGCTACTGGTGTAGCAGCTGATGTAACAGCTCCAGTACTGCAGGTATGCTGCAGCCTTGGTCATGTATCAGGAAAGTAGCTATAATCCATGATCCTCAGCTGCTGCTAAGAAGGTATGTGGCTCTGAAAGTCAAACTAGCTGAATTGAGAGTAAGAATTTAAAACGCATTAGTTGGGATATGCTAAGTCACTATCTGGATATTTTGGTAAATAAAGTTTCAGAAAAAACTGGTCTACATCTGTGTGATCACATGCACACCTGTATTTACTATGTATTAAAGATACAGCCATCGTCAGTTGGCTTCATGTCTCATCTAGAAAAGATAGCAAAGAATGGTGTAGAGTATCAGACTTCTCAAGGATTACTCTAAGCCCCTGCAAAGGTCAGAACAATCATAAAGCAATTTTTTGGAGTTACTCCTGAGCAGGAATAGGTCTGAGCAGGTCAGTCTCTTCTGGAGTTAAACTACAGTAGTCATACTAGTGGCAGTAAAACTTGAAGATCAGGACATTCTTTAAACAAATAAATAACTAAGAGGTATCTGGGGTTGTTTAGCCTGGAGAAGAGAAGGCTGAGGGGAGACCTTACTGCTTTCTACAGCTACCTGAAAGGAAGTTGTAGTGAGGTGGAGGTGGGTCTCTTCTCCCTAATAACAAGCGACAGAACAAGGGGAAATGGCCTTAAGCTGCACCAGGGGAAGTTGAGGCTGGGTATTAGGAAGAATTTCTTTACTGAAAGGGTTGTCAGCCATTGGAACAGGCTGCCCAGGGAGGTGGTGGAGTCACCATCCCTCAAGGTGTTTTTAGAGACAGGTAGATGTACTTCGGGACATGGTTTAGTGGTGTTGATGAAGCTAGGACAAAGGTTGGACTCAATGATCTTAAAGGTCTCTTCCAACCAGAACTATTCTATGATTCTATGATATGCAATTAAGCCCCTGACTGTGATATCCTGTTTAATATACACTCTGTTCCTGGTGAATCACAAGTTAAAGTTGACCGATTCTGGTTATCACAGAGTTCATTATTCTTCATTACCATCCGTTTAAAGATCATTACAGTGCAAGTAAAAAGCACTTTTGGAAACAAAGAGGGATAAATTAAACTTAAAACGGTAAGCACCCAGAGGTTTTTATGTTTTCCTGCTGTGTACGAGTTTTTAGTGGCCCTTGTGGCGCTTTTTCTCCCATTAAACAAATCACTTCTAAAAATTTGCTTAATCTTTCACCTCTGAAAATGAAGATGCATTGCTCTGTGTCTGTGTTTAGCCTATACCCAGGGCCAAACATAACAGTCACTCTATCACCCTATGATCCCTCACCACTCAGGGAGGGTAACTGGGAAAAGGGAGGGAGAACCCGTAGACGGAAGTGCAACAGATTTAATGAAACCACCCCCAGTATGAACAGAAAACACGTAGCCAAATGAATATGCTGTCATTAGAGTCATCCTCAGCCAAGGAGGAGCAAGAAAAACCTCACATGAACCCCCTCTCCTCGGCAAACCTCCTCCCTTTATAATGAGCGTGACAGCCCATACCAATGGGCTACACCTGCAGCTAACTCGGTCAGCTGTCCTGGCTGGCTTGAGCCTGCCTAACATGGCTGGGCTGTGATTTTACCCCAACCAAACCAGGACACTCTGTATTTCTTAGCTACTACAAAAGTACCTTGAAAACTTTTTGTTGCCAAAATCCCTTTCAACCTGTGGGAGAGGAAACGTATGAATGAAAATAAATGTTCTGTGTCACTGGTCTTCTAAGAATTTGCAGGAAGCCTTCCTTTTTGACTGTCTTTTTGCTGTGCACTTCATTTCCACAACTTCTTTATGCATGTTTTAGAAACTTCTCTTTAACTGTTAACAACTTTGAAGCTGATTTACTTCTTTTATTGTTTGCAGATACTTCAAACATTCTGAGTAAAGCATCCTATCAGACTAAAGAGGTTGGCCAGTCATTGTACAGATATTATTAAAAATTAAATACAGGATTTTAGAAGTAAAAACCTTATAGCAAAATCGTGCTCTGGAAGCTGCAATACTTGTGTAAAAAAACTCTACTGATGTGAAACACACTAACTATAAAACAGCTGTGTGCTGTGATGGCTGAAGAAATTCCCATTTTAGTGTAATGGCTCATATTGTTGAAAAACTCCACTAAAGATGATGAAAAAAAGAACAGTAAATGTTTTTTATTATAAAATATGATTAACTTTTCACATGATTGGGCCATATGAAAGAGATGGAGTAGGAAAAGGTAATTTAAAAAATAATTAAAATTGATATTTGCAAAAGGTTTATTACCTTGATTTTTATTAAGGTTTTCTGGTAGCTGCTCTACTCCCTGCTGCTCCAGATTTTTCTGCTAGAAATCAATCATAGATTTTAACAGTAATCCGCCTGTCACCAGGAATTTTAATTGTCAGTGTGATCATTTATTAAAAACCAGAGGTTGATACGCCCTCTGCTATGCAGCATATATTTCCATAGATTCAAATTAAATCAATTGTGCAAGCATGTGTTATACGATCGAAATAACACCGCAGGAAGAAAAGCTGCTGTCTATAGGCAATTCTCTAGTGCTAATAATGCTGAAGGTGTAGATACCACTGAGGAAATTAGTACTATGGGCTATATATATATACATATATATATATTTGTTAACTTGGAGGAACTTCTTTTGTGTCACTAGGGGTATCTGAAAAGTCTTTTAACCAAAGGAGTCTGTGCACTAGGAACAAGGGACTTTTAAAGAAACTGCCCTTTGTCCTAGCTCTGCTCCAGGCAGCAATGGAGCAGGACCTGAGTGGGGACAGATGTTATTCTCCTGAGTAACGGATGCTTGAGTTTGGGAACTGAAACCCATGATCCTGTCTAAGAGGCCACATGGTTAAATTTGCATAGATCCTCATTGATCAAGGCTGGAACTAAGTTTTGCAGCAAGGAAAAAAAAGGAGACCCATTATGAAGAGTAAATCAAGATGTATCTTTCAGGAATTATGGCTTCTAGTCTTGTTCTTTAACCATGGGAAAATACTGTTTCACCTTTTTGCATATGAATTAATATTTAAAATATAATTTTGGTACCAAACCTACATACATAAAGAAACATGAGCTCTTAATTGTTGGCAGCGCAGGCCATTTTCATCCTTTACTTTAGGCACCTGCTTGAGGCACTGGAGCTAGAAGGGTAGTTGGCTACGAGCCCTCTACCATTAGAGGAGAGTGTAAGACTGGAATTGCTCTGAGGAAAAGTGTCTTAATTGGCTCTAGAGGGAACTTCAGGTCATTGAGCTTCAAACTTAGATATCTCAGATTTCATAAATGTTGGACATTGTAGCCACATTTGGGACACTGGACTGTGTGGCCCTGTATTGAAACTTAGTCTTCTCTGACATTCTCCACCTCTTTTCTCTATGTTTTCCAGTATGATGACAGGTATGATTCAAGGAACGAGGAAGAAAGAATACAAGAATATATAGGTGAAATCTTATGTAATGATTTCAAGACTATACATATTTATACACAGTGATGACTGGATGAACACTGTGCAAGTGGTCCTGAGTGCAAAGTGTCACCTTGCTCCCATATGAATGGAGAATCAGGCATGTACATCCAGCCATATAAAGACTGAGATTGACTAGGAAGCGTGTTAGTCTATGTAGATTGCTGGGCCTCTTTTCACATTCTCCTTACAACAGCCTTACACCGGTCTGACTCTGTTCATTCAAATAGAATTTGACTGAAGTGAAACTGCAGCAGCACAGGTATGATCCAACACAATCCTTTGAAATGATACAGAGGTACTTACTAAAAGAGATCACTTTGTATTAAACATGCAGATAAACAGGCATCGTTATTTGGTGGCCAAGAATGGCTTGTTTTTTAGCATAATTCTCTGTACTTGTGGATGTTGCAACTTTCTCTGGACAGGACTTTGTCCTGCTTTCAGCTAAACCAGAACTAGTTCTGTTCAGTGATTTTAGTTTTCAGTTAAGTCTCTTCTAAATAATTGCAATTTCTGAAATCAACAGCGTGTTTTCGAAGACAGTGTCAGCTTCTAGTAGTTATAGCACTTGATGTTATAGTTACTACCCAGGAATGGTATGCAGAAAGGCTCTTGCATGTACTTGCTCCTATAGCAACCAAGGTCACTGCTAAATCTTGTACTCCATGTTTGGGTGTCGGAAGTGAAAAGAGTTGCAAACACCTAAAAAGTTTGCACCTGCAGGGAGGAGTGAACCAGAAAGGTGATCTGGTTCAGATCTGACCAGCTGATATTGGTTTTGTGTATATTTGTATATGTTTTATTATTTTCTTTCTTGTATTGTTGTGGTTTATTTTATTGTTATAGTTTCATTACATGTGTTTTAGTTTTCTTTTTCAATGCCTAAGTCTCCCTTAATCTCTCTCCCTTCCCCTTCTGGGGAGGAAGCAGGGTTAATAGAGAGCTTCTGTCATTCATTAGTGGCCGGCCCAGTCCTACCCTTTACAGGCTTCCTTTCATTGTGGACTTGTTGGAGTCCTTCTTATGAGCCAGAAATCTGCACTGTGATAGAAGGAGGATGTTGGATGTAAAGGATGAAAGCACTCTTGACAAGTTCTCGGAAATGTGTATGCCAAGGACAAATAGCCTAGATCAGAATTCATTGTATGCCTGCTTTGTAATATCTGGAAGTAGGAATTTATGGGGACAATGTGATGTTGAAGCAGAGATCTCTTTCAGATCTTCTAGGTATGGGAAAGGGAAAAGCTGCATCTATGCCATCAGGTAGGACAGCTAGCATTCAAGGTCTTTCAACAGGTTGATTGTGAAGGAGTTCCACCAGAAACTTCTTTCAGGGGGTTACTTTCATCAGAGATCTCCCACCTTTAACAGGGAGATCATCTAGGGACTACAATGTAATTGACATATGAAATAGAATAAAACTCATTCCCATGTCCTGCATTTACCAGGTTTTGGCTAGAAGGATATTTAAACTGGGATGTTTAAAACATCCCTCCAGAAGAGATTTATGTTAGATGGGCGACACTGATACCCAAATAAAAAAAATACTACTGTACAGCATGACTCCACAATCTGAAGTCTACAGAATGCAGAATGAGTTCAAAGAGCCAAGGCTGTAACTTTCTCTTCTCCTCGGGGCACTGACCAGGTTTACATTTCCGTCTCTGTTGGTGGACACTCTTTTCTGTTCTTTTTTATTCTTTTATGCCTCATTAAGGTTTTCTTGCAATATTTACTGAGCCCGGGTTCCTACACTCTTGGGTGATTGCCAAGAACTCAGAATTTCACTTAGCACCAAAAATTAATCTAGTTCTGTGAGAAGAAACAGGTTTATTGATGGAAGTGATAGTCATGTAAATTCTAAAAGGTAACGTTTAATAAACCCTCTCCTTTTCAAAGACTGATTTTAAATTAAAAACAAAGGATTGTGCAATCTATTTTATTATTTGTATGGAACATTGCTTCAGTTTAAATTAAAAGGAAATGCTATTAAACTAAGCAGTAGTCTAAGTAATTTTTATGTAACTCCTAGCTCTTAATAAAAACATAGCTGTTCGTGTAACTCAGTATAACGCTGGATAGCAGTAAAACATCTTCCTTATTACAATCAATACCTATGAATAACAAAGACCTGCAGTGTGTCATGGCCTTTCTCAACAGGCAGCCTCACTTGGTGGTAAGGAAAATTGCTTTTGTCTCCTATGAAACCATTTTAGCATCACCCTGAGCTTAATAGAGCAGTCTTTCATTGCCTGTTAACAAGCTGAGCTATTGCCAGAAAGTGTTTAAACTGACAAATGTTGTCAACGCTCTTTCCTTGCAAAGATTTTTTTTTTTTTGATGCATTTAGTGTGTTAACATTAGTTTGAATTCTGTCAAAACATATGTTGATTATTTTATTTAACAAACCAATCAGTCTGTTAGTTCAGGCTACAGAAAGTCTCTAAATAACAATAGCCAGATATCAGCACACTGGTGGGAAGTCGGAGTGTGTATGCTTGCAGTTAATTCCATGATGATTTTGGGTGCGTTAAAATGTGGAGCAGATACGAACATTAAGGGCCGTATTGTGTAGCCCAACCTTTTGCTTAGTAGTCAGTTGTCGATCCCATGCAATATACAAGACATTGTTGTTACAGCGACAACCCACATGTATCAAATGTGATGGAATGACAGACATCTCATAAAGGCCGGACGTGCTGATATTCTACGGGCATTTATAGTTGATGTATGTACTTGCAGCTGCATATCATGCATACTGATAATAGCATGCATAAAATAGGACAAGTGAAGGTACAATATGTTTAAAAAGGTTTTGTGTAAGGTGAATGGTCACATAAAAAAATTAAAGGGAAGGATCATTGTGTTGCTCTGTATTCTGGAAAGGAAAAGAAGAAACCTAAAATTGTCCAAATTTGTTAACAGGGGAAAAATAAAACATGAAGGCTTTTTGGGAACATACATCATCATTATTTCATTATTATTTCGGCAGTTGGGATTATAATAAAGATGCATTGTTTGAGCTGCAAGGACTTCCAAATTACACAAGTGGTCAAGCTGACTTTGACTATCTGCCCTCCATTTTTGGAAAGCTTTCAGGGGTTGTTCGAGACAGGAAGAGGCACGAGGACACGCTGAAGAAGGAGATAGGCTGGCGTGCACTACTGTAGGCAGCTTCCTGCCTACTTTATTTTATTGCAACCTCAATTCCATAATTTACCACAAGGTAACCCCCTTCATCCCTCATGGCAGAAAGCTATGCTGTAGTGTGGTACTTACCCAGCTGCCCGCTGTTGAGTGCACTTCAAGTCGACCTGGTGGATGGTACATATTATTTTTTGAGTGTCATAGAACTAGTAGTGGTTTTGTAAGCCTTACGGTTAGGATTTTACTTTTCAGTATGCCTGATAAAAGGAAGTGATAGTTTTTTCTTTTATACAGGAAATGTACTCATTTTATTCTCTGCACCTCTACAGGAGCCTGTAGCTTCATCAGATTTCCTGGAGTGTAAAGTGGAGTTGAATGTGAAGGAGGAGGAAAATGCAACTGTTAGTGAGGACCCTGTAATTTCAACTGGTTTTCAGGAAATAATTATCAAATTAATTATGTCTCTTGATTTTGGAACAAACAGTTATTAGGCTCTTTAGATAGAATCTTCTATTTTCAAGCAGTCCAGAATTGACCAAAAAAACACCTTGAAATAAATTACGGATCTTTCATTGAGAGTTACTTTTTCATTCCACTTTCTAATATAAACTAAGTTGTAGCCTTTCTGAGACATGTGGTTAATGTGTGGGGAAAAGTAATTCTTTAAAGATAATTGTTTTTCTTTATGCTCTAAGGAATATCTGGAATACTGTAGTGATTAAAAAGGAGGAAAAAGAACTAATTAAATACTTTTCGTATGCCAGCTGTGAGTTCAAATCCATATTTCTTGCTACTTTTCTCAAGATAGGCAAACCTAGAAATAAGGCTTCAGAGCAAGAAAAAAGCTAAAACATAGAGAGATGCAGAATCTCACAAAGGGGGGGACTGTCTTCCTTTCATACTTGAAAAATCACAGAGAGTCAGAAGGACAGAGCAGTGCTATACAGTCCCCTGAGAAACAGTCCTCCTCTATATCCCAGGGAAGGAGGATTGTGCATCAAAATCAGGCTCATGCTACAGCAAGCCTCAATACAAGCACTGTATTAGTTGAGACATGGGGGAAATGAGAGGAGGGAGCAATCAGAAGGGAAAGATACAGGAAACTCCCACTTCATTTAAAACACTTCCAAATTGCTAAGTTCCTGAAACAATATTTGAGACAACTCTGAAATTTCGTGCATTATAATTACATACAGCGAAATAAGAAATAGGTTTTCAAGAATCTGATCTCAATTTTTCTTTTCCATGTCTGTGAAATGCCAGTGATGGTTGAATGTACAGCCCTCTAGATCAGGGGACCAAGTTAAATTGACTGCTGTTACTGCATAGTAACTATCTTCTTCATAAAATGGTTGTTGTATTACGGGCCAAGGGTTTCCTGTTTCCCTGAGCAATGGCATTTTGCACAGTTGTGTTAGTGCTGAGAAGTTTATGCAAAATGCAGTAATTTCCAGTAGCTATGCTTCTGGTATCATTGAGATAGTGGAAGTTTCAACTAGTATAGTACACTTCGTGCAGCTTGTGAGAAAGATTTGGGCATACATAATTTAATTTCTACTTCTTCCTAAGCAGTAATTGAAAGACACTTTATGAAATGCCAAACTGATTTGTTTTTTTGGGAAATAAAACACATTTTTGTTAGTTTATTTATAACCTTTTACCTGAGAAAGATACCTCATTTTGAATGTATAAATGAAAAATGGCCCAAACCAAATGGTCAAAAGTAGTACCTATGGGTACATCCGTCAGATAGAACGTAGAAGGTTAGTTTACTGTAATAAGTTTGCATACCGCTGGAGATGAGACCAACGTTGCCGTCATCTGATCCTCATGACTAATTAAAAAAAAATGCAGAAAACATTTATATACAATGTACCACAAAACAGTTTGGAAGCAGAAATCTTTTTCTTCATAATCACGTAGTTGTACTTCTGTTCCAAAATATGTTTATCCATACTCAGAAGTTTTGGAGTATGGTTTAAGTTCTGAATTGGTCTTAGAAACATTTATACTTACTTTGAACAGATTTTAATTTTTGGAGAAGATTCTCAGTGCTAAACAGAAGCATTTTCATTGAAGATTGCATCTGCTATAAAGGAACAGCAAATGGGTGTTAATATCAGTGAAGATATTTGCACATAGGGGCTTTTCTTGGTTTTTTTGGTGAAGTTTGCATGCAGTCTCTGGAATATTTCTCACCTTGTCTTCCTGCACCAATATATTAAAGCCTTTCCAGAGCAGCAGGGATGCTTTCTTCACATTTGCATTACGTTCATAAAATTATCATCAGATTCCTTTTGTTCAAGCAGATCTCACATGATCTTTCTGAATAGCTGCAGAAATAAAATCAAACAGCTTACTGGCTGCAAAAGGAAAGGATTTTCTGGAAATCTGAAGGTGGCCCTAGTAAAAGAGTAATTCTAGGGAGTCCAAATCCAGATCAAATAACAATCTCAGAAGTGCAGGGAACAGAGACAAACATAGGAGTTCTGTCTTCTGAGAACTGAACTGAATCTCTTTATTAAAGGCTGCCATGCTAGTTGCTTAAGAAATCCTTGTTAGATTGATTTTGGCTGCATGGAGGTGAAACTTCATTATTTTTTAAAAAAAAAAAGGCAAACAAAAAAAGCCCGTTGCAGTTTCAAGTACTTTGCGGTCAGTCTGTGGTTTATGCTGTTTTATGCATTAAACTGTAAGCATTGTAGTTGGCTGAAGAGAGGGCGATGCAAACAATCCTATGGTTTGGAAGCATATAACTGAAATCTACAATATACATTTATTTTCCTGCTTCAGTCAGTCTGTTCTAGATAAATAATTTAACAGTGCAATTACAAGAAAATGTATGCACAATTTAATGTTAACCAAGGTAATGCTGAAGGTCTGCTAGGAAGGAAGAGTATTTATTTTGGAGTCTGTTTATAAAAATGTGTCCTAATTAATATCTCAGGATTGTGTCTGGATTTTGGTTTCCTGTTTTGACTTCCAGTTTCACAAGTTCTGTTTGAGAGCTGAATCTCTCAAAAATGCTGACATTAATTTTCAGGCTTTAAATCCAATTTTGAGGGAAGCTCTTAGTGTGGGGAGTTGAATTAGGGTCTATAAACTACAGCCTGTGATGACACACCAAAAAGATGCAGTAGCTTTTTCTAATAAGGGCTTATATTTTCAAATACTTGACACTTTTTGAAGCTTTATAAATGCCCTCTGAATTCTTGTACCCGATGCAAACCTTACCTGGGCAAACAAAAATTCTGGTCCTCTCTCTTCATCTGGAAATACTGAATGGAAGCAGAAACCCATGCTACTCATAGGTGAAAGTCGAGGCTTTTGAATATGTTGCACGAAGTTCAGGGGCCAGCCTTGTGCTGACAGTTTGAATTTAGTGCTGTTAAAAGACATGCTATCTTGTTGCATTGCATCTAGAAATGAGGTTGCACTAATAAGCCACCAAACCCGTGCTGCTTTTCTGTTAATTTTCATATAAGGATTGCCTTTCGTTGCTGTCTCAAAATCTCTAGCTTTTGGTTCTCAAGCAGATTTTTGCCCTTCATATAGTCTGCCGTTTAGCTGTGATAGTATAATTTATTAATATGAATATGATTTTGAGCAGTGATCATGCTGGAAATCCTTGGTGGAACTGTGTGACTACTGGGCTTCTGAATTTGCTGTCTAAAACCAGAAACTCACAGCTAGTATCTTCAAGGTCAGACATTCAAAGCAGTTACAGCGTTTTGCGTTGATAAAATATTGCAGTAGTAGTATATAAATGATGATTAAGTGTTATTGACAGTCATTGGTAAATTATTGGCTTGCCTTTGCTCCTACTGTAGAAAACTTCGATTTTGCAGAATTCTTACAGCACAGGTAAACAATTTTACATAGAAATTCAGTGATGATATAGGGAGCTGCTTACAAATATGTTAACTAAGGGTTAAATTGTGTCTTACTCATGGAATATGAAAAGGCAGTGTTTTGTGTTGTGAGATTCATCCTTTTTTCTAGGGATTTGTGGAAATTAATTCGCAGTACTATCAGATAGTTCTCTAAACGTGCCAACAAATATATGATCTTATTTCAAGCACAAAAAAAAATCATCCTTTGTCTTGGAAAACTGCTTAGTCCAAAGCCTGTTAAACTCAGTGAGAGTCGTTTTATTGACTTTCAACAAAATGGACTTTTGCTTCATCCTTTTTCAGCTTCCCTCCCCAAACCTTCTGCTTTTCAGGCACACCATACCTACCATAAAGGCTCTGCATCTTCCATGATTTTGAACATCTTCATATATTGCGTAATACAACAAAATATTCTCCATGCATCTTCTGCCTGTCATCCACTCCTCTTTGACTCATGCAGTCTCCCAGAATTGTGCGTTTTCTTGTATTTTCTAGATAGGTCATGTTTGTTCTGACAGATATGCTACATCTGTACTACAAGTTGTTCTGTTGAATCTCTTGCATGATTCACTATGTTTCTTAAATGTAAATGAGAATTAACCAGTCAGAACTCCTAGGTATTTTCATTAAATCCACGATCATAGAAATGCATTGAGCAGATCTTTATCCATCTGTCAAGACAGAGCTCTAAACCCAGCTCCTTGGGAATGCTTTGGATTCCCCAGTGCAAAGCTGTGTTTTGTAGTCACTGAAAGACACGTCTTCATCCCTCAGCCCTATCATTGCAAGCTTTAAGGCTGATCCAGGTATTTTCTAAGGGGAGGATGGTTTGATGTGCTTTGGATATTCTAGAAATTGTGCCGAGGAAATAAAGCACTTGTTAGCACGTTGCAATACCCACTTATAAATTTGCTAAGCAGTCCTGGGTGAAAAATCCTGGCAATCACCCCTAGCTAAAATTTGTTGAAAATAAAAATGAGGGAGGAAAAAAAAGTTTGTTGCCATGCTGTCTGTTTTGTGCTTTGTAAAAGTTTCTAAAAACTGATCAATAAGCGAAAGAAAAAAATGCTTTATTTTCTGATATCATGATTAAAACTGAAAGATGTCTCTATGTATTACATAGAGGATTATGTTTTCTGTGTGCCATTGAGGTTCATTTTGGAAAAGAACTGCTTCTTGGCGGGAGTGTTAGCTTTTTAACTAATCTGTTCTTGAATGTCAGTAGGACTTTGGATAGATTTACGTGTTCTCCTTCAGTTCTTTCTACCTTATTAACTTCTGCTTTTATTAGGACTTAGTTTTACTGTTCTTCCAACTGAAACAGACGTTTCCTTGGGGAAGCAAACATGACTTTGATGGGTCGGGTATCAATTCCTGCATTTGATAGTCACCTCTGAGTGAATGAGGTGGAGTGTCGCACTGCCTGCCTGTCTGGTGACCTGCTGAGAAGTGTCTCCATCCAACGAACATCCGCTTACATCTTGTATCAGTCTATATTCTAAGAATACAATTCATGCAAACATGTTGTCCTGGTTTGGGTGTTAACAGTTTTGAGTCAGCCAGGGCAGCTGACCTGAGTTAACCACAGGTGTAGCCCATACCATAATGTCATTATAAAGGGGGAAGGTTTACTGAGGAAGGGGAGTTCCTGTGGGGTTTCTGGTGGGGTTTCTCTTCTTCATGTGTCTCCTGGTTTCTTCCTAGGACTGCTCTCCTATTGGTTGTGATTCTTGCATATTCGTTTGGCTGAGTTTAACTTTGTATACCTTTGTTGGTATTAGTGCTGTTTCATTAAATCTTTTTCACTTAGACCCGTGGGTCTGTTTTCTTTTTCCCGATTCCCCTTCCTGGCTGGTGAAGAGTCATCAGGTGATAGAGTGACATGACTGTTTAGCCCCATATATGAGCTAAATGTAGACACATGTATAGGGAATAGCATATGTAGTTATTACTGAGTCATGACCCTTTCTAGATATAGTGGTAACTGATCACTTTGAGAGGACAAGGAATTTATATCATTGTTTATCTCTACCATATTTCTTCTAAATATACCACCTCTGAATCCCATAAGCTAGAATTGAAACCTGTGAGAAAGTATAAGGTTCGTTACACTGAGGTGTGGGTCAGTAGAACATACTGTGCTTTCCATACTGCTAATGTGAATAACTATAATTCAGTCTAAAGGTGTTACAAATGTTTAGACATGAAATAAAGCCATGGTTTCACTTAAGCAGTAAAAGCGTGAAAAAAAGCTCTCAACAAGTCAGATGAGGTAGAGTAATGCTGAATGACAGCACTAAATACATTAAGATCCAGCTGGGGAGTGAAAGAGATTGCAGCACCTTTTGTTTCTACTGTCCTGGCTTTCCTTTTTTGCTTTTTTCACTGCCAGCTGGTAAATCGGGAGCATCTATGTAGTGCACCATGCAGCCCTGTATTTCCTGCCCAGTGTTCCCTGACAGTTCGTCCTGTAGCTGGGTAAATTCTGCCATCTGTAATTATTCTTTCGTGATCTGTTACATGAGAAGTACTGTGTTCCAGCCAGTAAGACATAAGATTCTAATTAATGACTTCACTGTGTGTGTTGACAGAATTACCCTCAGATTAATATTATTTTCAGTAGGATAAAAGTTTTACCAAGGCAAGATGAGATTTTGTATGCCCTCAAACTCTGAAAATGGAGACTACTTTACTTAATAAGTAGAGTTTTTGCGAAGATGACTCTTAAATTTAATAGGGATGAAATTTTCTCAAATTTTCCGTCTCGTTCCTATCCTTTAAAAAATTTTTATTGGTCAAGAGACTTTAATTAATGACCTTATATCTGATTCTGAGTGTCTGTAATGAGCAGATGGTAGCTGATACTTGCATCTGGTAGTAAGTCAAGTATCTTATATTATGCTGTTTAAATGTATCAGAGAGAAAATTTTTGGAACCGAAGACAATTTTCATTGTTTCTTGGTGTGGTGGATCTGCACCTTGAAATTTTGTGACGAAAAGCTTTTAAAAGTTACATCTTAACTATGTTGCTGGAATTAATTCTTCTGTAAATGGTGTGAGAGTGTTACATCAGTATTATTTCCGTAGTGGGTTTTTTGTGTGTGTGTGGTTTTTTATTTGGTTTTTATCATTATTATTTCCTCCAGGCTTCTAAGCATGCTGACGTAGATGTAATTTTCTTTCACTATTGTTCCACGTAGAAGACACAGTTATAAAAATGTGCATTGTTGTAGAAGGCTTCAAAGATGTTGAATAGCAGATACAGAAATGCCATATTGTAAAAATAAAGAAGTATGATTATAAATAATAGAAAGGTTGAGTGGCAGTACTTAGTTAGACTGAATTTTTGGATCAATCTAATGGTTCAATTTAATATGGCTCAGTTGGTAAAATAGATGTGATAACACAGTTCTGTAAAAATACTCTCTTAACCAATTATGCAGCTTCATTTTTGAGATTGCATAGTAACATAATTAATTGTATTTCTAAGGACTCAGGTGGCCAAAGAATGCCTAAGAATGAAACTCCAATGACATTGAAAAAGAGATGGTATGTCAGCAAGGTGACTGAAGAAAGATGAGGCTTCCCCAGTCATCTGGAGAATGCAGAAGTCTTATAGAAGCATAGGAGCTAGACATGTGTATAGATTTTTTGAAAGGATATCTATTCTATTTGAAAAGTTAGATTATAAATGAAAGAACATTTTTTTCAAGAAATGCTGCCATGTACCCATTCCTAAGCAGCAGACATGAGCTTAATTTGGATTTGCTGAGGATGATTTGGTTATTACTTATGGGGACTACAGTCAAAGATGATGTTTGACTATGTTTGGGAAGATATTCTTTGTCGTTTGCTATGCCTGTATAACCTGAGAAGCTGCAAAATATTTGAGCTGTCCTGGAACTAGTTTGAAATGTGATTGCTTCAAATTTATATGTGAAAAGAGCAAGCAAGAAATAACACTGGTGATTGGGGTGGGGGGGGGAAGTTCACTAAATTCTTAAAGTTAGTTTGAATTCTCATAAATGCCATCAGGTGCCCAAGTACTTAAATTGTGTATTTTAGGAAGCCAGTCAATCATATTCCAGCAGTGCTTTCAATCTGTACTTTTCACTTTATGTTCTAAGTAGGGAAATGAAATTGTACTTAAAGGAAGACTATAAACATTCTGATTGCCTGTAACAGGAGTGATAGATTTTGTTGTACATCTTTTCAGAGAGTGTTCTCAGGGACCCTTCCACTCCACAGTATTTTAGGATTTTGCGGATTGATTACTAAAGCTAAATAAATAAATAAATAAATCTGTTTCAGGACCATTTTTGCTGCACCTTGCTCTTCTGTCAAATTGATATATGGACTTTAGTAAAAGGAACTTTTGAGATATGTGAAAAAGGACTGTTCAAACTCTTCCTTCCCTAGTGCAAAGTGCATACAATTACTTTAATATTTCTGCATATTATAGAGAAGAGTGTTATATTATAGAGTAGTGAATAAGCAGATGAAATGGCATTTATAAAGGATGGAGAAAAGGATGTTGCACCAATGAAGGCCCAGGTTCAGAATCTGGGGAATGCACAGGCTGTGTATTTGGATATGAAAGGCTATGTCTCTTAAAAGGTTTGCTGAAAGAGTATGCAATGCGGAGATACATATTGACTATAAGCAACTAGAGCTACCATTTGAGATAAGTCTTAGTTTTTGTATCTGAGGAGGAGGATGGAATTATTTACAGACATATAGAAAAGAAAGAGTAAAGTGCTCTGAGGCTGAACAGTAAAATGAAGAGTTCTCTTTGAGCCATTATTGTCTTAAGACCTTCTTGAAACATATCAGGGTATGTGAAAGCAGAATTAGAGAAGTTGGAATAAAGGCAGAAATGAGTGGTCTCAGATGCTGAAAGATAACTATATTTCAAGAAAAATCTTGTGTTGGAAGTATTTGAAAAATAGGAGGGTGACAAATAAGTCTTAATTCTGTTTTTGGCTAAGAAAAAGCATAAGGTTTCTTTTTGGGAAAGTTGTGTCCATGGAATACAAGGACAAAAGTCATGCTGAAGCAGAGGAACTCCAGACAGAAAATATAATTAGAGAAAAATACGAACTCGGAGATAGCTGTAAGAGAATATTGGTGTCAGGGAATGTAGGTGGTTGATTATGACTTGTTTCTGTTTTGTTTTTTTTTTTTTAGTGAAGCAGACAGGACTGAAGTTTTGGACAGATATGCTGTGCCTAAGGAAATTACCATACCTGTCTTTTGTCTCACTTCTATTGTAACACTATAAGGAGGACTAGAAAATAGCTTATTTGAGTCTTCGTTTTCATTATACTAATATTGCAGCTCCAGGGTCCAGAGCATTATTAAATACCCTAAGATTTAAAATTTATATATTTTTTTGTCTTCAGTGAGAACGTGAGTGCTAATGCTGTGGTTATATAATGTAATGTATAATACTGTACATTTGAGAGCCACTATTATCAGATGCTGAAGGAAGAGTATGAGATCAAGGGTGCATGCAATGATGTCACTATTTGCCCAGACTCCAGCAATTTATAGGTCTTGTGTCTTTTTTTAATAGTTCTTAATTTAATTTTTTTCCTGTGATTTAGGCAACATTGCATTTCACATTACAGTAAATTTGATGATGGGGCATAGCCTGACATAATCCTTTCAGCCATTTCTACATGGAAAAGGTAGCTACAGGCAGAAGCTGACATTTACCTCAGTTGTGATCCTGCCGAACCTGTTGCATGAGAGAACTTTCTCTTACAGATACTTGACTCAATCTATTTCTCTTTGCATGATTTCCTTGTATAAAGTTCTGGTTTTGTTTTGGTTTGTGTTTTTTTTTTTTTTCTTTTACTTACTATGATTTGCCATGATCAAAATAAGGCAGGACGGATTACAAGATTTCAAAGGGTGACAAAAGATTAGTGCCTTTTTTTTTTTTAAAAGGTGGGAAAGTAAAGGATAATTCTTTTTGGAAAAGATACTGCCACCACATGTTCTTTTTTTTATAGCTTTATAGCTTCCAACTTTAATAACCGTGTGGTTACAGAAATGCCTCTCAGATTTCAAGGATTTGGTCTGAGAATCCATATTTTAGTGTCGGACTTTCAAACCTATTCCTCAAATCTCAGGTCTTAGAATAAAACCCCTAAACAGTTGCATGACAGAAGGCACGTCATGTTGCTCCTGTCTTGAAATGCTATAAATATTTTTTAAGGGGATTTTGAGTTAGGTTTAGTTAATTAGTTTTGTTTTTTAGAAATCTGTTAAGACTTAAGCTGTGGCATTTCTCACAAGTGATTTTCTGAGTGTCTTTTCAAAAAGCAAGTCTATTATTTTTTCTTCAACCAGCTGGCTTTCCGAGAATTGGCATTCTACTATGTAGTATTTTGCTATATAATGCCTAATGTACCTTCTGAGCACATGGTTCTTGAATATCATGTAACAGCAAATTCTTCCTTCGATCTTATTTTGGTGCAGTTGATCGAGATTTTTTTTTTTTTTTTTTTGACAGGGAAATTCAGTGTAGTTCATTGAAAGTATTATATAGTAAAGACTAGGAGGGATGAAGAGTAATGGCTGCTTGTGGAAGTCTACTGTGTCTTCTTTGCTTAATCATAACAAAATATGTCTGTTGCCCCCAAAGTCAGGATTTACCGACAGTCTGACTTAGTATCTTAAGGATTGCTTAAGATCTGTATTTTGTCAGCGAAGGTTGTACTGGGCTAAATTAAAGAAAAGTAAGTCCATAAAACCACTCTTTTGAGTAAGATGTGACAGAAACAGCACTAATCCATGTCATTGATAGCAGATATGCCTGTACTTGAGTGAAATTCAGACATTCATTTTGATGTTGATAAACCTAGTCACGTTGATTATGAAATGTTTTTGAAGCTATACACTTGCAATTTTGGCTTTGTTCCCACTACTTCAAAGAAGCAATATGGCTAAAGCAGTCAGAAGATTGCTTTGTTTTGTTTTGGGTTTAGCTCCCATAAATAATAATTTAGGCATGGAATAAGAGGACTGACTTTAGCTGAGTTATATCCACATATATATTATTTGGCCCAAGTTAGCTGATGCAGAGAAATACTATGTTCAACGGTAAATCTGTTTGAAAAATATATTTCTCAACCTGCCAAAGCCCAAATTGCTGGCTGTACTGTAGAACAGGGAGTCTGAACGAGACACACAAATAGTACTGAGCCAGAAAATCTTAAAATGCTTTGGGATTCATTCTTTCCTAAAAAACCCCAACCCCTCTTTCTGCAACTTCAGTTTAAGAACCTTTATTTCTGATATAAATAATTCTTAACAGTAGAAGTAAAGAGAAAGCAAATACAGTGGGGCATGCAGATTCCGTAGGGACTAAAAATTACTTACTGTATGACCTTCTTGAAGTGAACACAAAAAATGCGACTCCCAAATTTTGCACTCACTGAAATGCGAAACAGACTATGTAGCTGGAAAAGTACATTACCGATAGCAGAAGTAAAAATCAGTGCCACAATCTAATGTAACAGTCACTGTAAAATAATTCTTGAAGCTGTCACAAACAAAGGCAGGATAATTTCTAACATGTGCATAAGTTATTTGAAGTGCCTCTAGTAAATGTTTGTACTTACAAGAAAAATGGAATTTGGGTCCATTTATTTCCATGTGTCTTAAGTTCATTCTTTGGTGGTATTGAATCATTTTGTAATTCCACTACAGTTTCAGCCCGTTTTAGAGCATTTTTATGTTAGCTACCAGACAACACTTTGAATTAGTTTATGCAAGTTGATAATATTTGGTTATATTTTATTTACAGAATGTTTGATTTATAAATAGCTTTGTTATGAACAACATGGCAGATATAGCCTGCATTTATGATTTTTTTTGAGTTATATAAAACAATTTTTTTACTGTGCTATGTACAGAATCTATAAAACTGCTAACCTACAGTTAGATGAAATCCTGAAATCATTAGGAAACTCCTTACAGGCATCAGAGAACCTGCCGAAGCCAGTGAAGAGTCTTACCATCTGTGGAAATTGTTTCCTTGAGACAGGCAGCTTTCCAGTTTGGTGAAAATGATCTGAAACTGTAATTGTGATTTCATGTTTTCTCATGCCCCTTTTGCATTATTTTATAACCTGTGGAAGCTGAAATGCTGCACTGTAGGAGGATACTAAGGCCCCTGGCTCATGTTTGCAGACACATTTTTCAGGATGACTAAAAATCATATTTATTTTCTCCTTTGCAGCATACCTAATGCTCAGTTTAGAAAATGCATGGGCCTGTGAACAGCAGTGGTGTAGGAAGGTTTCCCTTTCTGCTGTTCCTTGTGTAACTTCCAGCAGAGAGGAGTGTACAGCTGGGATGGTCACCACTTCAGTGGTTTCAACACATCCCATTTGCAAGCATTCATTGTGCAAGCCTGAATCCTACTTTTCAACTCCCTAAAAGACTGCTATGGTTTTGAAGGATGCTGAATTCTCAGGCTGTCTCTACTCTAGAAAACATACGTTGAGGGTCATTCTGGGGCACTGAGGTCACCAGGAGAGGAAGATTAAGTCCACGGCATCACAGCCTGGCTCCGCTGTCATGTGTGCTCCCGGGGACGTGTTTGGAAGAACGTGGGCTGGCACAGGTGAAATCCATGACAGCAGCCATCCTAACCATTTCAAGGTACAGACAGTCAAATGATCAATTACATGGTAATTTCACAACCTGAGTCTCAGCTAATAGTTCTTAGCAATAATTTCTAAACTTGAGCTTTGCTTTACATATTACATGAGTATAGAAGCAGAGTAGAAAACATGCCCCTTATCACCTACTGCATACCTCAGAGTAATGGATGGGACACTGAAGCTGGCTTTAAAAGTTGGCAAGCCTGTAAGGGTGAAGTCTTGTTGTCTTATCATATTTTTCAGTCACCAGAAATTATTATTTTGCCTTTTTTTTTTTTTTTCTTTCACTAGCAGTCTTTAGGGAAAATGTGTTTACTTAAATATATTTGGAGGAAATATTCAAGGTTAAAAAGAAACAAGCTACACCCAAAAGACATAATAATAAAGTCGTTCCTCAGTTATTTCAGTGTCCTAGCAGGTAATAGATTAAATAACACTCTGCTCTCTGCGCCTGAGTCCCTGGCTTGAGAGTTTTTAAGAGGCATTCTATCTGTTTCAGGTGCTAAAGTTTGTCCTTGAGCTGCTCAGGTTGGATGCTCTAGTGACCAGGTCTCTCTATTCCTAAGTAAGAGCCCCTTCTGCCCCTTGAGGCAGGGAACACCGGTGGTGACTGAGTCATCTTCTTCCCTATTACTGTTTCTCAAGAAACATTTTAATGTATATGTATATTTTGTACAAACACAACTATATATATGACATTTCATATGATATATAAATAAACATATAAACTGCAAACATAATAGACATACATATGAAAAGCATTATATGTGTAAAATGATAAATATACATACACAAAATTTCCTGACTTCAGGCTTCTTTCCTCTGTAATTAATCTTCTAAAAATGAAATCAACAACATTCTGTATACTGTATCATGAGGAATATTAAACATTGGTGCTAATTCTTTTGGTTGGCTGCCATGTTTAATCTGTGTGCAGGAGGCAGGGCAGGCAGGATAGAGCAGTTAGGTGTGCAGTAAGAAGACACCCTCATCATCTACCCATATCTGCTCTTAGTTTAAGACCTCTTTCTGAGGACTCTAGGAACTGGAGCAGTCAGACAGGCTTGATGGAGACTGTGTTGATTATAAACCAAAGGATAAGACATAGGACTAGGTGGAATCTCCTTCTGTATCATATGTTCAGACTACTATAATGAGAAGTTTTAAGATAGCAGGAGTTCTCCATCCAGTTCTCTTTCTGAAATTCTTGGAAAACTCACCCTGAATTCTGTCTCTCAAGCAAAAGTATTTAGTATAAAGTTTGTAGAGATCATGCCACCATAATCATATGTATCAGAAGCGGTGCTCTATATCTTTCATTCATTAATGAATTTTTGCTTTTGAAGAACAAAACAAATCTTCTAAAGTGGTGAGTTCAATTGCTTCTGCGGATTTCCTGAAAAGGGTAAAATCATATTATGAAATAGTTATAGAATTGTTGAAATTACTTGTATTTCTATATCTCCATCTTAAAACAGACGATACCTTTGAGAAAATTAGCTACCATTTACTGTTTCTGTTTGAAATTACAAGGTGTGGCATAAATATGTGGCTATAACAAGGGTGGAGCATTTAAAGCACTGAAAATCTTTCAGTAGGGATCTAGACAAGCCAAATTAATTTTTCTTGCAATCATAAAAACTATCAAGTGCTATTAAAACCAATGATCTGAAAAAAATGGAAAGGTACAGATACGGGGCAGGAGACAAGGCACTGAAACTGTCTGGTGCGGTAACTTACTTGAGTTCTGATTTCCATTAAGAAAACTGAGTGATTATTACGTTTCTGCATATTCAGGAGTCGGTAAATACGTTAACATTTTTCCCAGTGCCATGAGAGAATAACTATTTGAAAAGCATTTTATGCGTACCTCTTGTATGATTTTCTAGATTTAATTATTTTTCTGGATTTATATCTTTTAAGTTGAATTAATTGGAACTTAGAATGTAAGGTAAAATAGTTCTGCATTGCATTTTATGATTTATTAACAAGGATAGAAAAAGAACTTATTTTATTCTGTTCTAGCTGTGCTGAAATAAATGTCCAGTTTTACTCTATCTGCATATATTCAAATTTTCTGTGTATTTAAATACATTTCTTGAAATTGCTATAAAGGTTAGTTCAGTACAAGGAGATGTTTCAAAATGCAGAGTATTAGTATAAAAATATTTGCATCGGAGATGAGGATAAGCAAACCTCTAACATGGTCTCAACATTAGAGTGCCTACAATTTATTTTCATGTTTGTGGTGCTGTTAGGATTACTTCAGGGACATTGTTAGACATGTGCTTAAATTTTATTTCTAGTAATGCTGCTTTCTGGTCTGACATGTACAACACAATCTTAAAAACACTACGGAGGTACATGTCTACATGAGAGTACGTTTAATACTGTTGTGCATATGCTGTGAAGCAGATGGTATTTTCAGTAAGTTATTCATGAAGGCTGTACTTTGCATCACCCCTTGAAAGAATTAAGTATTTTGTTTGCTAGTCATACCCTGTTAAAAACTTTTTTCAACCTTTTGTTCCTAGTATAAGTGTCCAATGGGATAAAATTTGTCCCTTTAACCATATGTGTTATACAGCACAGAGATCATATGACTTGTTTACTTTTTCAAAGTAACTTTTATGGGTTTTTTCTATATATAATTAATGATCTAGTGAGCATATTGTAGTTGAAGTCCTACAACTTTTCTTCTTGACTAGTTTTAAAATTAGTGTTATCTTTTTGATCATCAAAGATATGAGAGATTGAGATACTTGAAAATGTCTTATTCCCTTGCAGTGTTTTCAAAAAAATGCTGTAAATTAATTTTACATCTTCCAAACATATGTTCAAGTGGGTAATATGATAAAGCGAGCTTTATTACTAACCTTGATATGTGACTTTTAGCAGAAGAAGCAACAATCTCTCTGATGTGGACAGCTAAAAATCGTGAAAGCTATGCAACAGAGCAGTTTGAGAAAGGACACTATCTTGAAAGTTCAGCTAAATATGAATTTATTTCTGTACTTGAAAAAAAAAAATCTTAGAAAATGTAGGTTAGTGCCTTGGCCAACTTGTCCTCTGGTTGTGAAGTACCTTGGTTGCCTCTTGCTACGTGAATGAACCCAGGGACTAGAGCGGTTTGCTGCCTACAGATCTCTGCCAGAAGCAGATCTCAACCTGCGGAACGTACTACCTGCAGCAATAACCTGACATAGTTGTTACCATTTCCAAGCAGAAATAACGTGCTCTTTCCAGCTTTTTATTTGGAATGACAGGTTTCAAGCTCAGTGCCATCCTGCTTAATTAGGAGGCCTTGAAGATCTTAGCCTGGGGGTTGTTCAAGCAAAAGGTGTTCTCCAGCACAAACATATTTTGTCTCCAATACAAGTATGCTTTTGTGGCCTAACTGCAGTTAGTTATTATAGACATACATGTTTAGCTTTGGGCAAACACCGTGAGCAGCATTTGTATTCAAGACAATAGGCACTCATCAGTGTAAATTCCTGTCTACTATGCAAGGTGCATCTTTTGATCTTTTAGAAAGAGCTGGAAAATTGGATGGCATTTGCAAAACCCTTTCAGCTGAGAAATGTCAATAAAATAATTGTGTTGAGACCAGTACATGGAATTGACTTCTTGGAGGGGCCACAGGGATGGTTACAGGTGCAGGAACGAATTGTGTAGCTCTTGATTACATACAGCAGAGTTCACAGATGTGAAATTGTGCACAGGCTCACCAGGCTGTACCACAGTCTCTCATTTGGCATGGTGAACTGGATAGGAAATACCAGGATACAGGTTCCACTATTTTTATGCAATGTGTATGGAAATCCTTTATAAATACTTTGCTTTCAGCACACTAGTAAATACATAAAGGCAACAATGAGGTGTGATTGCACTGTTATGGTTTGTGCATGTTAACAATTTGGAGTAAATGCATAATATAATTTCTTACTGAAACATTCTTTCACAGTCTGGCTCCCCACAAATGCTCTTCCTCTGCAGATTTTTGCAAATCTGCAGTGTTTAATGTGTCTCTCTGCAGGTCACTGCTCCCTATCTACACTATTTCCATAAATAAATAGAAATAGTTTCCAGTGGCTTAAAATTATTATCATTCGTCTATTGCATGTGTTTGTTGTTAATCCATTAACTTGAAAACATTACTGGTTTTGTTGTTGTTGTTTTTTTTTTTTAAATACATCTGGAAGAAGCAATCTAATAAGTATACATAAGTATTTAATCCTCCTTCTTGGACATCACTACTTTGAATGCAACATTCTTCAAAGTTTATTCTTTTAATAATCCTATAAAAATGTCAGGATGTTTGTGAAATACAAATGCAAGTGCTGTACTCAGTGCAATATTGCAGGATTGCCAGGGTAAGCTGATGGTTCATTAGAAGGCTGATTTTAATATAGGAGAGAAGTAATCAAGAACTGAAAATGAGAAAATAATCCAAATGGAAATAGAGGGGAAGGAGGGGAAAAAAAGGCTTAAGGGAAATGTAATACCAGTACTTCTTTGTTAAGAAGGTGAACGTATCATATGTAGGAAGGAGAAAGTGGTAGACTCGTGAGTCCACTGCTAGAAATACAAAAATAAAGGTTTTCCCCATACCAAATTAAGATCTTCAGTTTTACCGATTGGTATGTGTCTTCTTTTGCTGTTCCTGGAGTAGCCAGCAGCATGTAGGAATTTAACAGTACTTACTTGAGCTGCAGAGGAGCATTTCAAAATAATCTCTGTAGTTTGCCTGTTAATAATCTTCCTATAATTTTTGGTAAAGTATTTCTCAGGAAAGGTTCCTTACTAGTGGCCGCAGAGGAGTGAAGCTGATGATGCTACAACAGCTGCTGAAGATACACATACCTAAAGATAACATCTAATGTTTGAGACTGATTTTTTTTTTCTTTTCTTTTTAATACTGGATGTCTTTTTAGGTATAGGATGTACCCATTAGGTCTTTGAGATTTTCACATGCGAGTTCTGGAATACGAATATTTCACACTTGTATTTTGTTTTCTGTACGTATTAAGCAAAGATGATGGTTAAAGAATAGCAAAAAACAGAAGATAGATATTGGTTTGCAATAATTGGAGTCTTCAAAGCACAAGACATTTACATAAGAATATATGTAGGGGCATATCAGATTAGACCAAATGTTCAGCCAATTCATATCTTGACTAAAACAGATTAATAATAGAGTGCCCCCCTCAGCCTAGGGAGGAGTCTAAGCTGAAAACAACATTGCACAGAAATTTTTCAAGGACTTCCTGAGGTGGAATGGTAGATTTGTATTTAATGATTCCTAAATGTTTGGGGCTTTTCCCATGAATTTGTCTGGTCAGCTTTGGAACCTTTGTAAAACATTTGCAAAGAGTTCCTTACCTTAGTTTCATGTTATGTGAGACAAGTTATGTCTCCCTTCCTTCCTTTATTTGGGTTGGTTTATTTTCTTGTTTGTTTTTTTTAGTAAGTCATTCCCTTATTCACTGTATCAGAAAAGAGAAAGAACAGTCTATGCACTTCCTTCAGACCACTGCAAATTTAGTAGACCTCGATTATATCTCTCTCCTGTATTTGCCTCTCATCTGGGATGAAGCATCCTTGGCTGTTTTGTAGTTCCAGGTACAGAAAACCTGTAAAGAAGCCTAATATGTTGGGTGCAGTTTAATAATCCTGAAAGGCAAAACTGCGTATTTTAAGCAGCTGAATAGAAACAGATTTCTGTGGACTTCTGGAGTTCACCCAAGCATTAGCTGACTTTGCTCATTTGAAGTATACTCAATACTTCATTGCTCATTTAGGAAGTGTATAGATCTTTGAGTCTATCTTTTATAATTCTTCCTAGAAATACAGATTCGATAATAAGAAACAGCAAATCTAAATTAATTAAATGTGATCTTTGTAGTAATTTAAAATTCAAAAAAAATCGGAGTCCCTTAACTGTGCTCTTTGACATGCATGTATCCAAATAGGGTAAGATCACCTTACATACATTGAAGCTTATTAACTGACATGGTATGCTATTAACAATGACACTTCCAATCTTGATGTTACTGATGGAGGCTTTATTACTTAATTCAGTTGTTCAGACTGGATTTTTGGAAACTTTTGTCTGAGTTTGTGTGAAAATGTAGATAGAAATCAACAGTAAGACTACAAGTAGTGGAAAAATCAACTTTATTGGCTTTTAAAGTTTAGGGGTTTTTTACAAGTCAGAGTAAAGCAGAATTAGGGAGATTACACTTGTTGGCAGATGGCACAGGATTTGCCATTTCCCATCTCCTAGCTTTGTGCTGAATCTTGTTAAACAAATGTTACTTAGCTGTCAATTTGCAATTTTGAGCTGGATTTTAGATACATTATTGCCAGCTCTTTCTATGTATAATCTTAGTTTTATAGATTCTGTGGAAACCCAAACTATGGGAAGGTGAGAAATAGTTAGTCATTCTGCAGTTCACATCTTGCTGTGATTCCTTACCACAGCACATCCTTCGTGGGCGTGCAGTGGAAGAAATAGCATTAACATCCTCCTCCAGCTGTTTGGAGAGCTTAGTCAGATCCACACCTTCTCTGAATTATGTTTCTTTGATGCTAAGTAGTTGTTACATGGACAGAGTTTGTTTAAAAAAAGCCCAAACAAACAAACAAACAAACAAAACCCACAACTTTGGACCTTGGCATATGATAATACTTTGGAGTGAAATCACCCGAACAGTTGATTGCTGTCTGGATGGAAATGGGAGTCTTCATCGCAAGAGTCTTTGCAATGGCATTGTTAGATTGGACAAGCCTCCCCAAACCACTCTTCTACTGGCTTTTTGTACTACTTGACCACTCCAGTGCATGCATGGTCTATTTTCAGGAGCCATCTTAAATGACATCGAAATCATCTTCTAACCATTGTAAAAGTACGTGTGAAAGACTGTCCTACATGAACATTTCTGCATTTGTGGAAAGTTTCTACAGCCTATTTTTAAGCAGTTTACCTAGGCACAATTTGACCAATTCACCAGTAGGACCTGACTGGGACACTCTACTCGGGATGTTGATCAAGACATTTAAGATCACAAGTTGAACGAGGCATGGCAGGAGCTGCCTGGGGGAGTCTCTACAACTCTCTGAAACACCCACCTGGAGAGCTCCTGTAACTGTAGCTCCTCAGTCAAATAATTGTGACTGAAGGTGGCTCAAAGTTGGCAGTCACTTAGCTTCAAGTCAGTTCCTTGTCTCCACCCAGTCCATTAGCTCACCTGGGCAGAAGACTGGCCTGGAAAGTCCTGGGCCACCTGGGGAACTCACTACTGGGTGTGCATACAGGCACAGCCATGATACCCAGCTGAACCACAGTTGCAACTGTGGACAAACTTAAGCTTCAACCTTGGAGTTTATCTTCCATAGCTTGGGCCACAGAAGAACAACAGGGGAGGTGCTTCAGCTGGAAGGGACAAGGAAAGACAACAATCATAGACTTTCCTGCTCCCCCAAACTCTGTTACCTCCTGCAAACTGTTACTTAATATCTGGAACCAAATTGTCTGTCTACCCACAAATGCAAAATATTTTGCATTCTTCCATGTACTAATGTGACAGTGTTTCTATTCTTAGTGGCTGTAAAAAGTCTTAATATCCCAGCAAATTCTTGCTTTAGGACTCTGGTGTAAGGAAAAAAATCTGGATTCCTGATATTTGCACTGGTATTGTTGGAGGTCTATCTTCAGGTTTAGGGGATTAATTAGATAATGGCCTACAGTTCATTTTGCTAAGTTATGTAAGTTTTGCCAGTTATCAGTAGTAGGACTGGGCTTAGTGGGTTCAGAAAACTGACTATGAGAAACAGCAGTGAAGTGTTTTACTGCTATTGTGTCATTAAGAGCATGCCTCCTGGATTGTCTTTAAAATAACATTAGGATTAAAATATCCACACAACACTCAAAACCTCTCTCTTCCTAGTGAGAGCTGACAGCAACACAGTTCTTGGGTCAGTCACCAATCTGTCTGGTTTGCTTTCATAAATTCAAAATACCCCCAAAGAGCCCTGCAACAGTTACACCTACTCTCCTGTGTCCTCTTGTATTAGTGAGGATACTTCAACCATCAAATGAAGCTTCATTTTGAATCATCTGCCTGGACTGACAGCTTGACATCTAAAATGAAATGCTGTCCCATCAGAATAAATACTTTAAAAATATATCATTTGGTTTCTTAATGTCATGATTTTAAAATGGAAGTATAGGGTCAGCACTGTTTCAGAGCGCTCTTTTTTTTTTTTTTTTGCTTTGACTTTTACTAGCCCAGATATGTTCATGCTTACATTGTCATTATTATATTTTAGCAACACCACTAGATGTTTCTTTCCCACCTCTACCATTCCTGCAAATAAATAAAAAAAAATAAATTAAAAAAATTCAATTTTATTGAAGTGTTAAACATTATTTTGTCCTTGCCTGGCAGTCTTTCAATAATGCGCAAAATGTCAATGTGGCTTCTTTTAAGTTCTTGCAGAGGTGGTGCACTTTGAAATACATTCTTCCAGACAATCATCTCCCTACTTGAACCCCGTTTTATCTGACATGTTATGAAAACCTCCAAATTCCCATTTCCTCAAGGATGCTACTTAAAATGACAATTCTTTAACTGTTAGGTTGGTGACAGGATGCCACAAATGGAATATTTGGTATCTCAAAAAATACTTTGCAAGCCTTCTACCCCTCTGGGAATGTTAACTGCTGTGTACTATGCTGAGCTTCAGAAACAGCTAGCAACATGCCACAGCTGAATTATCCTTAGAATGCTGGTTAAGTGCATACCTTGCTGTCAACAATTTTAGTTGACACTATAACTTTTTTCTTAATCTGAGCAAGATTTAAGTTTAGCATAACCTGGGAAGTTGACCCCTTCCTAATTGGGAGATATACCTGGGGAATGCTGTAGCTTGTATGCTAGAGGAAGAACACAAAGACTGCCAGCGAATATGAATATAAATTGATAAGAACTACCACACGTTTGACTAGATTAAGAGAATCTCTGTGATATATTTAAGCAATTAACTATGGTCTTCACTTTCTGGTCCAAAGGCCTTTATAGATTTGTATTTTTTGTTTTGCTTTGTATTGTTTTGTCTGACCACTCTCTTTCTAATTTTCTTTAAATAGATGATTGCAGTCTTGCTGCTATGTCACTAATTGGTTTTCTTGCTGAAATAGCATAATCTAAAAGTAAAACATTCTGTACTTGAAACAAGGACCTCTCACCTATGCTTCACTATTGCTGGGGACATACTCTCTTACCTTTTTTTAAACCTGTACAAACCTTTACTTTAATTGCCAAAATCTTTCAAATTAGTGCAAAATATATTCACTGGTCTGTAGGGCTTTTTCCATGATTGATTTTTGCACATGAACTTCTAATGACTTGTGGTGTAGGGATATTAGATCTTGATGGCCCAGTTATACAACGTTTTATACAAAATGTTTCTAGAGTGTCCCTCATGTCATAACTTGTCTCATAACTTTTCATAAGCAGGTTCAAGCTCACTGCCTGCAGCCAGAACTCCTTTCATTCATTTGCTCCCCTCTGCCTCCCCTACTCCATATCTTTGGAATGCTCATGTGCCATCCTTCTAACTCACCAATTTTTATCATGTGGAAGTACAGCATCCCCTCATTTTCCACCTCTCCCTTCTGCATTAGTGATGTTTGTTCCTTCACCAGTGTGAGCAGCTCCATGTATGCATCCATCCCCACAGTGCTATTTAAACCCCTTCCTTTTGTTTTTTAGCCTCCCCACCTCTTTTCAGGGATTGACTTTGTTCCCATATTGGGCTGTCCACAAAACTCAAATGTATCTCCTGATGGCAGCTTTCTTTGACACAGATCCCTGAGTCTCCCTCATCCAGGATGGCTGGAAATCTCATATCCCCCACCTCCCTAGTGATGGTGGCCGTGCAGGGTAGGCTTTTAATGTTCATTCGACAAAAGGAAAAAGATTTTCTTTGGACAACTTCTTTTCTGTCACTCTTCCCCTCTTTTGTCCGTTGGGAAGGGGAGGCCAAAGCCTGTGTTAGATGCCTTGCTTCTGGTTTTCACTAAGAATGGGTCTTTTTTCTTTAAGCAAAAAACATTGGCAAGACTTACATTATAAGTACAAAATTTAAGATATAACTGACTAATCTGTACAGTAACTTCTTAAAAGTCATGGAAATATTGGAAAAGTGAGCAAAAATGAGGGCTTTATTTTCTGGCTATGCATAGTTTGGTTAAGCTGTTTTCACTGACTAACATCATGTGAGTAATAATATTTGAATGAAATTGCAGTTGTTTTTCAAAATAAATGGAGGAAGTCTGGTCTGGATTGAACAGCCAGAAGAAGAGACAGAGTAGATTAAAACTGTATGAAGTAGAAATCCATATAGAGTGATAGGAATTGATCAGACACTTATTGCCAGAAACATAAACGTGAAAATGCCTCCCACAAACACATCTATACTTGCAAATACACCAAAGCAAATATGTCAGCATATAGTACAGAACAAACTTTTTTTTTTTTTTTTTTAAATTGGTGGAAGGGCAGTTGCTCAGAATACAGATTTTCTGAAAGTGCAATAAAGACCAAGGTTAATCTAATCTTGCACTGACAGTACTGTACAACTATACTGCCTAATGGTAGCCACTGCAGAAATGCTGAAGCGGGCGACATCTCACTTGACTCTGGAATCGTGGAATATAACTTACAATTAAGTCATTTAAAAGCAATGCAACTGCATTTGTGTGATGCCATATCCCAACTGTATTCCTGCTAAGAAATGTTCTGTCTTAGATGTAATGTTGCATTTTTGTTAGGATGTATATCATGCTGAGTTGCCTCATGCAGACGCAGGAGCTTGGTCAGCATTAGCTTCAGGACCTCAGTGATCTGCAGTGTGGTAAGGATGCCCTGTGGAGTCTCTTGCTTACAGATAAGAAGAGTGCTTTCTCTGACTCTAAAAAAAGATGTTTATCAAGTGTGCCACTGAAAAGTCTGTGTGATAATTACTTCCTTTTACTTTCATGTTTATGATGAATTGTAAGTTATCAATATTCTCAACAGTTAATTGCTGTTAAAAATCTGAGAGTCATCTAAATCTGCAAAGAAAATTATTTTTCTGTGCTCCGGGAGAACATTCATGAAGTTCAACAGCCAAGTGCAAGGTCCCGCATGTGGGTCAGGGCAATCCCAAGCACAGACACAGGCTGGGCGACGCGTGGATTGAGAGCAGACCTGCGGAGAAGGACTTGGGGCTTTTGGTGGATGAAAAAATGAATATGAGCCAGCAGTGTGTGCTCACAGCCCAGAAAGGCAATTGTATCCTGGGCTGCATCAAAAGAAGTGGGGCCAGCAGATCAAGGGAGGTGATTCTCCCCTTCTGCTTCACTCTGGTGAGACCCCACACTGCATTCACCATAAGAAAGACATGGAGCTGTTGTAGCGAGTCCAGAGGAGGGCCATAGAGATCATCAGGGGGCTAGAGCACCTCTCCTCTGTGAGGACAGACTGAGAGAGCTAGGGTTGTTCAGCTTGGAGGAGAGAAGGCTCTGGGGAGACCTTATAGCAGCCTCCCAGTACTTAAAGGGGGCCTACAGGAAAGATGGGAAGGGACTCTTACAAGGGTATGTAGTCGACATGATAGGAGAAGTGGTAATGGCTTTAACCTGAAAGAGGGTAGATTTCGATTAGATGCAAGGAAGAAATTCTTTCCTGTGAGGGTGGTGAGGCACTGGAACAGGTTTCCCAGAGAAGTTGTGGCTGCCCCCTCCCTGGCAGTGTTCAAGGCCAGGCTGGATGGGGCTTTGAGCCGCCTGGTGTAGTGGAAGATGTACCTGCCCATGGCAGGGGGATTGGAACTAGATGATCTTTAAGGTCCTTTCCAACCCATTCGAGGTTCTGTGATGGAGTCTGTGATTCATCTTTGTCAGCTACATTTGGGCAAGACCTTTTCAAGCTGAAAACTGCAGTATTTTTCACTTACAGGACAACGTATCTCCTACTGGAAGACATCAACATAAATACTGTGCTGGGGAAAAAAAAAAGTAATGGTTGCTCTTCACGTTGATGTTAAGCTTTGCACTTGTCTTCTCCCCTCTAATTCTAATTTCTGTGCCTGTCATCAGGCATATAATGTACAGAATCTTGTAACGCAACAAACTGGTATGTGAATCTAGTTGTGCAGAGAGCCAGGCTGTTGTGCTGGGAGAGCTGTTCCTGAAGGACAAACCAATTTGTGCATTGTGCCCGTATGTAATTGTGACATGACTAGACAGATGGGTGGCTATAAATGAAATATCTTCCTATTCCCTCTGAGATGTATGCAGTAATGTCCTTCTTTAGATGTTCTGTCATGGCAGTGCACACAATTAGCTACAGAATATTAGTTACTCTGCAGGATGCAAATCAACATCTTTCTGTAAGTGTAGTAAAGGCACAAACCTATCAAATGGTGTCAAGATACCAGATTTTCACATACACCCAGCTTGTATAAGTGATTTGGTTGCTCACCAGCTGAGTCAGGGGAGAGAGTATAATGAATGGACAGTCTTATGTTTATTTGTAATGAACTACAGTTTAATGTTTTCATCTCCTTGCCCATTTAAATGCAAAAGAGCACATTTCACTTTGTAATGAACCACATACTCTGATGTACAAGTTCACTGAAATATCAATTTCTTCCAAAGCTTCTCATTGAGATGTAATAGCTTCAGAGTAGAGACTGACATTGTGGTTAAACACCAGTAAGAATCTAAGTCAGAAGTAGGCTCTTCTTTAATGTCCTTTATAAAGAAAAAGATAAATACACCCTGCTGTTAAATTTAGTATTTTTTCAACCTGGAGGATTTCCCTGAAACTCCTTGTGACCTCAGATACAACAACAGGTGTCTAGCTATCTGTTAGTAGCTTGCTGGATAGATTGATTTAATTAAACAGTAGATGGGTTTGATTAAACACCTTAATCTGGTATGTGCATATAAAGAAAGACATGATTTCTGTCAAGGATCATCAGTGGACTGAGGATCTGTCATTTTGTTCTTAGACATGAAGTTTAACTCATTTCTCATGCAAAATTCTGCTTTGAATCTAAACGCCCAGTTGGCTCTAAACCTGAAATCCCAGGACATGACATAATTTCAGAAGCACAGAAGGCCTTCAGTAGCCTCTGTAAAATGCCTACCTTTCTCAGTCACTGTGCAAATGTAGCAATTCATGTTTATTTTATTGTGAGCCATGTTGTGGGAAGATCTAGATTACTCTTCTTGCATCAGCTCTGTCTTGAGCAGTTAGTCACCTCACATTTCTCAGATAAAATAAAATTAGTAACACTCTGGAGGAGCTAATTTCTCTTTATTGATTATGAAGTAGCATAGGGGTGACCAGCTAGATGAAAGTGTTTGAAAGCTTGTTGTGTAAATTAGTGTTTGATAACCTTGCCCTTAAATACAGCAGAAATTTTTATTGAATACAGTCTGTGTCTTCATGATCTACTTTCCATTAGCATTTCACTCAACAGAAAAATACATTTATTCTAAAGCTTGGGTATGGCTTTTGGAAGGACTAAGTAACCAGCAATTTTTAAATCATAGTACAAGTTCATAACTTTCTTGGTTCACATACACTTTTTTCACTGCATTCAGGCAGTACCCATACCCATAAACAGAGCTTCCTCTCGCCTACTCCTAGATAAGAGTTCTGTATGTTCAATCTGCTTTATTTTAAGCTTTCTCTTGATATGTGATGAAGCACCACAAATTTGCATCCAAATCTTACAATTTATCGCATGTTAAGCCCTTAGAGAAGACAGACAATGTTATGTTGTTAACAATCCACTTCTTTCCTATTTGCACAAGAACTTGCTGATGAGCCTTTATGATGCTGTAAAAGTAGGAGAGAAAAATACATCTGTAGCATTTAAAATTAAAAGGCCTTTGAGAAAATGAGTTTTCAGCATTGTATGCCAGGAATGATCTTGTGTGTTTGCTCAATATTTCTGGAAAAATATTTCTTGGGGGGTTGGACTAGATGATCTTTCGAGGTCCCTTCCAACCCCTAACATTCTGTGTGATTCTGTGAAAGCCAGAAAACTGATCTCCATATCAAAGTCAGAGACCTTTTGCAGCAATGCAAGCCAAATTTTAAGACACTTCAAGGAGTCTAAGTGGATTAAGCAGTTCATGTAGATATCCCTACTGTACTCTCCTGCCACAGTTGGAGATGTTTCGTTGTGTTACTTGTGTTAGATTTTCAGAGTGACTGTGTTTCCCAAGCATTTTTTCAGTCATTTACTAACAGGTCAATTAGAGTTGTGGGGGTTTTTGTTTTGGTTTTGTTTATTTGTTTGTTTGTTTCATACCTACTTTGCAGCAAAATTGCATTTGTTTTGGAAAAATTTTCTGTTCTGTGATTGTTGAGACGAGTAGCCATGTCTTTTGGAGCACAACTGTTCCTTTCAACGATGAATTATTTGTTCTTCTACATAGGGCAGTATTTATGGTTGTCCAGTGGAGGAACTATTAAAGGGTTAAGGCTTTAGCATTACCCTGTTTGAACTCAAGTCTCTTATATTACTGCAACACTGCAAAATTTCAAACCATCTGTTCAGTTCTCTCTGAGATTCCTGACTCAAGAGAGTTCTTGAAAGGAAATAAAGCTCACCCTGTCCCCAAGCTTCTTCCAACCTAGATAACACTGAAAGCAGTTTAATAACTTAACCATTACTATAATGTTTTGTTGGGTTTTCTTTAAAATAGAAAAAAAAATGCAAACACCCTCAAATCAAGATTTTTATTGTAAGGAACCATTGCCTTCTCATGCTCTTTTTCATTCTTGTGCTGTCTTCTCTAGTACATTTGTTCATCTCTAGAAATGTCTCAAAAGCAGGAATGCTAAACCAGAAGCACTTGCAAGAGTTCTCTTCAGGAGTGAATTTTCTCTGCTGATAACAGAAGTGGTTTCTCAATGCAGAAATTGGTGTAAGTATGGCAAACCCAAACATACAGTAGTAAGATTAGAATCATATAAAGCTCTTCATTTCTGCAAGAATCCATCCACTGGAGCTACTAATTTTGTACCGCCTCAGTGTTCATTTTGTAAGCATAAAGTCAATGTCAGTTACTACTTTGAAACAAATTAGGTTTGTTTCCATTCAGTTTGAAGAGAGGTAAATAGCCTCACACAATTTTTAAATACGTTCCTTCTAGTATAGCTAGCCCACATTAGCTAAGTCGAGGTGTAATAACCAGGCTAAAAGTAACAAATCCTCCAGTAATTCTTTGTTTAGTTCTTTAAATGCACCTAGGCTGGTAGTGGATATACCACGCTGAATTTGTCAGTACAGCCTTTGTATTCATTTCTCTTGCCTGACAGCAGCTTCATTCTCATGCTTGGGCTTTGGCCAGCTCAAATTAACTATGTACACTGAAGCGTGTGTTACAAAGGTTGTGCCAGATCTGCATACTATTGGCAAGTTTTTGGAGAAAGCCTTGTGCCCCAGAGGTCTAACATGTCTAGCCAATTTGGAGTGACTGTTAGGAACCCCATTCCTGTTCCCTACAACCATTCATTCTGGCTGTAAATCAAATAAAGCTCTTCCTCTGACAAAAGAAAAAAAAAAGAATTTTTGAGTTGGAACAGCCTCATGTCTCTTTGAGTGTCATTATGTTATGAATAGATGTCTTATAAATATAAAATCTGTTAAAGTATTACGGCAAGCTTGATTTTGTATCCAGATGGGTGAATGACACTGTATTTGTGAAACATGATTTCTGAGCTTTTAAGTTCAAGTTATAGATCTTAGCAAATTTAGAATAAAAGTTTGACTGGCATTTTTTATTGCATGGAAAACTTTTTAAAATTATGACAGGCAGGCTGCTGGTCACTTAATCAGTTCCTCTGATGCTTTTCTACTGAAGCGTTTGATAATTGCTAATCCAACAAAGGTTTAGCATTGTTTTAAAAGTCAGCTTCTTGTTTTCTCAGAAACGACCAGATGCTGTTTTGATCCCCTTTTGCACCTCTTGTCTTTTAGTCTTATTTAAAATTACTTTGTCTGGTTTGGAGTTTTTTCAACATGCTCGTATCTGCTCTTTTGTGGTTCATCAGAAAAACCTGCTCACAATTTTATCTTCTTAAAAATAAATTCTGTGTCTCCTACTAGCATTCCCCTTTCTTGATGTGAGAAGTTAGCTAGTAATTAGTCCTGAGGATCCTTTGTGTTAGAGGAGAAAATGACAACAAGGTCGAATCCCTCTTTGTACTTCCTTTGTGAAATAAATAGGATTGTGTCAAAGTACTGTAGCTGAAGCACACTATAGTAAGGTGATGTGCTTTTAGTCTTAGATTCAGTTCTTCCACTGGCTGCTTTGTTGCCTGCTGCCTCTGCTTCTCCTTGCATTTTAATCATCCTGCTTCAGAGAGAGGCAGGCCTTTGTACAGTCCGGCGGAGCTGTCACAACGCTGTGCCCACGTCTGCCTGGCACCTGCCTTTGGGCAGGGAAGTGGCCTGGGTTTGTTCTGTCCTGAAACTCCTGTTTCAGCAGTCTTCTTCTCTGGAGCTGCTCAGCAGCTGTCCCAGCCATCTGGGAAACAGAGTGTTGGCGACAGCCTTCCGTTTCCAAGTCATTTAACCAAAGCATAACCCATGTGAGAAACTATGTATGATACACAGTTGGGGTTGGGCAAGATGACCTGCAAAGGTCTCTTCCAAGCTCAACCAATCTGTGAGTGATTCTGTGACTGTGAACAAACTCTGTACAGAAATTCCCAAATGGGAAATGTGGTGGCGCTCCGCTAGCCCCATAAAAAGATACGCATCTCCACCAATGACCCACTGAAGAGCTAATTGCTGTCTGCAAAACACTGCCTTCCTCCTTGTTGACAGCAGTGGAAATGTCCAAACTACCTCTCTGTTAACACTTGACTTAAGTTGTATGACTCTCCCTTGATCTCCAGGTATTGATGTAGGTATTGGAATAGACTGGTTTGCATGAATTTGAAGGGACATCTGATTTTAAAAGACATGTTTTTGAAGGATTCTAGTGACACTCTGGAACAAAGGACCTCAAAGCTGTCTGTATTAATTTGTCTCCTTATTTGATCTGATGACTAACTAAACACATCTCCATCCCCTCCTTCATAACTGAACTTCTATCTTTATTGCTAGAGCATTTATTTTCTTACTGTGGTATTCTACACATCTTAAGAATTAAGAAATTGTCTTCACAGGTTTGAGTATTGGAACAAAATAAAAGGCAATTACTAAAATCTAAACTGTACAATATATTTTTATATATTTTCAAATATAGACAATTTAGAGTATAAATTTATATAGAATTAGGATGAATATTTGTAGCATGACTTTCTTTTTCATAATACACCTATCTGAATAATTTGGGAATAGAAAGTGGATTGTAAGTCATATATTTTTTTTCTGTATCTGTAGGCAATATTTAGGTCTTGAAAGTAAAGCAAGAAAGGAAACCATTTTTTTCACTCTTAAGACACCTCTGGTATTTCAAAGCTTTTCCTAGTACTGTGCTGGGGTAAAACCAGTTTGGAATGATAGGCAAGAGTATAAAGATGAAGTTATATGTCTGAATTAGGGAGAACAGCAGTATCACCTGTCACTCAAACGTCACATATGAGCTTTGTGACCACCTGCCTATTGGATGTAGGTGTGTGTATGTGCTCCCTTTCATAGATGATGACCAGTAATTCCATCTTTGTTAAAAGCACTACCATGTTTCTCTGGAAAGCTTCATTTGTGCAAGCCCAATGAGAAATGGTTTTTGTCTGAAAGTTCCAAATGCCTTCATCTGCAATATTTTTCTTTGAAATACCAACCTAATTTATCACAGAAAAATGGAAATCCATGCTTTTATCTATTCCTGCTTTTAAATACATTTTAAGTATCAATTTTGCATTGCTACCTGAAAGAAACGCAAAAAACAAAAACTGCTTCAAATTCTCTTTTGTAACTGCTCCTTAGTCTTTCACTATGTTTTTAGTCAGTTGTTCCGTTTCCATGGAGCTGTACAAATTAGTAGACACCTGGGTATGGAAACAAGAAAAAAAAGGCACAAAACTAGAGTGCATATCTTACCTGACATTTTCAGAAGAAAAACACTGCGTTTTCTTTCATTATCAGGAATGTAAAAATGGGCACATTTTGAGTGTTTTGAAAGTTTCGGTTACTCTTCAGGCAGAAGTATCATTACTGGAGCACTTCAGCAGAGCTCTTTTCTCCCATTGAATTGTAAGCGTTCAGCAGATTATGGCAGCTGCAGCACGGTTTAGATTTCATCCCTTCTTTTGTTGAGAGCAAAATAATTCCCTTTCAGTGAAAACAGTGTTAACAATACTTATTTATATTTGTGGGACTTTTATCATCTTTTTGTGGTTGAGGACACAAGATTTTCATTGTTGTTCAGGTATGCTGTGGCATGATCACAGTGAAAAGATTCATCAATCGATCAATCAATCAATCTCTGTATGCCTATATGATGACTCATCAGTTAATCAGTGTGCTAATTTAGTTGCTACTTGCCTGTTGCCAGGTTGGTAAAGATGCCATTGTGGTCCCCATAAATTAAAAACAGCGTTGTGCTAATGTAATAGCAGTTGTGATTAATTATTCATAAGTTCTTATTTATTGTGATTATTCTTTTGACTGTGATGTCAATGATATTTAAACCCTAGAATCTATTTTTAGAAAACTTAATGGCAAAGAAAGAACTGCTTTAATCTGAGGTGAATTGAATCTCTAAAGAATAAAGGGAGAAAAGAAAAGGAACTGTGATACGCATCCTATTTTTTTCTTTAGGTCCATGGACCATTACATAGCAAAAAGGTTAACAATTTACCTCAAGAATAGCAAGCTTCAGATTGTTCTGCTTTAAGAATGCATCTGTAATCTTCTTGAATGCTGGAAAATGCCTAGATGACTTCTCTATCCTTATAGCCCTCAAATAATACTGAGACATACACAAAAAGCAAAAAGGTGGGTGTTGTACCCATTAAAAGTATTTCAGGACAGAAATAGCTAACTAGAGGTGACAAAGTACGACTTTCTGTTTGTAGACTTTTGTACTTTGCAGTGATTTGCTGCTGATTCTCGTAGCAGTATCTCTTGTAGCAAGGTAGGGCACTACCTGCTACTCCTACACTTCCACCTCCAGAGGATGCAAAGAGACTTTGAGGTGTTTTTTATAAAGGAGGGAGACACACAATCTCTCTGTAATTCTGGGATTTGGGGTAATACCATCTGGCACACTAGAAGGTGCCAGAGTTATTCAGAGTGAAAACTGATTAGAATCCTTCATTAGTGTGAACAGTGTAGATCGTTGTTTGAGTGGCATTGAGGTCTCTTTCAAGCCAGGCCAGGTCTCTTGACCCTGAATCCCAAGCTGTAGTACAGCTCTGCCTTTCATTTCCCACCCTTTCTTCTTTTTCATTCTTTTCCTCAAGGAAAAATGCCCAATTTTTTACCTAAAAATGTTGTGCCAGCTGCTGGAAGTGGTACATTGTAATTGCACTTGCTTTGGTCTCCCTGGTTTCTGGAGAATTGTATCAGAAATACAGGTTGGTGGAAAGTGCAAGGTGCTTTAGCAGGAGTATTGACATGATACAAGTACTACAGAAAAACAACCATTAGATACGGTAGCCCTAAAAGGAGCTGAACGAAGGAAGATAGAATCATAGAACAGTTTCGGTCGAAAGACACTTCAAGATCATTGAGCTTAACCTTTGTCCTAGCTCTGTCAACACCACTAAACCATGTCCCTAAGTACAACATCTACCCGTCTCTTAAACACCTCCAGGGATGGTGACTCCACCACCTCCCTGGGCAGGCTGTTCCAATGCCTGACAACCCTTTCAGTAAAGAAGTTCTTCCTAATACTCAGCCTGAACCTCCCCTGATGCATCTTAAGGCCGTTTCCCCTTGTTCTATCACTTGTTACTAGGGAGAACAGACTGACCTTTGCCTCGCTACAACTTCCTTTCAGGTAGCTGTAGAGAGCGATAAGGTCTCCCTCCAGCCTTGTCTTCTCCAGGCTAAACAGCCCCAGCTACCTCAGCCGTTCCTCATATGAGACATGCTCCAAATCCTTCACTAGCTTGGTAGCCCACCTCTGTACCCTCTCCAGCACCTCAACGTCCTTCTTGGAGAGAGGGGCCCAAAACCACACATAGTACTCGAGGTGTAGCCTCACCAAAGCCGAGTACAGGGGCATGATCATCTCCTCGCTCCTGCTGACAACACTATTCCTGCTACAGGCCAGGATGCCATTGGCCTTCTTGGCCACCTGAGCACACTGCTGGCTCATGTTCAGACGGCTGTCAGTCAACACTCCCAGGTCCCTCTCTGCCTGGCATCTCTCCAGCCACTCCTCCCCAGGCCTGTAGCGCTGCTGGGGGTTGTTGTGGACGAAGTGCAGGTCCCGGCACTTGGCCTTATTGAAACTCATGGAATTGGCCTTGGCCCAACGATCCAGCCTATCTAGATCCCTCTGTAGGGCTTCCCTACCCTCAAGCAGATTGACACTTCCACCCAACTTGGTGTCATCTGAAAAATTTCTAAGTGTGCACTCCATCCCCTCATCCAAATCATTAATGAAGATGTTAAACATGAGTGGCTCCAGTACTGAGCCCTGGGGGACATCGGTTGTGACCGGCCGCCAGCTGGATTTACACAACTCTCTGTACTTGGCCATCCAACCAGTTTTTCACCCAGCAAAGCATATGCCCGTCAAAACTAGGAGCAGTCAACTTGTCTAGGAGAATGCTGTGGGAAACAGTGTCAAATGCCTTACTAAAGTTGAGGCAGATGTCATCCACAGCCTTTCCCTCATCCCACAAGTGGGTCACACTGTCATAGAAGGAGATCAGGTGTGTTAAACAGGACCTGCCTTTCATGAACCCATGCTGACTGGGCCTGATCACCTGGTTCTCCTGCATGTGCTGCATAATGGAACTCAGGATGATCTGCTCCATCAAATTTCCATCTGCTACTGAAATTTAGTTTTGCCAGCTCTCTTAAAGTGACTATACACAGCATTCTCACTGCATTAAGATCAGTGAAGACTGCATAGTCTGAACCCCAGGAATATACTTTTTCTAAGAGTTAGCAAATATTCTAACCAATATAATAAAATAGAATGTGTTCTGGGGGAATCACTAGATCTAAAGTGGGTAAATTATTTTTGTGAAGAATCTGCAAAATGCTATTTTTTTCTGCTGCTTTTGGTTGCTATGATAAATACATGTCATTTTTGAAAGAAAATTAGTAATATAATGATGTTATAGAAAAAACAGAGTTTCTCTAATTTGTTAAAACAATGTCCTGCACTGCCCCAAAGTGCAATTGCAGGCACTTCACACAGTCTTTTCTGGATTAGAAGCACTACATCCCTTCCCATCAGCTACATGAGAACAGTGGAGTTTGGGTTTTCCTCCTTATAGGTGTTAAAAAGGACATGAACTCTTTTCCCCAGATGCAATTTAAGGGGAAAAAAATGAGCGATATAATGTAATTACTAGCACTGGAATCTCGCCAGGATGCTGGACCTTATTTCCCTGAATTCCTCAAAAAAAGCGTCATGGGACCCTCTAATTATAAGCAAACAGGACCACAGTTCCATATCTGACATGAAGGACTCTGCCTGTGACAACATAGAGCATCAGTCTGGGCATTTGCTCAGCACTGACTCAAAAATGCCATCTAATGACTCATAGTCATTTTGTGGTTGTTTTTTTTGGGTTTTTTTTTAGTTTTGCTATGTACCTAGAGCTTGTCACAATATCTTAATAACCAACATGTGTGCATTTTACAACACTCTGTTCTACAGTCAGTAAAACAAAATCAGCCAGTATGTGTAATCCAGTCTATAGTCCTTAACACCATGTTGTAAGAAAAGTGTGTGGAAAATGTAGGGCAATATTTTTATCTTTGTTCATATGATTTCATGTGATAGAAAGTAGAATGGAAATGGTATTTTAATTGCAGGGATTTTTAAAAAATGTATGATAAACAGTTACAAATTTAGCAGAAAAGAACTGTAAATTAGAAAGCAATGTCCTGTCATAGTATCCTGGCTATAAAGTGTGTCAGAGACTGTTTTACAACTCACTGAGAAAAGGTATATCCACAATCCAGTGACAAAACGAATCAACATCTACCAATGAAAAAAATGACTTCACATAAAATTCGACATCAGAATGTTGCTAAAACAAGCCCTGTTACTCTTGTGCAAAAAGGAGTCACTGGTATTTTCAAAGAGGAGAATGATAAACTCCAAATAAACGGAAGTGAAAAAGGAAATTGAATGAGCTTTCTCTCATAGAATTATTTTTACAACATACATCAAATAGTAGATGGAGATAAAATAAATGAATCATGGTTCATGTTCCAGTTTAATGAAATAACTTTTTAAAGAACATTCCTTTCTTCATATGAGGAATCTGTCACAATTTTAAATGTCTGTTTATTGTACTTCACTTACTACTGACTTTAGTTTAAGCCCGGTTTGTCTTTGGTTTACAGTAAGTGAGCTCCTATGCACTGTAAGGCAATAACAACGTAAGACTGTATAATAACCATTTTAAACAAGGGTTACACCACTTTTGGAAAACTGGTTTAAGACAGCTGAGGTAAGAATATTGTTATGTCCAGCAAGATTAAAGGCTGTGTGGTTGCCTTGAATAACTCTTGGGTTTCTGTCTGGTGCACAGTGCAGTGAGAGCCTTTTCAAAGTGATGTTGAAGTGCAGCGGACATCAGTACCCTTAAAAACTGGTCATGTAATCTTTGACTTCAGAATTTAGGAGGATCAGATGCCTAGCTTTGTTACACCCAAAGTCCTTTAAAGAAGCATGCATTATGAAAATAGGACAGAATAAGATAGGCTTTCATCTGAGTTTAATAGTTATTTTTGGCAGAAATTCACCTGTAGTAGTGTAGTTATCCAGGCAAATCCTTGTCTGTTTGTATCAATGAAATTTAGATCATATTCCTCTTTGTGGGGATGTCAAGCTGAAAGCAGGTCAGGACAGACGTATTCACAGATCTAATTCTGAATTTTTCAGGGTATGTGTAGGTAGCCTCCTATGAGGGAGACCAAAATTTAACAAGCTATTAACAGATTATAAGAAAAGTGGCATTCAACAGAAATGCGATTATGTGTTGTGCAAAAAATGTTAATACATTGGAAAAGGAAACCTGACAGCATGATGTTATAGAGCTAGTAATACCAAGTTCCTTGGTGTACTTACTTGAAGTAAGGGTTGTTGTTTTTACTACATTGCTAGCTTTTAAATAAACAAACTCTAACCCAGCTCTGGAGCATTACCACAGTGATGCTCCAGGGAATGATTTAGGAGGAATAAAGATATATTAGCCTGTTAATTGTTAGCGATTTAGTTGTAGTTTTAAGATACTGCTTCACTGGACGAGCGGAAGAAAAGGGCAAGTAATGAAAGACCTGCTTTTACTGGGAGGACCCACCTCCTTATTTAGTCAGTCAAGGGTTGTTATTCTTTATAACCTTGTGATTTGAGGGCAAGTTTGGTGAACAACTGTGGAGGCCATTAGGAGCTGTCATGGAGAATTTACTTGCCTTTGAATGGACGGTGGAAGCAGTACGACAGAGTCTGTGTTGCTTCAAATTGGATAATTCTCCTTTTGCAAGCTTTTTAATCCTATGTTTATTGTTTCCTAGTATGTCTCCCTAGACTGTTCTTTGTTGCCTTTGCCGCTCTTGTCAGGAATAAAATTTATAGAAGTGTGGCCCAGGAGAACCAATCTTATTTTGCGTAGTAACTAGGCTAGCAGCCCACACTGTGTCTTACGGGAAACTTGCAGAAAACAGAAAAATCTACACCTCTTCAGAAGCTAATGGTCTGGTGACATTTTTTTTCTTCACTGTTGTAAAATGCAGGTACTTGTGGTAAAATAGACTCTTTCCTACAATGTTTTAACTCCAGAGCAAATCTCATTGAAATTTGTAAAAGTCATTTAAGTTGTTACATCCTAATTTAACAGTAAGCATCTGATTTGCTGTGAAAGTGTAATAGACATCTTGAACACAAGAGAAAAAATCCAGTATTTGCTTTAAATAATGCATTATATGAACTTAAAAGACATAAGAAGGTATGTTAATTTAGAGAAGAGACTGGTAGCAGTAAGTTCATCCAGTTGCAAATATAGGGGACATTTATCCTGGAAGAGCTAGTGCTACTCAAGAAGTGGAGCCAACAATTTTGCTCCGACTGTATTTTGAGGGTAAGGATGGGAGAGTGGGGAAGATCTTTTTTTAACAAACACTGTGTATTAGACACAAAAGATATCTGTAGTAAAGATACAATTTCCAAAGCTCATGTCACCAGTACTTTATGTAATTCACATACCCTGTGGATGTGCTGTTACAGAACTGCTTGAGGAATGTATCTTACTTATTCTAAGTGAAATCAATCCTTGGGTTTTGAGCCTCTTTATAGGTATGCAGTTTCCTTACTAGGGTTCCTCTTGCAAATGGCTTAGAGGAAGAAAATTAAAAAACCATAAATGAATATGGAAGTATCTGAAAAAACCTTTCTCGGATACAAAGTCAGCCAGTGGGGTCAAAAGCCTTAGGTATGGTCATCTAGGGCTAAGTTTAAGTCCTGTGTATTTCTCTTCCCCGGTTAATGTTGCTTTGGTTACCACTGAGTATTCAAAATTTATGGATCTTACTGTGTCATTGATATCATTTACCAAGTAAATATAAATTGACAGTTGCAATGCATCTGTGTGGATTTATAGTGACTAATTTACCTATTCTTCTGAATACTTTATCAAAATGGTGATCTTTAAATGAATGTCTGTGCGTTCACTATCAGGCTTACTCTCTGAATTTAAAGACTGTTTTGTTTCTTTAAAAGTGCCATGTTGTTGAAATAGTGCTGAATGAATCTAAATTCTGTAAAAACTTATCTAAACTAAGTCTTCGCGGTCATTCGTCTGAAAAAAAAATGTTTGCAGATACACAAAATAATTACTGTTCATAGACATATTTCCTGCCCAGTAATGCTCCATAATTATAACATGAACTCTTAATAATGTTGATATGCTAAATCTTCTAGTCCAGACAGAAGAACACAGTCCCAAGCACTTTATTAACAGATCAACTATATCAAATCAATTACAAAGTTTCTATCACTAATTATTTTTTCCTCTTAGTTGTTTTATTAAGAAAAAATTGTGAATATGAACTTTTCATTTGAGTGTTTCCACAAGACATGGACTGATTCCTTTTATAAACACCTGGACAAGATTTAAAGCATTTCTTTCAAACACTGGATTTTAAGGCATACATTTCCATTCTGCTTTTCTTCTGTTTTTCCTTCCTTCTTTTACCTGCTGGGTTTTAAAGAATTTCTAGAGGCACTAGTAGAGGTTTCTTGTGATGTTATTGATAGCCTAAAGGGCAGTTTATGAAATGGCAAGAGTAGGTACAGCCTAAGGTAGAAAAAGGGTTGGAACAAAGTTGAAGATGATAAATATTTTAAAATTGAAATCTGAAGAAGAAGCAGCAACAGTCATTTGCTATCCATCAATTATTGGTGGAAAGATTGTTGTTTTTTTTTTTTAGTTCTGTCCCAAACTCACTGTAGCAAACAGGTGTGAAAATGTAGCTATGTAGCTGTTACCCTCTGTGTTTAGTTCTGGTGAGCAGCAATTCCTCAGTGAGCAATGCGCTCGCCTAGTAGTAAACTATTAAATCAGTAATGGGAGAAGAAAAGAGACACTTCTAAACATATGAACAAGCGTTATCTGACACTCCCAGGTCATCATGAGTCTGGGCTTACCTTTCACATACTCATTTATTCAGCTGTTGCCATTTGTAGGCTACATCTACAAGGCTAAATGTATTGGTTCCCGAAGTGTTCCCTGACTCCTCAGTGGGGGTGTCTGGCCCATGCTGATCACTGCTAGCCTCCATTGAAGGGAAGCGATTGTGTTGTGTGACACAGTGCTTGAGAGTGTGTAGGGGGGTGGTCCTTGGAGCCCCATGTAGTGCCCGTGCAATCTTTATACATTACTGTTACTCATGTGTGTACAAGCATTTGTGCACGGGGTGGAGTGGGGGGGTAGTGGTGTAGGAAAAAAGTCTTTTCAGTTCAAAGTGTTATTTTGTATTCCAGTATTTTTATATCATGATGTGAAAGGTACGCCATGCTCAAAGCCCGGCAACCCTCTCATTCCCCATGTTGAAAGTAGAATCCAGTTGCTCATATGTTACTGCCCATTGTGCAAGAGCTGGGAGTATGCTTTGTCCCTGTTAGAGGCACAGGATTGCCTTCATGGTCTTTATGGTTTTAAATAAACAGTACTGGACCTTCACTACTGGTATTCATGCTCATACTTCCCAGTTAGGCTGCTACCCCAAGGGGAGCAATGCTTTACATCCACACACTCCCATCTGGTGTGGTTAAGAGCAACAGGAGATGGCACTTCCACAGGAACAGCGTGAGCAGTGTTAGAGCTGTCAGGGGAAGCTAATTTCCATCATTACCAGCGACCACAGTCTTAACTGCTGTGGCACTGTTCCCCTGCGGCTGGCCTGGTCCTTAGCTGTGCAACCCTCTACTCCCTTCATATTTTACAGAATTGCTGGCACACCAGATGTGAACTTACACGACTGGTTCCTGCAGCTTCGGTGAAAAAGGACACTTTGGATGTGTTGGCAATGTCAAATAAATCAGCTGCTGCTTTGTGAAGTGGTAGATACGTTACTTAATTCCCAGGCTCTCTGGTGAAGCAAACCAAAGTGTTTCCTCCCTCGAAGATGAACCCAGCGGCTGTTCAGGAGATGCTTCACTCTGAGGACAAACCGTTCCTCAGCCACGACCACGCCAGGCTTGGTTTCTTCCGCCCTACACAGTCCTCTACGCTATCCCAGTGGGCCATGTACTTTCAAACACACCATATGTTCTGATGCCATATCCTTCATTCCCTTAGCAGCGTGCTGTGTACACACCACTCTGTGCTGACAGATTGCTCAACAGCCTTCCTGTTATTTCAGGTATTTGAACTGGAACAACTTGAAAAAAATCAAGCAATTATGTCTAATGGCCACAAAGACGTTGCGTGAGGGAGTGGGACTGGACTGTGAGCCATTGTAATGCCAGTTGAACCAAGAAGGAGGTTATTCACTGCATGGCCTGGGGCCCAGGGATGATTAGCAGTATAGACGTAGTTTTGTCCTTAACCAGCAGATGCGATTAATCTATGTGCTGCAGGATATTTACTTGCACAGTGTAGCTACATTAGCAGAATGATATGAAGAAGCATAACATGTATCAGAAGAGGAATTTTTTTCACCTTTTTTTCAGCTGTCCACATTCTAGTCTAGGTGGCCAGTATCACAAAGTTCCTAGACCTCCTCGCCTCCCTTATATCTGTGTGAAGAGTAGGACTTGCAATCAAGACCTGAAAAAATAGCTGCTTTGAAGTCATGCTCACACATTATGCCTTTTAATTGCCTGATTTTCACAGAATGGGTTGCTCTTGCATCTCCACAGGGCATACCAGTGTCACTTTATGGTGCATCATAGCTTCACAGTGCACTCAGAGGGAAAACCACTCATTAAAAAGATGAACAGTTCCTGCTTTTCAGCGCCTATTACTATCAAGACATGTCTGAAATATGCAATGCACATTCTTAATGGGTACTGACAAAGTACTTTTAAGCACGTTGATGTTTTAAATGTATATTTAGACTAATGAACAAGATGTAGCTAAGATCAGCCTTTTGAGTCTATCAGATGAGTGGGATAACCTCCCCCACTCCTGAAACCCACTGTTTTCTGTCTTAATGTTTTATCCATACAGTGGTACATTAGGGAGATAGTGAGGTTCCAGATCTCCTTGAAGCATCCTAGCTCACAGAGAGTGGTAATTCACCAACATAAAAAAGAACCTGCATAGTAGTGACATAAAGGACAGAGGACAGTCCTGATTATCAAAAGTATGATTTTGACCTCATCAGTGACTTTGCAAAAATAGGACTGTAGACCTCTGCATTTAATGTGTCTCTCAGATTCTTCACCTAAAACTCGCTTAGCTGGAGAGTGAAGCAATGTTGCTCTTCCAGACCTGCCATCTGTACCAACCCTGCCTCAGCTCTAGTGTCCTGGCCGAGCTCTCTCTGGTGTAAGCCCCTTTAACAGTAAGGGTGCTTCACCTAATCACCACCCACTCATGTGTAACCTTCGCCTAAGGGATTATTTTCTGCGGTTCCTGTGAAAGCCCGCTGGAAGGCTATGACTATGCTCTTGCTGCATTCGGTGGATGGGTATGAGAACAACAGGTTGCAGTCATGTCATGAGTAGCACATGAGTAGCCTCTGGGAGTGTGTAGATTGAAGGGCAGGTGGTATTTTTCACCATGGCAGTGCATGATGTGAGCAATCTGGCATTGTTTCCTCCTGTGCAGGCTAGACTGAGGGCACAATTTGGTCTGTCCTGGCGTGCAACTCATATACACCTGTTTAGTTAGGAAAGAAAATAGAGCTTTGATCACTTTACAGTGAAAATAGGAAGAGATGGATATATTCTTGTTCATTCTGAAGTATTGGCTGCTGTAGCATTCAGTGTAAGAGCTCAGTGTTGGAGCAATTTTCTCTAAACCCTGATTTGGGGGAGACTATTCTAGCTCCCTAATTTCTTTCCTCTGTTATTGAATGCTCAGTTGTTTCTGCTAGTTTCTAGATCCCGCTTTCTGAGCTTTCTTTCTGTACTTCTGTGTGTGTGTAAAATGCGTCATGATGGGACTTCCAGGTAGCAGGTTCTAAGTCCTTGGATCACTTGTCGTAAATGTAGGATCACCCACCAAGATAAAACGGTTTGGGAGACTCCCTAGATCTTAAGTGATATTGGAGTTCAGAATATTTAGAGATAAGCCTTGAAAAAAACATGGCTTGGTTTACTTACCTTTCTCCTCTATTTTTGTCTTAGTAGCAATTTTCATCACACTTAGTTTTAGGAATATTCTTGATGTTCCTAAACTAGCACGTTGTTTGCCATAGGGTTCCTTAATAATAGCTGAGGGAGACAGGCATTTCTAACAGACAGATCTTCATGTTGAAATGTAAGCAGTAACTCTTATATTTGCAGAGAAAGAATAAAAGTGGTTTTAGAATAGGAGTATATTAAAACGTGTGCCCCAGAGACTTTAATGCTAAGACTCACTGTGCTACATCATCTCTGTGTTTGAATTCTCAAAGATGTAGAAATTTGAGTCTTCTGACTTAGCTAGCTCCCTACGAATGTTACTAAAATAACTCATGATATATTAATAGCTGCTTTAACAGTGTGAGTTTTTTGCATTCACTGGGATAATAAAACACAATCATTGTAGTTAAATACCTAAACTCACTTATACCTGTATATGTGATGTTCTTATCCATTTAAAAGTATGGAAACAGCAGGGCCTTCAGTAGCATGGTATACACTGGATGTTTGGAACTTACATTTGCAATATTGGTATTTATTTCCAAAAAAAGCCTCTCACATCCTTAATGAACAGGTTTCCTTTATGTAAATTTAGTAAGAAGAAAATGTTTATGCCTGCTGGTAATCTCTGTGTTTGTGAGCTTTCCAGATTTTAGCTGCATGTGACAGCTTGATCTCCTAATAAGTGGGCCATTCAGCCCAGATTATTTCTTTCCTCCTGAAACTATCTTTCTTCTCTTGTACTGACTTTCTATTCAGTTACCTGTTGCTTTTACAAATACATATAATTCCTCAGGAGTGTGGGATCCAGAAGACTAGAAGTAGTGGCAAAAATCTGCTTTTTGGTTGATGCAGAGTTGATAGCTTCCGTATGACTGGCACATGTCCTTCCGGGACATTCCATTCTTCAAGTCAAGCCAGTATGAATGTTTGACAAAACCTTCTTAAAGGGACTTCAGAAAAAATGTGATTTTCCTAATAAAATGCAGAAGGTATAAGAGCTTGATTCCAACCCCATTTGCCTTATCTTACACTATTTAGATAAATAAGAACCAAAACAGCTACAGAAGAAAGGGCCTCAGTGAGTGTGCAAATTTTATTGCAGTAAAATCTTATTTCAAACTATGTTGTTGAAAGGCTTGTTAATTATTGAATTGTTAAAAATTGGAAGGCAAATCAATATGAAATTTGGATCTTTCAAATTATTGCATTTTTTGAAAAATTGTTGAAATTTGAAGTTCTGCTGAATAGTTTTATGTGACAAATAAACATATTATATACCATTATTTCTTAATTCCACAAAATACCCTTTTCTTTTAAACTCTTACACGTTTTGTTTACTGATAAGCTTAGTGTAAAGTCTAGATGAATGTCCTGTTTCAAACTAGAAGTCTTAGGCATTTTGTTCCTGGTACAAATGATTATTTACTTTATCAGAAATTGGTGTTTCTCATTCAATCTCCTAACTTGTTCAAACCTACGTGAAGTTATTTACAATCTTCCATACTTCATTAACTGAAATGATCACCTGCAGGCTTCAACTATTTAGTCAACCTTCTCTTCCAGTGCATTCATGAATAGATCTACTTAGCATATTGACGTTAACTGTGTCTCAGAAGAGCAGTCTCTTACAGTGTCTTGAGTTAACATACCACAGGGGTTTTATTTATTTATTTATTTATTTATTTATTTATTTATTTATGCAATAAGTGAGCCTCTCACAAGATTGTGATTTTTAGTGTTCTTTTGCATGCTAGGCCATATTTTGTTTGCATCCTTTTCTAAAAAGAAGCAGACACTCGTACTCTATACACAGACTGCTATGGAAAAACGATTTTTTCCTGGTGCTGAATATATAGACAAAAAACATTTTCAATGAAATAGGACCATTAATGTATGGTATTTGCACAAGTCAGGAAATGTGGTTTTGTTTTGGATTGTTTTGAGTTTTTTGCAACTGTAAGTGCAAAGACTGCTCTAATTTGGCCCAATGTGCTGTCTCAGGAACTGTGGGCAATTGTCCTTTATAGTGATGTTGCTGTTATATTCCTTCCATGATTCGTGGCTTCATGGCATAACTGAGTCTATAGTGAATAACCTTTTTACAGAGCTATCCAAGTATCTGATTTGCACTCAGTGATTTGCTGCACTTAGGATTCTCCCTAGAGATTTCAGTTTCTAAGGATCAGTTCCTGAAAAACATCTTTAGGAGAGCATGGCAAGACTGACAGGAAAAAAGAAAATTAGCCACCGTGCTTGTTAACCATCTTCTTTTAGTTATTATTTCTCCCTTTGAATTTCATTTACTATATTGTCCTAGGTGTATTTAAAAAAAAAAAAAACAACTCATTTTGCCATTAATTTCCTTTTATTGTTTGTCTTATTAAATACAGTCATGTGTGATACCCATTTTCTGTTATCTCCATTGCTCTTGATGAAGCTGTTATGTCAGTACACTTTTACTTTCTCCTTTCCATTCTGGGGCTCATTAAGAATTTCAGTCTGTGTGGTAATTTTAAGATGAAGGAGATAGTAAGAGGGACCAGTTATGTCAGTACTCACCAGTAATCTCCTTATTAAGGCAAGAGCAGAGTAAGGCAAAAGCTTGTATAGTAGTTGCTGCCATCATACTTCCATCTGTTTTTTTAAGTTATCAGTTCGCTTGGGAAATAATTTCCTCTCATTGGAACAGTACCTTCTCTTACAATGGAAGAAACACTGAATGGGTACTCGTTTTGTTATTATTAACTTCCTAATGATCACTCAAAACCAGGCATCATCAGAAATCTTTAGATGGTAGATAGAAATTACAAGTCCATTGGACGTACGTTATGAAACAAATTCATGTGTGCTTTATTTTACTCACCCTTGCATTTTTTAGTTTGCATTTTCTAGTTAGTATGTCCTAGCTGGGATGGATGAAGGAGGGGAACTGTGTGAAAAACATTGAGCAATTTAACGTCTTAAGCAGTTACTTCTTTCTCTGCCTCACCCCAGTACATTGCTGGTCTGATCTGAGACATGGGATTTGCATTCCTCAAGTTGATGGAAATATTATAGGTTGCACTAGTGGTTCTGAGGCCCACCGGGAAAGCAGCATTAAAATCCGCCTGGGATTATACAGGGATCTCACTTAGGCATGTAGGGAAGAGGCAGTAGGTCGAACCTTTTCTATCAGTTCTGGTTCACTCTGGTTTTGGGCTTGAACTAACCAGTGATGGGGCTCATGTGCCTACGCCTTGCGCTTGCTTTCTGTGAGAACTTTTGGCAGAGTTCCTGCTGCCAGGGGCCTTTGTTCTGCTGTCACAGAGATTGAAATCTGCCTGTAAATGTGACAAATGTCTCCCAGACATAATTCCCCTGGCTTCAATAGAGTTACACAAGGGATGATTTTGGACATATTCAGCAGTACTTTGTGATTTTAGTACCTGTATGCGTGCAGTTTGAAGCACGTATTTAATCTGCACAAGCAATTTGATAGCTGTCCCAGAAAGATAAGTCACCTTTTGTCAGAATTATTGCTCTGTATATTCCACAGTTAAGAGACTATTAAATCATTTACTCTAAAAGCTTAACATTCTCCGACTTTGAGACTTTGCTTTCTTTAAGGAAATATAATGTCTAGTCCAGCATAATACAATTTTTTTCCTCTTGTTTTTTAATAAATCCTTGAAGAACTAAATAATTAATAATGCTGCAATTGATTTAGGACCTAAGGCAAATACAGTTTATTAGGACAAAGACCAGAGATGTAAAAGCTCATCTTTTTCTCTTGTAGTGCTGCATTTCCAGGGTATTTGTTTGACTTGGCCTAATATCCACCAGTCTTGTGCCTAAAACAAATTGCTGTATCAAATCTCCAGTATGTGACCAGAGCCAGGAATGAACTAACAATTAAGCAATTAAATGGGTGATGAGAGATCCCATGCTTGAGCTTTCTCCTTGCCCTCTTTTAGTTTGCAGTATGGATATACTCAATTATTCAATCACAGAAGCTTTTAAGCTAATTGTATCTGGATACAGTCTGCGTTTTTAGGTCTATGAGGCCAAATCTCAGGTTCAGACATCTTTTCAGAGGCCCTTTCTAACTATCGTTGTATAGCAGTGCCTGAGCTCTGAAAAATAGTGTCTTATGCTTCTTGGTACTCCTAGGGGTTGCAGCCAGGCTTTTGTCACTCTGGAAAACCAGTCTGATTTATCCATTTAAAGATGATAGCAGTAAAACAAGGCTCAGCAAAGCCCTTAAAATATTAGACATTTCAAAATTTCTCATATCCTGTTGCTGGCCCTTCAGTGAGTGTGGTGTTTGGAGTTTGGGCAGAGGTGACTCCTGACAGCCCTTACTTTTATAGAAGCCTGTTGGGCAGCCAGCAGCATTTTGCTTCCTTCGAGCAGAGGACTTGCCTTTACAGAAGATACTTGATTTTATGACCAGCAGCTTTAAATTTGGGAATGCTCCAAGCAGCCCTATTCATCTCATTCCTCTATGCAGCCATCTATATAGCAGATGCTTTTTTGTTGGTTTATTTTCTTTCCACAGGAAAGTTTTAGTAAGGGAAGAACAGTAGTAGGTTTTAAGCTATTCCGTAGCTTTTCCATAAGCGACCAACATGATTTCCAGGGTAGAGAAGGCACTTGTGTTTTCAGGGTTGTGCAGACCTGTGGAATCACAGTGTCCTAACACTTCTAAACTCAGACCCAAAAAATACTATAACGCATTTGAAAGGGATCTGTTCTGTGGCAGCTATTTCCTCCGTATTGGTGTTACAGCCTCTAAAGCACTATGATCTGGCTGAAAAGTGAATGTGCTTCATCTGGATATGGGTTGTGATAAGTGGTAAAAATTTATTTTTCATTTTGCTTTTAGTGAATTTTTCCTTGCAAATTGCAAAGGAATGGTCCTAGAAACATGAGAAAGCACTTAATGCGCCAGGTGCTTACAAGAAGGCAAAGCCACCTGAGCGGAAGTAAAGGTTTCGTTATCATTAGCAGCAGCAATGCTAACTATTCATTAGGATTCTCTGGCACACTGATACACTGCACAAGAACAGTTTATTTTGTATTCTGGGTTTAATTACCACATTAGACCTTAGACCTCTCAGTGAACGAAAGCTTCCTGCCATTCTGACAGCTTATTTGATAGCAGCGATTGTTAACCTTGAAGGCACCTCAGATGACATTTGAATAGTGTTATGGATTTATACCACACATCATGCTGTTTTGCTCACTCTCCATTAAACCAAACAAGACACCTCCAGAAGGCTATATTGATTCTTGACCACAGATCCTGGCTCTGCAGGATACCAGTCTATTCTTCAGAAAGGTCGTGCTCTCTCAGAAATCTTTTTTGCAGAAAATACACATTGCAGTGCAGCCAAGCGCTATGCAGATGACCACATAACCTAGTTTTAATGAAGGTCAGTGTCCTTCTGCTCCTACTACATCAATAGTGCAATACCTTTTGGAAAATATATACATACACGATTTTTCAAATTCAGCTTCATTGGTGTAACAAGTAGCAAACATGTTAAACCTGTTGTTGTTTTGTGTATGCTTCAGTAAGTTCTACCTGAATTTTAGAAATAGAAATGTCTTGTTTGCTTTTAATTTTTTTCTTCAGTTGCCCTTTACTTCTGCCAGGTAACACCTCTTCCTATGTCTGTAATCTTTTCCTGTTCGTGTTCTATTTCTTTGCTTTTGGGAAGACACCGCTGGGAGAAGCCACTACTCTGTTCACTTTTGACTCAGCTTACAAAGGAGATGAGCCCTGGGTGTACCTTTATATCTTCTTTTGTACTTTGGAGAGGTTTGCAGACTTTTCTTCTTTAAATGTGCCCTATAGACATTTGCATCTAGCTTCCTTTAGACTTTTTTTACAATTGGGGAAGTCCATGTTCAAATGAGTGGTTTGCGGAACATGTTTTACCATACAGCAACCTGTAACAGCAGGCAAGGCAAAAGAAAACAGACAATCATATTAATGAGAAATATCTTTCTGGAGTTTTTGCTTCTCTATATTCAAACTGCATGCCTTTAAGCCTTGTAGCGTCAACTTTTGTTTCCTGTAGGAGACACTGTATCACCCACTCAGAAAGCTCCTAATATATCATACTCAATACAAAGCTAACCCCTCATTTCCACAAAAAAGATGTGACTTCAAATTCTGTTGTAAACTGTCCAAACACTTCTGATGGACGTTTTGAAAGATGGGTTGATTTTTGGCTTCCTAGGCTGTACTTACTCGTCAAAAAAATGATCTCTGGAATCACACAGTATAGATTCTGCCGCAGGTGTCTAGATAATACCACTTGCTAAATGATTTTATAATCCCATTGCAATAAACCGACATAACCTTTCAACCTTCTGTCAAAATCAAATGAGGGTAATTTTCAAAAGAACGTACTAGTCCTTGAATGATTTGTCCCGATTGACTATTGAAGTTTGTGGTACCAGTTCATTTCTATATGTACACCTGAATCTGATTTGTGGTTGCTGGAATATTATGTAGAGGGCTAGAATTAGTAATTGTTAGAGGAATATGGTGGTCTGATAACCTTGAAAGACTGGGGAGAAATGGACTAACTTTTGGATACGACTCCCAAGAAGAAAAAAGCCTCTGACTGTATTGCTGCTTAAAACAGGATCAGAGAATTAGTAGCACTACCCAGGACATTAAAGACTGATTTTCAGAATGACTGCTAGCTCTTCTCTTCTGCCAGTGCTTTTCACCAGGCATAGTTATGGTGTTAATTATAATACTAAGCTAATGATCTGTGAAACACTTTATTTTCGGTAGTGATACCAATTTTTCAACTACTAGGCAGTAGTGGGCTACAAGCTGGTCTGTTAAATTTTTCTGAAAATTGTGGGTTGTCCTTTGCTAAAGCAGTGTCTTGAAAAAGCTCTTCTATGGATGATGAGGCTTGTTTAATATGTCATTTTAGAGCCACCGAGGGCATATGCATTTGCAGTTCTCTTCTAGTAATCAATAATGACCTCTGGGACTTTTTAGTTGTGTTTATCAAGGTGAGTCCTGAAATTTTGGTGTAAATCAGCTATTAAGAATGGAAGCAATGAACAGAAGTGTGTGGGGGTGTCGATGCGTAGAAAAACAAAAGTTGTATACTAGGCAAAAAAGGAACAGAAAAGCATTTTGTAGAACACGTTCAGATTAGTTTTCTTATTTTGATGTTACAGTCAACAGAAAAAAAAAAAAAGATCTTTCAACTCTGAATACACAAGTTCATGAAGCTTGATGGAACACAAACCAAGAAACTAGAAACCTTCTACGGTTATTTCTTCTTTAAAAAGATATTGCAAAGCAAATTATTTTTCATCTGCAGTCTTTATCTTTTGCATCTGCTGTCTATTTAAATATGTGTTCGTTTGCTTTGAAGCTAATGACATCATTTCCCTATTTATAATAATCTAACATGGTAAGTCTAGTGAATCACAGACTTTATTTCCCCAAGCTCTGGAGTCCTTTGTATGTAAATTGAAGCAGTTGCTGATATAAACAGAATAATCAAAGCTACTAATCTGAACATCAGGCCTGAATTAAGGCCATTAAAGAAAACAATGAAATTAGAGAGCTAAACTATAATTTACTTCAAATTAAATTAAATTGAAAACATTAGCAGTCTTATACTGTGAGAAATTAAATACTTCTACCTTCTAGACATGCACAAATAACGATGAATTTTCCTAATTGGTTTTTATTGTTACCATTTTAGGAAAAATGCAGTGCAACGTGCGTTTTTTTTTGACTCACTGAATATAAAGGTTTCAAAAAGCAAACATTAGAACTGACTTTCTACCAATTGAATAATGATATTATAAAAAGATGTAAAAAATGGGGAATTGTAATAGGTTACAAATTGTTTAAATAAAACATTCTTAGAGGAAAATATAATTGACTGTGTTCTTTTTCTACGTGGTGCTACTAATTGCTGCCTAGATTTAACCAGACATCATTAGAAAATCCACAATTATTTTTGGTTTTATATAGAGATTATCAAGAAATTTTGAAATTACCTATGGAAGAAAATTGGGAGGTATAAAAAGTAAATTGGTTATTCTCTTGTGTTTTGGCAAATAAAAATCTTGGCTTCCACTTTTAAAATGTAAAAATATGAAATTAAGTTACTAAATAATTACAAAATATAGGAACATGTTCCTATTTCCTCTAGCAGTTATTTTTCTTACCAAGAATCACAAACATTTTGCAAACACATTTCTCAGAATTTTTAAGAAAATTTTTGAAAATTTTCAGATTTCTCAGGTATTTGTTTGGGATTTTTTATACTTTAGGGTAAAGCATCTAATTTTAATTTTATTAGAGGACTATTTGGAAAAGAAAAAGTATGCAGAATTCAGAACCAGGTGTTTTACTACTAGTCTTTCCCAGGTTCTCCCTAGTGATAGTGCCAAGGTAGCCAGCCTTTTTCCCCATCACTTCTGTGCTAAGAAATCTCTGTAACCTCTGTGTCAAGAGAATTGTTCCTTCTGCCTCAGAATTTGGCCATGTTGCAGACAAACTGTTTATGTGAGATGGGGACAAAAATCTGTGGATATTGAGACAAAGGGACAATTCAGCTGCTATCACAGGCTACTTCTGCCCTCCCACTGCTTTTCCTGCTGATGTTTGTTTGAGGCATCCAGTGGTTTATAAAATTCCTCTGGTTTCTCCTTGACTCTTCACAGCTCTTTCCAAATATGCATGCAGACTAATTTACACACTGAAGAGATGCCTGAGAGTTATAAAATAATATTCACCCCAAAATATCCATATTCAGAGATTCCACCTCTGTTCATGGAGTCTCTGGTGGTGCGTAGAGAGGGCTCGCATATTGCTTGGTTGAAAGGCAAGTTAGAGTGAAGACACATATTCAGATTTTTCTTCTGTTGCTCTCTCTACTGCAGTTTACATAGTGGATCTGCTTCCAATGTTGCAGATGCTGCTAACATCACTGTATTAAAAAGTACAGGTAATACTTATCTGGAAATACTGCATATATGTCATAAATGCAGTGGTTGTGTCCTGAAAGCAGATAAAGGAAAATTTGCTGAGCTGAAGAGTAGTTCACTGTTAAGAAATGCTTTATTGAGTTGATTCTAAGTAAGCGTATTTGCTCCTTTGTATGAGGAAGGCAATTAAAGTCAGTATAGGAAGTATCAGCTTGTGATATTGAAGCTGCCATGCATTGGATGTAGTAAGTAATAGATATAGTAGTTAAAATGGTATACATAAGGAATAAGGAATAAGGAATGGAATAAGTAATGACAATAATTAGTATAGTAGAAGTTTCCTTTTCTAGTATTTAGGCATCCAGTTATTAATTAGTGTGCCATATTATGTGTTTCTCAGAAGAAGCTGAATTGTTCCGACCAACTAGAAATCAGTCTTCTGCTAGCAAAAAAAAAAAAAAACCAAAACCAACCCACCTTGTCTCAAAGAATATTTCATTTATTTATTCGTTCATTGGGCTGTTTCTTACTCTTTCAAAGGAGAGAGGCAGGTGTCACTTCCATTGTACATGCTGGCTGAGCACTCACTTCCCATGCAGGGTCGTGGTGCTCCATGCGTGTCCTTCACACACACGCCTTGCACACCAAGCGGTCCCAGGTTGTCCCACCCAGGGCTACTGGACTCCATGTGCAACACTTTGTAGTCCTGCAGATAACAACTTGGGCATTTAGGAAAGTCAGTGGTGATGTTTAGCAGATCCAGCTCTTCTAGGATTAGCAGCTGGAGGGCATGAGGGTATGGTTTCCAGGGGCATGTTGCATGGCACCAGACACATACATGCAAGCAAGTAAATTGAAAACCTGATTAATATTGAGGAAGAAGGAAGACCCTTGAGGCCTGGGAGTGCTCACCTTGTGGCTGACGCTGCTTTGGGCAGGAGGTTGGCCTGGAGACCTCTGATGTCTCTTCCAAACTGAATTATCATGGGATCCTGTGAAAAGAAGTTAAATTTTGCTTTTGCACTTGTTTCTGATTACAAAATATCTCTAAGGTGGAGATGCTCCTGAGATTTGGGTGTTAGTGCAGAGTTCAGATTCCTGGAGGAGACTGTCCTTCAGCCTGACTTTCTTATTTTTGTACTCATGTTTATGTATAAGTGAAATTAGTAACTCTGAGATTGTGCACAGATTCTACATCACTTATATCCCCTCTGCTGGGAAACTGGAGTGAAGGGTTTGTGATTTTCCACTGAGATCAGAATTATATATTACAGTCCTTCCTGTCACTATTGGAAAGTCCACCCAGGCACCACAGAAAATGCAGGCAAGACCTTCTGGTCAGCCATTATGGTTTCCACCCACTGCTACAGAAAGTTATCTCAGGTAAGCAGCTTGCTAACTCAATTTCTTTTAAGTGTCTAGAGGAAGATTGCAGTCATACAGCTGAAAAACTACGTGGAACAAAACCACAATAAACTGATTTGAACTGTGTTGATATCGTGAAAAAATAGCCGATATGAGCAGTCAAATATACTTGGATAATTAATCATCACTTGATGAATGGTGTTCTTCTGTTCATTTCTTTTTAGCTGAGCAATAACTTGGTCAGTAGAAGACCGTTATTTTCAAAACCACACACCTGAATTTTATGATGCCCATAATAGACCTGTGGCTAAAGTGTAAATTTGTTTCTTTAAAAAAAATTACCTCATATCACAACAAATAATTGAGCCGATAAAAGCATCAAGAATGCTGCAACTGTAAAAAGTGTTACATGGAGTATTACATTGCTCAAGAAGGCACTAAAAAGTCAGCAGAAATGAAGAGCACATACTTCAGTATTTACAGAGTAGAGATATTTCACACTTCTGGTCATTTCTGATGTCAGCCATTCAGCCAAGACGTGCACAGAAAGGTTGTGTAGGGATTGCAATGCAAAGATCTCTGGAGGCTGAGAAGATGAGCTGGGGTCATTTTAATGCCATGGCTACTTCTTCAGAGATTCCTTCTCATTGCTAAGGAATGATGGGTTATAAATAAATAATTGCCATCACAATTAAAACCAAATTCTGAAACAGTGTTATGGAAATCTGGGATTAAATGTTGACTATTTATATAGGGCAATGTCAGATCTAAACCACTGGTTGTTATATTTGAGATTATAGACCTTGATGAAAACATTCTCATGACTCAAGAGAAAAAATTAAAATAGTTATTTAATTAAATAATTCTCACCTTTCAAATAATTTAGAGCTGAATATTCCTTTCTATTGACAATTTTTAAACTAAATGTTTTAAGAATTTCTATTTTCGCAGTGGTGCCAGAGCTGCCCGTCCAGAATCATACAGCTTTACTACTGTGTGGTAAAAGTTTAAGATAAGTGTGCAATATTTTGGTGGTTTACTGCTCTAGGAAAATTCATGTAATGGTGTAAGACAGATAGAGAAGACATTCTTATTTGAACACTCTTAAAAAGCTATAGAAGGTAACATACCCATTCTAGCAAGTGTTGACAATTCTTACTCATACTTCACTAATTATCAAACACTTACTTTGAGCTTATTTTTTGTTTTATTCTAACAAGTAAGTTTTCTCATCACATTGGTCATAAAGAGAGGGTTTTTTTTTTAAATTTGAAATAATTAATTGTTAATCTAAACCTGTTCTCACGTGCTTCTGGGTTTTGTTATACCATAAAAATATATTGAAATAGAAAACTATTTTAGTAAAGTTAAGTAGTTACAATATCTGTAGCTAAGCCAGACTTTTTGGGATGTTTAAATGATTTTTTTGCAATATGCAATTTTCAGCTCAGTGAAAGAATTCACGGATTTGGGCTAAAACTGGTGAACAGTTTTCCCCAAGACATAAATAAAATAATAAAATAAAAAAATTTCATTTTCTAAAGACATCTTGAATTTCCATATCAAAATATTTTTAGCTGCTAACTAGATAGTTGATTTCATTAAAAATCTTTACACAAAGCTTTTTAGGGAAATCAGTTACAGCAGATGCGGATTGGAAATTAAATATGCAGGAAGGAATTGTAGCTGTGAAACTGAAGAAAAAACTATCCCCATACTTCAATGAAAATTAAACAATACTAGTTTATTTCTTCCCTAGTTTTAGAATCACAATTAATAACATTGAGCTCTTATCACGAATGTTCCATTAGCACATCTCAAAGCATCTAGAGAGGATTTAATTGCGATTATATTCATTCCACCCAAGACCTTTGAAAATAATCAAGTATTAAAAATCTGAAAGCACGAAAGAAATCGAGGAAATGTGTAATGAGACATTAGGTCTTCCTCCTGAGGGAAATTTCTGCCTGTGACAAGTTTTGTGCTGATTTTTTTTCAGAACTTTGAGAAGGAAAAAAAAAAAAAGTTTTTTTTCTTTTTAAAACTGATTTTATCAGTGTCTTCAGGCGGTCTTGTACATCATAAGATCTGTGACCAGACATTTAGTCTTTAAGGCATTGATCATAAGTTACCTATGTAAAGGTAACTGCTCTGCCCACCTTACACTCCTGAACATTCTTGGTTCTTCTATGCTGGAGATCACAGAATCACAGGATCACAGAATGGTAGGGGTTGGAAGGTACCTCTGGAGATCATCAAGTCCAACCCTCCTGCTAAAGCAGGTTCACCCAGAGCAGGTTACACAGAACTGCATCCAGGCGGGTTTTGAATATCTCCAGAGAAGGAGACTCCACAACCTCCCTGGGCAGCCTGTTCCAGTGCTCTGTCACCATTAATGTAAAGAAGATTTTCCGCAAGTTTAGGTGGAACTTCCTGTGCTCCAGTTTGTGTCCATTGCCCCTTGTCCTGTCACTGGGCACCACTGAAAAGAGCCTGGCCCCATCCTATTGACACTCACCCCTTAGATATTTATAAGCATTGATAAGGTCTCATTTCAGTCTTCTCCAAGCTAATGAGACCCAGGTCTCTCAGCCTTTCCTCATAATAGAGGTGCTCCAGCCCCCTAATGACTGTAGTAGCCATCTGCTGGACTCTCTCCAGTAGTTCCATGTCTCTTTTGGATTGGGGAGCCCAGAACTGGACACAGAACTCCAGATCTCCAGATACGGCTTCACTAGAGCAGAGTAGAGGGGGAGGAGAACCTCCCTCGACCTGCTGGCCACACTTTTCTTGATACACCCAGGGTACTATTGGCGTTCTTGGCCACAAGGGCACAATGCTGGCTTATGATTAACTTGCTGCCCACCAGAACTCCCAGGTCCTTCTCCGCAGAGCTGTTGTCCAGCAGGTCAATCCCCAGCCTGTACTGATGCCCTACACTTGCCCTTATTGAACCTCATTAAGTTCTCTCCGCCCAGCTCTCCAGCCTGTCCGTTTCTCACTGAATGGCAGCACAGCCTTCTTACTGTACTCCTCCCAGTTCTGTGTCATCAGTAAACTTGCTGAGGGTGCACTCTCTCCCTTCATCCAGTTCGTTGATGAATTTGTTGAACAAGACTGGATCCAGTACTGACCCCTGAGGAACACCACTAGTTACAGGCCTCCAGCTGGACTCTGCGCCACTCATCACAACACTCTGAGCTCTGTCCTTCAGCCAGTTCTCAATCCACCTCACTGTCCGCTCATCTGTCCCACACTTCCTGAACTTCCCTGTGAAGATGTGATGGGAGACAGTGTCAAAAGCCTTGCTGAAGTCAAAGTAGACAACATCCACTGCTCTCGCCTCATCCACCCAGCCAGTCATGCCATCATAGAAGGCTATCAGGTTGTTCAGACATGATTTCTGTTTGGTGAATCCATGTAGACTATACCTGATAATCTTCTTTTCCTCTACATTCTTAGAGATAATAGCCAGCTGTTCCATCACCTTTCCAGGGATGGAGGTGAAGCTGACTGGCCTGTAGTTTTCTGGGTCCTCCTCTTTGCCCTTTTTGAAGACTGGAGTGACATTGGCTTTCCTCCAGTCCTCTGGCACCTCTTCTGTCCTCCGTGACCTGTCAAAGATGATGGAGAGCAGCTTAGCAATAACATCTACCAGCTCCCTCAGCACTTGTTGGTGCATCCCATCAGGGTTCATGGATTTGTGAGTGTCTAGCTTGCCTAAATGATTCTAACCTAGTCCTCCTCAACCAAAGGAAGGTCTTCCTCTCTCCAGATGTTTTCCATACCTCCAAGGTCTGGGATTCCTGGGGAACGGCCTGTGCAGCAAAGACTGAAGCAAAGAAGACATTAAGTAACTCTGCCTTCTCTATATCCTCTGTCACCAGGGTACCCACCTCATTCAGCAGTGAACAGACATTTTCTCTAGTCTTTCTTTTGCTACTGTTTTACTTGAAGAAGCACTTGTTGTCCTTGACATCCCTTGCCAGCTTTAATTCCAAGTCGGCCTTAGCCTTCCTCGCTGCATCTCTGCGTACTCTCACAATGTTCCTATAATCCTCCCAAGTGGCCAGTCCATTTTTCCACATTCTGTAAACTTCCTTCTTCTCTCTGAGTTTTTCCAGAAGCTCCTTGCTCATCCAAACAGGCCTCCTGCCTCCTTTGCTTGATTTCATACTCATAGGGAGATACTGCACTGTTTCTTTTCCGTACTTACTATTCATCCTATTTACCAATTACATTTGATGCTTGTAAATAAAAACTATCATGTATCTCTAATAAAGGCACTGTGCTTGACTGTTGGGTCTGTCCATACCATGTTGGCAAAGGCAAGAAAACAAATTGACCCCAAGAGTATAATGCATACAAAATATTGCTGGAGGCTTAAATAAACTTGTAAATTGTGTTCTACTGTGAGACTAGTTTGGTTAAGCAAACTGTCTTTTTGTTTGTAAATGTTGTTTCTAGAGATCTTTCATCCAACTGTCATATAAGGGACAAAACTATGAAATCATCTCCACTGCTGTCATATTCTGGACTTTGGTATTCTGTGAAGACTAGGGCAAATAAAGGTAATGGGAAACATTCAGTTAATGGTCAATATTTCTTTCTCTTTTAGGCCACTCAAAGGCTAGCTTACATTTATTCTCTAAGTTTTTTGTGACTCACGTCTTTGAGTAATAACCACAGTGCACTATTAAGCCATTCAGGGTAACTGTCTGATGTAATCACACCTCAGTTAGCTAATCTGTTTCTTTGTTTACTACAAATAACAAAAAAATGCCAGTTAATATCTATACAGAGATTCTTTTGTAATATTCTTTGGATAGTAGTACCAACAGTATTTTTTGTTTATGTTAGAAGTCTCAGATAACCACCTTCAAAAACCCTAACTTGGTGATGAATTTGTTGCTGCTTTATAGTAAAATCAGAGTTGTTTTGTTTTAAGATAGCCTGATTTTAGAGAACTCTGAAAGGAGTTTATGCAGTCACACAGTCTTCCCGCTTGTGTCTGTTTGGACCCCAGTGGTTAATTTCCATCTGAGCTTAAAGGACAGTAAGAGTCTCAGAGACAAATTCACAAACCTAGGGGAAAATCAGTGGTAGAGAGAGTAGGAGAGAATTACATCATTTTTCTTGATGCAATATTCAAGAGAATTCATTTTGGCAGTGTCTGGCTGTGTAATTTTGTCATCGCCACAGCACCGGTCTTCCTTGCCAGTGGTCATAGAGAAGGAGGTGAAGCTTACTGTGGTGGGGGAGGAAAGAAAAGAACAAGTACTCTGTGGTTCCTAGTGCTTGCAGACAGTGTGTTGCTCTTCTGCTGCTCTTTTTCAGATGTATCACAGAGGTGCAGCTGGCACCGGGCTCTAATATTTATATGGAGTATAACCATTGGAGTGTTAACTATATGATGGGCGTAGAGCAGTCCCGTTGAAGAATGTTGTTGGCAGATGTTTATTAATTCAGGAGTGGACAATTCAGGAAAATCAGTAGGTTCCTGACCATGTCATTGATTGTGGGAGCACCAAAACAATGTGCTCAAATCCTATTTTTGTTATCATCTGCCAATTTTAACAGCTTCTTTGGGCAGGTGACTGAAAGCCTCTTTAAAAACAATATATAGGTTATATTCTGTAGGTCTTCCACAGGTGAGCACCAGTTGAAATCAATAGTAAGGACAGGAGTACATTTCCTCCAAGGAAAATGGCTAATGAAGAAATGAGCAAGAAAGTAAATGTCCTTGTTTCACAATGATATTTTATATGCAATAAAAACTGTTGCGTGGTTGGGGATGAAACAGCCTTCATACACAGATATATCTGCAATTGCTCTGATAGCTAGTTCATGTTATTTAATGTGCTGGAGAGGTAAGAAAACAATGAAAAAGTGCCTGTGCCTCTGTCAATTAGTGGAGATATACCTACAGTGCTATTCATAAAGCAAACATTATTGGTGTAAGAGGCATATATTAGGGAGCTCATAGCCTGAAGACCTAGTGTAGAACTGTCATTAAAGTGATTACTAAATGAAGTTCATTCGGCTTAGTTTGTACATGATGCCAGTGATTGATTTTCACAGTCAGGGTAATAGAACCGTTTTCATCAGTCCTGCAATTACATTACTGGTAGAGCATTCTTTTTTTTTTCCTCTGGTATTATGGTTTTAATAGAATTTCTGAGGCTCTTTTGTTCCTCGTAAACTTAGATTTAATTGGATCTTGAAATCTTAATGTTGAAAATTTCGCCTTTTATTCTTTGGAAGAAGAACTGCTTTTTTGTATTCCCATCCCCTCAACTGACTGACCTCAAAAGAATAATCAATGTTTTCATGGTGGCAGATATTTCAAAAAAAAAAAAGCCTATGTGACTGAAACTCAGTCATCTAATTTGTTAATGGAAGTGTTTTATGAAGAAAAAAATAGGTAAATGTCTCTCTGTTATTTTAAGTGAGGTTAGAATTCTGCATGTTTAAATCACAATTTATAATGAGAACATATTTTGTTATGTTATTTAAGTGAATCACAGATATTGAACAAATGGCGTTTGTTTTTAACAGTTTTCCTGAATAAGCTTTTCTTTTAAATTGCACAGATCAGACTGATCCCTAACAGAAAGTTCCAAGAGTCCAAACAAAAAGAAATAATTTCAAACTGATTGAAAAATTAGCAATGGTTCATGTGATGTTAGCTCTGAAAAATCAGACATACATGAATGGGAAGAGAAGAGAGCAAGGCTGACCTGTCAATCATGTTGTATCATCAGGTACATACAGTTGGAGAAGTACTTGAATATTTGTATACTGAAAAAGTGGCAGAAAAAAAATAATCTGTTGTTACATCGCTACTTCATATGTTTTCTTCTTAACAGTCAGTCAATGCTGACATCCTTTAGTACAAAGTATTAAAAGCAAGAGTTCTCAAAGTGACGCATTGTAATTAATTCACTGAAATAATATTGAACTAGTATTTTGATTTTTTTTTTCTACCTGGAGAAAGAATAGTTCTAAATGAAGTTGGAGGCATGTGGGTCAGTGCATAGGCATCATGAAGCGAAACCAGATCTGGGGACACTGTCTGTAATGTTATAAAAATCCAAAGCACAATTGGTACACCCTGCGTGGTGAAAGAACAGAGTGTCTCTTGAAGTCTCTTCTTGGAGTCACTTGATCTCTGTGGTTTATAATCCATGAAAGCCAAGAAAATGCTGAAGGAGAGGGAATGTGAGTATGTATTGAAGATAAACTCTTCAAAGTGAATACAGATTATGGGCTCGTTTGTGCAAGAAATACAAATGATCACTGAAGAAAAGGTTTTCATACACTGAAGTAAAAGTCTTTTGTGCTTAACGCTGTTGACCCTGACACAAATAAGAAGGTAAAACCAAAACAAAACAAGATTGTGTTTTACGTGGTAATTTTTACAATAGCTGGAAGTAGCTCCTATTTTCTTTTCAGGTGGTTGGATAGAAATGAATCCCAGGACGATTGTAAGAAGAAGACACATAGATACACTGGGGGCTAGTTTGTATCATGTAAGTTATGTGCCTGGTGCAAAAGACTAATAATCAGCTGTACATTTGCCAGAAGCAGCAGCATGACCTTTTCAAAAAGTATTTGGGTCTGCTCCCCAGCTGCTAAATCTCACAAGACCGTCTTTGTGTGTATTTACATGTTGTATTTGAAGATGTTTAAAATAACAGGAAGGTTGCTGGTTTGAAAAATAGTTAAGGCAAAGGAATTTAAACTTTTAATGCAAAAAGTTGCATCTGCATGATGCAATTTCAGAAGGCTTAATGTGAATAAAAATATCAAAAGCAAAAAAGTCAATGCATTTCTTAGTGATTGCATGTCAATCAAACCTATTGGGGTTCCTTGTCCAAAAATATCTGTAAAATTATGAAAGAGGGCACAGGAGTTCAATGTGATGGGTGAAAGGGAAAATCCTTATTAGCCTTTTTGTATTTTCTGTGCGTTCCTCTGTAGCCATCTCTTCATTTCTATATGTGTCTGCCCCAGGAAGAGATCTCTGTTCTCTAGCCAAGGGATACAGAGAGCCTTTTTGTACACACTGAGCACGACCAGGAGGATTGGGTTGCTGCTGTAGAAGGAGGAACTGTGCACTGGGACCTGTGCCCTTAGGTGTGATGACTGTCATATGGGTGTTCCTCAAAGTCTTTGAAATAAAGTGAGGGCCAAATTGCAGCCCAGCAAAGTGATATTTTCCTAGCAGGATGCTCAGTGTTGCCTTGCCTATCTTGGGGTGTGGCCCGAGAAGGGCAGTGGTTGAGATAATGTGATGATATAATGTCAAAGTGCAGTGTATAGAGCAAGGGAGCTGCATCTATACGTCCAAGAGTAATCTCTCCGTCTAAGTGAAGTGTACTAAGGATGGTGTCTGGTTTTTGGTCTTGGAGGGAGTTAGTTCACTGTAGAGGACAGATAATACATTTAGACTGATAATTACCGCATGACAAGAATCCAGAAGTGAATTGAGGAATGAAGTTATTTCACCCAGTGGATCCTTACAGTTTATATGACAATGAGATCACCGCTAATACTAAGTCATAGTTTCACAGGTGATGTATTGTGAAGAATCCTAGCACCTGAATATTTCCTTCTGTCTCTTACCTGATCTGGACAATTTCCCTGCACCACAGAAAAGGTGAATCTAAGAAGAAGATTTTTTTTGTGAGGGCTTGTTTTTGCAAACTGATAAGTACTTTGGGGTATCCAGCAGAAGTTCAAAAGGTAATTTTAACATTAAATGCATGACATGTCATTACAGATTATGCTAGTCCCTAAAATAGATTCAGATTCAACTATAGACCATTAGAACAAGATGTTATTGTCAGACTCAGGTTAGTGATTTATTATAAGCCAGTTATATTAAAATTATTTTGGGGGGTCTGATTGAGATGGAGTGTATGTATCTGACATTTATGACCAATAAACTTGCAACAGCAAAATGGGAATGTGTTTTGTAGTGCAAACTCAGGTTTTTATATTTTGGGACCGTGCAAAATCAGGAGCTAGTCTGAATTGTTTTTGAGGGCTTTGATAAATGTATAGTCATCAATGACACCTGAAATTATTCTAATTCCTGAAAGATTAATAAAAGTTTGATTTGATGCATAGGAGGGAAGCTCCACTCAAAGCTGTTTTAGAATGTCGCCAATATGCATCCCTGGTTTTGTCATTATATTGAATTGTTAGACCCAGCGATGCTAACATGCTGTCACTTGACAATATACAGTTCAGATTCACTTGAGCAAAATACTGTTATCATGAATGTCTGCTGGTTTGCAGCAGAAACAGGAGACATGAGCTTGACACATTGATCCCAGTCAGTAGCCTGTGGAATAAAGAGATGCCTGCTTTCCGCACTTCTCAGCTGTATCTCTCTTCAGGTGTGATGTATCGTTTATGGGGCTCAATGTCACTGTACTTCTGAGAACAGCTAATAGACGATGAGTGATGAGCTGCTTTGCACTGGTGAGAAATTCTGCTGTGCTGTGGCACTGTTGGTTTTTCTGAACACACCAGACGAGTCATGTTCGGTTCTGCTCTGGTGCTGATGAAAGGCAAGAGTAACTTCACCAGTTTATGCAATTGCATTAATTTTAAATTTGGGCAAGTACATCATCGTCAGGCTTCTGATTTTTCTCAACAGTCTTCTTGATGTGTTGGGTATGCATGTTTGTGGCTGTAACATCTGAATACTCTAAAATGAGAGCATTTTTATATGCAAGGAAAAAATAGCACTGCAAGAGTTGTAAGAATTTTCAGGAAAATCAGGTATTGTCATAATATGAGATGGATCACTCATTGTTTTGCTATCAAATACTTTATTATTCTTATGCCTATGCACAGCTATAATATCATTCCCTTTTAGGATAAATATTCAATACAACTGTACACCAACATTTGAACAACTGAGTGAATTTTTGAAAATTCATTTAGTAAAATGATCAGGCATTTTGTGTAGACAGTCTTTCAACCGCACTAAATAACATCCTCCTGACTTCACTAAGAATGGATGTCATAAACAACTCAGTGTGAGATTCTAGTCTATTCTTTAAGAAACCTTTTTAAAATAAATGGACACACATCACATTTTGTAGAAGAACCTTGCCTGTGTGTTGAATGTAAGTGATTGTAAGAAGCAAAACCAATCATGAAGTCAGACCAGGGCTTAAAAAAAATTTCTCATTTTAATTAAAAGTGATCCAAACACCCACTGTTAAGAGCTTTTCTCAAAGGAAGCTCAGTGGGAGTTGAAGTCCTTGACATACGAGTTATCTCCCCTTAACTGTAATGAAGAACTATTTGTCATTTTTCACTTGTCAGTACTTTTTCTCTTTTGAGTTTTTAGCAGCCTCATAACTGTGAGAATTAACATGAGAACTTTTGAGATCAAATTTTCTTTCCGTTACTGACTCTTTCCATGACCCAGTCTGTTTGTCTGTAAAATGTAACTGGGATTTACCAAGCAAGGATGATAGAAATAAAGCTACTTCTTTTAAGCCCAGTAAAAATAAAATACATTAGAATATAATATGTAATCAGTGTTTTGAACGTTTTCCTACATTGCAGTAATATGCTTAGTTTCCTTTAATAAACGTCTTCAATATAATTTGAATGTCCTATGTTTGAATGTTACTTTTGGGTAATCTGGGACCTTTAAACACTGATTACACCTAAACTGTTTTGCATAAATGATTTTGCATTTGGTACATGCCTGCAAGTTGGTATCACAGGGTATGTGGTCTTCAGTGGGTTCTTCTTCAAAAAATAGTAAGAAAGAAAGAAAGAAAGAAAGAAAGAAAACCAAAAAAGACAATGAGCTTCATTAGTGAAGCTGAAGCTTTGATTCCTTGATATGCAACATCCTTGCACCCCACCTGTGCAAGAGCTAAGTATTCACTGCCTCTGAATGTACCCTAATTTTCTTCAGAGGTTTGTGCTGTGTGCGCAGGGATGGAGCTAGGACTTGACCCAATAAATGGGGGGTGCAGCATACACCTGCCAGCCTGTCTAACTGCAGACAGGGTATTCACCCATGTTCATCTGATGTAAATTCTTCATGAAGGAAAACCAGACATGTAATTTTTCTGTCGGCTGGCTAATGAAGTTAAGCCCTTGGCTTGTGTTGCTCCTTTTCCGTATCAGAAGTTTCTGGCAGAGCTGAACATGCTTTTCTTGAAACGTTACCGTCTCTTGGCCGCTGTGGAGCTTATGTCCAGTCCTTGGGAGGATCCCGATCATCCTTCCTCCAGAACTTGGGGAAGGGAGATCTCATTGACTTCACTGGCAATAGGGACCTCAGTGGAACAGATTTTTTTTTTAAAAAGAAGTAAAATAGAAGACCAATATAAAACCAGAAAGGTGTAGTTATTTGCGCAGTCCGTTGTAACCTGTAAAACTGTTTGCCATAGGTCATTGTGGCTTCCAAAACTGTACAGGAGTACAAGGGGCTATCCCAAAAGTTAATGAAATAATGCCATCAGGAGTTCCTAAATGCAGAGGTGTCATCCCTGGAAATCTGTGTGCTGCAGATACGCAAGGACCAACTGTTACAGAGAAGTCTCTCCCTGTATGCTTACCTTATTCATATACTTTAATTTTGGCGGCTGCTGGAAACTGGTTATAGGGCTAAATAGAGTCATTATATGCTACCGTGCTCAACAGAGCCAAGCTTTCCTCCTTGTGTCTTTTGGTTCTCTGCGTGGAAGTGCCCTGTTTTACCTGTGTTTGTTTTTTGCTGGCTTTAAGAAGAAATTATTGTTGAGGAACAAGGGCAAGCCTGATGGCTGGACTAAAAACTCTACGGAGTCCTGAAACTCTGTTTCTTCATTTTCACTGGGAATGGAGCGGTGTTAAATTAGTCAAAACATGTCTCTGTGGGGACTTAAGCGAGGAGAGCAGAAGCTGTGAAAGCAACAATTGGTCAGTAACAACTCTCATAAGCCTTTGGGGCAACATGAGTGAAAAATCTTGCATGAGATAGAAAACAAATGTTAAGGAGAAGAGAGTTAAATGAACAGGAATTTTACAGAACATCAACAAGTGGCAATCTTATTCTTGCTATTGAATTTCAAGAAAAGATGTCTCTATATGGCTTTTGTTTTAAATCAAGTGTTTTAATTACAATGTCAGAAGTACAGGACATTCTTTAACTCAAAATACTTGCTAACAAACTTATACTTTATATGCATTCATTGTGGTAGTAGTTGTAGATTTAAATAATACTTGTAATTTTACATAATGATCAATATAGATAAAAATGTAAAAATAAGTTTACAGCAAAGGCAATTTTGAAACAATAGACATTTAGAAGGAGTTTTTGAAGGTATTTTTGAAGTCATCCAAAAAGAAATTTAAGATTATAAAAAATAAGGCAAAGTACCTTATATCCATGAATTCTCAAATATCCTGAGTCATTATTATTTTCCATAACACTGTGGGAATATTATGAGTGCACAGCACACTTGAAAATCAAATGTCTTAATGAAGACATGATTATTTTTGGATTTTTTCAGCAGGGAATATGTACAGCTCTTTTTATTTTTTTTTTTTTTATGTGACAGAGCTCACTTCAGGAAGATTGGTGAAATAATTTTGTTGAAAGTTTTCTATACCAGTTAGGCGTCTAAGTATGTTTTTATAGCTGCAGTTGGCCACTACAGCACCAATAAAATAATCATTACAGTCTCCCTATGTAATGTACTTTGAAGTACTCTTGGGAATTAAAGAAATCACGACGTAAGTGTAAAGTAATCCATATGGTCACGGTACAAACATTTTCAACAGACTGAGGTTACAGTTGACATTTCGTGTGTCCACAGTGAAAAAATATATGGTCTTGCTTTTGGAAGGCCTGTTCAAACATGGTAATCATGGCAGCCATGAAAAAAATGGAGGAAAAAGAGAAAAAGAAACTTTCCGATTATAATTCTAAGAACATATTTCATGCAATGAAGATTTCTGAGAAAGTTGCTTCACTAGAAACCAGAAAGTAGAAGATGATGATAACAGACAACAAGATGAATAGATAGAATTAGCCACAGAACTGGGAGACAGTAAAGTGAAGGTATATGTGCAGTTTCCATAGAATAACAGTGAACATCAAGTAGACTGTCAGGGGGAGTACATGCTCTGAAAGACGTGAACTGAGAAGGACTGGAACTGACTTTAATCTACTGCCTCACAAAATGAGCTGCTGCTTTGCTTTTAATATTAAGAGGATGTAGTTATAGCTCGCTTTAGGTAATGTAGATGTTCAGATAATGTTAATATAATTATAATGAAGCCTTACCAAAATGATAAATTATTGTGCTTTTAAAATAGCCATTTATTTGTGTATTTAAAAGGAAAACATAGATGTATACAGGGCAAGAGATTATTGTGTAATTTAAATATAATAGCACATATTTATTTATGAGAAAACATTTAAAAAAACCAAAAACTGGCTTTTGAGAATACAATTATAGGTCAGAAAGTCTCTTTGCAAGCAACTCTGTCAATCCTTTTAATCCAGTCCCAGTCCTCAACTCTTTTCTAGGAGAAGCTGTATTTTTTATTTTTAATATTGGTTTTCTATAAATATCAAAAATGTACATTTGAAAATTAGCAGATACAGTGTGCAAGAAAGATGCTCTGAGGCAGTGGGACAGAGAAACACAGAGAAACAAAATTGGCTGTACACTATTTCCTATGCTGTCAAGTTTAGTGGGCCGTTGAAGCATTTTGTCTAAGGTTGTTTTCATGTTTCCATTTTACTTTATTATTATACAATTTTAAATCCATCCAGGTAGTTTTTCTCTGACATTGGAGGAGGAAAGGCTAGGTAATCAATTCATATACGAGACGCTGATATCATAAATTACTGGCTTTGGTAAGGTCCAATAAAGCTCCTCATATTCCGTCTGGTTGTGCATCTTCTTTCCAGCACTGCAATGCAGACAAGTTTGGAGAGTGCCTGCCTGAGAAATACATTGAAGTTAGTGTGAATGAAACGTCCACTTGTTCTTACATCATGTTAAGCCTTCTGTTGGTGTCTCCCCAAACTGAGATGTTCAAGCTGTGCCTTATGAAGGCTCCGAAGGAGGAAGGTCTCTGTTGGGATGCAAAATCCATGGTGCAAATACATCAAAGTGTAAGCTTCACCTTTTCCCTTCCCCTTTTGTTTCAGAGCATTCATCTCTGTTCTTAAATCCTGGCAATTTAGATATTTTAGGTGAAATTGCTACTCATTTAATGCTTTAAGGTAGTTAATGAGGTTTCCTTGCTCATTCAGCGTTTATTCAAACGTTTGTTTGAATGTTGTTAAAAAACTGTTGATTACTTTAAATTTGGGCCTATAAGAAAAATGAGGGCAATTTTCTTAGTAGGGCTTGTTGCAACAGGACAAGGAGTAATGATTTTAAACTAAAGGAGGGCAGATTTAGACTAGATATAAGGAAGAAATTTTTTACAATGAGGGTGGTGAAACACTGGAACAGGCTGCCCAGAGAGGTGGTAGAAGCCCCATCCCTGGAAGCATTCAAGATCAGGTTGGATGGGGCTCTGAGCAACCTAATCTAGCTAAAGATGTCCTTGCTCATTGCAGGGGGGGGTTGAACTAGACGGCCTTTAAAGGTCCCTTCCAACCCAAACTATTCTATGATTCTGTCCCAAAATCACAGGGTAGGATAGAATCCCCAGGATGGGACCTCAAAAGATCATCTAGTCCAACCCCCCTGCCAGAGCAGGAGAAGTCCAAGAAACCTTTTTTCCTCCCTGAAAACCTATTGGGAAACTTGACCTTGTTGTCTAAGACTATTTAATATGGTAAATTGTTAGCTGTATTTTCATAGTGTTTAGTAGCATGAGCTGAGCATCATGATCCAATTTTAATTGGTGTTGTAAAAACACAGATGGAAAAAGAAGGTCCCCAAAATATGCAGAAGATAAGAACTACCAGATGAAGAAATTTCAGTTGTGGAATACAAGGAATGAATTAGCTAATGCAAGTACATATTGCTGGCAGGGGTTTCAGTGTGCTCTTGGATTAGACTGTGATTTCAGATGAAAGTTTGTTTCTAATCTGGAAGTGCAGTTGATTGCATTTTGGTTAAGTCTGAGGGTTAGGCCAGTGAATCTGAATGCAACTTCAGTCTTCAAAGATTGTGCATACGCACTGTTTTGAAATTTCTGCTTTCTAAGTTACTGTAGTCTTTCTAATTGATTAAATGGTTCCCTTGGTCAAGTTTTGTATTCGATTTACCATGTGGCAGGAATTAGTAGAAAAAGAAGAAGGGTGCAGGTTGCCTGAGTATTCTGAAGGCAAAATGAAGTAGAAAATTAAAGATACTTATCTCCATTATTCTCTTTTAAACTTGTTATTAACAAATCCAAAATACAAAGAAAGTGATAAATTATTATTCAAACTGTGAGAGAAAAATATATTTTAATGTGAGAAAAAATAGCCTGCTGCTTGCATATTGTGCTCCTTTCTTTCTTTTCTGGAATAAATGAGGTTGCAACTGTTCTGTGGACATCCCTGCCTATTCCAAGCAGCTGTTAGATTATGTGATGTACTTTTGTTGCAAACTGTACCCATTGGTGCCAGCAGAGAGGTCAGTAATAACCGAAGCAGATTACCAGTGACAAGATAACATGAATTGCCTTTCAAGTTCAAACTATTAATGGTATTACATTAACTCATGAATTTTTAAGTACTGGTAAATGTTAGATAAATTTTAAAGGAAGAAGTCAGAGGTATGTTAAAAATTGCTTTCCTGAATATGTGATGTGTTGGATGATGTGCTTTTAGCTTGCATTCGGTGCTGCTTGCCTCATAAGCTTCACTCAGCAAAGAGCTTTTTATAATTTGGTTGCCAGCTTTTTCTCTGCCTTAGAAGAAAAGTTATAGACTGCTTCTCTGATATTTGTATCTTTAACTCATGTTTGGTGGATAAGTTTTCAAACACATGCTGTGGCAGTCCACATACCAGACCCTGTCCATAACGCTGTCGCTCATGCTGTCCTGGCAGGACCCCCAGAGCCCTGGTGTTGCCTCCAGTCCTTCAGGGACGGCAGAGGGAGTTGGGTGTTACGGAGGAGTCTCCAGGACTTCAAACCATGCCCCAAATCTCCATTCTTTCACTTGCTGGTTCCTGTTATTAGCTACAGCAGGGTGCAATATGTGGGCGAGTATTTGCTTCTCCGGTAATCTGCAGGAAAAGTGTTTTCCCTGACGGATGTTAGTCATGCAGATTAGAAACGCTTTGAGCTCTCTGAGGCCAGGTAGATGCTCAAGTCTTTTCTGCCTTCCTTGGCTGCATGCTACTCAGAGAAACTTGGACCACTAACATAAATAACTGGAATGTAGTGCCATGTTTTACCAGGAGCAATAGTACTCCTTTCTCTGAAAAAGAGAATTAGTTGTAGCTGTGCTTAAAATAACCTTATTTGTTGTCAGTTCAGCCAGTCAGTGCTTTTTTCAGTGATTACTGTACATCAACTGCTCAGCTGCAAACAATTTTTTTTCATCAAAACAACTGTGAATAACCCCTAAAAATTGTTGCAGCTCATACTGTGACGATTAGATTACTGCATATTGTATTTTTAAACATTCTTTGTTAACCTCAGTTGTAATGCTCCTTATTAATACTTCAGAAATACTCTAAACAAATTGTCAGTCATCCAGGAACATTGGACAGTCAGGTAATCCTTATGGATTAACATGTTTGCTATAAGTGTAATGAAGTGTATTTTACCTGGAAAGGTTTTAATTAGGAAAGCATCAGAGATTTGTGTAACACCAAACCATTAATCTGAAAATGGAATTACAGCAAAACCAGATGAACACACCTCATCAACTAAAACCAAATTTGCTGTAATTATAGAAAATGACATAGTCTGTTTAATACATAAATTGCAAAGTAATGAAATTAGGGGTCATCTACTTGAATAATAATGATCGGTTTTGGAAAAAAACACTAGTGCACTTAATGGAGTGGAAAAAGGGTTATGATAAAAGCTTTTCAGAGAGTTTCTGCTGACGATCATAAGCTGAAAAAGACAAACATGATCTTCAAGAATATTTCTAGAAAGATGGACATTAAATCATAATAATTGTATAATATACTGCTGTTCTCATAATTTGATATATTTAAGAAGTTTTGGTAATTCTATGACAAAAAAGTATTAAAAAAGGTCTCAAACTTTATTTTACAAATTTTTTTTGTGTTCTTTTCTAACTTCGTTCAGTCATGAAATGTACCATAGAAGGGGAAAAACATCACTAACAAAAGGAGTGACTTAGTAGCTCTATAAGTAACTGATTTTAAATGAGAAAGGCTAAATGTATTCATGATAACATAAGTCTGTTCTACAAAGTCAGTACTGTTTGCTTATTTAATGAAAACCATGTCTGTGAATATCCAAGTAGATCACAAAATAGTTACCATTATGTATAACGAAGAGAATTCAAAAGACCTGAGATGATTTGTAACTTCATATTAGCAGGGCTTAACTGTTTATTAACTTTCTTTTGTAGTTTTCATACATCTTGTATTGGTTTCAAAAAACTTGGGGTATTTTTCCCTCTAGCATAGATCTTTAAAAAGCAGTAATACTTTTGCCTAGGTACAAGGGCCTAGGTAAGACAAATAATTCATCTGATGACCTCATACAAGGTTTTGGGTCATCCAGTTATGGACTCTCAGTCGCTCTGATGCAGATCCAGACTCAGAACCACCGTTTCCTTCTTGCACTAGCCTGATGGTCAGTGCCCAAATCCAGATGTTCAACACTTTTACATCTGTACTGCTAACATAATCAGACTTGTATTTTATTTTGGAGGATGAAAGTAGAATATAGTATCTGTCACTGTGTACTGACTATTATCAGCATTGCCTAAATTTGACAGTTTAACAAAAAGCTTAGCAAAAAGCAGAGACTCTTCATAGGTTTTGACCAGGTTCATGACAAATTCTGACCATAGGCATATTACCAGCTGGGATCCAGCTGCATGATAAAGAAATGTGGAGCATATTTGAGATCTCTAAATATGTAATACTGGTTACAGATTAATTACTGATTACAGATTACAGATAAATATGTAATTACTGATTCCAGAAAGGTTGTTGGGTCTCCTTCTCTGGAGACTTTCAAAACCCACCTGGACACGTTCCTGTGTGACTTGGTCTAGGTGGTTCTGCTCTGGCAGGGGGGGTGGACTAGATTATCTTTTGAGGTCCCTTCCAACCCCTAACATGCTGTGATTCTGTGATTAGCAGATTCCTTTTGTAAGTCATAAAGTGATAGTATAACTAGATATACAGCAAGCAAATCCTTGAATAGAATAAAAATGCCTTGAAAGGCCTAGGTTTCCTTTCATGTTATGATAGATTGGTGGATCACCTTCTGAAAGTGTACGTTGTTCATTAGAAAAAAAAAAACAAACCAGCAATATGATATCAGAATTCAATCTTCATACGTATTTTTTCCCACCTTTAAAATATGTAAGAAATACACAGACACACACAGACGTATTTATATACACACACACATGCTTACCTAGATTAAGAAGTAGGACTCATTAAATGGAAGGTGACGTGTTTTGTGATCACAGTTGACTGATTAGATAAAACATAAGCATGACATTAGGAAGTGTTCTAACCTATACATTCTGGTTTCACAGAAGTCATGGCAGCTCTGCAAACACAATTCCATTAAAATGCCTTGACACAAAAATGCCACCTCCGCTATTTATTAATCTTACTTTACAAAAAAGTCCTCTTGCCTTCTAGTGTTGTTACAGAATTGCATATAAGTAAAATGTGTAAATGTGTGTGTGTGTGTAAGATAGTTTGACTGTTGTGGTAAATATCTCACAACATGCCAGGTTTAGGAATGTCTGGGGTTTGTTTTTCAAAAAGGAGTTCTCCTAAGTAAAACTTGTGCACACTAGAAACTGAGAGATGTTTCTTGCCTTTGCCTTTGTTAGAGCCAAAATATTATCCCAGAGTTCTATGGGACAGATAATCCCAGTTCTAAACTGGTAATAAGCAGTAATCAAGAGTTAAGTACTTTTACCATGACAGAAAGGAAACAAACCTGTTTTGTTACAGACCTCTTTTTAAAATAGGATTCAGAGACACATCACAGCTACCTGTGTACAGTTGTCTACTTTGGGGTAAGCTGAATAGGTCTCCAGTCTTCTCTGAGTATGTTGATCAGTCACTCAACTAAGCAGACAGTAGTCTAATGCCATTTTGATATTCTGGGTCATCACAACTGACCTCCAGCTGCCAGTCCAGAAAGTCTTGGTGTTCACATTGCACCTCTGTCATATCTGTAGCTGACTCAGGTACTCCAGGGTCTCTCAAATGGCACTACACACCTGCATTTACGTAGATGAGTCAAGTACTGGGGTTTGTAAGCTGGAGCTGAATTGCATCTGAGATGGCATTAATTTGACACACATTGCATTAGTCTTTACCAGGAGCAGATTTGTGATCAGGCTTTCTGCCTCGGTCAAAGATACAGTTTAATATTGGGTTTTATTGTATTTGTATTGTTTTTTATATAACATGACTTTTTCCACAGTGATATGCACCATGTAAGAACTTAAGCAGATAAAGAAAGGGAATACAGTTACATCATGCTTGGGAAAACTAAGAAAGTTGTAAGGCAGATAAACTACAATATGGAAACAAGAAATATTGAATAAACATAATGGCTTTGAAGAGGACTATGTTTTCTTGTTACTGGACACAATTGGGTTTGTTCAGGTTGCTTACTTACCACTGTAGTGATTCTGACTGGTTTAGATTATTTCATCCTGATACACTTCAGTTTTAAACATGAACAGTAATATTGTTTCTAATTTTCTACTGGCTGCAGCATCTGAGAGACAGTGATGTTGAGCCTCAGCATCATGATTTTGGAGGAATTTTGATTCCTTCAGTCATTAATGGAAATATCAAGGAACCCAAAGGACACTGAAAACTGATCCAGAATATCCAGTTGCGCTTTCTCTTTTTATCTGTTCAGGGAAATCAGGCACCTTTACATAGTGATTCATTTCTCCTGAATACCAAAAAATGGGCCAGCTAAGGTCATAAAGAAAAAAGTTCAAATATATATTGGTAAAGGAAAAGAGATAAAATTAATATGTAAATTATGTGAATTATTGTGTGAGTGTAAATTATTAAATTTTCTAATAATATTTTTTTCTTCTTTGTAACAAGTGTCATAAATACTATGAGAACTCTTGAATGTAGAGAGCTGCTTCAGAACTTCGTCATGTACGTGTTTGTCCCCAGCGCCTTCTGGCCACAGTGTTAATCAAATGAACTAATGTTTGTTGCTGCTTTATTTTTTTCTCATCTCATTTACGTAAGGAGATGTCTGTTTCTCACTTAGGTAGTCTAGCACCTCTAGGCTAGTGACATGTTAGAGTCACTACAGAAGTGTAATAGAACATATGGGTCCACAGCAGCTGTGTACTCTGTGTAATATTAGACAAATTGATTTTATACTGTTTGGTTTTTTTTCAAATCAACCAGAGGATATTTATTTCATTCTCTTTCTTGAAAGTTACATAAACAGAGGTTTTTGGTCTCAGCTCTCCAAGATGGTCTGTCCTTTCTTTTTTTTTTTAATTATTTTGGTTTATTCTAGATTTTAATAAAAAAGTTCATTTTTTTTTAAAGTCTGTCTTGCTAGCTGGTAATTCTGTGCACCTCATCTTTAGATTAAACAATTATTTTCTATTCCTATGTATTTCTAGTGTTACATTTTCAATTAGAAGCAGGATTTTAGATTAGCATTAAAGAAGACAGTGCATCAGGAACTATAGAAAAACTGTTGGTCACCTTATTCTTGTTCTTAGCAATAAAGAGCTTAGCACAGATTGCAAAACAGCTAAGAAACAGGTAGGCTCTTCATAATACACTGTGTGTAGTCTTGTGTCATCATGGCTAGACTTGAGTACAATTGTGAGCTACCTCTTGGACTGCAAACCGTATGGTTATATTTATTTACTGCTCCATCCAGTTCCATTTTCAGCCATCTGGAACTGTGTGCAAATTCATATCCATTATGAGTTAAAATTTGACAGCAAACATTTAACTCTGTTATGAGAAAAGTTTTGTGTACTATGAGCTGTTCCTCAATTAACCTTCTGTACACCAGTTTCCTCCATTTCTTCCTCTAATTTGGTAGGGTTTTGCTTATGTAAATGTCAGCTTCCAGTAAGGTCTACAGAAACACTGTGCAAGGGTCAACCGGATATGCATGTTCAGCCTTTCCTGTCAATCAAATCTGGGATAATTGAAACCTCCAGATTCGTGGCTGAGTGCTTCATGGATGCCAGTATTTGTTCATACCCTTTTTACCATGAAGTTAGTTTGTCTTCACAACATGTAATTGAAAACATGGCCCAGGAACAGCAGCTAAAATGAGCACATAATCCAATAGCAACATCTTGGAGTTTTTCTCTCAAACCAAAATATTCTCGTGTCTTTAATCTTCTCCAAATGTCCTCCCCACTTTTTCCCCTCATGACAGTTTATGAAACAGAACCAGACAAAAAAAAAAAAAGAGAAAAAATCAGAAAAAGCCTGCATTCAATGTCTTCAAATTTAAACCATTTGTGAATCTGCATACACAAAGCTTCATAGCAAATGCAAAGGGTATAAAATACAGAACTGAATAATAATTAATTGTTTATAGGTATTACGGAAAGTCAGACATTCATGATCCCTTTGAGGTCATTTTAGAACACACCCTAATTACAGAGTAGCTATCTATCAAGAAAAACATGAAACAGCACAATTCTTTAAGCAGTCTAAAATTACACAGTATACATCAAAATGTGATACTCATCATCATTCATATTGTTGTATTCATGGATGTGGTCAAAGAAAAGAAAAAAGAGTTTCTATTGACAAAAAAGAGATTTTATTTCTTCTTATTTCAGTGAGTAAAATATAAACAACAGTTCCAGCAATCCTAAACTTAAGTCTATTCATACATACGAAGTCTTTACATAATGATGAGGTCTCAGAACTTTTGTTTATACATAATGTTGACTGATTTTGTACTAAATACACTAACACTAAGCTATCACCGTTAGAAGAATGTAATGTGAGGAAAGTTCTGTATAATATTAATAGTGAAATAAAAATATTCAGAATGACCAGGAGAGGCTGCAAGGTATGAAACTTGCATGCAATATGGTACACAAAAATGTGTGTCCAAAAATTTGTTTTTATTTTTTCCCCTGGTATTTTTCATTGAAGAACAGTTCTAAGATGCCTGAAGTATAGTTAAATGTAACTCACAAGATTTGAAAGGATCACCACATGCTTTTTTTTACTTTATTTCTTGAAGCTTCAGAAAATGCTATGGATGTCTGTAGACAACCATTATTTAACTATCCTAGGAGAGTATTATAAGCATAGTTACTAGCAAGAATAGACCACTTGTAGTCATAATGATGCTTCGCTGCCAAAGGAAAGTGTAAGGGCAAAGGGAGCTGTTGGATACACAGACTTGGCAGTCTCCTGGATGTCAGCAGTAAAAGTGTCTTTCATGATATATGTCAGGCCTTTCAGACTATCCTGAATGTTCCAGAATAAACTGAGAAGACATTTGGATTTCATGCTTTAACTGGGAGAGACATGTTTAATGTCTTTTGCTAGCATATTATTGAAGCTATTTGTCTATTCACCTGAGCCTGGAGAAGTTCTCAAACCTGTCACTTATGAGACTCTACTCTGAAGGCATGATTAGATAGCTCCTAGAAATTAAAGATGTAAGTAGTGTCATAAATGACTACTGTCTCTCAGGACATCCTCATTTTGCCAGAGGAGAATATTGCAACTGGACAAATGCAGCTTCATTCTTGATTTCGATTGGGATGACTTACAAATACAGAGAATAGGTAAACATGCTATGTCTGGAGGGCACGTAAATATGACCTAGTAATAATAAGCAGCAAATCTCATTCACTATACCTCAGAAATACAGTTTTTCTTTATAAAAATTCATGGTGAGATAACAAGTGGTAAAATGCCTGTAGCATGCTTAGGGATGGTACAGTATTTTCTGTTTTATCATTTGCTGGGTGTGCTAACAGACTTCTAAATTTACAGATTTACTGTGTCCTTGGTCAAAATTAGAGATTATATGGCCTGTAAACACTGATAACAGTTCATTCTTTAAATATTTTTCTTTCTTTTTTTCTTCATTTCTCAAAATTGTCACTTAAATGACATTGTACCTTTTCCAAAAGAAATGTGATTGCTAGAAATTAAGGATAGAGTCCTGGCCAATGCAAAATTGTCAGTAACTTAAGTGTACCTGGGATTTACATCAAGTAAGTCTTCTTTTCTACATAAGGGCAGATTCTGAAGCAATTCATAGACTGCTACTAGATATTATGAAATGTTATTTATTATTGGTAGCAAAACTTGAACCCTATTGAATGCACCAGAGAGAAGAAACAGCCAAACATTAAATTTCCTTGGTTTATCATCCTAGGTCACATGAAGTATGGAGTTCTTTTTATCTTAGAGGGGTTTTTTGTTTGTTTACTTTTCAGTCTTTTATCTGAATGTATTCAGCGCATTTTCAAGATTTAAGGGTTTACATTCAGGCCAAAGATCATGATTAGTGTGTCTGTTGCATTCCATACTTAAAAGCAAGTGTTTTTGATGTAATTCAGACAGAACAGGAACCAAAGCAAATTAATCATTCTGTAATAATATTCCTAGAAAATTCATGACCTGTCAGAAATACTGACATTGGACTCCCTATAGCAGACAGATTCTGAAAAGCAGCAGGAAAGGTTGTTTAACAGACAGTTTTAAGAAAATGTCTTCTGACAAAATATGATTAAGAGTAGGAACCAACTCAGCTTTAAACAACACTAATTTAATTCTATAAAAAGTTATTTTTACAGTTGATATTGTACTTTAATGGTTCATTTTAAAATCTCAATTTCATTTCCTGTAGAAATATACCTGAAAATATGAACAACAAAATTGCAGCTTTGTTAAGATTTTTTTTTTTTATGGCTTCATAATATGAGAGAAGTGTATGAGGTTGAACACCGTGCTATCAGGAAACACTGTATTTTCTAGTTTTATTTTTTAAAAATTGTGATTGAATTTAACACTTCTGAATTTGAGCTATTAATAAATAGCACAGCCTTGAAATGATCCATTGAAATGATCTCCCCATCTGCTTTACAGTGTTGCCTTTACTACTATTCTGAGCTGCTTTTGAGCAAAGACTGGTTATGGAAGTGGTAGTTTGTGGTCTGTGAAACTTGAAGTAACCAGATCACCATGAAATGCATTTTTCCGTTTTTCCTCAAGGCTTAAACTTCTCATCCAGAAGCATGAATCTGGTATTCTCACTCTGCAGGTCTCAGTTATAATGTCAAGAGACCATTTAGTGGTGGAGACTCCACTTCCTGATGTCTGGGTTCTCCTATGGAAGTTGAGGCTTTATACCGTTTTTCACTTAGCCACAGAACTAAATGAGCAAACTGGTTTCCTGTGCTGAAGGATGGGTAGAAAGACATCTAAGAAGAACCACGCATACATACTGTGTGGACAAGTGTCCTCACATGACAGTTCTATCAAAAGGTTTTTAGAATTATAATTTTAGTTGGGGAAAAAAAAAAAAAGTCACTGAAAATCCCATACAATTGCATTCAGATTAGGAGGGGTCAATTGAGAGAAGCTGATCAGTATACACAAGAGGAAAATTATTCAGGACACTGTCAGCTCACAAAAATGAGCTAACTTGGCTATTTACACTCTGAAGTCCAGTGTCAGTATTTTAGCCATTAGGCCTCTGACCCATCTTTTGCACTTTTCCACTCAGCAATATTTTGGGTTGGCATGTATTCTATCTTCCCTGCTTTTCTTATATTATTGTGTACGGAGAGTGGAAAAGAACAACTATGGAACAGTTACTTTCCATGACACTGAACAGTTGATTTTTGCTCCATTTTCTACTATGTTCTCCTTTTTCTACTATATTAACCACTATAGTGATATATAAATAAAAATACCCTCTTCTAGCAAAGCCAGAATTTAAGAAAATGGTGAAGGAACTTTGCTCAAATGAATGATGAAAATGTCCTTTTTGTCTGTAGATTTTAATGCTAAATCTTCTTTCTCTTCTTCTTTCTCTGTTCTTTGACATTTAGCTGTTACATTCAATAGCTATCATTAGGACAAAGGTACTATTTCCAAAGAAGAATGTGACTCTTACTTTCATTTTGCCCTAAGATTTGGCACTAGCATTATTTACACTTTTATCCAATAAAGAGAAGCTTTCTAGATTGTGATTCATTTTCTGTCTCTTTAAAGAATGCAGAGGCATATACTCCATTCAAAGAAAAAAAAAAAAATTTTTTTCAGGCCTTTTTTATGTTATGCCTATCCTCTTTACATCATTTTTAATGATTCCTTCAGTTTTTATGGAATGGAGACTTTATTGACTAGTCACCCTAAAATACAGTGGCAAATATTATATATGAGCTAAATAAGCTGATTGTTATTTTGCCAACTAGATGTCTGAAAACTATGGAACTCCCCATTGTGATCATCTAAAGAGAAAGATCATTTGGTCTCTGAAGAAACTATATCAGTGTTACTTCTTGGTTTTGTTTGTGTTTATTGCCAGAAGCATCTGTGGAGAAAAAGCAATATTTTAAGAAAAGTATTTGTTACTTTGATTGAAATAATAGTTCATTCCTTCCATTTTGAAAGCAGTTTTTTAAATTATCTTTCCTTCAGTAATCTGAAATAGGCATTGTGCTGAAGAAGGGAAATCTGTTCTTCCTTAGTGTATATCCTCATGGTATTGCAAGAATTAATATTTACTGTTTGCATGTTGTTTTCCTTCTCCAAAAACATCCTTTAAACCCACTATTTATTTGCAAATGCTAAGAAAATAAAAGCAGCCTCCAGATGCCCAGCATGCTAAGCTTGTTCTAACCTTTGAGCTACTGTATTTCTACAGTTATAACAACTGTAGTTGCCCTTAAGACAGCGAAGGAGGAACAGATTTTCCAACTGAGAGGGAACTCATGCTAAAACGCTAAAGGCTACTGTAGATAAGTTTATTTGCAGATGTAAGTTAGGTGCTCTTTATGTGCAGAATATATTTTGAAGTCTTTGAAGGTCTCACTAGAAGAGCTTACAGCAGCAGTGTTCCAGTGTTGGTGAAACTGGACACTTGGCTTCCATCTCCAGAATCAGAATACCAGGCAAACAGTAAGATTTTAAATAAAAGCTTGACCATTATGAGAAATCTTCCTTTTTAGGCATTTAAAATTCACATTATCAATTTTTGTATACAGTTGAGTTGGCTGATCTTTTTTCGAGGAAAGCTGTAGTGATTATGGAATCACCGGAACGCAGGTGTCAGTGGGTCTAAGGAAAACATTAAATTCTATAAAACTCCTGATAAACCCACAGCAGTAACTGCCCTGCAGCTGAGACTCTGAGACTGGAGTTGCATTGCTGGAAATAAGGATTATCAATCAAAATGATTTCCTGAGCCAGAACATGCCTTATTCTGCTGAAGAAGGGAAATTCACACCCATTTCCAAGCTAATAGGAGTGGAGAAATGGCCAAAGTTTATGTGAATCACAGTTCTTTAGGAAGTTACAGAGTATTTGAGGTTGGAAGGTACCTCTGGAGACCATCTAGTCCAACCCCACTTCTCAAACCAAGGTCAGCTACAGCAGGTTGCTCATTTTTGTGTCCAGCTTGATTTTGAGTGTCTCTGAGATTGGAGGCTCCACAACACTCTCTGAGAAGCCTGAGCCAGTGCTTGGTCACCCTCAGTGAAAAATGTTTCCTGATGTTCAGAAGGAGTCTCCTGTGTTTCAGTTTGTGCCCATTGCCTCTCGTCCTGTCCCTGAACACCACTGAAAAGAGCCTGACTTTGTCTTCTTTGCACCCTTCCTTCAAAGACTTATGCACATTGATGAGATCCCTCCTGGACCTTCTCTTTTCCTGGCTCAGCTGTCCCAGCTCTCTCAGCCTTTCCTTACATGAGAGATGCTCCAATCCCATCATAATTTTTGTAGCCCTTTTCTGGCCTTGCAGCTTTCAAACTGCTGTTTTTTTCAAGGTGCATGTAAAAATTATAGTCAAAGCCACTCTATAAAGCTTACTGTAAGAGGAATAAGGCAAATTACAAACACTTGCTTCTTCAGGAATCAAATTATATTGATTTTAATGTATGGTTAGACTTTAGGTGCTATTAACAAATCTCTCGTTGCTTGGAAGGCCAAAAGAGGGAAATTGGTCTGAAAATCTTTTGTGGCTGGATGAGGCAAAGCAAAAATTATTAACTCATCTGATTAGCTACAAAAGAAGCTCACTCCCAGACTTAGTGCTTTTGAAGCTATTTCAAACTATTTCTTCCTTTTCAAGCAGTACTGAGTTTTGGAATGAGTTGTGAAGGGTGCATGGATGTAGATGGGCAAGACTGATATTAACAGAAAAGTTCATAGCTTCTTGCATCTTTTAGGGGCTTTGAGACAGGTCAAGTTGAATGACTGCAGGTAGTGTCTTGAAAGCAAGCGCATCTGTATTACCATTTTATTTAGGATGAAAAGTATTATTTTGAAGGAGATGTTCTGACCATCCCACCTTTCAGTGTTTTCATTACTATCATGGAAACAGTGCTGGAGTGTAGGAAGTGAAGGCTTTTTAGATGAAACTTAACCAGATGTTTTTCTGCAAATCTCATGTGCACCACAAGAATGAACTAGAATGAGTCTGCAGTAAAAACTCTCCAAAACTCAGCAGAAAGTGCTTTGTTCCACAAAACCCCCTGTTGCAGTGCACTGCTTGCTAATGTAAAGATTATGCACAATGCAAGCACAGATACAAGCCCGGGAGCTGATTTTCTTTGTCATTCACAGTCAGCTAGACCATTTTGAGGTGAAAATCACCATCTTTTTGAGAAAGAAGTTGACAACATGATGGAACATTTGTAGTAATAACTTCTTTGTAGCTGAACCCATACAAAGTGTTTAGATCAAGTTTGCAAGTTGGAGTTCAGTCAGCACAGGAGCTAACTTCACAGCATCTGGGCAGATGTCTGGCCTTGTATTAATGGGGAAACGATTTGTTTTCTATGCAGATGTTGACACTGTTAAACTAATGATCTGAGCACATTTATTGTAACATGTTTGTGTGTATGTGTACACACACACATGGACACACAAACATAAAAACTCGCACACCAAATGCACTGTTGTGTTCATAAAGCTTTGTACTCTTAACTGCCTTCCTACAAGTTGCTTCTCACAGAAAGCTTGCTGAAGGAACTTTTGCTGGTACACATGTGAAAAAAAATCAATCTGTCCTCAAACAGCTGTTTCTGTGTAAAATACATTAATGCAGTTAATTAGCATTGACCTTTTAGAATATTCATCATGCCATTGCTTTATTATCCTGAAAGTTCACTTTAAAGGAGGTATAGCTGGTCCTACAGGGAGAGGCTGAAAGAAATCTCAGTTGGGTTTTCTTTTTGTGCTAATGTCAGAAAAAAGTAAATGGTTTCTGCTGGGTAGCCTTAATTTGCAACATCATTACACATACCATATTTATTTCATGTTATTATAAACCTTCTTTAGATTATATTATTCATCAGATGATTACTTGAGTAGAACATGGAAGTTACTTGTACTGAAATTGCTTAATAGTCAGCTTTCTTGCAGAAAAATGTGTCTTTAGCCAAATAAGCAAAGTAATAACGAACCTTCAAATACCATTGAAGACTAATTAGTTATTTGGAGTAGTATTAAGAATCTTTTAATACAGTATATGAACAAGTTATTGTAAGTCTTCAGTCAGTTTGTGTAAAGATACATAAGACGATTGTTGTTGTTTACTTGAGTTTCCATGTTTTCTATTTATATTTTTCTGGAGATCTACTGTGCAGACTTTATCTGCTGTTTTATGAAGAAACTCAAGTGGGATGAACTAATAGTAAGCCTATCAGAAAAAAGAGCTTGTGCAAGTCATAGCCATGACTGGTCATTTTTGTACTCCCCAATTCAGACTTTCCGCATGAAAAAGAAGTATTTCTTGAGATGTAGTTACTGTATCCAAGTTACAAACACAGGTGCAAAGAAACAGGCTTAAAATCTACATGGCTTCTTATGCAGACATTCATTTTTCAGAGTTTTCAGAGTGCTAAAATATGCTTCCTGCTGCGTTTGAGGTTTACACCTTGCAAAATCCTAGTCTGGATTTCTACAGTTAAGAATTTCTTTTGGGGTTATTCCAGTGCTTCTCACTTAACTAGATGGTAGCACTACTAGATTTTCCTGTTTACAAGTTACTACAGTACCTAGCAAAGATAGGTTTAGGGGACAGTCACTCCAAAACAGCTGCCATCTCAGCAGAGTTAATGCAAGTGTTTGATACTTGTCTACAAGGTCATGTAATGAGCTGAATACATTTATCTCATTTTCATATTAATATTAAGTATTTTTGATAATCTCTTGGTTACCATAAAAAATCCATCTGTTTTTGTAAGTGTAAATGGAGTCACTGAAATTTCTGCTCTAACATTTTTACACAGACTTGGAAAGGAATTCTTCATAAATAATAAAAAAAAAAAGATTGCAGTTGGTCAGTCAAGTGCAGGAAGCAACACTGTTCTGCCGCACCAGTGCTCGCATCTCTACAGCAGCAGCAGGACAACCTTCCTTTGGATGGGAAGGCTGTCTGAATCGTCTCCCTAGTAAGTCAAAAAGGTAAATACATTTGGGAATTGAGAAGAATTGAATGTGTGTCTGACTCCCAGAGAGCACCCAGAGAAATAGTCTATAAAACCCAGTATGTTTAAGTGGTAACAGACACTTACTAAGAACATGAAACAGGAATGCAGGACAGCAGGATTCCTCTGTGTGTCTGGGATCTGGATATATAGAGAAATCTTTTAGATTTGATGTTCATACATATAGTTTAAGTATAGATTAATACAAACATTTGCAATTGTTTTCTATTTTACATTTGCTTTAAAGGGCTTTTTATTCTAACCTAACTGAGTTGAAGGACATGATGAGGTACAACAAAACGCTTCTCACCCATTTAGGGGAGAAAGAAGGCTTGAATACAAAACCTGGACTGCTGGAGGTACTTTTACAATCGCCTACCTTTGCGACAAGTTATTTCCAGGCTTGACATGTTGACATAACTTGGCCCAGTCTGAAAGCTAGTGTCACAGAAGCCAGTAAAGGGACTTTCCCACTCAGAGATGGGTGACAATTAGGAAGGCTCTTTAGTGTGAACATAATAGAAAGTTCACATGAACATCCCAGGTCCCAAAGGTGCTTACAGTTGTACATGAAAATACAGACAGCCCTTTACTAAGTGTAATTTCAGAACTTACCACAGAGGGGCCACACTTCGTCCAGAGTCTCTGTGTGCTGCTGTTCTGCTGTGTAAAAACCGTTTCTGCTGGATCACACAAGAGTGAAAGTGGGTAATTTTGGGCAGAGCTAGGCAAGTAAATACACGACTATATTGAGGTACCTGTGTTCCCCTGAACTAGTTTGTTCTTTGGTGTCTGGTTTAGGTTCCAGGAGCAAGCAAACAATAAAGCATAATTAAAACTCCTAATCTGATTTTGCCACTGCTGTTTTTCCTGCTGCTGCCATTCATATTGTTGAAGGACAATTACTGTCATTAAAGGAATGAAAGTACTGTTTAGGGGAATGCAAATTCAACGAATCTTACTCAGTGCTTGGCCTGTCATAAAGGTAAGCAATCTCTGACTGTCTGCTAAAACTTTACACTTCCCATGGGCAGTGAAGTGGTGAATCTTTAACCAGTGTCATGCTTCTTTCTATACTGGATGATTAATGTGCTGGTAAAAACTTTATGCACACTTAATCATTCATAACCAAACTTACCTGATTCCGTGCTGCTAAAAGCTTCAGCATTTATAATTAAATGACATCAGCAGAAAGAAACCCGCTAAATCTGGAACTAGACAGTTTGAAAGCTTAATGATAATGTTTAAATCTTCCTCCATATTCCACTGTGGCATTTAGGGGGGATTCTTGGTGTTTTTATCATGAGGGAGGGAAGAGATAATAGCAGCTCCTTCACAATGTTTCTTGGGTTCACGATGTTTTCTTGACTAGGGAGAAAAAAATTGGGGCAGTGCAAGAGCAGCCTAAACATTTTTACAGGACTGTATATTATAATGTATGTTTGAAGCCATGGGCATGAATTTTCAGCATGTAAGTTTGAAGAAAATACTCAAGAAGGCAAGTGTTGGCTGTGAAGATTATAAAGAGAAGGGGAGGGACAGTCCTAGGATTCTACTTTCTCCTCTAGGGACTCTTTTTTACTAAGTTACGGTGTTCATCAGAAAGAAATTAATGCCAAAATTACAAGACAATTCCATCTGCTGATCCTTAACCTGCCTCCCCAAAGAAGAAAAGGAAATTTAACTTTAATCTCCCAGCCTGAGAAGGAGGGCTTGAACCTCTGAAGGATTGGATAAAAGTTTGAGGCATGTGTCTCCTTGTCAGTCTCTGGTTTTAATGGCAAACAGGGACCTCACAGCCAGAGGGGCATGCATGTTCTCACACCCTGAGTGCCACCTCAGTTTAGAAATAAAACAGTTCATGAATTTTGACTAGGTTTAGATTGAACTGTCAATTCTCATAGAGTAAATAATAGAATATAGCCTTCTGATTTTTCATAGTTTCTTCCTGTAACTTATATGATTTATCATAACTCATCAAGTGTAGCACATCTTAGATCAAACCTGAGTATTATCTAAAATACATATGTGTATTTAAGACAAATTACCTATGGATAGAAAGTGTTTTCTGTGAATATTTGGAAGTAGACTTTTTCGTATTTTCATGTAATCCACTAAATAAATAGGTAAACATACCCACTTTTAAATCCAGGTTTTTAAATGGACTTTTCACTGTTTCTTTTTCAATTGGGAAGAAGCTAAGAAATAGCAAAGGGCAATAAATGACAAGATGAAATGTTTCCATCTTGATTTTTTTTTCTTTTTTTGTGGTCCCCCAAAGCAGATGTAATAGATGGATCAATGGTCTAATTTAGTAATTCCCTGAAGCTTGAAAGAGATATCTTGGGGCAAAAGAATGTAGAAGGTATCTGAAGCAATGCAGTATTCAATTATTTATTTGCCTCTCTCCTTAAAGATTGCTTCAGTTCCAGATCTTCCCATTTCTCCTATATAATTAATGGGAAGTATAAAATACAGCTCAGAGAAACTTGGCTGGATTTGAAAGCGTGTATGCATGTCATTTTTTTCGTTCACTGTAGAGACTACATAGGCATATGTGTACCAGTTTATGCTTATTTGTTCAGCAAATACTTGACATAGGTCATGTGTTTCACTATGTCCTGAAAGCGAAGACAACTGTTTTGCCAAACAGGTTAATTGTAAGTGTAGCCTGCAGGAAGATATCTGCATAGGTGTAAATAGATTTATAAATTTATAAGTGGATATATTTATAATATTTTTAGGCCTAAACCATTATTTTAACTTAGAAGTACTGAGATAGACCTCAGAAATCTACATATTCCTCTTTGTTTACTCACCATAGACAATGCTTTCCAACAGGAACAGAAATCTTCCCTGTAAAATACAGAAGGGATGAGAGCATGTTCTTGGAAGGTAAAATGTTTAGGTATATTCTCCTGGCTGAGGAGAATGTTGAACCCAGATCTTCCATTTAAAGGATAGCCTAGTATGAGAACCACCACTGCATTCTTCAGCTGCTTCTTTGCTTCTGTTTCTTGAAAAAAATTAAGAAATCAGCTGATTGCTTCAAGTGTGGTGTGTAAAATCATTGCTGTGTCATTGAGGAGATTCCAGGTTGTTCATTGCAGTGCTTCAAATCCCCAAATAGATTCCAGATCCCATTCCTCTTCTGCTTTTGGGCTTTTTTGTTAGCTTGGCATAATCAACCATTCAACAGATGCCTTATTCTTAGACACTCTCTTTTTCCCCACCAAAGGGAATGCCCAGATGGGAATAGGTAGCTACAAACTTACACTGCCCATGCTCTGAACTAACTTGGCATCAAACTCGTGAAAGTAAAAATTTCAGTAATCGGGGGCTAGACTTTTAAAAGTGCATATGTGCCAAAGAGTATTTTAAATGTCAGGCCTTGCATAGCTGAAGATCTGAAACTCCACTGTTTCATGCGTGTGGAACTTCGGCTCCTAAATACACAGGGCGCATTGAGACAAATTGACTTGTGCATCCATTCATCGCAGTAAATTGTGGATAGCTGTTAGATTATAATAAAAATAAGCCAGGGTGTCAAGCAAGATTTTCAAAATATAGCAAATGCTGGACTTTTTTTAAAGCCAATTTTTGAGACACATAAATGTGATAAAGAGTATTTAGAACGTTATAATTAAATTCCTTTCTCCTGGCTGTCAGATGTATTATTATTCATATTGAGGAAAAGTGTGTGTGTAAGAAATTTATGAGCTGATTTGTGGACTACGAATTCTGCAAGAAATGTAAAAACTAAGTTATATGATTTAACAGATGCTACTCTTTGTATTTGGATTCCGTGTGTAGTTTCTAGATAAGTAAAATCTAGGAAACATAGCATTTCACTGCTGATGAAGTCTTCAGCTTCTAGAAATCACCCATTTCCAGTAACTGAAAACTGGCCAGTTTTTGTTTGGGACACTTGTATTTATTGTTTTCCACAACAAATATTTTAAAATGTGGTGCATAAGTTTTCCTTATGATATTTAAAAAAAGTGCCTATGGATAAATGCATTCTCTTCCAGTACAGCCCTCTCCCAGGTTTGCTAGACTGATCTGCATGACTCACAAGATTCTCTGTAAGGAGACATGCTCTATTGAAGTCACAAGCACTACTGTTTTCTTAAAATTCAGATCCTGTTTTACACACTGATGTACTAATCCGAGCCTTTCAACAGGAGAAAACAGATGCAAAAATCTTACTATTAAGTGTGGTAAATACAGTGATTTTAGAATTCAGCCCTTGCAAGCTTTCTATACAGAGGTTAACAGAATTATTTATTTCTCTGTGTCTGGAGCTAATTTAGCAGTAGAAACCCCAAAGTAAATACAGTTTGCCCTTGAACAGTACTATAGGAATGTAAGGTAGTTTTTTATTTTGAAAACTGCGTGAGCTGTGTGGATAACAGGTTTCCTAATTTGCACACATTAAGTAGACCTTTCATGTTGTTTTTAATGTTTAGTTTACAGTAACCCAGGTCATGATGTGTCACGCTGGAAGCAGGGTGAAAGCAAAACCTTTCCCTCCCATTTGTGAGAAATGAAGGAGTAGGGAGGAGGAGAAGTGTCTTAACAGCTGTCATTGCCAAAGATTATTTAAAAGCTGTAAAAGCCTTCATTTGCCTTCAGGAGTTGTGACATATGGTCAGAAAGGGTTTGAAGATTTATTGTCATCTTTGTTGGATGAGATTCAAAGTGTTCTTTAACAAGGATCTTGTCCCTCATCATCCTTGGAAAAATCCTTCAGAAATTGTAAAGCATACAGAAAGCAGACAGAGACTCAGATTTTTTCTTGATTTTTATTTTTTTTTTTTTTTTTTGAGAAAGGCAGTAAGCAGAGTTTCCAGATGAAATAAAAGAAATATTTATGGTAAAAGTGAGCCTTATTTTTTACTTGCAATCCGTTTTTTTACGTGATACCATTTCATCGTATGCATTGATGATAGATTGTTTCTTACCCTGTTAATTCAAATTTCAGTTGCAAACTGCGCACACTACACATCACAGGGTCATTCAGTCATGATTTGGAGGCATAAAGCGTCTCCATGCAATTACAGCTATCCATTTTATCAGAAGCCCCCTCCCCCCCATAGGTAGCAGATGTGGATTTCACATTTTGAAGGCATCATGAGACCTTTCCACCCATAAAAGCCCGTCAAAACTTGTGAGGCCAAGAAATCGACAGGCTGCCTGATCAAGCAAAGTAAAGGCTAATGGCAGGGAAGACAATTGCCTGAGTGTAGAAATGCTTAGAATCAAAAATAACCCAAACTGTGCATCTTAAAATGGTAATGGACAAATCTCTAACTTCAGTTTCCAAGATTAAGGTACGTGGAACAATGCTATGCCTGCTTTTGCTCCCACTGACTGCTGTGCCTGTGGGAATTTAGAATAAAGCCCATCACAATGACTATTGAAAGGCACATTGATCTCAAAGTGTACGAGGTACCAGCAAGATATGGCAAAGGCACCTTTCTTATCCCTCTTAAATTTTGCATAAGTCAGACTGATTTAAGCTTTAGCTGAATAAAATCCTCCAATTTTAGCAGGCTTGACAAGAATTTATTGTGTTCCAGTAAGAAAATAACACAGAAACATAATACTCCAATCATATTTTTAAAGGTAGCTTCACAGGATAAAGTTACGGTGCTTGCACAGTAGAATTATAGTTACTCTCAGATTCAGTGTCCTTGGTTGTTTCCTGAATAACAATAGTATATCACATAAGCAGGAGATGAATCATCTACATATGTAAAACTTCTCACTGACTCCTAGCTAGGGTTAGAGCAGAGCCATAGCAAGCCAGATGGGGACAGAACGTGTCCACCGTGTTAGTGCTTCACCAGCTCATGGTGGGAGGAGGCAAAAGGCACCATGCAAGCCTTGTATGCTTTCATGATGACTGTGTGAAGACCATGAGGAAGGTGATCCAGTACTAGTGATGGGCAGAGGAGCTGTGTAAATGCATTTTCACGAGGGCTTTTTGGAGCACAAAGAATCAAGTGAAGAGCAGTAAGGGGAAGACAGCCTTGGTGTGACACTTGGTGAGGGAAGTTTATCACTCACTTGATTTTGTTGCTGTTCCTTTTGGGAGGAGGGAGAGTATCTAAGTAACTGCTTGGTGTGCTCTTTGCTGTGTTTCCAGGTTGGATTAAATCTCAGCCAGGATTACATATCAATAAAACCGCTTGCTCCAGCATCCATTTACTATCCGAGACAAAAGAAAAAATTATGTTTAAACAGGAACTATTTCATCAAATCTGCTGGAACATTCTGGCTACATAAGTGGTGGCAAATTAGACCTGTCCAGAGCTGTCCTCTGGCAGTGGGGCCAGCAGACCTGTCTATTCAGCTGTCTTTATTTCTGGGTATTGCTGCAAGCAACATGCCCATGGGCTCAGTGGTCACCACGTGCCACTCCGAACTCCATATACCTGCCACTGCAGGAAGGAAAATGGTCCATAATTGCGCTTCTTCAGGGTTCTTTTTCTGGTAGTGTTTTTACCTGTTTTATTCTTTCTTCAAAACCCCAAACTTTCTACAGAGCTTCATTCTTCCTGTCAAGAGCTTTGTCTTCTTGTCAGCAAGACCTTCCTAACCCTCAGGCTGTATTTTTAAGTCTTGGTTTGCATAAATTTACATAAACCCGACAATATAGAGCCTCCCATCTGCTTGCACTATTAACCATTGAGTGGTAGGAACAACACAAATGTTCAAAACAGAGTTGCCAAACCTGCCTGAGATGTTCTCCTGTCTCACACATGGCTGCTGTGGTGCAGCAACTTGAAACCAGACTTCCAGGTGTGATCACCGCCCGCCACAGTGAAAAATGCCCTTTCCAGTTTATCCAAGGGTTCAGACCAGCAAATGCCATTTGTAGAGGAGCACAGAGGCGGTGGGGACATTGCTGGTGGGGAGAAGCCAGGCAGTCTTAAGTCCTCGGAGACCGCCCTGATACTGCTGGTTGTGCTGGCAGGGAGTCCCCTGCAAGGCAGCCACCACTTCAGAGCCCCTAGAGAGGGCTGTTGTCCTAGTTCTCATCTACAAGTTAGGACTGTGAGATGCAAAAAAGGAAGGAGTACATAAAAACAGAGATGTCTGCTGCAGAGTAGAAGGGGAATGAGCCTTGATAAGGAAGAAAAAAAAAAATTCCTTTTCTCTCCACACCTACATCTTCAATAACCAAGATGAGCTATCCAAGATGATAGTGAAGCAGTCTTGGCCTTCTGTGAGAGAGGTGAATCAGCACAGGCCTATGTATGGTGCCTCAGACATTGCTCCAGCAAGGTACTCTTCACAGTATTATTCACAGTTTCTGAGGTGCAGAACTAAGCTGTAACAGTTTTCTGAATCACTTGAGATTTGCTCCTCATTAATGCTAATTTAAATCTTTTTGAGGGAGTTGGTAGGAAATCTGTCAGAGGCAGAAATTCTCCCTTTTATTTTTGTTTTTATTTATTTTTATTTTTAAAGAAGGAAAGATTATAGTTGGGAGCAAATCTTAGTAATTTTAATTTGATTTCTACGTGAACCACTGAGGTACCTCTCCATGACTTAAATTAACCTTGTTGATACAGTTATATAGAAAGTCAGCTCTTCAGTGTCCTTTAATTCCTAATCTTTCTAGGGCTGTTTTTGAACACAGAGCCAAGGCATATATATGACGTATAATGGCACAAATATATTACTAGGAACTTCAAATATCCTGTCCCATAGATACTTGTCTCATTAAATAACTCATGAAAAGGAGTTTGAATTATCCACATTAAATAGTAGCTATGAGACCTGTGTAATGAATTTGTAAGTTTATCCTAATCAAATGCTGTTTTCCAGATATGATTTCTTGACTGAGCCCTGGGCTGAGGACAGCTCAGTAGGAGGCTAATTATAGTGGTGCTACTAGTATGAAAAACAGTTGCTTTCCCTTACGGGAAAGTTTCTGTAGACTGCTAGGTCAAGATAATGAAGCACTGTTTGGCAGTCTGGAAAAACTGCAAATAGCTGTTGCTTTTCTTAGCAGTTGATGTAGATGATTTTGATGATATTTGTGAAATTCTGTGAAATACTTGCCATTGCTTTCAGTGAGTAATTCTAGTGAGTAAGACAAATAGGCTACTGTATTTAAGATTTTACATTAGAAATGTCAGCATGCATGAGAATAGCATATAATGTGGGTGAAGGAACCATCACTTCTAAAAGGAAATCAATATATAATAACCACTAATATAAAGCCTCTATTGAGTATAATGGGGAACAACATTTTCAAAGAGCCTGCAATATGCCTGCAAGGAACATTCACTTCGCACTCCAAGAATAGGTGCTATAACTAATCTTGCCATTCATGCATCATAATACCCATTTGTCCCTTATATTTTTGGTTTTACACAGTGAGCTGTAACTGTAGATACAGAGGAAATGCATACATTGTAAGAAAGCAGAATAACAAGAGTTACAATCTCTGGATCTAGGGTAATAAGCACGTCGGAGAAACCTGAATCATACAGATTACAGAATATTAGGGCAATCAGAATTTTGGCTTAGGCCTTAACTGCTATGCAGCTATTAGCATGTTGCATACCAAGGTCAGGGAAGATTTTTCTCTTCTTTTTCTGGAGTGAAGACATATATTTATGTGGTCTCAGAGGAGAAAGAGGCAAGCAGATCTGTGTTTGAATTCTTAGGTATTGATTAAAGTCTTTTGAGGTTGGATTCTGAATTTTTTTTGTATGTTTTTTGTTACCACTGAATCTAGTTTTAGTTTAGGGAATAGCTTAATATACTGCTCTCAGTGAAGCATTTGTTTCCCATTAAACACTGCCAAAGTTTGCACTACAGAGTGTAAAGTTCCTGAAAAAAAATACTGGTATGTGATGTGCAGTTTCAACTGCAGTTCATTGTATTCTACAGCTGTGATGTCTACATGGTGGATGAATGAGTGTGCATGATTTATACGGGATTAGGTCATATGCGTTTTTCTAACATCTTTTATGTCAAAACTCCACCCTTATCTTTAAGAAATTTAGGAAGTCAGTCAAAAATATTGGGAAAACAGCATGATCTTCCTAATATGGGAGAAGCATCATGGAATTTCTTTCTTACTATTGGTTTGGTTCTGATTGATAGAATCATCCATATTTTTCTCTCATTTTTTTATTACATCTTTTGTCATTAAGAACTATTTCTTAGAAATAAATTCTCTGACTTAACCTTTGTAATTGCTGTAGATGGTTGGAGAAGTTTTGACTTTCTCTTCTCTAATGAAATGTTGCAAAATTGGGCCTTCGGGATATGTGTGCTTCTGCCTCTTTTACATCTTCTTAGATGGTGTAAAGAGAAAAAGGCTGATAAAATGTAAGGCCATTCACAGGTTGAAATGAAGGACTGCTTTTCAGAATGCAATACATAACCTAAGGTGAGAATGAGGAGAAAAAAGTACACCAAAAGTAGGAAACCACAGAAATGCAGTACACAATATTTGATTATAATCCCAGAATTCCTGTTTTACCTTAGGAATGCTATGAATGGTTATATTTGCTTCTGTTTTACAATCAATAAAACATTTGCAGTCCTTGCTAGGGACAAACAAAAATCTCAGGAAAAAAATTACTTGTCTAATTATGCATACATAAGTATGTATTTTCTACCATGATGGAAACACAGGCAATGCAGTAACTTATGTTAGAGATGAGAATAAAATAAATAAAGGTTTGGACTTTGTTTTAGTGTTTTTGAAAGTCTTCCTAAGACTTCTCTACACAGCTCTGAGGGTTTCTTTTCTGCAAATTTTGGACCGTATGCAATTTTGAAAAATTGATATGGCTCTCTCATCACTGGATTTAAGTTCTAGTAAGAGCAGTGGTGACTTAGCATTTGACAGTCTAGTTTAAAGAAATTTGACGGTAACAAGTGTATATTTTTCTCCTTGATGCCCAGGCATAACAGTGCTGAGCTTTTGAGATAACTGAGTTTTGAAGTAAACCCATTTTCTTTCAAAAGTATGAAAAACAAACTGATGTGTAGGTCTCTACAGTATATGCAAGGTATGAGTAACCCTGTGAGATTTACTCTTTCAGCATTCAGCAGGCTACTTAAGGAAAGATATTAATTCATTTTTAATGTTAGGAAAATACAGTCATTAAAAAGCAGATAACATAAAATGCCAGAAATGCTTTTAACATTACACGAAGTGCACTACTTGCCTAAATAGCTTGCTACTTTTGGAAATCTAGATATGCTGAGGTATTAAATATTAAAATAGAGGTTGCTTTTTAAAATGCAGTGTTTCTTATCAGAAAAACAGTTTGAACAAGTAGTGCTGTTGTATAATGCATGATATTCCTAATAAGAGAGTCTTGGAAAATATTTTTTCACGCTGTAAGAGTGACTAGTGTTTTGAATAAGAAAGATTCTTTCTCTGTTCATGTTCTCTTAACACATATATAACAGTGCTGTCAAGCTGCATGCGATTATAGATTTGCAATACATTCTCAGTCACATGAGGTCCATTCTGGGCTTTTATCCTATTTTTGAATATTTACTGGTTATCAAATCTGTTAGCAGGCTATACATAACCTTGACTGGAAAGTCATTCTCAAAGAGCAGTTATCAGTGCTCCAGTGTTGGTTGAGATGAATGTGTTGGAAGGGTTCTGCAGGGTCTGTTCTATGTCTGGTGTTATTTAATATTCACAGTATTGATTTGGATGAGACGATAGGAACAATGCTTATTCAATATTCCAAACCACTGGGAAGAGAATAGGGTGAGTTTAAATGGAAAAAAAAAAAAAAATCTGGGAGAAATAGCAGTTTAAGTACAGGCTAGGGAATGGTTGATTGTATAACATTTTGAAGAAAAAGGTTTCTATGGCCACAAGGCATTACAAACTGAGCAGAAGTCAAAAATGGCATGATATTGCCCCAAACCGCTGAAGTATATAGTGGGATGGATGAGCAGGAACATTTTTTGAGACATATATAAATGTACTCTGTGTTATGATGCAGGGGCATTTTGTCTGGGTTTCGACACAATGGAGAAAGAGCAATTGCAGATAGTCCAGCCAGAGTAATAAAAACTACGAGACAATATAACCACTGAGAAAAGGTGGAGGAAACTGAAGTTTTTCAGTTAAGTCATCTTGAAATGTGAAAAAAATAACTATTAAAAAAATTTAAATGATAAGTTCTCTAGATTTAGGAAGAAAAAGAAATAGGCATTTGACATCATAAACTTTCTAACGCTAAGGCTGTTGAAGCACTGGAATGAGAATTCAAGAGCAAATTAGGCAAAAATCTTTCAACAGTGGTAGAGACATTGAGAAGTGGGAGACGGATGAGAGCTGTGTGTTTGGTTCTGAGAGGGATCTCCTTGGCACAAAAAGCCGCTCTTCTCCAGCTTGAATATATTCTTCATCCTATAGAAGACAGTAAACCATGGTTTCACTTCAGGAAGCATGGGGTTGGTTAGAGTGCCCAAAACTTTGACGTTACAAATCAGTGATACTTAAAGTTCACTATGATTTTTTTCATGGTAGAAGTTAAGTGTTGGTAAGAACTAAGTAGTTCTTAGGGCTTTTGGGGTGTGACTTTGAATTTATATTCGAATGGACAGGCTAACACACTGTGCAAGTATTTCTTTTATGCAAATTCGCAACGCACCAGAAAATTTTCAGACAAAAAAATTAGAGATGTGAGGCAGATGGGAACAACGCATTTGCTACTGTGTGCTTAAGACTATATGTGAGAGTCTACTTTTTGTTTGTTTGGTTTTGTTTGTCTTGGTGATAGCATGCAATGATACGGCTTAAGAGCGACTACAGTGACATTTTCACTCAACATTAAATAATAAATGATCACTATTATGGGAAAGTGAGAAGCTTCAAATAGGCCAAATGATAATATAGAGCTAAATGACTTGAGAGGAAGGGACATCAGACTGGAAGGATCTGGATTCAATTTTTGCTCTTGACTTGCCACTGACTGAGCAAATCGCTTTGTCTCTTCCTTTCCCCTTGGACCCACTTGCATTATGTAAGCTAATTCTTTGGAAAGCAGTGCAATGCGTGTTTAGCAACATTGCCACCCTTGTTCCACTGGGTACTTTAGGAAACTATTATTATTTAATAACAACAATAATGTAAGACAGAAAAGGAAAGGTTGTAAATAAGGTTCATATGCTCAGCACACATCTAGTCTGGTTAGGCACATGAGGCCTTGCAGTGAGAGATTAGCGCTATTCAGCCAGAATCTGCTTTGCTGCTTATTCCCTCTAAAATATTAATATTCTTCACTTACTGTGTTATTCACAGCAACAACAATAAAAGGAACTGAGTAAAAAATTTTCACAATAGTCACTCTAGAAGTCTGCATGTATTTCTTGTGTAATCCCAATCCTGTTGTCTTCCATCTCTTCTAGTATTATAAAACTCTTTTTCAGTAAGTACTTTAATTAAGAGATATACTTAATGCTATAAATCTTAGCGTTGGACATTGTGTGATAGCTCTAAGAAGGCAGACATCCCCAGACCATTTTGTGCATACAGGTTAATATTTACATCTTGCATGCATTTTTGTTTTGAGTCAGAAGGGTTGACATGGTGATTCTATAACCCTTTGATTTTAAAGTCTACAGTTCATAATAAATGTAAACTTTCCAGTAATCCATTATTTGCAAGCACTGTAAATGAAATTTTTGGCTGCCTATGAAAGGGTCCCTTGAGGCAATTTTTGGGTAACCGAGTTCCCTCAGTGTCAGTTAGAATAGCTTTTCAGTATTATTATTTCAGTAGACTAATGCCTCCAACCTAATCAGTTTTGCTGATTTAAGTGGTCCACTCTGGAGCCTATTATGAGTCACAGCCAGGATTTTCAGATTCAACAACACTTATGACTTTATAGGAATCAAAATATTCTGGATTCTGGTGTGTTCTTGACCAATAGCTTGACTGGAAAACATTAGAATGAACTATTCAAGAAGAAAATTAAAGCTTGTAAGACTGTATTAAACTTTTAAGAAAAAAAAAAGGTCAAATTAAAAGTGAACTATAGTAAAGAAAAGAAATAAATCTCAGCTTTTATAGCATGTAGCAATTGGTGGGAGGCTGTGGGGGAGAACTCCAGAACAATAAATTGTAACTTTCAGTACTTGCTTGTAAATTATTCAGTCTGTCTTCATTTGTTTTGGTCCAAAAATTACTAATATTGATACTTGTGGATGATGATGAATGGAAAGCCTGAGATCTTTACTAACACTTGATTGGATATTTACTACTGCTAATACATAGCACCTGGAGATCTAAAATCCTGTCTAGGCCTAGTTTCTGTTGCAACATTAGTCTGCTCATGATTTCCTATGAAGAAGATAGGAGCTGACCTGCAGGTTTAATTTCAGCCTTAGACGAACTTTATTTAATTCAAAATCAATGAGTGAGGAAAGCTAGATTTGGCCACACTGAGATAGGGATGAGTAGTGTGTTCTCTAAATAGGCCCATTGATACTGCATTCAATAGGATTATATCAATGTGGTAATGAAGCAAAGTGGCTTGCAGATTATACTCAGACTAAAGACTTCAAAAATTGGCAGGTTTCTTAAGGCAAAGTATATTTTTATAACATTTTGATACTACTTTTAAGATTCAGATGCTACTGATATGAGGTTTTTGTAGAACAGGCTCACAAAATCTTTTAGCCATTTGTAATTTAAATTATTCTCAAATATTTTAATACATTTTTCTTTTTCAGAAGGATTTCTCAGTTACATTTCTCAAGATTAGTGTTTTCTTTCTCTGGTAGTCATGCACTGTAGTTTCACAACAAGTGTCAGTTGTTTGAAGAGTCTTTTGTATCTTACAGTCACCATGGATAGCATTATACCATAATTTAAGTAACTGTAACTCCAAATCCAAGCTTGAATTCCCAGCTTCCCTTTACAGTCAAAGATGACGTATTTCCAGAGACCAATTAATCTCATCCTGAAATAGGTGTCTACATGGGTCAAACAAATGGGTCAAACTTCTAGTGAAGTCTGGTTTTCTTCATCATAGCACATACCTACCTAACACTCCAATTTAGACATTTAATTTTTAGATATCTGAAATTAGAGGAGATAAATCTTATCCTATTAGACAATCAGTACTGCACATAGAAAAATATTTATTTAACAGAAAAGTGTTACCTGGAATTTCAAATGTTTCTTTTCATAAATTGCATGACTCATTGGTTGAGTTTCATAGAATCATAGAATCATAGAGTAGTTTGGGTTTGAAGGGACCTTTAAAGACCATCTAGTCCACCCCCCCTGCAGTGAGCAGGGACACCTTTAGCTAGATCGGATTGCTCAGAGCCCCGTCCAACCTGACCATGAATGTTTCCAGGGATAGGGCTTCTACCACCTCTCTGGGCAGCCTGTTCTAGTGCTTCGCCACCCTCATTGTAAAAAATTTCTTCCTTATATCTGGTCTAAATCTGCCCTCCTTTAGTTTAAAATCATTACTCCTTGTCCTATCGCAACAGGCCCTGCTAAAAAGATTGCCCCCGTTTCTCTTATTGCCCTCTTTAATTTCCAAGGAGATCTGTTTATATTTGTTACATACCTTGTACTGAGAGCAGCCTGTGGTATTGAACAGCTGAGAGCCATTTTGATTTCCTGCTCTGAGGTATCTGAAGTCACTTATTCCCAAGATGATACCGTATGCCTTTGCTGGTGAAAATTAGACAGACATTTTTCATGGCCAGTTTCCGAAGGTGTGAAAGTCGTACTTTTGTTTCAAATCAACAAAGGAAGTAGGATTTGATTTTTGTACTGTCTTTCAGTTGGTAATCATTTACATGTGTGCCAAGAACAAAACTTTAGCAAGTCAAAATAGTTGGCTTTATGTAATTCCGATCTGTCAAATCTCACATGCTGAACATGAGATTCCTGCTCTTCTCCTCTTTTGATTCCTGTCTCATGTTTCTTTACCCTTGAACCTGCATATTTGCCATAGAGTGCAGTGGCTTCGCTCCTACTCCATGAATCCCTGCACAAGAAGTGCTGCACCACCTGGTCTGGGATCAACTGACCAGCTGTGTATGCAATATGAAGTCAATAAATAAATAAAATATCAGCAGTGCCATACTGCTGCCGGGGCATTTCTTGTAGCCTGGTCTTGCTTCAGAGGGCCCATAGGAAAGCATTTGCCCTTTTTGCAGCCCTGTGTGCAGTCCTGTAGCTGTTGTGATAACATATAGAACATATAATCAGGAATTTTCTATAATAGAATGGGAAAAAGCTAAGAAACACGTACATTTGTCTTTACTGCAGAGATGAAAATGGCAACTAAAGGTATAAGACCCTTGTGACTCAGATCCAACTAATTTTCTGAGGTTTTACTGCAATACAGATATAAAGCAAATCTGAAAATTCTTTGATTCTCTAGGAAATAGGACATTCAATATATTTTGTCATATGTAAGTAGCAGTATGTGGCTGAAAGAGGCAATGTGATGTGTGACGACATAGCAAAAATAATTTGGTAAAGGAAAGAGAAACTAGTACCCCTTAATCCAAAGCGAAACTACTGTGTAATCACCGAAGACCTGAAAGCAAAACTGTAAGAAAGACAAATCAGTGAAGCCATTGCCTGTCCCTTTCAGGGAGTGAAATCTACCCACAAGAAGCATTCGTTTTCCTGTATGCATGAAAAAGAAATAAATGAGACATTCAAATAAGGGAAGAATCTGCATATTCATCACTTACACAGAAATGAAATTTGCTATGTGGACATGATAAGAGTTGCATTTCAGTAGCATTGATAAGTGAATGTCAAAGCATACATTTTTAGGAGACAATCTGGTTACTTTGGCAACTCAAGCATTATTAGTCACTTCTGATAACATACCCTTCTTTCATTACCACCTGTGGCCTTTGTCGCTCTGTTTCCCAGTAACATCAAATTGTTTTGATAAAAAGTAATTAACATATTCAGTTGTTACGAGACTATGCATAAATTTGATCACTCTTTATTGTTTCTTCTCGAGGCAACATAACAAAATTTAGAAGTGAGGTTTTTTTCCTTTTCTTTTCTTTATTCCTAACCAAGCCTGAGAGAATTACGCTAAATTACTGAAACATCCATATATCCAAGCCTATTAAAATAATACAATTAGGTTTAAAAATGCCAGTTAAGATTGCTGCTATAGATCAGGAGATATTTGATTAACAAGGGGAAAAAATAGCCTTGAGTTGTAAAAAAAAATTATTATTGTGAGAGCGTTGAGGAAATTGCAGTAGTTCAGAGATACAGAAAATAGTTAAAACCCCTTTCAAAATATAGTTGTGAATGATTTCTGGTGTTAATTACCTTAATTTATTTAACCACATTTTAAAGTCCTGATAGTCATAAGTTAGAAAACCGCTAACTTTTTAAAAGTTTTGAACAGGGAATGTTGGGGTTTTTTTTTTTCCAGATAATTACTCATGTTAAATACATGTTCATATTTATGTATGTATGTACTAGGGGCCCTATTTTTCAGCATGTGAGTTTCTTTTCTTGCTGATATGCACTTAATATGGCAAAGAAGTCAAGGCAGGGAAACCATACTGCTGGTGACAGCAGAATTCCCTGAATTAAATTATTGATTACTTCGATGTATTGCAGAATTGCAAAATGGTTGAGGTTGGAAGGAGTCTCTGAAGACCATCTATTCCAACCCCTCTGCTCAAAGCAGAGACAACTACAGTGAGTCGCCAAGAATAGAGTCCACCTGGATTTTGAACAACTCCAAGACTGGAGACTCCACAACTTCTCCGGGCAACCTCTGTCAGTGTCCAGTTACCCTTACATTAAAAAAGTTTTATCTTGTGTTTAAATAGAATTTCCTGTGTATTAGTTTGTGCTGCTTGGCTCTGTCCTGTCACTGGACACCGCTGAAAAGTATCTGGCTCAATCTTCTTTACTTACATCAGGTACGCGCTGAGAAGATCACCCTAAGCATTCTCTTCTCCCTTTGAACAGTCCTGGCTCTCTCAGCCTCTACTCATGACAGAGATGCTCCAGTCCCGTAATCATCTTTGTGGCCCTTTGCTGGACTTCCTCCAATATTTCCATTTCTCTCTTGTACTGGGTATCCCAGAGCTTGACACAGCACTCCAGGTGTGACCTCAGCAGTGCTGAGCAGAGGGAGAGGATCACCTCCCTCAACCTGCTGGCAACACTCCTAATGCAGCCCAGAAAGCTACTGGGATTTTTGGTTTGTTTTGGGATTTTTTTGCTGCAGTGGCACATTGCTGTTCATATTCAACTTCCTGTCCACCAGGTCCTTGTCTGCAAAGCTGGTTTCTGCACAGTCAGGCCCCAGTCTGTACTGGTGCATGGGATTATTCCTCCCCAGATGCAGGACTTGACATTTCCCTTTGCTGAATTACATGAGAGTCCTTTTAGGCCATTTCTCCCTCCTGTTGAGGTCCCTTCAAATGGCAGGACAACCCTCTGGTATAACAGCCACTTCTCTTTGTTTTGTATAATCTGCAAATTTACTGAGGGTGCTCTCTGTCCCATCATCCAGGTCATGTCCTTACTGAAGTCAAGCTAAAATACATCCACTGTTCTTCCTTCATCAGTCATTTCACTGTAGAAAGTTATTGGTTTGGTCAAGCACAATTTCCCTTCCATAAATCTATGCTGACTATACCAAATAACCTTCTTGTACTTCATATGTTTAGAAATGGCTTTCAGGATTATTTGCTTTATCACTTTCTCAGGGGTTGAGGTGAGGCTGACTGGCCTGTGGTTCCCGGGGTCCTCCTTCCTGCCCTGCTTGAAGACAGAAGTGACACTTGCTTTCTTCCAGGCCTCAGAAACCTCCTGGCTTGCCATGACCTTTCAAAAATATCAAAAGGTCGTGTTGCAATGATGGCAGCCAGCTCCCTCAGCACCCATGGGTGTATGACATGCAGGTCTAGACTGTGTATGTCCATTTAGTTTACATATTGCCTAACCTGATCCTCCTCCTCTGAGGTTGAGTCTTACTCCAGACTGTTTCACAGGTCTCAGGACAGGGATAGCTGAAGGCTGGTCTTGCCAGTAAAGATCAAGGCGAGGAAGGTATTGAGCACCACAGCCTTTTCAGTGTCCTATGTCACTAGGTCCCCATTCCCATTCAGCAGTGGTCCCACACTTTCCCTAGTTTTCCATTTGCTGTCAACGTACCTGTAGAAGTCCTTCTTGTTGCCTTTCCTGGCATTTACACGTTCAGCTTCAGGTTTGCTTTGGCTTTCACAGCCAAACATGCCTTAATTTTATACCAGCTAAATTTTTTAGGGGAAAAAAAATTATGCAAAATATGTTAGTGTACATGTGGGTGTGTATTTATGTCTGTGTATTTGTATATATAAACATATGTACCTTTGTATATTTAATATGACTGAGTAAATATAAATATGTTATGTCAGTAAATTCTATTGACAATTTGTAAGAGTCAGTCCGAAAACAGCATTGTCAAGCATAATGAAACACCATTGAAGCATACTGAAAAGAAATGTGATCCTATTTTATATATGTCACAGATTTTAGGGGCCTGAAAGAAAAGAAACCCTAAAAATTAGTGCAGATAGCAGAACTGAGCATTTGACTGCCTGCCAGATTGCTGGTGTAGTAAGAAGTAACCATTCCTTGTCCTTGAAATGTGACCTCCCTCCTCTTGAAAAATAGGTGTCATGGAGGGAGTTACTCTTTAGACTAATGTTTGTGGAAACTTAGTGGCTTAGGAGCCTATTCTATAAAATGTTTTCCAAGTACAGAAGCAGATGCACATAATGACACAAAGGTTAAGTAGCTACTAACACCATATATATCCCAAAAGTTTGTATATAAGTAAAAGTCATGGAGTTCATTTTAATTTTCAATAGATGTAATTCAATTTGTAATGTGTAAACAGAAACTCAGCAACTGATCAGTCAACACCTTATACAACATTACATACCATGCTCATGAAACACATGAAATAGAAAATTTGTGTCTGTATATGAATGTGAGTTTGCACTCTGGAGTGACATGTATGAGTGTTGGCATTATCGATCCCATTGATTACAATCTAATAGCACCAGTAAATATCGGTTTACAGAGAGATGAGAGAAATGCTTTTCCAATAGCTATAATTGAAATCTGAGAATTTTTTCTGTTGCATTTCAGACAGATATTAAATATTTTCAGTTTGTGGGGTTTTTTCTTTTGTGAAAAGTGAGAAATTCTAAATATGTTCGTTCACAAAATAAAGCACTCTAAACATTGTCAAAATATTTACCAATTCATGATGTGGCATAAAAGTTTTTGTTAGCAGTCATTCACATTTGTTTTTCTTTTTTCCGTAGATCTATATAGTTGCTAGAAAGTCCTGCACATTGTGATCATGGCATTTTCTGATTGATGCTCCTTTTTATTAACACTGATTTTATTTAAGTGTAGAGAAATGTGTCAGTAAGTTCCTACTGAGAATCAACACTTGCTGAATATTGATACTGATTGCCCTGGTATTTTTTGATGTTCAATTGCAAAGATTGCAAAAGATTAGAAACCAACTTGGGAGACTCCTGTGAATATTCAATGTGAACTTTAGTCCTCTGTGCAGCTGTCTGTAAGACAATGGCATAGGGTAAAGTAAGGGATGTTACAGAAATTGCCATTGACTAGTATTCATTGTCAAGTACCATTTATTGTTTCACCTCTGTGATGAAATAGTTTTCAGAAGCCTGATTATGAATTTCCATCACTTTGTACGATTTTTCTGAGTAGCTTTGCAAACAAAACTCTCCATATTCTTTGGAAGTAATGGAAGGAAACAGCTCATTTTATTTTATAATGTAGGAATGAAACAATTGCTTGCCATTATCAGTTTTATTTCATATTGTTGATAACTGGGAATATATTACAATTGTATTTATAAGATTTATTCAGGTTTTTTAAAACCAAAACCATTTTCTCTAACTAGGTATTTCTCATATTGGACTATTGCTGCAGCTGCACTGGAAGGAAGCTTAATGTAAATTGTTAATTCTGTACAAATGTTACGTAGTATTTGCAGAAAACAATACACTGCAATTTTCATTTTTTCACAAACTATTCCCTTCACTCATAAAATGTAATGTAAACTTCTAGTCAAAATTTGTTCAAAGAAAAAATACTAAAATGTGAAATAAGTCACAATTTTTTCAGAGTGCAAAAAAAAAAGTATTGCGAATTTTCTGTTGCTCAGTCTTGACTGTTACTTTTCAGAAGAGTATGAAGTCCTCATGACCAGAGAAAAGGACAAAATTCATCAGATAAATTATTCATTAAAAATGATTGCCCATCTATAGTGACATCATGGAGAGTAATGGTATCTTTTTACATTATACTATTCAGGCCAAACTTAATCCACAAGTGCGTTAATATGTGAATTTGATGTTCTGAACTAATTGAGTCAGCATTAGGAGGTTTAATGGAAACAACAGTTTAATACCTTGATCTTGCTATCTTGTCCTTAGAAATAGGCTCTTGCACTTCCCATACTATATTCTTCCCAGTCTAAGTCACTGCAGGAAAGACTGTATCCCAAATACCAGTGAGATCAGCAGGGGTCTTACTGTTTGTCTCAGTATTGAATTTGTGCCTGAAACTGTTGGGAATGATTCAAACACACGCTAGCATATGTTCAGAAAGACATTTTTCCCTCAGCTTCTCTAGAAGTGAGTGCTATGATTCATTTAATCTAATTTCTAAGCCATTTAAATTAGTTGTTTTGTCTAAGTTGTCAGCTAGCATGTATTTGTTGGTAGGACAGACATCAAAAATTTCCAGAAGGCAGCTAAATTATCTCCATGAACTACAGAGAAATGACAGTGATGAATGCACATACATGTACATCTGGTGGAAGAGAAACAAGAGATGCCATCACATGTGACTTGGAAGACTGGCAATATTTCTTTCAGTAATGTATGATCATACTCATTTTACCGGGCGTAGACTTCTCTACATCAGATGAATCCCACACATGACACTTATTACCTCCTCTGACTTTGTGCTGTAACTTAGGTGTAAATGTGGCTAGCCCAAATGTAGACACCTACAATGTAGACAGATACATAGTTGGAGTAAATAAATCTTACCTTCTTTGTCTCTCTCTCTGAAGTTGAATTATATTTACAAGAAGGGCCACTGAGTGAGTCAGAAGTTTGGTACTGAGTTCCTTGACTGCCTGGGAGAAGGCACTTTATGTGAACTCTCTGTGACTGTCAGCAGATGAAGGACATTTTACTGTGACTCTGACTTTAAAAAGACATCTGTGCTTGTATTCTAGGGAAATAGTTGTTCCTTTGGGGACAAAGGAAGCCAAAAACTGAACACATTTTAGCTTAATTACTGACCCTTTTGCAGCTCTTTTAGTTTTGAATAGTGTAGAAATGAATTTACTCACTATCTGCTAAAACACTGTAGCTATGTGAAATGAAGAAAGAACTATAATCTTATGCATGAATTGGCATATATATTTCTATCAGAATCTTGATCTGAAAATCACATGTCCAGAGCCAAATCCTAAATGCAAATTATATATACTAGACTGTACTCCCATATGAGATGTGTTGAAATTAAAGGGCTGTAGCAATAGGGCAATTTTAGGAATTTACAGATCAGAATTTATAATTGGAAGCAAAAATAAAACAAGCTTGTTGTGCTTAAGCCAGCCAATCTCAGTATTTAAAAAATGTTCCACAAGGAATTCCATCACTTTAGACTAAGAGCTGCTTGAAAAATCTTTCTCCAACAAATACAGTTTTGTGGCAGTAAATTCAGGTACACTTTTAATCCAGAAAATATAACTTGGATAAAGTAGTAGCTGCAGTGCATCCTTTTCCAAGGGGTAAGTGGATGGGGACAGAATTAAATATTTGTGTCTGTGAAGGATAGTGGTGTTATTATTTTTCCATAATTTAATTATGTTCTCTGTAACCTGGAGCCTGATTTTGGACTTATGTCAATGTTAAGTCCTGTGTTTATCCATTTGAAAATGATAATTTCTACACATGTTTCTACAGAGAGCTGATCAACTTACCTTGTCTGTTTGTAAGTCTTATTTATTTAAAGGGAGTCCATTCAAATGGCACTGTGTGTTGAAGTGGAGATTTGGTTTAAATGGTACATCTACTAGCAGTATTTGTGTTTTCAGCACTAAAAATGTATTATCAGAAAGAATATTTATGCTTTGAAATTATTTTTTCCTCTGTAACTATAGAGTATTTTTCATTTTTGTAGCTTGTTTAAATAAGTGACAGTATTTCAGAGGCAGTATTTCCACAAAAAGAGCTGAAGACAGCGATGATATCAACAGCACAAGAAAACAGTTGCAATATAGTTAATGCGGCAATATCACCTTGAGATTGGGAAGCTGTATTCAGGCGACAGCAGGATATTAGGAAACCTGAGCTATGACTATAAGCAGTTGTTTAGAAAGAATGAGGACTATGGTAGGAAAACAGATATTCAGCTTTATCCTCCTGTGTCCCTGGGAGTTGATGTAGTGGAAGAGAGTACTCTGCTGGGATCAACGAGAGATGGCATGGCCATCATCAGTAAGATGAGATGCAGCTGACTCAAGAAATTCCCTTTGCAAATAAATCAGACTTCCAAGCTAAGAATAGGAAAATGATTTTACTAATAGTATAGTACTGCAAGAACACAATGCTCCTGTCTTATCTGCGGGTATAGTCAAACTCTTTGATTGGCAGTAAGTTTGTTTAGCTCTACTGACTGATAAGCAGGTGGTAGCAGCTTCAGAGAGAGGCCTAACGGATGGAAAAGGGCAAGGAAACAAGAAGTAAAAGGTGAATAAACTTTATGTTTAGAATTGGGTGTATTATGGTTTTACTACTGTCTCCTTAGGTTCTGCTTTGGAGTATTCCTACACACGGTTTTGAAAAACTCCTGTTGGAAATACAATCAAAAGTGCAAGAACTTGAATTGCAGTTGAGTGGTGACTTTTTTAAAAGAAAAAAAAAAAAAAAGGAAGCAGGATGCGGGTAAAATAGAGCACAGGCAGAAGACTAGCACAGGGCTAAATGACTCCGTTTTATTTAATTTTACTGCTTTCTTTCTGGGGCTGTACTTGGTGGGAACTGCCTCAAAGTTACATGCTGGCAAAAAGTACTGTTAAAAACTAATAGTAATTGTATACCCTGGTGCTTAAATTTGCAGAGATGACAACTGCAAAATGAATGTTTAAAGGTGCCCTTAAAAGATTGAGAGGAATATAGTTTGGTTAGTTTGACTTCTCTGCTGGAAAATAAGTTGTAAACATATATATAATTATGACAGAGAAGAGAATTATTCATCTTTGTTCACAGAATATCACAGAAAAGGGATTTATAAAGGTGTTAAATGTACTTGATTTTCAAGAAGAAACTACTCAGTCCTCCTCAGGTTTTCTAGGGGAGGTTTAAAGAATAGGAGACTGAAGTTAGGAATAAATGGTCAGTTTCTCCAAAGGAGAAGGGTTCCGCTCAAGCATGAGATGAAACTTGTGCTCTTTAACCTCTTTATGGATGACCTAAAGGAGAAAAAAAAAGGTAGCAGAAGGAAGATAAAACTGAAATGATTAAGTTGTTGATCCTATCAAATTATTAAGGGCTATGAAATTAAAATAAACCTAACTAATCTATACTATAGTTACAGCTATATGTACTAATAAGTATGTGCATGCACAATCATGCTCTATAGATTAGATATTACTTTTCAGGAAGGAGTTCTTAAAGGACAGTTATTAAATCTGACTTCTCAACAACTGAGAAAAGGATAACTAAAACTTTGGGAATTTTTAAGAATGGCCAGTGAAAAAGAAGCATCATTATACTAATGTCCAAATGGATGTTTTGCCCTTCATCTTGAACATTGTATTCAATTCTGCTTACTGCTAATAAAAAAGATTAGAAGAGCTTGAAAATGTGCAAAGGCAGTCATAAAAAGATCATCAGAAATACAGACTTCGATACAACCAATGGAAGGATTGTTAAATAGACAAGAATCTTCAGCATTGAAAGGAGATGATTGACCGAGGTCAAAGGAGATGCTGGAGATCTCCATAACATACAGAGAAAATGGCGGGGTCATGATGGTTCACCATGTTTTATTGTACAAAGAAAATATACTGGCATTCAATTAAATTGTCAGGCAGTAAGTTTAAGAGAAACATAAGTAAGCACTTTTCTCACATGACCCACAACTGTGGAACAAGTGTGGAACTCACAGGATGTTGCTGTGGCCAGATGTATAAAAGCACTCAAAGAGCAATTGTGTAAGTTACCAGCACAAAGTCTGTTAAAACTGTAGCGAAGCTGTTAAATGCAGTTATATACAGAGGATGAGGTTGTCCTTAAGCCACAGACTGCTGGCAGTTGGTAACATGTCAAAGGAAAGTATCACTGTACTATTCCCCTGTTTGTATCTTCTTCTCTAGCTATCTGCTATTTACTCTAGTCATTATGTCTGCAATGTTGAGTGAAAGAGGTCTGGGGCCTTTAGGGTCTGGAGATTAAGTAGCTCATGGACTGGCTCCTGTCCATTTTGCATTAGTCCTTCCAGAGCAGATTGGCTAAATGTGGCTACGTAATGCTGAGTCTCTTCTCAGCCCTGTGTGGTGCTCCTATGGCCCTAGCACACAATTCTTAGTTTGTGTGTGTGTGTATGTGTGTGTGCGTGCGTGTGGTTTTTTACTAAGTGTGCCTGAAATAACGTGAAGACTCTGTTGCAGCCTACCAGAACAGGCTCTTCCGATATGCTGTGGAGGGTATGGTTTGCATGACAGCAGGTATGGGGAAGTGATTATTCTCTCTATGTAGCAACCATGAGGCCACATCTGAAACACTGTGTTCACTTTTAGGATACCTCGTATAGAACAGACATTGTCATATGTTGACATGTTGTCTACCAGGACCCTGAAGGCATCTTCAGAGCTGCTGCAGTTGCATGTTGTTGTTCCATCCCAGATGCAGGACTTGGTATTTGTCTTTGCAAAGTTTCATGAGGTTTATGATGGCTCAGTTGTCCACCTCTCAAAGTCTTTCTGAATAGTAGCTCTGACCTCAAGCATATCAGATGTTCCCCCACATGTCATTTGTTAACATACTGGAGGTCAGTTCTGAACTATCATTCACATGACTGACAGAGATCATTGATTCATTCGGTTGAGTCATTAGCCTCAGAATCAAATCTTGAGAAGTAGTACCCCAAATTGGTTGCTTGTTAGGCTTCGAACGATTAGCCTTGATTCTAATTTGCACAGTTTTTCATCCACCCTGTGGTTCACACATCCAGTGCATCTTTATCTAGTTTGGCTACAAGGAAAGTTTGTCAAAAGCTCTACTAAAATAAAAATAAATATCTTCCAGTGCTTCCTCCCCACCACCTCCACCATCCACGGAGGCTTTTAACTCCTCATAGAAAGCAATCACGTTGGTCAAGTGCAGTTTGCCCTTGGTAAATCTGTGATGGCTCTTCATAGTCACCTTTTGTCCTCGATGTGCTTGGAAACGGATCCATGGGGACTTGCTCCATACACTTCACAAGGCTTTTGTATTTTCTGGTTAAATAAAGTGAAATATCAACCAAGGTAAAAGTTACCTTCTAAAAATTCTTCTTTCATCCCAGTAGCACTGCTTCAGACTTATTCCAGTTTGCATTATTTTTTTTTTGGTGAATGATGGATTTTGCTTAGAGTATTCTAGATAAGGTTTCATATTCCTCCTTACAAAGATGCAGTAATACTTTTGATTCTGCAAATACATGGTGTGAGACAACATATGCATGTTGTAGCCTTGATTATGCGGACTTCTTTCAGTTATCCTCTCTTCAACAAGGAAACCTAGTTCTGTCATAACTTTTGCTATTCCCTCTATTTAGTAACAATATTTCCTATCTGTGTGTGGCCGTTTTTCTGATTCTAATATTCCTGAAGATCCACGTATCCTTATATGTCATTCTTATCCTCCTGTGTTATGTCTTGACTAAAGTTCATTAATGTATTGCTGCTCTTTGTGCCAAAATCACTAATGAAAAGATTCTTAAGGAATTCCGTGACTAACTTCCAGAAAAATATGTTGGTCTCTTCCCTTGAACTAGTTTTGTCTCCATCTCAATTATTGTAGTAATAAATGTTAAACTAACAACTTTTCAAGTGTTACCATATCTAATGTTTGGGGAAGTCTGAAAAAATATATCCATGATACTTCATGTTTTCTTAATAACTTATATTCTAGATATAAAGCCAGTCTGGCACCTATGCTTAGTGCATACCTTTATATCTTTTTTTCCCTTATCAGCACTCCTTTAAAATATTCTTTCTTTCAGAAATTGCTCTAAAACACATAATTTTTTAACTTTCATCCTAAAGTAAGGTACATTTTTATAAATCTTGTTTTCTCTTTCTCATAGGTTTTACACTTGCTAATGTCTAGTCGTATGAAACCCTGTGCAAGATGCTGGTGTTTCTTGCTAGACAAGTGACAGCGTCACAAAAACCTAAATAGAGAATTACAAAGTATTTTCCTGCAAAAAAAATGAGATTGGACAGGAAGAAATCAGTGGTGCAGTTTGTCCCAGATAGCATCAATGAAAGAATCTGTTCCAAGTCAACAGACATATCAGAACTGTTGAGGCTACTTGGCTTGTTTTCACTTGCCTTGAAAGGCTGAGAACTCTCCTAACTGCTTTGAGTCTGCGTGATGGATGCACCAATTTGCCAGACCGCAGAACAGTTTTAGGAGAAGAAGAGAGTATGAAGGAGTGTCTAGCTTTTCCCATTGATGCCTCCACATGTAGCACAGTAGTGTGTTGTAGTTGTAGCTCTGCAGCTGCGGGGGACAAACTGTGACTGTACCCAGCACAAAGAGATTATAGGTACGACTGCCCTCACAGGGCACGTAGAATCACAGGGGAGAAGAGAGGTGCTGCATTGCAGATCTGTGGTCTGTAGGGAACCCTGGGATATCTCACTCAGGCTCAACACCTGCAATGTAACAGGATCTTGATTCACGCTTAGCCAAACGACATTATTTGGCATCCCATATGTAACACGGCTATAGTAGCAAACACCATGGTGCAGGTGCAGGTATACCAGCAATAGCATTTGTTCTGCATTAAATCAGTGCGAGTTTTACCATTGAATTTAGCAGCTAAAACGTGTGATTTTGAAAAACTCACCTGGCATTCAAATATTAACGCTTTAATTTTCTAGCATTATTAATCAAGAATCATTAAAAGATGATAATAAATAGAGAGAATTGCCTTGACTACCTTTCCCAGATGTCTTTATTCATTTTCACTTATAAAGAAACCCAGAAAAAATACGAAAACACTTCCTTGTGGCTAAAAGAGTGTTATCTTGCTTTTCTTTCAGACAAAATACAAGCTTATAACATTTACATTCAAACAGTGTTTGGATCAGTGAAGTGGAAGTAAAAGTAACAGGGTTGTTGGGTTCTTTTATAATTGTATGAAAGGAGCAATCACGTCACTTTATGAACTGCAAGTTCTTAGGTCAGGCAGCATTCAGAGACAACCCATAAAGTAAAGAATAATATAGTGAGGATATCAGTAAAATAGTGGAATCAGCACTTCTTACTCTATTTAACTGGAAAAAGATGAGAACTGCCTTGGGAACTAATGCTTCTTAACAGTATTTGGGCAAAGAGCCAAAAGGGAAATGCATTTCAGAAAGAGACAGGCTGGTAGTCAGTAGGATAGGTAATCACAGCAAGCCACCCTACAGCAGCTAAATCCAGGATTTTAAATTGAGGATGAATGAGACTTTCAAGCCCTTGTGGATGGAACTAGAACTCAGTTGTGTATTTATCAGATTACTAGTGAAACAGAAGCTTGAAGTTAAGATTACTGACCAATCCAAAATTTAATTTATGTAAGTAACCTAACTAGTTACGTAGAAATGTTTTTATGAAAATACTGAATTTCAAGTTCAGTTAGGTCTACATGGGCTTTGCAAGATTTAAGTGGAAGATAAATTACCGTAAGAAATAGTCCATGCAGTTCACAAAATCTAATTTTTCAGCTTGTTACTGCTTCATTTTATTGTGTAGTCTGCTTATTTGAAATCTGTTGTAGAGGGCCATTGATTCAAATAGTCTAAGTGTAAATGCAGATAACTGCCCCTTCATGCTTTCCTTCCTCAAGTTGTTTTTAACTTTAATCCAAGATTAGAAGTGCTTTCGTAATGAGCAGCAAACATAACTCTTTAGGCATATACTAGGAATATTTTTTTTTCTCAAAAGTAACCACATTCTCAAGTTCAAACACATGAAGAGCTGTTGGAACAGAAATCTGTGTTCATGCTGATGAAGATTTTACTATGGTAGCAGTAAGTGCTCTTATGATATGTAAATAGCAAAGGTAAGACCTGAAAACTGCTCATATTAGAAAAAGTTACAATTAAGGTACAGATAATATTAGAATATTTATTTCCTTTTAAGAAACATCTGACTTTTAATTTGACTCCTAAATAGTGTTAGCTGTTAATTAACTTTGGCATCAGGACTGATTTTGATTTCCACGTGCCAGTCTTTTTAAATAGAATGTCTTGTATTTCTTTATGATAATTCATATGTCTATTAGCAGCATACAGAAGAAGAAATCTAAGGGTCTCGAGTCTAAATCTATCTTATATTATGAAGGTTAACAACCTGCCAAACATGATAACTTGCATACCTTTCTGTCACCTAACAAGCCCCCCTAATCTGTTGCCCATTTCTTTTCAAAAACAGTTTAATGAGATTTTAGAAGTGTATGATTTTGGTTTTTTGATCCAGAAAGATTTCCCCCACCATTGAAAAACTATAGAGTTTTTTAAGATATGCCTTTTTAGACATTCAGTTTGTACTCATTTATCTTAAAACCATATAATTTTCTTCCGTAGCAGAGTTGTAACTGTCCTTCAACCTACTACCAATAGTTCTCTTGTCAGAGAGAGACTCAGAAAAATCTTGAATGCTGCTCTCCTCTCTTCTTCCCCCCCAGCATCCTGCTACCTCCTTAAAACCCAAAATTGCATTGTAGCTTATGATCTAATGTGTTACAAGACTCTGATGGAATTTCTCATTTTGAAGAGAGGAAAAAAAAGCAGTAATCAGCACTGAAAACCTCACAGCATCTATAATTTTTCTTCAACGTGACGGTGCAGTTTTCCTTGTCATTGAAAGTGATCATGTAACCATAGATGTCACAAATAAATAGAAATAAATAGGCATGTGTGTCATCAGTTGGTCTTTAGAGTTGAAAGATTAACAACACTGTGAATTAGTAGTGATGTTTTTAAATATAATAATCACTGAGTTTTGATTTTAGAACTTGTCCGCTGTTCATTTAAATTGACATCCATAGATATAGCAAAAATATATGCGAGCAGAATTTCTTTCCTGAATAAGTTCTTTTTGTGTTCATTTTATGCTTTTATGATAGTAATTTTCACAGTAAATTATATCATTGGTTTTAATCTTTCTGCAACTTCATATCCATCTTAACCCAAGGCCAAACACTGTTCCTTAGATCTCACTCTTGTGTGTAAATCTGCTAACACAGGTGCATCACATATATGTGGCACATAATGGGGAAACTTAAATTCCTTGTGGTTCTTTTTCATGAATGGTGGAGCCATTGCACTCTTTGTTTTTTTCTACAAGTAACCAAACAGAAAGACTGAGCAAGTACCTGGACATTTTCAAGTCAGGCACTGACTTTTCTCTGAAGATCTAATGTGAAAATAGGGAATTATTACAGGATCTTTGTCCCTCTGACCTCACTGAAAGAATACTATGTATTTTCTAGAAAAATATGCTGAAGGATTGAAATAATATTTAAGTATGTTATCCTCCTATTTACTTTTGTTTGTTTCATGGCTTGCAAAGACTAACAAGACTTGAACTGTGTTTTGTTTTGGGAAAAGTATCAAAAAAGCTGCTAATCCAGATCTTCAGCAAAGGTCTTAAGGGATAAATGTACTTAGCTGTCCTGATTTCTATCGTAAGTATGCTATAACCTTTCGGCTGACATCAGCTTTTCTACAGGTTCACTTTTCATTCTTTTCCTAAGTAAACCACTAATGAAGTAACTGATTATGAGAGATTGTATAAACATGGTTAAATCTTGAACTTTTTTATCACCACTCCAGATGAGCTGTGTATATTATGCTGCTAGAACAATAGTGAAAAAACAGGGTTTAACAACCCATTTTCTCAGTTTTATCTAAAAGCAGTATCAAAATGAGTTATGTGGCTTAATTGCTAATGTTTTTTTTGCTTTTAAATTATTTTAAAGGATATTCAGTAGGCACAGCAATAGGATGCAAAAATGTAGTTATATGTAAAAAGTAGAAATTAATTTCACAGCAGTTTTTTGTATGCACCTATTGAAGAAACTGTTTAATGACTTTCAGCATGAGATAAAATGAGAAGTATTGCCCATAAACACTTATTTAAAAAAAAGCTCTAATTTTATAAAATTCTCTAAATATTTTGAAATCAGTAGCCTTTTCCCTGTAGGATCAGCTGTGCATTATAAATGCACAGTTGCTGATGCAGCACAAATGCTTGCATGCTGATATTCTGAACTATAGAATCATGCTGTCTGTATCTGTCTTACATAAGATATTTAACATATCTTACATGTCTTACATATTTTAAACTGTTCCACAGAAAATAGAACAGTTTTATGAGAGATTGAGTGGGAACCAGCCTTTGGCATTAAATACCCTGCCTGTAATTCATCTCACAAAACTTTAGGTGAGAGCGAGCTTTTAAAGATTTTAGTCTGAAGCAGGAATTTAGGTAATAGGAAGAGTTAGGTGATGGGAAAAAAATAGAAATAGCCATAAGTTAAAGGCCTGCATCCTAAAATAGTCATTAAGAATAGATTGCTCTTGTAGGTATTGACATAGGCAACTAAGGACATTTATCCAGCTAAATATTGGTAAGATGTATAATAGAATACAAAATATCCAGAATGGATAACATGAGTACCAGAAGAATTTGGATCAGATTCACTTCAGCAGAGGTAAAGACCTAAACTTGATTCTCTTTTTGTCTGAAGTAAAGTCTCTATCCAGTGAAATACTGGCAGAGAAGCATGCCAGGCATCACAGCTCTTGCTCTTCCAAATTGTCTCTGTGCCACGTAAACCTTGATGTCTCTTAAAGCGCCTACTCGCTTCCTTCATTTGAAGAAGGTAAGTGGAGGAATGCTCAGTTTGTGAGCCCAGCAGTAGTTAGATGTGTGCCTGAAACCTGCCTGCTTACTTCGGTCAGTATGCATGCAGTTTGAGAGTGCTTAAAAAGGGAGACCGTGGTGCTGGAAACACACCTGTAGTAGTTTAGGTACCTGAGGAAGTCAAGCACTGCAAGTGTTAGGCAACAGTGCTGCATGGGTTTTGAGGACCCTAATTTTTGATTTAGGCATCTGAAAATGGCAGCTGAGAGCTTATGTCTCATTTGGGAATTTAGTGTAAATAAAATAAATCTGTTCTAGTTCTTTCCTAAGTCAACTGGGAATACAAAGTCTTTGTTTTGCATATTATTTCTAATTTATTGGGGCGAGGGGAGAAATTCTTGCCATACCTTATTTCATTCACAAAGGATGATCATAAGAAACTATGTGCTTTAGTCCCTAGGAAAAAGACTTTTTTTTTAAGGAGGTATATCCAGAGACTATGAGTATATTTATGTCCTTAAAAAAGAAACATACAACAGGACAGCCCTTTGCTTTGGCCACTAAAAGCAACACTTGAGGTTTAGTCATTTAAATTGTGTTAATATACTTCTGTGTACTTTATGCAGTTACTTTTATGCTCTGAGATATGGAAGTCTCTGCATGGTACAGGAAACCTCAAAAGTTAATTTTGGATGGTGCATTTGAATTAGTCACCTGAAAATTGAAACACATCAGCTTAACACTATTGCATCTCTTATTCTTTAATCCTCAGTGATGGTTATGGAGAAGGGAGGCTGGGAAGAGTCATTTAACATAGATGCTCTATCCTCAAATTTACAGAATGTCATAACAGCCTCATTAATGATCCATACATTTTCTTCTGCCCTCAAATCACTTCATACTGAATATTCAGAAAGATAGGAATCCCCCAGCTGATTCTGATCTCTGACATTAATTTTGGTCTCTGTTGCCAAGCCAAGGACTATTTTCCTTGGCTACATTTTCTTTAGTCCTAGACCCTAGTAGCCAATAATAATAAAAAAGTATGTATAGGAGGGTGAATGATAAAGAACAAAATAGCATACAGAAAACTAATATCTAGTGGAGCAGTTCAGATGTCAATATTTGATGCCATTATCTTCTCTCTCAGATCATTAAACAGCTGATGATACTGAAATGGGGCAGAGAACTGCTTTTGTAGTATTTTGTGTGTAGCTATTATGCTTCCCTTCCTAGACTATTTGCAGAAGCATTGGGTGGACTTCTTACTTGCCCCAAGGAAAACTTCCTTTACAATTTCAGAAATAGCTGCTGACCTAAATGCCCAATAATTTTCAAACTTTCTGGATATTTATGGGCTGAGTCATTCTACTCGAAGCTTTACAAATATACAGACATTTGAATAAAATACAGCTAGTCCCTTGTTTTTTCCATCTTTTTTTTCTAGAGAGAGTAAATGGGAAGCAACAAATAAACACATGATAAAGCATGTGTATTATAACATTAAACTGAGAAATGTGAAAACACTAAAGTAAAACCGTACAAAAGTAACAAGAAAGGTAACACTATGCCTGGTAATTGTAACAGTACGGTAATGAATAGAAATTTGTAAAACTATGATCTAATAAATAGAGGTGAAAATATTTTAAAATGGGCTTTCAAAAGAGATCTGAGATATACAATATAAAGATATTTAGCTACCTGTATATTCCAGAAGGAGTAATTGCCTGGAAAGGAGAATTATGGAAGTGATTTAAATAAAATGTCAGTGCATTTTGGGGTTGGATTTAAAACCTGTGCCAGGATGTTTTTAACAATGCAGCAAAATTTTTAGAATATGAGAGGTGAACAGATGATAGGATTCCTGACACATGAGCATGGCATTGTCATATAAATTTCTCAATCTGTCAGTGGGACTGCAATGTTTGTGTTCTTGTGTGTCCTTCCCAATTTCAGTGAATGAGATCAATTCCATCAAATTCTACTCATCTCTCTGTCCTGTAAGATGCTTCAGAAAATATCAGCTGTTTTGTTTCTAAGGGGCCTTTTATCCCAATGCAAGCCACAGGTGATGCACTAAACTTTCTTCTAAGGCCGTACTTACAGCCTTATGACTGTACCAAATTGATGCTATAAGCAAGAAAGACAAGAACGATAAACTAAACTGCGAGATAAAATTTGGAGTAGAAAAAAAAAAATCCTTTCAAAATTCAAAATAAGGAATCAACATTATAAAAGTACAAGTCCTTACTCTACAGCTGTTGGGCTGAAGAGATAAAGATCAAAAGAATAATAATAATAAAAAAGTCCTAGGAGGAGCTTTAAAGGTTTATGTTCCCCATTTTGATTCAACACATAGTCCTATACCTACAACACTGCAGGTCTAACCTCTTACTGAGGATGACTATTTCACAATTTCCATAGACAATTAGCTTTACTCCTAGAGAATATTCATATTTATTAACTACATTTTCCTTGGTGGAATGTAATACCATTTTTTCTTTCCTTATATACTGAGGCATGGAAAGTAGCATATTTCCTTTCTCTTTACAACTCCTTCTTAATATTGGAGACTGTTCTTATGTTCCAGCTTCAGTTATTTTTCTTCTATGAACAATAAATCTGGCTATTTTTGTAGCTTATGATTATTAGACATCTGGATGCTCCCCTGTAGGACATCTCTAATTGGCCAATTTTTCTTTGAAATGCAAGGCCCAAAACTAGACTCAGTAGACAGAGAAGGCTTCACCAATCCCAGCCAATATTCCATGTGGCTTACAAAAAATATTTCTTTTTATGCATCTCAGTATGATAGCCTTTTTCCAGTCACCTGGCATTGACACCTTACTATCAGCTGAGAATTCAATATATGCCTTAGACTTTTCCCTTTACAGCTGCCACCCTGCCAGTTATTTCCCACCTAGTACTTTTGCAGCTGATTATTCTGCCTCACTGATGAACATTGTGGGTTTTCTTTTTTCCATAATGAATCCCATCCTGTTTATTTCAGACCACTTTGTCAATTTGTTGGTCTTGTTTTCTAAACAATTTTTTTTTTACTTTGTTGACTGTGAATTCAATAGTTATATTCTCTGTTCTGTCACCCACACTATCGATGAAGTATGACGACTATTGATGTATTACTGGATCTACATCTGTCACATATCCTTCCAGTCTTAAAATGAACTATTGATAACTACTCCCTGAGTACATTTCTTATACCAGCATTGCATGTGTCTTAGAATAGTTTTGTCTGTAATGTTGTTTGCTTATAAAAATGTCTTGTGAGGCAATGTCAAAAGTATTTTTTAAGTTTGTATAACCTCTGCTGCTGTTTTTCATAAGGCCGCATTCTTTGAAGGAAATTTAATTGGATTTATTCTTGACAAATATATGTTGGCTGCTATTCATCTTTGTGTTATCTTTCAAGTTTCTAAAATTCTTAATTTCTTCCAGTACCGTTTTCAGGAACTGAATGTAAGCCGAGTAGTTTATAATTCCCTATCTCTTCCTTTTCCCTGTTTCTAGAGATAAAGGTTGTTTGACCTTTTTAAATCTTCTGAAATGTCATCGTCCTCTCCAAATTCTGAAAGATAACCACAAATGCTTCTGACACTGTTATAGTCAGTGTTTCGTGTACTCTAAGGCAAATTTCCTGAGATTTGGTTGATTTGACAACATCTAATTAAGCCAGATATTCCCTCCTCAGTTCTTTCTCTGTTCTCACCTGATTTATTGCCTCTCTTAAAAATGTTAGCTGTCTGATACCCACCTGGAAAATGCAGTAGCCGCCCTCAGATTTCTCCAGTACTAGTGAGATAGGCTTGAGCTTAGGAAATCAGTACAAACTGGTTTTCAGTGTTTGTGTATCTTCTTAAACCAAATTTGAACCTTTGCTTACAGATACTTTTCATGTTCAGACAGGCCTAATCTCTCTCCAGGGAACCATCACAAAGTTTTCTAAATGCAGGCAACTAAATTCTAGATGGTCCATGATACTAAGCGTTGTTGCTTTTGTTGAGGTTTTTTTTTCCTCTTCTGTTGTTACTGAAATTCCATCATAGAAATAAAACTTATGTCTCTAAATTATCATTGTGATCATGCCCCTGTACTCAGCACTGATGAGGACGCACCTTGAATACTGTGTGCAGTTTTGGGCCCCTCACTACAAGAAGGACATTGAGGTGCTGGAGCGTGTCCAGAGAAGGGCAACGAAGCTGGTGAAGGGCCTGGAGAACAGGTCTTATAAGGAGCAGCTGAGGGAACTGGGGTTGTTTAGCCTAGAGAAGAGGAGGCTGATGGAAGTCCTTATCACTTTCTACAACTACCTGAAAGGAGGTTGTAGTGAGTTGGGTGTTGATATCTTCTCCCAAGTACCTAGTGGTAGGATGAGAGGAAATGACCTCAAGTTGCACCAGAGGAGGTTTAGACTGGACGTTAGGAAAAATTTCTTTACCGAAAGGGTTGTCAAACATTGGAACAGGCTGCCCAGGGAAGTGGTGTAGTCACCATCCCTGGAAGCATTCAAAAAACATGTAGATATGGCACTTCTGGATATGGTTTAGTGGGCATGGTGGTGTTGGGTTGACAGTAGGACTTGATGATCTTAGAGGTCTTTTCCAACCTAATGATTCTATGATTAAAGGTAGGATTTCGACTGTTGATTCAGACACCTCATTGTAAGGGCTCGATACACCTGCATAAACATAAATGCTCAGGTCTTTCTGACACATGCTACAATATCCAGAACATCCTTACAACACAGGACTGGCACAACAGTCTTCATGTCAGTTCGGTTCAGGTGTCTGGTACGATCTGAAATGTACTGCAACACACTGCTTGATCTTCATCTGCAAATTTAGAAGATCACGTGTCTCCCATATGTGTTTTATCTTATCTGATAGCTCGTGTAGATATCCCAGGTATGCCAGAATGTCTTAGACTGAGCTTGGCACCTATGTTTAGGCAACTGATTCCCCCTCACTTTTTTTAATATATCTAGACACCTATACCCTTTAAATGAGATGTCTCATTTTTAATTTGAATCCCACCCCAGATTTCAGAATAATAGAATTATTACAGGTTGGAAATAATCCTCCTTCTCATGAAAAGGCCCTTTTTTTTGGAAACACTTCCATGCCCGTATATATTTGATTCTTTTCCTGTATTCTTTAGTACTAGGGAAATTAAATAAGAACACCCCCTCCCCCAGTCTGTTTCTAAGAGTTAATCTTCTTGCTGCTCTTTTGTATACTGAATTTATAATCCTCTATTTGTGACACCAAAACTGGTTTGTGTGGAATTAATTGCAGTGTTACCAAACCTGATTAAGAGTTCAGGTAGGGAAGCAGCTGGAGAAACAAATTAATTCTTAGAAGTAAAGATTCTACTTTAATATTAATATCCTTGGTAATGAATACAGTATTAAAGCAAAATTGTTTGTAAACAGAACTGTTTTTTCCAAAGTTCTTCAAGATGTATGACTATTTTTTCAGCCATCATAATTTTTTTTTCATATTTCTGTGTAAATATCTTTAATAAGATAAAAAGAAACAAAACAGAGACTATATATAATACAGTGAACAAAAGTGGTTCTAATATGTATTCTGAAGTGGCAGAAAGAAATCCCTGAGCTACAGTTGCTGCTGGCATACATTATTCCTGCTTCTCTTGCTGCAGATTAAAACATCCAAAAGTACTTTTTTCTTAATCCCTTTTTTCAGGTTAGTGACTTTTTTTTTATTTTGAGAAAGCATATGGCTTTCATTCATGTATGATAAGCCTAAAATTAATCTGAAAAAAATAAAATGAAACAAAGTAAAACCAGATCACTTTTAAAAACTGCAACAGAGAAAAAATATTTCTTAAATAGCATCCCAAAAGCACTGCTTACTTTCGGGTAAAGTGAGTAATGTTGCCCATTTATCATCATATGTAAATAATATTGGCAAGCCTATCTCTTGTATGCTGAGAGCACCACTAAACAGTCAGTCACAAAGGTTTACACTAAAACCCTTTGACAGCTTGCAGGCATTTTAACCCAGAGACAAGTATCTCTGTGTGACCACTAATGATTCTGATGCATGGAAAGCAGCCACAAAGCTGAAACACTAAGAGAAGGAGACAAAGCTACTCAATTAAATGTAACTATCAGATACTTGAAAGTATTGCTGATAGTTTCCTTAGTAGGTGTACACCCTGCTAAGGTGAAGCCTGAGATCCAGACTCCTAAGTGCACATGATTTATTTGTACTAAAAAAGTAAATCATGTTGATGTTCGGTGCATTACTTTGGCTAAATGGGTGAGTCAAGAGATAAAGTCTGAGGTTTTGTTTGATCAGATGTGCTGAGCAAACAAATGTTAAGAGAATTAAAGCTGGCAGTACCAACTTTCAACACTTACCTGAACTGGCTGATTAAGTGTAATTAATGTATCTTGTGTCACAGGTGGAATACAGCTTTAAATATACTGCATCCTCTAACTGTAAAGCAATATTACACTTGTTATTTGAGAGAGAACTATATTCAGCACTCCAGCAAACAGCAAAAGGAGTGTGTTCCCAACACGGAGGAATTTACATTGCAGTCAGGTTAACTTGCTCTTATTTCTTTGTTCCTTTCAGTTGTCAGTATCTTTGCTCCTCTGTACTGCTGTTACTGTCTCTCGCTTCTATGTAAGTACTGCTCCAGCTGCAGGAGATGTTTTGCAGACATGCACAAAGAATGAGTCCCAGGGATCCAAGAATACAAAGAAAAAGCAAAATGTGAAGGCAGAGAAAAGAGATAGAATCTAAAAAGTCTGGAAGAAGGGGGGCTGTTATGAGCCATCTGTGCAAATTCGTATTCTGGACAAAGTGTTAAAGACAAACTTCCTGAAATCATAGCAATACTTAAGCTGTGCTAGACTCCCTCCCCTGTTGCTGGCCATGCCACAAGCACCAGGCTGTATATCTAGAATGTGCTTGCAACAAAGAGTTTGTGTAGCAGCACCTAATCACTACAAATCTGCACTCTTCAGCCCAAGTTGGCTTAGAATATCTCTCCAAGTTCCAGTTTTGTAGATTTATATAAGAGGAATGGATCTCAGCATTCCTACCAATGCGTACAGACAATGCAAAATTTCTAATGCTCATGAAGCAATAGTGAGAAATCTCCCTTCCTCAAACTTTATAGCAGCGCCATAAAAATATCTCTAATGGTGGCATGAAAAACTCAAGTTTTAAGAGACTTCTTTCATGAAATCTGTGTGCAATTGAGTAAGGAATTTAAAATGTGGAACAAATTTCAGCCTATTGACTGCATTGTCAGTCATTTAATATTGACACACCTTGATTAGAGCATGTTTTGTCTGTGCAACACTTACAGAGAAGTAATAATCTGAGATCATTTTGATCTGAAAAGTGTAAAATCCTGAGTCCATAGTAGATCTTGATTTCTCACTTCTTGGTACAACAACATGAAATTATTAGGTCAAACTTTAACACATATTAAATTGAATTAAATTGAATTTGTACAGATGAAATAAAATATTTTCTTTTTTAAGTTCTACTCCAAACTTTATTTCAAGCTTAAGAAATGCTTGGTAGTTGCAGCCAGCTTGTTCACACATACTTAATTGCTCCCTTAGGATCTTGTATGGTGTCTTTAATTTGCAGTTGCTGGCCTTGACAGTCAGCGGTGCCTTTTAAATTTGTGACTTCTAGCATTGCCAAGAGAAAATTTATCATTAACTTTCCTATCATTGCTTTAATTTTGAGCCTTCTGTTAGTTTCTCTTTTTTTCATTTAATTTTATCAAAGTGAAAAAAAACAGCTCATCAGTGGTTAGGAAATAAGGGTCATGGCTCTGTTAGCAAATAGTGCAGTCCAGTAAAAGTGGATCTGTAGAGTGAAATAACTGCTGCTGAAAACCTGATGTCTATTTTATTTACAATTCAGGTTGTTTATTTCATTCTAGCTATAATGGTTCTGTGGACTATATTTCTGTTAGATACTGGAATACCTTAGGTAAAGTCCTGGAGTGCACCTTTTCACTTGCTGCAGTTTAATTGGAAAGCAATGCAGTTTGTGCCTGCTGTCTGAGACGTGACATGAACCAAAGCACCACAGGTGTGGGCACTGCAAGATTCACTTCAAAAATCTCTACTCCTGGTGCAAACCAAAATGCTAAACTAGCACACCCAAGGACTGAATGCGTATAGGACCACTATGAGGCAAAAGTACCTGGGGAAAAATGTTCTTTTTTTCAGAATACAAAATGTCCCATGATGCTTGATCAAAGAGTAGCAACTCCAAAATGTCCAGCCTGTGTTCAAGGTGCTGTTCAGCTGGGTGTAGAGACATGCAACGGTACAGCTAAACTTGCTTAACTTGGTATTTGGTGGATGGTGTTTTGCTCTGCCTTGAGGGTACTAGTGGACATTTGCTAGGCACCACCAGAAAGCCATCCTGCAAGATATAGTTATTAAGCAAACTGAGCAGCTAGGGAACTCTGAATCTCCAAGAGCTGTTGAAACTGAATTCAGGGTACTCAGCCTGAAATAGAAAATGACTTTGTGTTGTGCTTGACATAAAAGGAACGATAATGTGACAAGCATGGAATGACCTGACCACTGGTTTGATTTTCTGATAGTCTGCGGTCTGGGTACTTTCTGAGCAGGAAATTGCATCTGTGTCAGTATATTCTGTAGAAATCTTACTTGTCCAATAACTCCGCAACCCATTTATAATTTTACCACCCAAATGGAATATGTGGCAATGAGTCAAATACTGAATATCTGCTTTTTTAGAGTCACTGCTTAATATGATGCCTTCTGGTTTTTGCAACATAGGATATGCCTACCTTTGAAAGTAGTACATTGCAATGGAAATGAATTTGGAGAATGAAACAGTTTGTGCTCATGACCTGATAGCCTACGATATGTGCTTGAAGGAGGTTTTACTTCAAGCTAACTGTAGTCTGGTTCCATGAACACCTGTTAGAGGTTGTATCATTTTAGGTGAGTATCTGGAATGCATCTTTCAGTTTATTTTCCTTTTAAAGGAGTCTATTTCATGTGCACTGAAGGGCTCTACAGTGTGACCCAAAGTGGATATTTGCTTCAAGTGTTCTCCAGATCAAAATGAAACAGTGATAGGGATTCACATTGCTAGTAAGACTTCCCTACTCTTCTCTCCGCTATTCATCATTTCACAGATCTCCTCCGTGTTTTGTCAGTAAGCTCATCCTCGCTGAAGAGTCCAAGTTTATCTATTTCCTCTTTATATGAAAGTATTACATACTTTTTATCATACAATCATACATGTTGCCTTCTTAAGTTTATTAACTCCTTGTGAACTGAACTGCAAAATTCAAATCCTTCACTTCTAAGAGAGCTCTCTGATTGTATTATAGCAGGGCTAAATGAGGAACTTGCTCTGCTCCACTTGTGGGACCTCAGGGTCAGTCCCTGAAGCTGAAAGCTCATCATGTTCTCATTCCTTAGGTTGTGTGGTGGGTTGACCCTAGCTGGATGCCAGGTGCCCACCAAAACCTCTCTATCATCCCCCCCTCCTCAGCTGGACAGGGAAGAGAAAATAGAACAAAAGGCCCATGGGTTGAGATAAGGACAGGGAGATCATTCAGCAGTTGCTGTCACGAGCAAAACAGACTCTACTTGGGGGAAAATTAATTTAATTATTTGATTAAGTAATTAAAATATTTACTGTAATTAATTAATTAATTAAAATTATTACCAATCAAAAACCAACTCAACTCCAGGTGCAAGCCAAATACACTCCAGCCCTTCTTGGAAAGTTAAGGGTCTTTACCAAGGACTGGTCCTTTGGATCAATCAGTGCTCACAGTCAGTCCAGGGGACTAGATTAAATGTCAACTGAGGTAAAACTCCTGTACCACATATTGCAGGGGCCTCAGTGCTCTCTGTTTTGATCTGCTGATCGTCTTCTGTTGCTCCAGATTACTTGCTAGCATATACATAGCCTGCAAAACTGATAATTAGCTTGAACATCCAGCGCGTCTAGTGTTTAGTGCAGAGCTCATTGTGGTTTCACAAAACATTTATGACATTTACTCTCTTTTGTTTGTATACAGCAAAAAGTGACTTTTAAAAGAGCAATAGACCCCTGTAAACAAGGTCTGTAAAGGCTGAAAAGCCACATGCTCAAATGTTAGCAAATGTCAGCATTACAGTTGCAGAGGTGCTCAGCAGTCACAACTGCAAGTCAAGTAAATTAGACCAGAGCTTTGGATGTATGACATACATTAATTGTTAGTGGTATTAAAACTCAGTTTCTGAGTGGCTTAAAAAAATGTAGTGTATAATTTGGATGGCTTTCCTTTCTCTTTAACGAAGTGCTTGTTACTGTTAGTTCGCTAGCACTTCGGAGCAACTCTTCTCTCAGGGATGTGTTCATCTATTGTGGCATAGACATATACATATAGCTCTGTGAGTTTTACCATCTTAGGCACTGGTAATCAATACCAAATTGCAATCAGAGCACTTTTGAATTACAGCCAAACTATTGCAGGACTGAGAATAGTCCTAAGTAGAAATCGAACTGTACTGACTGTGCTGCTGTGACCGTGTCTGCCCTCCAAATGGAGCAGTGGAGTAACGCTGCGAGCGTGTTGCTTCTGTGTCCCAGTTTTGTTGTTCTGCTGCAGCACCAGACACAGACTTCACTGGCAGTTCCCATGCTGAGCCTGTCATTTCTGTTTCAGTAAAAAAACACCTTTTAGAGGGAATCTCAAACTTCGTCCATGGCATCCATGATTAAAAATGTGATCGTCTTTCCAGATTAATTTGTCTAATTTCATATTCTAGCTGGGATGATGGGGAGAGAAGAGAGAACTGGACACGGATCTCATATTCTCAGATTCTCTTTTATGTCCTGATACTTTTTCCAGCACTAATATTAGCTGAACTGACAATATCACCATGTCAAGTTTTCAAGATGTGTTTACAGGCATAATGTGGAATTCTTCTTAATGATGCCTAGCAGTGAGATTAAGCATGGCTAAGTCAAATATATTGGCTTGTGATTCTCCTGTTGTCTGTAATTTGCTCTTTGCTTTAATGTTCCAATGACTGACTGTGGTATAGTGGACACAAATTGAAAATATACACACCCAAATTTAACTAGGTACTTATTTGGCTCTAATGGTTTTTTGGGGGTTGTAACATACGATGTAAGTCAGGTTATGAAAGATCTTTTAATGAGAATTTTAAAATGATGCAGAAGGATAATGTGCTTTTTCAGAGATACTTCTAAAAAGTTTAAATAAATCTCCTTTTATGTAGTTTTTATTCATTTATGTAGCTTTGGAACAGAAATGTAAATCAAATTATTCTGAATACATTTGGAAGACAAGTAAAAGACATCTAAATACTTTTTGTGTGGTGGAAATGCTTTCAAATATTCAAGAAATATTTGCCGTCTCATTTTACTTTGCCTTAGTAAATTGACTCCTTTGCTATGTTCTCTTGTTTATGCAATAGTTACTTCTACTCAAACAATTTTCCACTTCTAAGGAGGCTTTGCAGATGGTATAAGCATGTTGATTTTTTGATGGCATATAAACTGAATTCCTTTCGTAAAAAGGTAACTTAAAGATAACATTGTGGTAAACACACTCATTGTAAAATATCAGGTTTCTTTGGAAGATAAGACAATCTCAGTTGCCCTGTCATTGTGAATATTCAGCTACAAACTTTAAAAAAATATATTATGATTTTGGGGGGTTCTTCTCATTTTAATCCACTATGTGAATAAGTTTAGCAATATATGTCGAAAGGAAATCAAATTCACAGAAAAGTATATCTTATATCTGTTGGTATAACAATACATAATCCAGATGTCAGATTGTATTGTAAAAAGACGCTACCAGAAGTTATCTCCAATAAGAAATACTTGGTATGTCAAGAATTGCACAGATATTCTTGAACAACTGTGTTCTGTCTTTTTTTTGTTTTGAAATATTTCTTTACATGTAGGAAAAAGAATCGATTAAAAATCTTCTAAAACATGACATTGCCACTTAAGTCTGCTTTGTTAAAGCATGGTTGATTGGTTTGGGTTTTTTTTTTTGTATGGCCCCTGTTCTTCAGATTCTGCTGCCAGTTTGGCTTTCACAGAAATCACAATCCATGCCACCCCAGTTTCATCAGTGACGCCAGTCCTAAAACGCAGCTGCTTTTCTGTCACTTTTGTCATCTCTTTGCATGCCTCTGCAATGCACTGAATGTGTTCCCAATGAAACACATCAAGTACAGCCATCTGCCTATGCTAACACAACAGGAAAACCTCTCTCTTTTTGTCACTTGAAGCAAATCTCTGACCAGATCACTGTTATTTGTGCAAAAAGTGAGTTGAAAAGGAATAAACAATCCCCAGATTATTTCCTCCTAGTGTTTTCCAAGCTTGTACATTCTGATCCAGAGGTTTCATGTTCCCAGTGTGGATAGTCCTCCTGTCGCCAGAGACTACACTGCCACTTTAATTGTTACTTATTATTACTTTGAGTGATTCTGTACTACTTGTAATTATAAATCAACCACTTAAACTTAACAACAGCTGTATAAGCAAAAGTTTACCAACAGACCCCGATGTACGTGATGTATACCATCCAAGCCACGTCATATTTTTGGTGTGCTTTTTCTCATACTCTCAAAATCAGTAACAACCAACCAGTACCAATAAAACAAGTCATGTACTATTATACTGTGGACAGAATCACCTCTGTTTATGTTATATGATTCAGTAGTTCTCTGGTAGAATTAGATGAAGGACTGTGATTTTCTGAGACTGGTAATTGTCCCCAAAACAGAAAAGCAGGATGTCAAGTTAGGCCCAAATAGGTAGCTCTTCAGGAAGACAGTTGTACCACAGAGCTCAGGAATTAGACCTCATTTGTTTTTGGAAAAGTGTCTATGCAGCATCTGAAAAAAAAAAAAAAGTGCATGGTAGGGAGGGAGAAAACTTAGATTTGAGGGAGCAGTAGGAGTAGACAGATGTCTTGGAGAAGATCTAGAGAGGCACTAGCTAGCCTGCTAGCACAGAAACGTCTACAACTGTCATCACTATAGATTATGGAATAACCCACCATTAGGAAAAGAAAACCATCTGTCAGTGCACAGACCCCTTCCTTAATGGACACGTGTTCATTGTCCAAAAGTGGCTTGTAGAAGAGCAGTATTTGGTGTTGCAGTGCATATGTCTAAGTAAGACTGACAAGTGACTAGATATTTGTCTGCCTTTGAAATATATGTTTCAAGGGGGGCTGTGTGCAACAGCTGCCTTTGATCCCCCTTCTTGTAATGCAAAAAATCAACTTGTAGTAGTCAGGCTATCATCTTAGTTGAATAGCTGAAATATTTTGAGAGCTAGGATATGGCAAAAGAGAAGAGGGTCAGTGAGGGGATAGCCTGACTTCACCTGATCCAAACAAGAAAATTATGATTGAAATCTCAATTTTATAACACATAGGAGATTTGCAACACGTAGGGTTGTAGCTTTGTTCTGAATGTGGGAGCAGCGGGAAGTTGAAATTTTGATGCTAATTGGTGTCTCAAAAATCTAAGATCTAAAGCAATAACTAAAAGGATTTCTCAAACTGTAATCCAAATGGCCAAAAAATAGGTGTAATTAGTATTTTTAATTGTCACTAATTTACTTGTGAGGAAAATCTCAGTTTTATTTTTTATGCTTTCTTTATGGATGGCAATTTTTGGAAGAGTAGCCTTCAAGTATCATTTTAAAAAAGCGTTTCAGTACAAACCTCAGAGAATGGTCTCATTCTTTGAGTCTTTCGAAGAGAGTTTGCTTGCTTGACATATAGCGCAAAGAGATAAATCCCTTCATTAAGGAAAATGAACCAAATCACGGTATTCCTGCTTCTCTGTATACCAATGCAAACTTCTCATATGGGACCTGTGTTATAAACCTTATCATTTACAGATATCTGGAGAAGAGTTAGTGATAAGTTGTTGAGCACTGGAAATTAAGAAATTCTCATTTTTTAGTGTATGCTGATATGAATGAGATACTTAAAAATGACCATAATATTAATGTGACAAGACATCTATATTTCCTATTTTCTGTGGCAAAGAATGACAAATGAAAGATTCACAAATGCTAAAGGGAGCCCACTGAAACTTAGGCTGGATAACAGTCTGCCCAACACCTATGCTATGATGATTATGAATACGATTATGATTGTTGTTGTTCTTGTTGTCAAACATTTACTGCAGTAAAAGTAGGTATGTAAGTCAACAAAAACTGTATGACAGGTTTGATCTAACCTGGGAATCATTTATGCTGTGAAAAACAAACAAACAAACAAACAAAACCAGAGTGATAAATTGAAGGAAGGAAATTTTTTTTTTTTTCTTGTTTGGCTACCAAATTAAACAAATCGGGTGTTCCCACATTAGAGCATTATCTTTGATATAGCTGATACTCTTTAGACACTCTACAAATAAAATACAAATAATAAACTCTCAGCAACTTTTTTTTTTTGGTTACATTTAAATGGAATGACTGGTTGGGAACCTGCCCTGCAGTTTTCTGGTTAACATACTGCTAATGAGAAGGGGAGATTTGATAATTTGGCCTTTAATGTTTTGCATAACCTGTTTTGTTCTTGAGGAAAAAAACTATTTCTTTCAGTAGTCTCACAATGGAAGTTCAAAGAACTAGGAAGGAGAGAAAAAGTGAAAGCAAATCCTTTAAGTGAAAAAAAAAAAAAAAGCCCTAACAAAAGTGTTCTGAGTAATTTGCTGGAGCTGTCAGTCAAGAACCATAAAACAAACCAATCATCTGACTAGTTGTTTTCCATTGCTTGAAAAACACATCTGAAAAAACACTAAATCACAGTGGTGAAAGATACTTCTAGTATTTTGGGAAATGGTTTCTTCTGTAAAAACGTTGAAAATGAAGGACCTACTTTTTTTTTAATTAGCAAACACCTCTTTTGTTCTGTTTTAGCTGAGCTCCATTTTAAATTTAAAGTTGTTGAATCTCACTGAAATAACAAGCCAAAAGCTTTAATCAGTCATTTGAAAGGTAAGCCCCATTTCAGTTGTATGAAACTTGGGTTTCACTTAGTCTGATGAAGCCCACTGAGAGTTGCAGTTGATAAGTTAAAAAGCAGGTATCGTTTAAATTTTACATTTTAAGATTAGGACAAACACTACCAGTAGAGTTTTCTTTCGGGTAGAGAAAGATATTTTCAGTAATGAGCAATCAAGTCCTTTTAAATATAAACATATTTAATTTAATTCTGTTTGTCTCTTGGATACTTTTGAGTCTTCAATACTATTAGTCAATCTTATTGATAGTCAAAATGCTGTAATGTAAATTGACTGTTGACAGTATCAGTACAGAAAAATAATTTGTAACATGCCTGAATCCTTCATGGAATTGTATTTTATTCTTTTAGTAGCATGTAAGAAACTTATAATAAACAAGTATTTTTCAGTGTTTTTATTATTGCCCTAATTAGACCTACAAACTTCCAATGGTGGAGATGAGAAATTGATGTTACGGTGAACTGATTATCTTCTGGAACATTGTTTAATGGACCAGTTTGCTTCAGTTTTCTGCCTCCTTCTACTAGAAAACTTACTCATTTCAGGCTGCCTTAAAATCCGTAATGACAGAATTCCCAGAAACTTATGTATGAACACCTACTTTAATTACAGAGTATACACTTATACATGTGTACACATGTACATACAGACACAGATGCTAACATATGTATATATGTATGCACCCAGACACCCCTCAACACACACATATTTCTTTGATCAAAGAGGAAAAACATGAAGATTTAGATTACATCTATGATATCATCATCAGATGAAGCTGAAGATTATAATAAAAGACTGGATGCAAAGGAAATAGTCCTTTAGTATACAAACCGATTTGGATATACGTAAAGGGCGAGCGTCAGGAGGATGGAGCCAGGCTCTTCTCAGTGGTGTCCAATGATAGGACAAGGGCAGCAGGTGCAAGCTGGAGCATAGGAGGTTCCACATTAACATAAGGAAAAGCTTTTTCACTGTGAGGGTGACGGAGCACTGGAACAGGCTGCCCAGAGAGGCTGTGGAGTCTCCTTCTCTGGAGACATTCAAAACCCACCTGGATGCGTTCCTGTGTGACCTGCTCTAGGTGGTCCTGCTCTGGCAGGTGTGTTGGACTAGATGATCTTTCAAGATCCCTTCCAACCCCTAACATTCTGTGTGATTGATGAAAGCAAAATTCCCATTGTTCAGAGGCACTTTTTCCTATCGATGGAGAGAGTTAAATGACTATGCTAATATATTGTCTTTTCTTCATCATCCTCAAAGAAGCAAGATGCATGTAGGAAAACTCTCATGGAAGATTTATAAATACAGGCAAAACAATTAGCTCTCAATCTCTTAAATCCCTGAAATCCATAGGAGACATTCAGAATTGATATTTACTGTATAGTTCAAAGGTGCCATAAAGTTTGAACAACATTGGCTCAACCTCTGCCAAACTCCCTGAAAACTTAAGGTTCCTCCTCTGCTTCTAAGTATCCGTTTGGCAGATAATGTTATTCCATAAATGAAGACCGGTCTTTTGCAATGGGGAATAAATTACACACAAAAATATTGTTACTAATTACATTTTTAAAAGCTTAAAACACTGTGCAAGCACTGTTTGTAGACCAGGCCACAGTATGTGTGGAGCTCAGGTTGAAAACTAGATTAGAATTTCCTGACTGTAATAAATCAGAACAATAAATCAATTTTAAGTCCACTGAATTTGTGTCAGTGGAGAATATACACATCAGAGGTAGTGAGCAATCCATGTAAAAATGTGTTTGAGCCTGCCTACACATTTCTGTAGCTCCTCCTTGACCTCTCCAGCCCACGAGTTGTGTGTGTTTTAAAAACAACATTAAAAACAGCAAACCCAAACACTTGCAACTTCATGAAGAGTAGAGATCGGAGTTAAAGGCTTGCAACTAAACTTCAGTTGTCCTGTTCCTGGAGAAACACTGAAAGCACAAACAAAGCATATTGGAGAAGTACTAGCTTTGCACAGGTCCAACTAATAAATAGGGAATGGTCTGTTTTAAAGATGGACACTGATTCTGCAGTACCATTTTAAGGACATTACAGGGATAGTGATATTTTTGACAATGCTATAGCTTCTCTGTTTTAACTGCTGCTGGCTGCTTCCCTTATATTCATAAATGGCTATGTTTATTTTCTATGCTATTGTGCCCTGTGTAAGCAAAAAAAACCCCACCTGATTTCTCTGAATTGATAACTTTTATCCTTCAATATAATGAAAAGAAAAAAGGGAAAGCTGCATCTATCTGCCACTTGCAGGCTTAGCTTTCTCTTGGGATTAGGGATGTTTTTAAAGTATCTCTTGATAAAAAATGAGCACTTCAGTGCACTAATTGCCAGTATGGCAATTTTGATGTTCTAAACAAGAATCTGTATATACCTCATCATTCTCAGAAAAATGTATTTAATAGGTCACAATGAATTAGAAAATAATCTGAAGAATCAAAGTGTAGATGAGGCTTAATATGATAATCATACATACATATTCTGCAACCTTATCACAGACAATGTAGGAAAGCGTTGTTCAGATGTTGTTCTGAGAAGGGAATTTTTAACTTGCCTGTCTTCTCCATGTACTAAGAATGGGTCAGGAAAAGAAAAAGATATTTTGCAATTTTTGATTGTTTTTTTTTTGTTCTAATGCCTCCATATGAAACTAATGGCACTGTTTACTGGTGACTTCTGTTTACAGTAAAAAAATTGGGCAAATGTGAAATAGAGGGTTCAATTCCTAAGCATGTAGAACATTCTGTTTGACCTGAACAATCAAAACACAGACCTGATTGATAGATGTAAAAATCTGCTTTCTATATTTATCCTGCATAAAAAGACACCTTTGTTTCTTGGTTAACTTTCTAAAGACAGTGTAGATACATTCTTCATAAAGAGGAATTATCACATTGCAAGGACAGTATTAAATATGCAAGTTTCCAGAGACTGTTGCTGATAAGAGAAATATTTTGTTCCCCAAGGTAATAACCAGTGCCACTGGTCAACATATGTAGTGAAAGCTGTAAAATCCTGGTTTGTTATATTGTCCAAAGCATTTTTTTGCTTACCTAATAGAGAATTAGTTTTACCTTTTATTCAACACAGGCACATTTAGGAGTCCTTTTTTTTTTTTTCTGTTACTGCTCTTAAATTTTTTTTTAAAAGTCTTTTATCATATATTGCATTTCATTATTTATTTGTGACTAATAATCAATAAACAGGAACAACACTCTGTTACATGATACCTTTGGCTAACATGGATGGTATTTTAGCATTTGGCAGGCAGAGGAGAAGCAAGTTTTAGAAGCTAACTGGTAGCTATATGAAAATAGTTTCAGAATGTGCATATGGTTTTTAATTTTAAAATACTGCTGCAGTAACCTTGATATGTCACAGGCTTTTTTGATTACAAATTCTCTAAATATTCAGACATCAGTTGTACAATTAGTCATAAATTTGCAAAACATTCTATCAAAAAAGTTCATCCAGCATTTTGCAGTGTGTCTATGTAGGTCCATCATCAACACTCAAATCAAAGTTCTAATCTATTACACCAGAGATCCGTTGGCTTAAGTTAGGATAGGGCAAATTTGTAGATAAGAACATTTAATTTTTAGTCAAGTGCTGTGTACACTACAGTAATATTGAGTATTAAGTCGTATTGAAGGCAAAATATTCTTCTCTCATTTTTTATATCTGTCTAAATATAGTTTCACACAAGTGTCAAGAGAATTCGTTTACATTTCCATTGGATTAGCCAACAGTAACTGGCATCTGCTTAAAATTATTTCTTTGGGAGCAATGATTTTCTTTTTTCATTTTTCCCATGTGTCTTAATTTCCTTTCAGTATTTTCATTTATACAATTTATACTATATTGTGTACTCTATTGTCAAAACAGTGAATACGTGCTTCAGGACCAAAATACAAACATTTCAATACAGTTTTTGCCTTATGTATTTGCCTTAAGGTGTTGTCTCCTTTTGTCATCTACTGAATAAATGAATAAATAGATCTTTGGCCGTCACTGTTTCTTTCTGTACTCTTAGGTGACAAGCCAGCTATGCACCACTCTGCCTAGGAAATGTCAACAGTTTACCACTGATAGAAATTTCTTTTCTTCTGAGGATATCCAGGTTTGTATGTAAATACTTATGAACTGAAAAAAGAGAATACATAGGTTTCTCCCAGTTGCCAATTCTTTGCATTTGTAGTACAAATTTACTCACATTAAATTTTGACACTTGTAATGCTATATTCATAGAATCATAGAATCATAGAACCGTGGAATCATGGAATGGTTTGGGTTGGAAGGGACCTTAAAGATCATCTAGTTCCAATTCCCCTGCCATGGGCAGGGACACCTTCCACTAGCCCAGGTTGCTCAAAGCCCGATCCAGCTTGGCCTTGAACACTGCCAGGGAGGGGGCAGCCACAGCTTCTCTGGGCAACTTGTGCCAGTGTCTCATCACCCTCAAAGCAAAGAATTTTTTTCCGAATATCTAATCTAAAACTACCATCTTTCAGTTTGAAACCATTACTCCTTGTGCTATTGCTGCACTCCCTGATAAAGAGTCCCTCCCCACCTTTCCCATAGGCCCCCTTTAAGTACTGGGAGGCCTCTATAAGGTCTCTCCAGGCTGAACAACCCCAACTCTCTCAGCCTGTCCTCACAGGGGAGGTGCTGCAGACCCCTGATCATCCTCATGGCCCTCCTCTGGACTTGCCTGAGCACCTCTTTCTTGTGCTGAGGGCCCCAGAGCTGGACACAGTACTCCAGGTGGAGTGTCACCAGAGCAGAGTAGAGGAGGAGAATCACCTCCCTCCACCTGCTGGTGACACTTCTTTTGATGCAGCCCAGGATGCAATTTGCTTTCTGGGCTATGAGCACACACTGCTGGCTCATATTCAATTTTTCATCCACCAGCACCCCTGAGTCCTTTTCCGCAGGGCTGCTCTCCGTCTACTCATCGCCCAGGCTGTGACTGTGCTTGGGATTGCCCCAACCCAGGTGCAGGACCTTGCACTTGGCCTTGTTGAACTTCATGAGGTTTGCATGGGCCCACCTCTCCAACCTGTCAAGGTCTCTCTGGATGGCCTCCCTTCCCTCAAGCATGTCAACCATACCACACAGCTTGGTGTCACCGGCAAATTATTCTTACACTATAAATAAATACATGAACAATCACGTAATTTCTGAAAAGGAGCAGCATCTCAGGAAATAAATTTTCTTATTTCTGTGTAACTCCAACTGCAAATCTCTACTTTTCTGTAAGCTTTATGTCAAGTTTAACACATTTAGTTTACAGGGAGAAACAAATGAAAAGGAACATGTTGCCTGACTTTGAGATTTGTTACAGAACTGGTTGTCAAAATGACAACACAAATGCATTTTTTCTCTGGAGTCACTGAGACAAAATTTAGGAGTTAGCCAGTAACTGGTGATTTAGGAGGATCACCAAACCAGCAAGGCAACATCAAGGACACTTCGGGAACTTCCTAAACTATAGGGCATTCCCAAAAATATTCTTCAATTCTTCAATCAAAGGGAGATGTTCTTGCTCTTCTTGTCCCTAGCAGAAGTTGCATCTATTTGAGTGTATGTTGAGAGTGTTCATAGAGTAAAAATTGTAATTGAGCACATCCCAGACTGCATAGGTGTGTATTCAAGCTGGGCGCTGTATGTTTCTTTTGAAATATGTTTTAAGTGAAGTAGAATGAATAGTCCCCATTAGCTTCCTTGTTGATAGCATGTTTTGCACTTCTTAAATTGAAATTTGAATATATTTAGGTGCATTTTTTTCCTACCAGTCCTTCCTTCCTGCTTGTTTATCAAACTCCTCCTGCCAGTAAAGGAATTTGTAGTAAATATGCAGTAAATAATCTTTATTATAATCCATTTAAGTGCGTGATGGAAATTATATTGAAAAAATACTTTTTTTTTTTTAATTAAAACCAAATCTTTTAAATACTCTGTGAACTGGAAATATCTTAGACTTTCTATTTAAAAAAAAAAATAAATAAATTTGGACCAGTATTAGCCTGTACTTTCTTGCATTTCTGACCTTGACATAAATGCTTTGATATGAATCTTTGCATTTTGCTCTGCAGAGATGCAAGTCCTCGCAGATGTGAGTTTGTAGTTTAAGACTCTGATTCCAGCAAAATGACTACTCTTTTGTGTGCACACTGGTAAGGATTATCTGTCCAATAAATTGAAATTATACAGATCTTCTACGGTGTAGTAAATACGATACTGTGAAAACTTCTTCCAAGTACTATGTGCTCTTTTTCTGTTTTCAAGGACAGTGAGATAACACAAAAACAATAAAATAATTTTCCACATCAAAACAAGTTTCTGAATATTTGTGAGAGATGTAACATGGGGAGAGGTGAACCCAGTGGACTATTACTGTAACAGACAGTTCATTTTAGTCAGATGTAAAAAAGTTGAAAAAGAATTTAAAATTATCAGATCTTGCTATTATTTGAATGTATTACTTTTAGACTGAATTAAAGACTGGTCCCAAGTGAGTATACAAACTATTGGCTGTTTTTTGAAAGAAAAAGGGAAACAGAGCACTAGGAAAAAGAAAGGCAGCTTTTCTAAAATGTCATAAGAAGCAAAGTGTATATGGAAAATATTTGTGCAGAAGAGGCTTCATAAAGTTATAGATCTTAAAAACTGGTAAGAGAAAAAGATTTTCAGTCTGGTGAGTTATGCCACTCATCGAATCTGCAGGCTGTTCTACCGAATTGAACTGAACAGAAGATACAGACCAGAAAAGTATCTTTTCTTTTTATTTGCATTAAATATTACTCAGAAAAGTCAGTGTACTGAGAAGAAAAATACCTGTTTATTTTCTCTCATAATCCTTGATGAAACTGAAAAGTGTCTTAATTTATTTTGTGAATGAAGCATCCTGAAGGCATCTACAACAACATAATACACTTGGCATGTAAATCTTTGCATCTTGATAAGACACTATCCTTACCATGGTTTGACAATGAAAGCTCTGTCTTCATTTTAATTTCTTGGAGCTATAAGACTATGATCATGGAAAGATATTTTTAGCTTGCAGCAGTATTTAAGTGCATTATTTTAAAATACTGTGTGATGAACTGCAGTGTTTTTACCCACAGCTTTTGTAAAGCCCTAGTTGCCTTAGCTTTAGTTTAACAGCTGAGTTGCCTGGGGTTTTTTTTCAAGTTTCTGTCTAAACCTGAGCTTTAATTAATATTTTTTAAGTTTCATCTTGTTACTCTTAAATATCTTATAATTTTAAAAGACTGATTGTCCTTGAACTTAGCCCATGTAGTAGATTTCAGTGAGGCTGAATAGTTAGTTCTGAAGACGGAAGACATATATATAGGACTATGAATAAGGAAGACTATATATATGAATACGTTTTATGTGTCTTATATCTAAAGTTGTATGTGTTTGGTTTTGTTATTGTGGTATACTGACAAACAGCAATGTAGTTTCAAGTGCAACTTTAAGGCAGAAACATCAGTCAGTAAAGTAAAAAGATCTGAATGAAATTGTTTAAACGAATTCCAGAAGTCTGGAATGCTACACATTACATCTAGAAAAATAGGACCACATTTTTTACTTTTTAGTATTTCAAAAAAAGGCTAAACTTCATATGAAGAGTTATCTGCTAGCTCTTGAATGATTTCACTCTTTTTCACACTCCATATGCTTGATTTGTCACCCATATGCAGTTATATGAGCTCCTTGTTGTTACCCTCTTTTGGATGGGTTTTGGCATGAAAAAATATGCAAAGCAACATGACCTCCTCAAAGTTACTGTTGAAATAAGGGTTCTGTGAAAAAATATGAAGGTATTGCATTTGCAACAAAGCTATACAACATTGGGCAAAATGTTGAAAGCAGAACAGAATTATCAGCTGCAGCGTGTGTGTTACAGAATGGACCTTCAGGAAGGATGATTGCTGCTTCCTGGAGATCAGCAACTGTAAAGCTTCATCTAAATCCAAACCATTCAGTCTGACATTGGATCTTGCTGTCTTAAGAACCATGTCTAAATTAGGAAGATTTAGGAGACTGGAGATGTTTTCTGCTTGCAAGCTTGCCTTAACCAGAAAACTGCTAACAAAAGGGGCTGTTATGTAGCCCTAAAGCATGTGGCATAGTCAAGCTCATACCCACATTACTCTACCTCTTCTGGAGCAGAAGCTGCCTACCTGATTCCACACTTCATATTCCTCAACCTTGATTCTCCTGTGGTCCCGTAATAGGGTAATGCTGTGGAATTATTGGTGCATTTATTCAGGTGGCATTATTGGTGCATTTATTCAATTCAAAGTATCTGAAATAATATGAGGTTTTGTTCCGTCTAAAGAATTACTGTGATTTGTTTTTATATTCTACTTTAGTTGAGAGCTTATGAAAATCAAAATAGCAATGACGTGGTTATTTCTGGCCAAATGTTATACCCACAATTATTAATATTCTTTGTTCGTCTCTCTCTTTTCATTTCCTTTTCTTTCAGTCCCCCTTCTCATATTTCATAAGCATTAGGCCTTTGTTTGACAATTTAATTACACTAGAATCAAAATGAGAGTATCTAAGGGTTGTGGTCTGATCCTGGGTCACGATTGAGCCTCATAGTTATGCAAACTTATGCATTGAGTAAGTGGGTAAGTAAGGACAATATGACAAGTTTGACTGAATTTTCTTTTTGAGGTTTGTGGGTTCATTCAAACTTGGAAAAGGGCAAATTAGGCAGATCAACACTGAAGAAGACATTAGGTTGACTCCGTGAAATGAAATAGGTGAATTTTGTGCAGTTCTGAGCAGCAGAATTAAAGTGCAGAAATGATCATGCAATACTATGGGAGCATTTAATAAAGTAAGATGTAGTCACTCAGAGACAACATGATTCTATTGTGTCTCTTTGATCAATCACACTTTCACCAGTGTGGACATCGCTCACTATATTACTTCCGCCTTTCATCTAATTAATCTGTTCTGATGATAGAGCCCCTTGTGAAGGAAATTCTGCAACATTCAAAAATGTGATTTGCTTATAAAATAACTGACACAATTTCGGTTTGATCATTTTGTACTTTGAATGTATCTTGTCAAACAAGTCTTAGATGGTGTCTTGACTCCGAACGATGCATCAAATTAGCATTGTCACTGTTTGCTGCTTTGCTTTTCAAAGTCTGTACTCACAGATCTGCCGCTTGACATGAAGTATGCAGTATCTGCCTTTAAAAATGCAGGGAGCTCAGTTCATATCTTTACTCTAGAATTTGCTCCTGAAGGAGACAGTTTGGCTAAAGCTTTGAATCGCTTTTTCAATTACTTATTTCATCTTCACAGCTATAGTAAACTGCAAATCAACTTAGAATTATTGTGGGACCTTACAAGATTCTGTCACTAGCACATGTACCTAAGTCTTACTATTATATGATTACCAATTTTTTTAAACTTTTTAACAGGATTTTATGTTAATAGTAATAGTAATAATAGTTTCAGATTATTATAGGAACTCTTTATTGCACTGTATTTCCAGTTTCTTGCACTGGAAGCTTGCTTTGAGTATTACTTGGAAGAGGACAGTGCAGATGCTAAATTTGATGTTTTCTTAGATATCTTCGATATCAGTACGTTAAGGTGGTCTCATCTGGATTTATCACCAGATTATGTATAAGTAGTCATTTAAATGTGAACACACATTTATAGGTTATAATGTCAAAGCGAGGACTTTGATAATGTGATACATGAATCATGCTAGTTAATTGTATCCCAAATAAAACTTTACTGAAAAGCCAGTAGATTTGATTCATTTTAGATCCTGTTTGGCCAAACCTAAGCAGAACAGAGTCTTGGATTCTTTCATGGAGCTCATGATCATCCCCAGAGCTTCCTATATTTTAGAGACCTATAAAAAAGGGAAATAAATAATTCCATAGTCAATAAATGATCAATAATAATTAAGTTATAAATTTTAAACCCAGAGATCAAGAAAAGTTACATACACCAGCAGCTTCTGCTGTGGAATTTTATTTCTGGCAGTATTTATGGATGAATAACCTCAGAGCTTAGTGGACCTTTCAGGTGCAGAAATTATTGTTGTTGTTATTATTATGATTAGCATCATCGTCATCACCATCATCATTATTTCAGAGTTTATTTTGAACATTGTGGGTAGATTTTCATATTTTAGGAAGTAATGTTATCCTGAGGTAGTTACTTCACGAGTTGCCAAATAATAGTGAATTATTAAGTAACAGCATGGAGTAGCCTAGATGACTGTTTTATGACTTGTTTTTAATAGTTTTTATCTGAAGTTTTAGAACTTTGTCATGAGGCTATGCAGTATTAATTTTGGATGATAACTCCATTAAGATACAATTTTAGCTTTAGATCCTTGTTTGAAACCATATTGGGAGAAGGCTAAACCTCCATCATGCTATGTTGTTTTTAAAAAGCATGCTGTCCAAGTGAAAGGGGATTCAGAGTATTCCTAAAGTGATGTTAAAAGAACTCAAGTAGTAATCTGATTCTCCCTTTAGGACATTAATCTTTTAACAGTAGTATCAGCTAAAATTGGCATTGATAATTCAGTCACTCAAGAAGTGAATTTGCATTTGGCAGAAAACGGCTGGAAACATCTGCAACAAGTGCTCAAAACTGCTGCTGTGCTGAATGGATGTAGAAAATAGCAATAACGTTTCAGAGAATATTCATTAAACACAGTACTCATTAAGCAATTTGTGAACTCCACCAAATTAGTTACATTGCATAGAAGTCAAGTCGAAATACAGATTTTTTTTCTTGGAAAACAGTGCACAAGGAAAAACTTCAACAAAATGCTTTTGTATTTTCTATTTAATGGAAGATGTACAGGATTTGCTTTTCCTTTTTTACACATAGCTTTTAGTGAAGTTAATAGCACCTGCACTATAATGTTCCTCATTATAAACTTATGAATCTCTTTCAAAAACAAAGTGCTGTGAGAGCTATTAACCAGTAGTATATTGTATTTATTAGGATCATGAATCCCTAATTTGTATTTTAGAAAAGCGCCAACTCAGTGAAGAGGTTATTTGCTGGCAGGTATCTGTATTTTGTATATGTCTTTTTCATAAATCATTCTGACTCATTTTGTTGATGACTGAGTCTTAGCTTTTACAGAACATGATCTGTTGCTTTATTGCCTTATCTCATAAACACATTATAAGCAGACCAGTCTTGGTATTTTTGTCACTCCAAATTTTCTGAGAATGGCTTTCAACAGTTTCACAAGAAGAAAGTATAGTTTTTTCATTACATATGTAGTTTTGTGCAAATGTTCATCATTTGTACATACTCTTTCCAGACTGACTGTTTAAATTGCCACCCCAGAAGGAAGTTCCAACTCCTGGTATCTCTTTATTGCACATAAATCAAACCAGGAAAAAGACTACACAGGCTGACTTTCAAGAACCGTGACACAGTTGTGCAGTAACTTGAAGTCATATAGAAATAGAAGGGCTGTTCCTGTGACAGTCAGTGGAGACCTTCCTTTCAATGCTTTACACAGTTTAGCAGGTAACTTAGGCTTTTTTTTTCTTTTTTTCTTTTGTTTCCCTCTGTAATTACAGACATTACCTTTACTTGGCAAGGAGACAGATACTCTGGAAAGACTGGAAAAGACAATTTGATAATGTTCACTGAAATGATATGCATGAGGATCTAGCTCTTCCTTTACAGATTTATTCTTTTTATTTGCAGAGCTTTCTATAGGTAATCATAGTCATTCCCTGTTATGGGTATAAATGGTCACTGCTTTAGCTCAGAAAGCACTTTTGTTTTGGGACAAGGACAGCAGCATGCTGCACAGCCCCTGCCTTGGTAGTGAGGGCCACAAGGCTCACTATGAGGACAGCCTCAGAGGAGGAGAGGGGAGGGAGGGCAGAAGAGCAAGGCAAATTCACAGTGTATAAGCCAAGGCACCCAGGGAAGGTGATAGGCACTTCTACAGGGAATGAAAAATCTTAGATTTAGACCTTCAGAGATAATAATAAGACCTGGAAGCATTATAGCTGTATCTGCAATGCAGACTTGCGCATTTTTATGAGTTTTACAGTTATTTTTTTACAGTTTTGGGGGTAAGGTGGGTTTGTACAGACATGGCCGGAGATTTCTTTAAGCTACTTGTCATTAATGTGATACATCTTAATGTGGCTCCATCCATGCAGCAAAGACCGCGAAATGCCTTATTCTGAGTAGTTTCTGAGAGACAGAACCAACAGAGAAATGTATTCAAGCAGCTCTGAATTTAAAACAGATGGCTTAGAGTTTTCCTTATACTAAGGAGAGTAAGCACAAACAACTATGACATGGTCTTTGCCTACTTTCTTCCTGGCTCCATCTGCTATAGATCTGCAGAGAGTTTCTTCCATGAGACAAATATTCCCTTTGGATGATATCTGTCCATATTATGTCAGCTGAAGTGCACACTGTAAATAGGACTAGAGTGCCTTGTCATCTTTATAGGAAATAGCACATTTAGCCATAATGAAGAAAGATTATCAAGCATCTTAAAGGAAAATACAGTGCCTATCAGATCCAGAATATAATGATCTTTCAATAATAACTAAAGAAAAAGGTTGGTTGGTGTTTGTTTTGTTTTTTTTTCCAAAAGTCTGGGCTGCAAGGTAATTACAATTTAACCAGAGGTCACTGCTGTAAGCAGACAGTCAAACTCTGTGATTGTACTGAACAAATGTGTCAAAAAGATAACAGCAATTCTCTAAAGAACTGATAGAACCTGTCTAGCTTATTACTGTATCCTTGTATATTTAAATGCTTTGATTAATTCTGTAAAAGTACATGAAAGCTTTTTTATTTTTGCAGTAAAAAATGTCCATTCAAAACTATGTTTACTTAAGAGAAGACTTCAGACATAGATAGGGATTTACTTTCAAGCTGATCTTTAATCATAAAGGTCAAACCTGTAACATTCAAATACTTGAAGGGCAAGAAACCCTGTTACGTTCAGTTATTGATTTTGAAGACCCTGATCCTTGCCAAGTATCACAAGCCATAGAGGGCATTGACAAAAGTACATTAATAAGAAGAGCTAAAAAAACTTGTTCAGTCTTTTTTGTGTCTAAATCCAATACAAAAAAAAAAAAAAACAAACCCAAAACAAACAAAAAAACCCCAACAAACAACCAAACCCACAAACAAAAAACCCCCACTGTTTAGGACTAATAGTAGATTCAAATCTCAAGCACTATTGGGAATAGTGAAAATCTGCAATTGTTGCAGCTAAGCTACTATCCTCTTCTCCAAAAAGCTTTCGTTTTCCTTTTGGCAGCAGTTACTGTGGCTGCCTGATATTACGGAAGCATAGTTTCTGTTCATTTGAGTGAGCTAAAAGTTTTCAGAGCAAATGGTGTTCTATTAGAAAATACTGACTTAAAGAAATACCATGCTATTGTAAGCAGGGTTTTCTGTTACGACTGCAGGACTGCCTACACTCCCAAGCTTGCAGCATCAGCAGTGCAAGGCACATCTGCCAGGAGACCTCTTCAACTCAAGGACAATGTCATGTGTGCTCTGCTAGCCTCCCTGAATCCAGAGTCCTTTGGCCTCTGAAAAACCTTACTCTAATTGATTGTTAGAATCATAGAACCATAAAATCATTTAGCTTGGAAGAAACCCTTAAATTTCCAACCGTAAACCTAACACTGCAAGTCCACCACTAAACCATGTCTCTAAGTGCCACATTTACATGTCTTTTAAATACCACGAATGGTGAGTCTACCACTTCCCTGGGCAGCCTGTTCCAATGGCTGACCACTCTTTCAGTAAAGAAATTTTTACTAATGACTAATCTAAGTCTCCCCTGGTGCAACTTGAGTCCATTTCCTCTTGTCCTATTGCTGGTTCCTTGGGAGAAAAGACTGACCCCCACCACACTACAACCTCCTTTCAGGTAGGTGTAGAGGGCAATAAGGTCTCCCCTCAGCTTCCTCTTCTCCAGACTGAACAACCCCAGTTCCCTCAGCCGCTCCTCATAAGACCTGTTCTCCAGACCCTTCAGTGCCCTTTTCTGGACACGCTCCAGCACCTTAATGTGTTTCTTGTAGTGAGGGGCCCAAAACTGCACACAGGATTTGAGGTGTGGCCTCACCAGTGCCGAGTACAGGGGCACCATCACTTCCCTACTTCTGCTGGCCACACTATTGCTGATACAGGCCAGGATGCTGTTGGCCTTCTTGGCCACCTGGGCACACTGCTGGCTCATGTTCAGCTGACTGTCAACCAGCACCCCCCAGGTCCTTTTCCGCTGGGCAGCTTTCCAGCCACTCATCCCCAAGCCTGTAGCGCTGCATGGGGTTGTGGTGACCCAAGTGCAGGACCTGACACTTGGCCTTGTTAAACCTCATGCAGCTGGCCTTGTCCCATCAATCCAGCCTGTCCAGATCCCTCTGTAGAGCCTTCCTACCCTCAAGCAGATCAGCAATCCTGCCTGTCAGGATCTTTGTTTGAAAAAGGGCTAAGGAATGATCTCAAGCACTGTACCCAAAATCATTAGATCCCACCCTAGCTCTTTTTGACTGTGTCAACTACTTTGCTCCCAGATTCATTCTGTACAAGAGAATTTGCCCTACAAAACATGAGTATGATCTCCTCTGACCACGTGGGTTAATTACTGGCCCCTTTTTGTCTAGTGGTATAGCTATAGCCTTTGGATGCACGGGGAAGGGTACAGAAACCTGAAACTCGACCTGAATCAGAAGCTGAGAGGATTTCTATCTCCTAGCACAGAAAACACGGAAACCTTTGAGGTTTTTAAAACTGACAAGGTTTGAAAAAGCCTTAGGACTATAACAGGAAAGAAACCACATAGTCCAGACTCAGGAAGCCTTCAAGACTTCTCAACTTCTGCTGAAGTGTGACAGCGTTGTTGTTTGAACTACCTTCAGCCAAACACCTCCAGGCATCTAGGCACACATATCAGCTGCCTCCCTTTTCAGAAGGATGCTTCTGAGTCCAGCTTGCCTAAAAGGTTGGAGCACCTGGACACCCTAGCCCAGTCTTTAGGAGATCAGACAGCTGATTATTGAAACTGAGAATCTGATAGCAGCAATGAAGAAAGGATTTCAAGAATATCAGTCTGCATTGCTGAATCCTGAGATTGCTAAGGAAATATCATTTATTGAAAATGTTTCAGAATTGCCTGCTTATTCATCAAAAGTTTGCCTATCCATTGTGTTAATAATAGAACGTCTGGTCTCATGCTATAGCTAGCAATATCCTCAGAGAAGATTTAGATTAATATTTTTAATTAGAAGCCTTATCATTCAGAATATTTTTATTCATACTTTAATGCATGGGGTTTTTTTCAGTTCAGTGAAGCTATATTTGTCATTTAAGTGAATCAAAACAGTCTGAAAATAGTCAAAGTCAATAGGAAAAAAATCTTGCGTAAGAGAATTTTCCACTGGCACATTCTCAGTGGAAATCTGTAGCCGTACTTCTTCCTCCTGTGTCAGCTGGTATCCCCTGTCACTGCAGGAGAGTCATTTCAGCAGTGTGAATTTTGGTAGGAGTAGGCAGAAAAGGTCTTAGTTCCTTAACTGCGTAAGATTTACTGTGGGAAGTCACAGAACATTCTGTTGTGCACCTTTAGGAAAGAACGAAATACTTATTTCTGTAGTTCTGAGGCCTCTCACCTGAAGGAGACACTACTGGCAATGAGCAACTTGCAGAAAGGAGACACCCCCCTACCGTGGTATCTTCTCCCACTTGGCCCCTCAGGAGGAGCAGCTGGGGAAGTTTTTCCCCTAGCCCCTGGGAGTCACTGCAGAGTATATCAACTGCAGAGTATGTACAAGAGTACAAAGCACTCATTTTCTGCTACTACACATGATAGATAACTAGGACTGAGGGCCTATGAGGCTAAGCAATAGTATGATTGCCATCAATGATAAGACATGCAATAATTCTCAGGTAGCCATGCAGTCATCAGTCAGGTCTCTAGGTTGCCACCCTCCAGTTTGTCCCATTTTTCTTCCATATGGCTTTATACCTTCCCATGTCAGTAGTTTTCCTCTTGAATTCTTTAACTCCCACGGTCCTGTCTGTGGCTTTGCTTCCAGTACCTTACGTGGCTTTAGCATGGACTTTCTCACACTGTAACAGCAATTGAGTCTGTGAAACAAAGCCAAGGACATACAAACTTGCACCAAGCTTGGGTCACAGATGCAGAATTCCTGGACGGGGGTAATAGGACATTATTTATTGCATGTTTCGGACTCGTATTGAGTGATTTCTCTGTACATTCCACTTGTGGCCATATTCTTACCATGCTTCTCTGGAAGAAAAAAGGAAGGGTTTTTTTTCCCCCTATAAAGTCAAAGACACACAAACTTGGAGAAAGTCCTTTGCTTTTTGTCTTATGACTTGTGTCACAGTAAGGTCAATACTTAGGAACTGGTAGAGGCAGTTTGTTCTTTACAGTGGTTGGTTCCAAATAGAACTGAAAGGACAAATGCCAGCATTTCTGGACCTGAAATTCAATGAGTAGACTTTGAGTCAATACAATAACAGGACCTTCATATCTCTATAAATTCTAGCCTCACTTTTTGTACCCTCTTCTGCTTAAGCAACTAGGAAAAAGATTAGACTGAAGAGTTTCTCAATAAAGAGCTTTTGGCAGAAGCACCCAAAATCTTAGCACTGATGTACCCATTATAGCCTCTGACTTAATACCAACACGCCATCTGTCATGGTTGTCTTTGTGAACTGTTTCTGTGACTGGCATTGCAGGAAAGCATGTCATTCTCAATCAGAAGATGGGAAGGCAGGTTCATCTGTTTAATGGTAGCATGAAAAGGTTTCCTTGGACTGACTGAAGCCATATGAATGAGAGAACAACAGTGTGATTAAGGACTTTAAAACAGTTGTTGCTAAGTTTAGTATTTTAGAAACATGTATTTTATACATGACAATACAGTGATCAGCAAGGGATCTGCACAGCTTTAAAATGTACTTGATAGTGCAATCAAATGGCATGACTGTAGCTCATGCAGCTTTAACTTTCGCTGCATGTATATTAGTAATGGTGTAACTATCTTAAGGACTTGTTTTGTCAGTGCAGCGTACCCAGTTAGCCTCAGGCAATTCCATTCTGCCCTACTGTGATTGTATTTCTGTGGTTACATGATCTAGGTAGTCTAAATCTGTCTCTTGATGCATTACGTGCTGCAGTCATTTCTATTTCAGTATTATGTGATGAATGTTGATTAAAATCTTTATAAATGTGTGAATGTGTACAATCTCATCCTGTTATCTTAATAACAAAATTGTTCTGAGAGCAGCTGAAATACAAAACTTGCTTGCGCTGTGTTTTATGGTCATGGTAAAGCGATCTGCTGCTTGTATTCTACTTCTCACTATAATGCTATATAAGATATTTCTGTAACTACAGTAGGGGACATAATAAACAGCAAAAATCAGTTGGGCGGGAGGGGAAGTTGGCTGCTGTTCCCAGGTGGAAACATGCTTTGAAATCAGAAAATCGCTGCCATGTAGCCAGCAAGGTGATGAAACTATACAGTGCTGAATCACAGTCTTGCCGTTTGCTTTTCACAAGGCAGTGACTGCAATGCCAGTAATACACCCCCCAAGAGGTAACTAAAGATTCTTCTCACAAACTGTGCTATCAAAACCCAATTGTCTGACTGTGTATGCTTGGAAAATAAAATAAACCTGAGTGTTGGAGTAGTGGTACTGCTTCTAGCAGTTTAAGTTAGGAAGTCTCTAGGGATTTCAGCTTTCTTTAGCATCTGTACAGTCCTAGACTGAACAGGTTTGCCTTGGCCTTCACGTCTGTAACTTATTACTGAGGGCTTCCCAAGGACAACAGGGTCAGGACATCTTGTAAATGAATGTTCCCTGTGGGACCTGTAATGAAGAGACTGTTAACTAATTATCAGTGTGTTTGGAAGGCATTCATTTTTTAATTGACCTCAAAGCACTCAAGGAACAAAAGGAATCTAGGCAAAGATGATTTGGGTCCATGGCAAACAAATGAGTCATTTTCTTGCATGGGGTATTGTACTGGTTTATTGGAGTTCACGGGACATACAAGTTTTTCAAGTTCAGTACTGCGTTGATTAAAATTAGGAGAGTTGTGTTTGGTGACGTGATCTGTATGTTACAGACAGCTTTCCCTCCCTTCCTTCAACTGTTGTTACTTTCTGTGCAAATATTGCTCCCGTCATCACTTGTCAGGCCAATATTACAATGGAATTAACTTAAAACATAATCTTTTTCTCTTTAGTTTGAGTAGGAAAGTTCAATTCTGCAACTTGAATGTCAGGTGCAATTTTACAGAGGCTGCTTGCAGGGCTGTTATATCCCACAGAGAAGATAATTACAAAGTCAGAAGGAGCCGTAGGACTTTTTGGTTAGGGAACAGGTTTTGTCCAACAAAATGATATTTTAATTTTCACTATTTGAATATTGGCTGAAATGATGAAACTCATGTTTCTAAATAATTTAGTTTTAACTGCTAAATAAGTTAATGCAGAAAACATGATTCTGCTGTTTGGGGATTTTTTTATGTTAAAGATGATTGTGAGTCAAATTCTTCTACAGCACTGCTTTTTCTTTGCATATATGAGTGACAGAAGTGTATCAATGTATTGGAGGAGAATAGTCTTCTATTATAGAAAGCTAGTAATAATGATCATGAAGAGTTCTCCCATGCTCTTGATTTCACCAGGAGAGCGCTTAAATGCAAAACTTAAAAAAGCAGGTGTTCAGAAACATCATCGCCAGTACAGAAAAAGATCCAAATCTCGAAACAGTGGGCAAGGTTAAAGCTGAAATAGTTTTTGTTTTTACTGTATTCATCATATTTTTAAAATAATTTAAAATAATTTAAAAAGATAATTTTAAAAAACACAGAATATTAGGTGCAAAATGTTAATTTAGAAACAAAACTCCAGCAGTTCCAGTACTTTATAATTCTGAGAGGTAGGAACCTCTGAAGTGCCTAATCACAGAACCGTAGAGCAGACCAGGTCAGAAGGGACCCCAGCAGAGATCATCTGGTCCAAGGCGTTGTGGGAAGGGGAGCCTAGATGGGATTAACTAGCACTCTGTCCAGTCTCATCTTGCGAACCACCAGCAATGGGGACTCCACCACATCTTGGGGAGGTTGTTCCAGTGATTGATTGTTCTCACTATAAAAAATTTCTTTCTTATGTCGACATGAATCTTCTACGTGTTGCCCTTTGTCTTCTCCATGTGTCTCCTTGTGAAGAGAGAGCCTCCGTCCTCTTTGTAGCTGCCCTTTAAGTGCTAGAATACTGTGATGAGGTCCCCCCTAAGCCTTCTCTTCTCCATGGAGAAAAGATCTAACTCCTTCAGTCTTTCCTCACAGGGCAGGTTCTCCAGCCCTTTCATCATCTTCATGGCCCTCCTTTGGACTTTCTCCAGTCTGTATGCATCTTCCTTGAATTGTGGGGACCAGAACGGGACACAGTACTCCAGGTGCAGCCTGGCAAGCACTGAGTAAAGTGGGATGATCATGCCTCTATCTCTGCTAGTAGTACCCCTGTGGATGCAGCCCAGTATCTGGTTTGCCTTTGCTGCTGCTGCGGTGCACTGCTGACTCATGTTCTGCTTGTTGTCTCCCAGGTCCTTTTCAGCAAGGCTGCTCCCCAGCCACACAGATCCTAGCCTGTAATGGGCTCTTTGTTATTCCGTTCCAGGTGCAGGACTTTGCACTTGTCTTTGTTAAACTTCATACTGTTAATAAATTACACTGCCTTCTTCACAAGTGGCTGAATATGAGCAGGTCTGAAGCAAGTATTTTTAATCTTAAAGAACATGGTTAATGACAAAACCCAATCACATTAATCTAATCTGCATGATGAAGGATGCAGAGCTATCTTCTATTCCTTTAAGCTCTGTTGATGCATACAGGGTGACCAAGTTTGAAAGTACATCTTGATTTTACCCCTTTCATTTATTAACATTTATCCATTGCTGGATTTATGAAGCAATGTGGTGATTATATGTTTCAGTTCTCACCAGTCATACAGTTACTCCTTCCATTCTGTCAATAGAACATTATCAGGTTTTTAAATTTGTCGTTAGGATAGAAAGTGTAAAATACTGACTGCCTTAGAAAGAATTGTTTCTGAAATTGTTAAATTTGAAACATGACCCATGAAAAATTCTGGTTGAGGTGAAATATTTTATGTGATCGTGCTTCTAGTTCTAATAATGTAACCAGTGCTTACATCAAGTGTTCAGGAAATCTGGCAGTGACATTTTAAGGCTAGTGATACCATGGGGTTTACTGCTGCTTCAGATTGTGTCTTCTGCAAGTAGTTACCATGGTCAAATCAGTTCTGGCATTTTGATACTGTAGAATTATTTATTCAGCTTGAGAGTTGTAAGTTGCAATTTTTAAAGACTCTTGTGAGGTTCGTAGCATGTTATGGGGACACCAAACTGCAATATATCTGAATATAAAACAAGTGCTTTATAAATTGTTTTATCACACTTCAAAGCAACACGCTAGCAGAATTGCCAAATTCAACTGCAAAACTTGCCAATTTGGATCATGTGAAGGCAGGTGTGAGATTACAGCTGTAATAAAACTGAAATTGAATACTGGTAGCTGAATTTGTAGTAGGCAATTGATTTGATTTATATAACATAAGCCACATGAGGAGAGATATGTAGGTCAGTATCTTCAGCTGGAAACAGTGGTTAGAAGAGTTGTGGTAGGTCGCTGGGAACTGCTGAGTTAATACTAGTTTAGTCTGGCAAAATGCTGGTGCAGCATAACTCCACTCTGTCAAACTTGTCTGGGGAGACACCATTTCCAACTAGGAAAAACAAATCAGTTATATCCAATGCCACTGGTGCCATAAAAAATTTTGCTAAAATGAGCATAAGAACGTAGACCATATGGAGTTTCCCAGAGCAAGAATTGGTACATTAGCTGTGAGCACATTTTGGGGCCTGCAAAATACTTAAGGTGTGTAAATACACAACTCAGTGATTAAAGTCCTTTTAGAGTAATAGAACTATATATGCAAATGGTAAATGATCCTGTTCAGGGAAATAGAGAAAGCACAATCAAATATAGCCTGCAGAGTTATTTCCAATCCAAGCAGTCTGTTATGTCACAGATTTGCACCAAAAAAATTCCCAAAAGCATGCACCCCTTAATGAAAAAAAAAAATAGCGTCTGCTATTTTTGTTCAAAGAGTGAACTAATGACCTGGCAATTCTAACATGAGTTGGAGGTTTAATCAAAACAAACACAAAATGGTAATTGCTGCTTCTAAAAAGGAAATTAAGTATTCAGAAATGACTGTTTGTCATGAGAGTTTCCATTCTCCATTCCCAAGAAAGGGCCCAAGATTTTGTCCAAGTTGTGAGCCTTTGGAGACTGCAGCCAGTTGCGGTCAGTCCAAACATGCTAGGGCTTATAAGCCACAATTTCTAAAGACTTCATGTTTGCAAAGTATACTTGAACCTCTTAGGCCTGCAAACACTCCATTGGCACAGAGCAATGGAAAATGCTTTTGCAGGAAAGAGGAGGAGGAAAAAAATCTTGAAGTATAATATGAAGCATAGCACAATATTTACATTATTGTTTCTTTCTACCAAAATGCAGGGAGTATATGTCAGGGGAGAAGAGAAGAGCTAGAAAGGTTGTTTTAAAAAGCTGATTCTAGTTTAGCGAAGTTTTTGTGATGAAGGTGGGTGGTTAGTATAGATGATTTAGAAAGTTACATTGTTAGGAGAGGAAAGCAATAAGGTAGTGTAGGAGTGAGCATTTCTGATAAATGTGAGTTTCACGTTTCATCAGTCAAGAGACTCATGAATGAATGAAGATCCAGTGAATTAGAAAGAAGAAACTTAATTAAAATACATTTGTAAGAAATAAGTGCAGTAAGAATCTGAATGAGTTTGTAGCAGGCAAGGTGGGAAGTCGTTTTCATAGCAAAGAGAAAGTGAGACTGTAAATAAATAAGCGAGAAAAATTTATATTGCTACAAAATGGCTGATGTGCCATTTTCAATATGCTTTAATTTGTGATAATACTCAGCATAACATAATGTCTTAAAAATCTAGACCCATGGCTGTTACTCACTAAGCACAGTGCCTCAGTGATTAGCATTAGTTCGGTTGATACAAACATGAAAACAAACATCCAGATAGAAGAGAGAAAAAAAAAATGAAATGAACAGAGGAAAGAAAACTGAATTTTTAAATTATTGACTGCAACAGCGCTAGAGGACATTACCATTACAGAAAGCATAAACTATCACTGTGGCTGGACCTGGGATAGTAGGTCTACCCAGTGCTTTCCAATCAGCAAACCCCTGGGTTTATCGAGGAAGGGGATTACAGATGTTTTGGATGAGGTATTTTTTTTATTTAATCAAGCACACAGCACTGCTTCTAATGACACAATATTTCAGCTTTCCTTGTCTTTCTGACATCTAATAAAAACTCAGAACATTACTGTTACTAAAATAATTCTTAGCGTGCCTTATGGTGCCACCACAGTCACGTATTACCTGTTGAATAGTTTCAGTTTAATGTGACAGCGATGTAGAGGGTAAGGCAACCATTATTTTGTCACTATCATTTATGTTTGACAGCAGCTGGCTCACCAGTCCCTGTATGTGTTGTTAATGGCTTAAATGCGTGATTTTGAGAACGGAGAGGAATTAATTTATTGGGTTGGGAGGGTGTAGTAGACATGGGGAACAATCCCTACAATATTTTGATGGTCATGGGGTATCTCTTTTTCCAGGTTTGTACAGTATTTTATATCATGGTGCTTTTGGACATGACTGGGACTTGTAGGTAGTACTGCTGAACATTAACTGATAATAATGAAATGGTCCTTCCTGAAAATGTGTAGCTGTGAGCTTTTGAAAAGTCTTGAGACTGCTAAAAGAAATCTCATGGCATTATAGTTCATATATTATGAACTCTTGCAGAAAAAACATTAAGATGGGGGTGATGGGTCAGGGCTGAGTAATGACTACATTTCAAATTAAAAGACTTCATTCAAAAACTGAAACAAAAATTGGATTAAGGTGAGGGCAAACTCAAGACAATGTTATTCTAAGCATGTGCAAACCTCTTTTTGATGCTGTCTTCAAAATGATGCAGCAGCTAAATGTATTATACCCCTGGGAAGCATAAACCTCAGGGCCTGATTCTCCTCACTACATAATAAGAATGGTGAAAAGTAGCCTTAAAGTAGGTATAAATTACATTTAAATCTTCTTTATGGCTCAGCAGTGGTAGAAAGGAGCCTCAATATAAATGAGAATCAGGTCCCCAGTATTTATTTAACCCTTGGGCTTTGTATATCATTTTATTTGCACCTTTAAGAGATTTGCAGAGGGATTTTTAATCAGGATTCGGTGTACAGAAAGCTAAATGTTTTCATTGCCTTACAAGTAACTTTAATCATAGAGGCAGATCATTCTTTTTATTTCTCAAGAGGGAATGGTAGAATTTTCTGCCTTTGTACAAACTGAGCTAAATGTTTCTGACACCCATAGTACAGTGTCAATTGGAAATTCACATTTCATGTAATAACAGACCATTTTAATTTCATGAGCTAAAGAATTGGTTTCCACTTGCAAATTGTACTGAAGAAAGCAATATTGTCAGAAGAGCTGGCACAGTGCTTCAAGAGATAAATCTATTGAATTAAATAAGAGGCTTTCATTACCTTTTACATTGCATTTCCGTATAACATAAGCATTAATTAAACTCTTCATTGCTTTCTCCTATTCAGCAGAGCACTTGCTCAGTCTGACAAGAAATGCTGCCCAAGAAAACATGTGACACCCAAACACAGTCATTAAAATACACTTACTCAAGCAGAAGGGAAGGAAGGGTAGGTAGAAGGGGAGATCATGTTTTGGTGCATTTGGGCAAGTGGGACCTATCTTCAGAAACACGTAATTTCTGTTTTTCAGGTTTTGACAGTCAGCTCCAATGACTTGTAACAGGTCATTTCACTAGGTATTTCTCCAGGCATTTTCAATACAAACAGAAAACAAGGAATTGTCTTTGAGATTTTAAGTATATGTCTGTTTATGAGGAAGGCTTCTTCAGCATGAGGAATCACTTTTGGCGTGAGACTGTTCTACCTGTTGAAGTATCAACTATGGCAAAATTGTTGACACAGATTCAAAGTGTTCTCAACCAAAGAGCTTTTTGGGAAGCCCACCTTCCTTAACTGAAGAGACATCATATATATTTGGTTCTGACACATTTCTCTCTGTTTTCAAATGTTTCTAATTCATTTTTCGTGTTATCCTAGGGGAACATTTGAGAATCTGCCCTCAGGAATATACATGTTGCACCTCAGAAATGGAGGACAAGTTAAGCCAACAGAGCAAACTGGAGTTTGAAAACTTAGTGGAGGAGACAAGTCACTTTGTACGCACCACTTTTGTATCCCGGCACAAGAAGTTTGACGGTAGGCTGGATATAATTTACTTATTTTCAAGGTTATGGCATTTAAAAGTCAGTTATTCGTAACAAATTCCAGTGTTCTTTTCTTTACAATTAGATATCACACTTGCAGTTGTCAGTTTGGCTAAGATAAGAGTTAACTTACAGCTGGTATGCTTATCAGCCTTGTGAGTATTGCCTTTAATTACAATGACATCAAGACTCGGACTGTTAAGCGCCTGCAGGCTTGGCTAATGTTGAAAAAAGAGATTAGATATGCATAGAGAGGTTTATAATTTTTGTCTCCTAGTTTCAAATGCAAAATTTAGGTTTGCAATTATGTTCAGTGTTGCAAGATAAACTGTGGATCTCCCGTGATTTTTGTTATTGTGAAGCATGTTTTTTTTTAGTCTGCTTTTCATAGCCTTAAGGCTGTAGTTTTTTCCTGCATGTTTTTCTTGTGATGTACAGAGTCTCTTAGAGGACTTCTGGCTTCCAAACACTGAGGCCTCAGTTGCATTTGACAGCGATTGTCATGCAAACCACTTAAGCAGTATTGAACACATCTTTTACACCTAGAACGAATTGACAAGGACAGCTTGGGGTTTTTGTTTCTAATCAGTACTCCAATCTCTTCTGATCCTCAGCCTATGTAAGATCTTTGTAACATCAAGGGTTCCAGTGTCACAACTTGCTAAATGCATGTCTTTAATAAGGAACATTAAGCAGTTTTGGAGGTTGTGTCCTAATTTACAAGTCACACTCTATGGAGCTTTTCTCATAAACTGCAGATTAGCAAAGAGTAAAAGAGCCTCAGAACGTTCAGTCATGGCTTTATCTAAACTTGAAATCTGTGCTTGTGTGGAAAGTGTCCCCCTGAGCGTTTCTGTGTATGTGTAAGTTGGAAAGGGTCTTTCAGTAAGAGGTGTAAATCAGGGTTGCAAAGTGGACTGCAGGGCTGCATCTTTGCATGTAGGTAGAAAGCCTGCAAACAGGAGCAGTGAAGCTGTCTAACCCCAGCGCGCCTGTAGCAGAATGGTGGAAAGGTTATCCCTGACGTTGGAAGCTCACTTCAAAACTCTTGAGGTTGCATTCAGGAAAAAGTGAAGATGCCTCTAACTCCTTAGGGTAATTCTGTATCCTTCTCTTTATCCAATTAAAGATTTTATTTTTTTTTTTCTAATATTGATCCTCTCAATATGACACAGAAGGGAAGATGAACTATAAAAGGAGGGAATGGGAAATGTATAATATGAGGATGAGCTGGAGAAAAGTTGCCAGCAGCAGATCAGATGCTAATATGATTTAGAAAGTGTCCTTAGACCTTGGTAGGACTGCGGTGTGGATGACTATGGTTGTTGATTTTTAATGTGAAGTTGGAGCTTTTTGTGTAGTGTATTTTCAAAATTTTGCTTGGCTTTGAAGGACCTAAAAAAAAAATAATCCAGAAGTTGTGTGCAGTATTACAAGATGAATCTGCAAGCAGAACAGACATTTCAAACCATCTATGGCATGTACAGGGCTTTTTTATTTTTCTAGAAGGAAACCAGGATGATTGCTGGTGTTCAGTGAGCAGTTTACTGAAAAGACTGGGCTCATTGACCACAGAGCTCAGATGGCACCTTACTAATTCTTTGGCAACTTGAGGCCCGTTTATATTGCAGTGAACTTAAGCACTTTATAGCTTTTTCAGTAACCTGCAATTCTCTATCTTAATACTGACAGTAAGGTATATATTTAAAAGTTACTGACCTGTTGTAAATATTGCATTCTGGAATTCTTATGGATCTGCTCCGCAGGAAGTTGGATTAAAAGACTAAGTGGTTTCTTCTGGCTTATCATTGATGTTTTAAATGGAATTTGCAATATGAAGTCTTGTCAAAGAGCATTCAAACTTTGTGTATACTTTCAGTATTTTAATGCTATTCTGAAACTATTCAAAAGTTATTCACTTATATGGAAAAACTGCTTAGTCTTTTTAGAAATGGAAAAATATATTTACCCAACAGGCTGTCTTTCAGTATAAAACCAGCTAGTTTTGTTGCAGTTTAAACTAGGATGATGCTTTTTGTTGTAAAATAAATATTGGATTGTTAGATAATGTCAGTGTTTCAAGAAGCATCTGTTTTTGTTTGTTTTAATTTGGTACTTTGATTGCACAAGGGAGTTCTGATACATGAGTCTGCCATTTGATGCTAGTGTGATAGGTAGAGACACGGACAATTTAAAGTGTCAAAATCCAATGCGAATTTTATTATATTAGCAAGCGAACAAGAGCAAAGGCAGCGCTGGGCGGCCGGAGAGTCTACGCTCCACCAACGGCTCGCAACTTCCCGCCTTGTGTAAGCACATTATATACAGTCTCATTTCCTGCATTCGTGATGTCGCAATCAGGTCGATACTCTGCGCATGTTCCTTCTGTTGCTGGGGGGGTCTTTCTCTGCCTCCTGGTGATCCTAAGGATGAAGGCTGAAGGTCTTCCTCGTTGCCCTGTGGGTGGACTTATGCAAGAATGTGACTACTCAACGCCCTCAGCTACGGGTCCTGTTGACTTGTGCAAGAATGTCCTTCGGTTGGGCTATCAAGCCTTGCGGGCACATAAATCTTCCATCCATACCTTCCCATACAGGTTTAATGAACAAAGCACGATATGTTACTTATTACACTAGTACACCCCAAATAACAAAACAAATACAGCCAATCGTGATGATTTTATGGAAGTTTTGTACAGGACCTGTGTTTATCAAGAACAGCATATTTAAGCAATTACAGAATATATGAACATTTAAGTAATGTTGAGATAGAGAGTATATAGCATTGCTCCCACAAGGAGTTAATTTAAACTACTGTTGCTGTGAACCTCTTTGTTTCTGCAGACATTTATAGCATTTTGCAAGCTCTTGAAAGGGACATGGAAGGTCTTGTAGACTTTTGCAAACTTTTTTTCTGCTGTACCAAGCATATCTTAGGGTAATCCTAACCTTTGCAATGTAAGACTTTCTAGGGGTGAGAACTCTGTTGAATTATGATCTGACATTCATATGCCTTGCCTTTCTTATTTGCTTTCTGTCCCACAACCATACACTTAAGCATAGATGGAATGGGTTTATTTTATTTATTTTAATTATTTTGATTTTGAGAGGTAATTTGAGGTCTGTTTTCCTTTCCAGTATTTTGCCCCAGATTCCTATTCATGGTTTAATCTACAAGGAAAATCAACCTGCTGTAATTTAAACATTGTCGCTTTAGCCTCTGGTTAGACACACAATAGCAGGGTCAGCTAGCTCAAGTCACCCAGGACCATGTGCAGCTGTGTTTTGAATATCTCCATGGATGGAGACTCCACAGCCTTTTTGGGCAACTTGTGCGAGTCTTCTGACCATCCTCACAGTAAAAAAGCCCAGACCTGGACCAGCACTCCAAATGTGGCCTTACCAGTGCTGAGCTGAGAGGAAGGTTCACCTCCCTCAGCCTGCTGGCAATGTTCATACATAATTACTATGTCAGTTTTATATTTCATTTTATCTAAAGTGCCGCACTTTCCAAATCTCTACAAGAACTAACTCCTGTAATAACTATAAGCAGGAGAAGCTAAATATGAAATTCATAACAGAGAAGTTTAGAAATTATTAAGTGTTTTGGAACCAGCTATGATCAGAAGAAATGATGCCTTTCTTTTAGCTGGAAAAGAGTTCTTGCATCCTAAAGCCCCCAGTCTTACTCATTTCTTATTCATTTGTCCTCCACATTTCTAAGGGGCTGTCACTGTGTTGGGACTTTTAACTGCTCCATTCTTCTAGATTCATTTTTCCTAAGTGTTTTATTCTTCATAGTATGTGAGGTTCAAAGATGTCTCAAAGCCAAAGGCCTGACAATAGTATTTTTCATTTGGTTTCCATATTCTAGACAATTGGTGTGAATTAGCATGAGTCACTACACAAAATACCAGCTGCCAATTGTTTCTTGGCTGAGCCTTATGTGCAGATGTTTATATCTGTATTGCCCAAATCTGTGTATTTGCCATTGCATTGCCATACTGGATGATCATTTCAAAAAAATGAGTATCTGGAATTTCACTGATGAATGCATGAGGATCCAGAGAATCTTCTCCTGAGAATCTTGCCTAAGAAAGAAAGCGTTGAAATGAGAAAAATTTCCTTTGAAACAGTAGGTGCTCGATGTTCCTTGCAAAGAATGCAATACATCTTTCAGCAATGGGGGTCACAAACCATTCCAGAAACTAGGAAAAGGAAAAAAGACACCTTCAAGCTGACAGGAAACACACAGGAAGTGAAGAGTTCCATCAGAATTGGATTTTTCTTTCACCTCAAGGCTTTGGGTAGGGCTAAACCAAATAAGAAGACATGTAATGATCAGGTGTTTCCTCTTCCTACCAGTAGACAAGCAATCATGCTCCAGTTCCTGGACTCCCACTGTATACCTCAAAGCAGCTTAAAATATATTATGCTCCCAGTGTAGCTCTAATAGTATCATCTTATTATCACCGATTCCCTTGCATAGTGGCATTGCTGAGCAGCTGTTTCAAAGACAAGCCAATTTCTTTTAAGTATTGCTCCATCAGCAGCTGAAACCAGCCCTACCGGAAGGTTTTGTCATGAATGTTAATGAGGAGACAAGTAGCTGTTCAGTGACATTTTCTCACTAATCCTTTGAATAACTATAGGAAAATTATAGCAAATAATTTTCATTTAAGCTAAATAGATCTGAACCTGATAAAAAGAGACAGGCATTCTCATTAAAAAAGTACAGTAGTAGTCATGGTAATGGTGTTAAAAATGAGAGAATGTCTAAGAATCCCTGTCATGAACTTGAATGGATATAGATACCCTTCAGCAGAATGTATGAGGCATGATGCCATTTAAGGAAAATAACCTGAATAGCGTAAGAACTGATCTGCAGCTGCATTGATCTATCTTACAGGGTCATCATTCCCCATGGTCCTTTTTTTTCACAGTCTAGGAGAACAGTGATCCATACCCATTAGTGCTGCTTATATTTCTTACTGTCATTACCAGCAGTAGCAGTGTAACACAGGGCAGGAAAGAAAGTTTCAAAGATAATCCCCCAAAACAATATCTGCCAGAATAGCTAGCATCCCAGATTCCTTTTTCTTTCCTTGCACAATTTATGAAACAACTTGGAGAAAAAAATGGTTTTGACTCTTTCCTTGATAGTAGAGCAGACAAAAATGTGTTTTGTGCAGCTGCTTTCCAACAAAGTAAGAACTTATCAATGAGGTGAATTCTTGTATCCAGGTGTAACTATCTCATTAAACTCGACCAAAAAAAAAAAAAACAAAAAGGCTTGGAAAGTAAAATAAGGGAGATTGTGGAAGTCAGAATACACTGAGGTTCAGTTGCATGGCCAATGCAAGTCTTCTGCCTTTCCTCCCACCCTTGCTGTCCAGCCTGTCAGCCCAAGTCGAGCTGCAGATCATGCCTGGAGCTGCACTGACCTCCGTGGACTTCTGCAGAGGAGGGGGAGTGGAACAGCCTAGGAGCCTACTTGCACGCCGGTGCTGTCATGGTCAGCGGGTGAAAGATGGACTTTCAGCAGGGTATTTTTTTCATGCTTTGCTTACTTTGAATGTGAAAGGGCATGGTGTTCCCAGGAAGTGTGAATGTTTTGTTTCTTTGTTTTTTTGGAAGTAGGAAATCAGAAAGGTCTGCCTTTTCCATAGACCTGTGGTGAGGCAGGAGGCTTCTAAGGAGTGTGGGAAAGTCAAATAGGTATAGCATAATCTGTGTACTTTATGCAACTACTCATATTATTCTAGTGCTGCCACATCTGCAGCAGAACATAGGCACCACCATACAAAAGCCGGGGTACCACATATTTTGGGGTTTAGTTCTGGGCAAGGTGGTGGTTCTTTGTTTTGTTTTCTTTCTTTGTGTTAGAAGATTTCAGTGTGCCTTTGCAATGTGTTTCCCATCAAATGCAAAATCCATTGCAGGGCATGTGGATTTTTAAAATTTCACAACTGTTCAGCTGTAACAGAGCTAGCAGCGCCACAGTTTCCGTATAATTCATCTACTGTTTTAACATACTACGTAACTTCTGCATTTGCCAAAATACAGGCCTTAGAGCAGTTAGAAGCCTTAAAAAAAAAGGTAACATCTGCTGGCTTGTAGTATGTAACTGCTTGCAAGCCTTCGCTGGACATCTGGTGCAAGTTTCTAAACTTTATGGAGATTCTTGGTAAAAGATCCCTTACCTTATATTTGACAGAAAACACTAATTTGAAAATAAAATATTCTGCACCTGATCCAAATCCTGTCAGAGCTGATAATAGCCTAAGAGGACTCTCTATTGCCTACAAACAATTTTAGGGTTTAGTCATGTAAGATTTGCACTGGGATTACCCTGTATCAGTTTACATTTTATGTCAAAATTTGTGAATTACATTAGACCAAAATAAATTGTTTTTTAAAAAATGAACCAAAAGAGAGGTGACAAGCCTGGAAAACTTGGAAAGGAAGGATTGGCCCAGTAGTAATAACAGTTTCCAGCCAGGGGTGCAAATTCCTATAACATGGCCAAGGCCCATACGGAAAGGCAGCGCTGTGGGAACTGGCGTCTTCTGCACGCTCCTGCAGTTGGAAATTCACATCGTGCATTTGGATGGGTTGTTCTCTCTGCTTTTCCGCAGCTTCGTTTGCTTAGTGCAGCTGGTCAGTGGAGCATGCAATTCTCTAACCAGCTGCATCAGGTTTGCGAAGCTGCAAAGCAAAGGACAAGCTGCTACCCTGTGCTGGAACAGGCAGCCACAACCTGCTCTCAAATGATTCTCATTAGAAAGCGTGTTGCCCAGGTATAGCCATATCCAAACAGGCTTTGAGAGGGCCGCGATCCGGTGTTTTTCCTGTTAATCAGAATGCAGAATTTGCCTTGCTGAATATTAGATGTGTAAGGTACTCCTGTAGGTTCCCTCAGTAGTCGGTAGGGAATGATAGGTGCAAGTCATGCTGATCTGAAGTTTACACCTCAAATAGGTCAGGAAGAAAAAAACTCTTTCTGAAGTGCTTATTTCTCTATATTGATTAGAGAGGGCATTTAGTTCAGACATAGATGCCTATACTGTGGACTTAGAGGCACTTTTTCAGATAAATTCTACCCCAAGGAACAGAATAAAGGAGTGAAACATCTAAAGCATTTTTTGAGGGTTTCTTTGTGCTTTATTTGTCTCTTTTACAAAAGTCATCCTCTGTTTTTTTCTGTAGCATTTTGTGGGGAAAAAGTCATTAAAAATATTGAGGCAAAAAAGCACTATGGCAGTCAGTTGTTATCTTATGCTGGTTGAAAAAAAATGCTGTCCTGTTGAATTCAAATTACATTTAATCTTCACTGAAGCTCTAAATAGGGTATGTTTTTAATATTTTATGATTATCTGAGCTTAAAAATACTAAAGCCTTAAACATACTAACCCATAAGTAAAATCACTGATTTACAAATACTAAAAATCCTGCGATTAAAAGATGCTTCATATGCATATGGACAAGAATAGGATTAATGAAGGACTCAACCTCAAGTCCATAACACTGATGAAAGGCATCAGTCTTCTGACAATCAGCTGTCAAAGGCTCTGTTACCCATACCTGACTCTTACTCTGATGGTAGGTGCTCACCTGACACACAGCAAGGACAAAACCATGCTGGAAGAATCAAAAATAGGGTCTGTATATAAAAAACAAGCTACAAAGCAAGGGTATTTATACATAGTGTCAGCACCCTGGCTAATAGGAACTGTAGCCTCATCATTTCTCTTTGTTGTCCTCAACCCTCATTAACTGCAGAAATACTATTTTTTAGATTAATCTTTTGACTGTAATAAAAAGGTATTATTGTCTTTTTACTGCCCTTCTTTTCTTAATTATTTTGCCTGTGTGTCCAAACAACTGCGAAATTAAAAGCAAACTTAAAATACTGTATCATGAAAAGGATCCTGTAATATTAGAAAAATGATTTAGTGAATCTCTGTCCCTATATCTCTGCTTATGTAAAAGACTTTTTAGAGTTTATTTTAAATTAACGTTTCCCTTTTTCCTTTTACCTCTGTTCTGTGGTTTACCAGAAAAAATATGGAAATGGCTCTTTTTCTGGGAGGAGTGGCATAGGAATGTCACTTTTAGCAGTAAGATAGATCCTTTAGGGAGAGGAAGGAACTATATGCCTATGTACCATAATAATACTTTTAGAGATAGTTTAAAAACAGACATATTAAGGTCCACTTGTGCTATACTTAGTGGTAACTATGAAAATTGCATATATAAATCAGAGCTACCAGACCTTCAGGGAAAAGATAGGAAAGATGTGGCACAGGGGTATTGCTTTTGAAGTGTTCCTCGCTTGCTATACATTAGCTCTCATTCTATACCGATAGCTGAGAAGTAGAAATAAACGTATGCTGCCTACACTCCTGTAGTGCAATCTAGCTACTCCTCTGTGTAGGTGCTGATAGAAAGGAGTAGCAGTCAGTCTCTGTGTGGGCAGCCCCACTCGGTGCTGGTGAGGGCTGACAAATGGTGTGCAGGCAAGCTGGTTAGCGTGACACCATGCTGCTTGCTGCACAACTGTTGTTAGATCTGACACTACCGTAACTAGCACAGTTGCTGCTGATCAAACTGCTACAGACAAAATAAAAGCAGATCACCAAGGTATAAACCCTACTGGATTATCCATACTGCAGTATTTCTTTCTTGTTGGTACTGTGCGTGAACATTCAGGTGTCATTTCTGAAATCTTGGGACTTAAAAAAGTGCATGGCTTGATAGATAAAGGCACCTATATTATTGAAATGTTCCACTTTTCTTAAATGTAGTGGAACACTAAATTTTGCTGAACTTCCATAATGTTTTTATGGATTCTTTTTTCTGAATATTACTGATACAGTTCCCACTTACTCACTTCTTGGGATATTGAAATAAACTCTGATCTTTATTTTCAACTTTACCATCTTCCCTAAATTATACTGAAATGCTTTTGCTTAATGTGTTTATTGTATATGCATCACATGCTCAGTTTACTTTGGGGTATTTACAAGCTTTATCAAAAAGAAACTCTTTCATTTTCTTCTAGTTCTAACCTATGTGCTTTAGTCATTTAGAATGATATATCCGTGAAATGTCAGCTGAATGTTTCAGCAATGTGCAGGTCAGTTACCTATCATTAACAGCAGTGATATTGTAAGGGCAATTCATAGAGCAGGAGATGAGCTGGAAAAGGGGGGGGGAGAGAGAGAGAGGTAGGACCAAAAATACTATGCCATGAGCTATCTGTTATGACTATAATCATGTAAAGGACAGTATATAGCTTACAGGAGCAGTCTTAGATGAGTAACTTGCTTTTGTGGAACACGGTCTTCCTAATAGTGGAGGGACAGGTGGTGGACACCATTGCTACTTGAAGTGTGCTTTGAAACCATATCGAGAATTTTAATAAAATTAACAACAAACCTTAAGGCCTGAAATAGATCTTCTTTAGTATATGGCAAGTTATTAATTTAACATTCTTAGATGACACTATTTATGGGGTATTGATACTTTTTTGTGGTATCATGGGAGCATCTAGAAGCCATATGCTATTTCTGAGTTAGGAAATTTATCAACACACAGCTAAAAGGCTGTCCTTGCTCTTGAAGAGCCACAGTCGTAGTGAAGACATTTAGACATATGTGAAGCAGGAAGGAGGTGAAAACAGCTCATTTCAGTAATGTAGGACATTTTCAGTCAATGAAATCTGAGCAAGATATGGCCAAAAGAAGGCAACAGGAGATAGTTGTTGAGTGGGTACAATGTATGAGATTTAATTCTTACTCCAATAAGAGCAACTTGACTACACAGGTACTAAAATGGTGCTGAGGAAATAAATTCTGTTATCTGCTTTTTTCCTTCTTCTGACATTGAAGCATTTTCACAGGGGTGTGCAGCTTCAGAAATTTATACGTACTTGTAGAAAAGTCGAATCAAAGTTTGGTAGCACCATGGAGTTACTGCTGGAAGACGAGGTGATCTCTGCTTGATGTGAACTAGTTTTTGGAGCATGTAAAATCTCTAGAGGGGAAAAATACGACAAGCTTTCAAAGCATAGCAATAAATGGACGCATGCGAAGGAATACAGATTAGGAAATTTACTATTTTCTCAGAGCAATTAAGACTAAACAAATAATGACTGTTTGGGTTTTCTTAATTTTCAAAAGCTGGAAACAATTGCTTGAAGAAGACACCTTGCTTCAGTCACCACACAAAGCAAGAAGCAAGATTTGAAGTTGAAATATGTATTTCATGTCAACAAAGTGCTATATAGATTTAGTTTTGAATTTCAATAAATTCAGGCACTTTGAAGGATTTCAAATGAATGCTAAAGATTATTTTCAACTGAAAAATCCAACATTTTCACTTTAAAATGAGGAAACAAATTATTATAAACTTTTTTTGCAGTGGTATATTTTATGGCATAGTGAAGTTCTATGAATTTGTGAAAAGCATCAGCACTGCATTTTTAATTTTTACAAGTTTCTGATGTTAACACTTTGATCAGCTTTACAAGCAAATCTCAAACACTCCCAGGAAAGTTGTGTTTTTTCAGTGTCTACTGTTGTATGCATCTCTATAACTTTCCTGGCTCTCCTACAAGTAGATAACGTATTAATTTAAGCTCTCGTTAAATGACTTGCAGGGAGAACCTGTCTCACCTTCTCTGATGCCAAATGAAGTTTCAGTACTGGCCGTGAGCTGAAGATGCTTCTAAGCTATGAGGAGCAGATCCCAGAATGTCAGATACCTCGGGATCATTTTTGGACTCTACCCAAACCCAGCTATCTGGGATCTGTTGCCTAGTGAAGAGAGCTACAGCTAGTGAAGAGCTACAGCTGTGAAATTAGTCTGCTTTTTAGTGCAATGCACAGAAGCCATCTTTTTCCTATATGTGGTCTATATTTGAGATTCAGCTTCCAATTTTGATACCAAGATATACATGATCTGATATTTTAAAAGGCCACTGTGCACTTGTAAGCAAGTTTGTATTCAGCTCCTAGAAGTTACGATTTATTTATTCACGCATTGGATATTCAGTCTAAATAAAGGTATCCAGGCTTGATCATTCCAATCTAACTATATATTGATAGGGGAGGAGATTTTTTTGTTTGTTTGTTTCTATGAGCTGGAAATTTGAACCAGTGAAAATTCCATGTTAGTGAGGTTCATTACATTGCCGCATCCTACTTGGTCAAATTTTGCCACATTAACCGAGAAACGGATCATTCTTGGAGTTTTACTTTTTTAGCCTCCTCTTCTAGCAATGCAATCAATGGGAATGGCAACATTTCAGACATCTATAGGATGCAGAAGGGAACTTTGCCACCAAGGATGAGGAAAAAACTGAGGTACTTAATGACTTCTTTGCCTCAGTCTTTAATAGTCAGACAAGCTATCCTCAAGGAAATCAGCCCCCTGAGCTGGAAGACAGGGACAGAGAGCAGAATAAACCCCCATAATTCACTGGTGCTGGTCGACAACCAGATGAATATGAGCCAGCAGTGTGCCCAGGTGGCCAAGAAGGCCAACAGCATCCTGGCCTGTATCAGCAATAGTGCAGCCAGCAGGAGTAGGGAAGTGATCATGGCCCTCTACTCGGCACTGGTGAGGCCTCACCTCAAATCCTGTGTGCAGCTTTGGGCCCCTCACTGCAAGAAAGACATTGAGGTGCTGGACCGTGTCCAGAGAAGGGCAACGAAGCTAGTGAAGGGCCTGGAGAACGGGTCTTGTGAGGAGCAGCTGAGGGAACTGGGGTTGTTAAGTCTGGAGGAGGCTGAGGAGAGACCTTATTGCTCTCTACAGCTACCTGAAAGGAGGTTGTAGTGCGGTGGGGGTCGGTCTCTTCTCCCAAGGAACCAGCAATAGGACAAGAGGAAATGGCCTCAAGTTGCTCCAGGGGAGGTTTAGAGTGGACATTAGGAAAAATTTCTTCACCAAATGGTTTGTCAAACATTGGAACAGGCTGCCCAGGGAAGTGGAGGAGTTACCATCCATGGAGGTGTTTAAAAAAATGTGTTGATGTAGCACTTCTGGGCATGGTGGTATTAGGTAGACAGTTGGAGTTGATGATCTTAGAGGTCTATTCCAAGCTTATGATTCTATAACATGTACCTCCTTAACTATGCTTCTAATGTTTTGGCATAGCCATCATTTTATCAATACCAATTATTAAGATATTGTAAAGATTCAATTTCATTCTGTTCATTCTGTTGACTTACACAGTTATACTATTTAAATATCAATCAATCCATGTCTATGTCACAATCTTGACACTGGGCATAGATATAGCTCCAAATGCCATCAAGTGGACTGAAACAGATAAATTAGTATTCTGTGGAAACTTCTGTCCAAGCTGAAGTTATTTTAGTGTGTCATGTTGTTTTCAGCAGTCCACTGCCAGAGATGAGCTTCTCAAGCAAGTTGTATGGTGACATAAATAAATATGGGTATAAAATAAAATGCTTTGCAGGCTAGGGATCCCTACGTGACAGCTTCTCTGTTAAATAAAAAAGAGATGTTAAATATCAAGTGATCATTAAGGAAATTTGAACCAAGAATTTGTAAAGCTCTTGGACTGGAAATTACGCTACAACAGACTTTTTTCCACCACATTTTATAGTCATGGTATCACACTCCTGCAATAACTATGGGCATATCTTTAGTATTTTTAGCAGTTTCAGCATCATGCAATCTCTGTATAGGCATGATCATTGGATCAGGACCTGCCTTATTAAATCTTACACCCTGTATACTTATTTTTATGCCAAAATAAAATATAAAAATAAGAGAGGCTTCAGAAAGTGAAAGAGAAACAGGAAAAAGTTTTCAAATGGCCCTTCAGTAATGCTCCTTGTGGGAGGAAGGTATGAATTCTGTTTTTCTCCGATTTTAGGTAGTTCTTGAAAAGGAAAAAATATTAGTGTTAGTTCAAATAACTGACCAGTTCTAATGACAGTTCCAGAGAGACAATACTATTCTTATCAGGATAATATCATGCTTAACTGTTCACAGGGATGCCTAAAAGCATAGGGATTTATTTGGATTTCCAGGCCTCTTACAGTCCTGCATTCTCTTCCTTAATGTGACTGGTTTTTTGAACTTCTTTCTTTCATACATACTGACATCCATGACAGTACATAAAACTAGAAAAATCTCTGTTCAGTTCTTAGCCCAAGGATAAGTCTGTGCTGGACTTAAATATACACAGGTTTAGTGCCAGGCGTTTGCATGAGGATCAATTGCATTTTCAGCTAATGCATAAAATAAAATGCAGCAAGCCAAAGTGATGTTGTGCACACCATTTTTAAAAATACACTTTGAAATAAAACCCCTTTTCCTCATCTTCAGCTGTGCTGTGCTCCTGATTAATGTAGTTACATTGCTGAGAGATGTGTTCCTCTAGTGTGATCTGGTTTTCTAATTACACATCAGTAGGTTGCTTGCTAAAACTTTATCACTGTTGTAGTGGTGTGCCTAGGAGGAAATGGTTTTGTTCGTCTGTTTCTAAAGAGGCATGTGGATGAAGAATGATGCAGAAGAGGAGGGGAAGATTAGAGATGAGAGAAGGACAGGTGAGAACTGGCTATACTTTTATGGTGGCCTAGTCCCATGAAAGGGTGGATAAGCATTGAAACCTGGTAGCCCAAGGAAGGCCACCTCAGCAAAGGTCTCTCACTGGGCAATCCACAGGGCTTTATTGCCATGACAGTCAATGGATTTATTTGTCAGAGGTTGCAGGATCTGCAAAATCATCTAAAGGTACAGCAGGAAGTTTTTGTTGTTGTTGAGTATAATGTAATATGTAAATCTGCCCTCCTCCTGGCACCTGCTTTTCTTCTTCAAATCAAAAGAGACTTCAGAATGCAAGGAATAGCTGTAATTAGGCCTTCAAATTAACAGCTTGAAAGGAAACAATCTTAGCACTGCATAAAAACAATAACAGTTTCCTGGTTTGACTAAAATTTCTAAATGTCTTAATCTCTTTAATGTGCTTCTCTAATGCTGCTTTTTACAAATTCTTTAAATAGAAAATGTGTTACTATGCAGACTGGTAATGCCTTTATTGATAATCCATATTTTATTTATTTATTTTTTACTACTTTAAGCATACCCAGGAAAGCTATAATCCATATTTAAGGTAGGACTAGCAGTGATGTGAGAGGCTTTTTATGTAATCTCTGGAATAAAAACAAATACAGCATTAGGAGGAAAAAGCACAGACCCAGTGACCATTTACGGGAATGATTTGTGCATCCCTACTGCAGCACTGTAGGTGTGCAAAAGAAGGTATCCCTGGACATTCCATTGGCAGGTCTCAAACTGCGACTCAGCTGATAGTATTGCTTGTGAGTTGTGCGGTGCTGTTCATGCCCATGTTAAATTAAAAAGTTAATGCCGTGGCCATGTGTTATTTCTTGCTTGTTGCTTGCTCAGTATTTTGCTTGTGGCTTACAGATTTTTTTTATTTTTTTTTTACAACAGAAGATGAATATCAATCTTGCATTCTAAGTGTTGTACCATTACTAGATATACTGGTAGCAAGATAATTTTCTGATGGCTATAGGGTGTACAGATAAAAGGGCAAAATAAGGCATCTTTGTAACAAGTACATTTTTAGATCAAAATATTAAAAATCATTTAGAAGAAAAATTGCCAATGAAAAAGGAAAAAATTAAATGACTTCTGCTTGCAAAGATTTAAAAGATACTGCCTGAAGTTAGTCTTGTTTGAATGAGTGACCTTTGTTTTCCTTGCATACAATTGGTATACAGGACCTCAGTGTTCCTAAGTGTGGATTCTTTCCTTCTGTCTATTTTTAAATCTCCTTTTGCTAATCAGACCTTACATATCCTTCTCACTTGAAATTTCTTTCATTATTATGATTTATTATCATCACCATTAACAAGTTTAGGCTGGTTATACTTAAGCTCATGTTGTTTAAGAATTTTGGATGTCAAAGTTTAGGATCAGCCACAAGGTCACATTACTGTGATGGTCATCCGTACCATCAGCCAACTTTAAACCAACAAAACTGTTTTAGCTTGTTAAATCAGCAAAAATATGCTGTGGTTTCTTCAGATAAAAGAAAGGGGAGGAAGGGATAGAAAGAGAGAGGTGAAAATTCAGTGGTCTGGCCATGTAGTGGCAAGTAACTTGTGGAGATAAGAACAAAATACTGTCAAGAGACTAATAAAATTAAAAGGTAGAAATTTTGAGAAGGAGGAACTTGATAACTTAGTGCTTGGCTGTCTCCTTATTTTCAGCTGTGACATAAAAACATCAAAGAACCGATGCAGATTTCAAACTCCTAGGAAAAGCCAGACCCTGCTCCCACCAATGCCTTACCACTTAGTCTATTTAAAAGGCTTTATTCGACTACCCAGTGAAACAGCACACTATCGAATTTGCTAATAGTCCATTTATGAACAAGTGCAGCAAGTTCTGCAACAGCTAAAAGGTTTCTTCTCAGCTTCTGTTTGCAAAACATGTGTGAGTTAATGGAGTATCACATTTATATAGTGCTGGGGCATTGACCTGAAGTCTCTTCAGGAAATAGATCTAGGTTTTACTTAGATATACTCTGCTTTACAATGGAAACAGCCCACATTTTCTAAGATGATAGTGTTATTTGTTCATTAAATAATAAAGGTGGATGACAACTTTTCTATCCCTGAATCTTTACCATCTATACATTACTGTGCTGTTCCTTGGAGGGAAGTTATCTTCCAAGTAGGTCTAATTTCTCCGTGTTTGCCAACTTAATTATTGTCTAAACCAGGGAAGCTCAAAGTTTACAGTAATGATCCCGGTTTGTATGACTAGGGGAGCGAAAATAATATTTTGTTTCCAAAGAGTTCAGTGAGTTCAGTGCCATTTGGGAAGGAATTTGGGGAATGGTTTAGAAATGCCTAGAGAGTAGAGCACTTCTAAGGCCACATTCCTTGTGAAAGCATGATTCTGAGATTAGTCACACAGATAATTAAGAAAGAAAACCTTTTTCTGGTGCGGGTGTCTATCTGTTTGAACTGTTGAACGCAGAACATGCTTATAGATTGCCAGACTTTGCTGTTAATGTTGACAACTCTTCTTAGGTAAGATATGAAGAAAGGCTGAAAATGGATTTAGCGATCAGAATTCAGTAGATAAATTAACACAGCCTGAAAAATACTATCCCCTACACCATCCACTACCAAAAAAGACAATTGTGAATTTCATATTCATTCTCTGAATAACAGGGCTTGTATTCAAATCTGCATGTGCTTCAGACATTTCTGAAATTAGTCCCAAGACACTTTGCTGAAAAGAAAATTTGTAGTCAGATTTTGCAGAGTGTTCCTGCATTGTCATATTTTAGCCAAATACATAATTCTCTCTAGCCACATACAAAGACTTCACACATATTATTCACAGGCAGATGAATATGCAAAGGATTGTTGTCCCAGAATGACAAAGATAGAAATCATAGGTGTTAAATGAGAATGTAAATCTCGTATCCCTAAACTTTTGAACCACAAAGATGCTAACTCATTCTTTCAAGTAATTTAACCTATCTGGATCTTGACAGTTCTTCTGTATGTGAAAGTATCTCAGACATACTTTGTTTTTCACTTCATGTATTTTCATTCTACTATTTATATTTTCTCTTATTTTTTTTAATAATTTAAATCAGGATGGTTAATTAAGGTCTTGCAACTTCCTGTGATCTAAGAAAATATTCTTATAATACTCATATACCTATAAAGATTATGAAGAAACTGAGGCACATAAAGGCAAACCAACTTTCCTAAGGTCACAGAATTTGGTAGCGACAAAATTGAAAATGGAACAAGGGCCGCTCTTCATCTGCATTGTCTCAGACCCTTAGGTATAACCTCACCTTTCTTGATGTTAACGCCATAAAGTTTTTAGAGAAAGTCACAGTTTTTCTTGATTTTCATTGATACAAGCTTTTTCTGTAAGCAAGAATTCTATTTATTTTCTCTCATGAGTTTTTCTCTCATAGTCATTTTTTATTACTGTTTTGTAAATTCCTTTCAGTGCAGGTTTTTGGTGTAGAAATGTCTAGACCTATACACAATATTCAGTGAGTGCACCGTGTTGCCTTAGAAGGGGTTTCTGGTTTACAATGTCCTTTACCTCATGAAATGAAACTGATTTTTTTTCCTTGCTGCAACACTGTGTTACACATTCACATTACATTTATTACCCTCAGGTCATTTTTCCCAAGGTATTCCTGTGGAATTTTTTCTGGTCTTAAATGCATTCAGTTGTATTTTTCTAGATAGAATCTGCTTCACTACTGACTGCCAATTATTATTTTCAATCACTACAGGCTTTTTGTCTTACCTCTATATAAGTTGTTGCAGTACTTCCCATTTTGGAATATTCTACAAATTTAATTAATGTGCTGTTTACTCCGTCTTCCAGGTGATTAATAGATGATTCATTTGAAAATAACACCCATTCTTTATCTGACACAAGCTCTTTGGGATATACTACTAACATAACTAATTAGACAGCTGAAATTCTGCCATAAGCTCCTCTCATCATTGATCTTTTGAAACAACAGTGCTCTTGTATCACATTTCTGCTGTGCAACTTCATGCCAGCTTCCCACAGCTGAAGTGGATCATTGAACCCCAGTTGTTTATCGAACAAAGCAAGTCTTTTCTTCAGATCTATTACCAAATTGCAGTAGACTTGTGGCCTTCTTAGATCATAAAACATTTAAGGTTCGCTGGCACTAAAATTGTTTGCATGAGTACCATTACTGTACTGACCACTCCATTTTCTGTATCTCACTGGTTATTAAGGTGCCTAGTATATCCTAAAATAGTAAATTACTACTCATCCTTGTTTTCCTCAAATTTTCTCTGGAATTAGCAAATAAATATATTATTTCACTAGGCCTGGCTGGGTTTTGATTTTAGCCAGTAAATTCTGACCAAGGCACCATTCTGCAATGAACTAACTATAAATAATGAATATTAAACTTCAGCATATTTTGCAGCACTTAGCTGTTAAGCAGAACTTCCTGACTATAGGTTCTGTAGGTAAGGACTGCAAATACAGTTTCTCTATTAGAAATTTTGTTTCAGTTGCCAAATACTTTATATTTACCATATTTCTATGCAGGACTGGAAAAGCAAAGTTATCCTCATGTCATACCTAACAGTGAACAACAGTTCAGCTCAGCAGTACCTACTTACTCCTCCTCTTAAGACTATGTCTTCTTTATAATGGCAAGACAATGCTGGCTTTTAGGCGGGAGAGAGATTTTATTCTGTTTTCTTCTGGCATCTTCATGATTTCCAAGAGCAAGCTTTGCTCATAACTTTCAGAAGATGAAGAAGGGTATTTCTTAACAGCGCATGCACTTAGTAAACTGCAAATTCATTTTGTGGAAGTTTCTGGCTTATCCTCTTTCTTCTGCCTCTCAGGATATGCCACGTTATTTGTCCTCCAGGAATGTGTTCTGATATCACAGGTACTGGAAAGTGGCAGCTGTTGTTTAATAATGGTGTTTGAATGATAAGGTGTCGTGGTTTGAGCCTACCCAGCCAGCAACAAAGCACCCTGCAGCCGCTCGCCCCCCCACCCCGTCCTCTGAGAGATGGGGAGGAGAAAATACAACCAAAAGGCTCCAAGGTCGAGATAAAGGACAGGGAGGGCTCACTCACCAGTTATGGTCATGGGCAAAAGACAGACTCAGCTTGGGAAGAACAACATCAATTTAATGAACAACCACTGCCATGAAGGATAATGAGAGGTACAACCAGGTCTTAAATGCAACACACCTCCCCCCTACACCCCTCCAGTCTTCCCGGGCTCAGCTCTGCTCCCTCTTCCCCCCCCAGCAGCGCAGGGGGCAGGGAATGGGGGTCACAGTCCGTCCGGCACAAGGGGTCTCCGCTGCTCCTTCCTCCTCAGGGAGAGGGGCCCTCGCAGCCCTCCCCTGCCCCACCGCGGGGTCCCTCTCCCGGCAGACAGCCCTCCACCCACCGCCCCAACGGGAGTCCTTCCCGCGGGGCCGCAGCTCCCCAGAACCCCCCAGCGCGGGTCCCTCCCGGGGCTGCCGCCCTCCCCCCGACGGGCGGCTCCAGCGCGGGCTGCCTCGGAGTCGCGGCTGCTCCGGGCCCGGTCCCTGCTCCTCCGGCCCGGGGCCCTCCGCAGGCTGCAGGCCAACCTCTGGGCCACCGCTGGGCTCCAGGGGCTGCAGGGGCTCAGCCGCCACCCCAGCGTGGGCCGCGGGGGAACCTCTGCTCCGGCACAGCTCCCCCTCTCCTTCCTCACTGACCCGGGTGTCCGCAGGGCTGTTTCTCTCCCGTCCCCCTTCTCTCACCAACGCAAACAGAACAAAGCAATCAAACGCTTCTGTCACTCTTCAATAGTTATTCGCAGAGCACCAATTGGCCTGGCCTTGTCCAGAGGCGGGTCCAAAATTGGAGCTGGGGGAGCTTCTCGAAGCTTCTTACAGGAGCCACCTCTGTAGCCTCCTACCCACTACCAAAACCCTGACAAACACCAAACCACCACATAAAGATACTCTCTGATAGAATTAGCCATTGCAATCACTGTTTACTTGATATGATATAAATAGTTGTGACTGCATACCCAGAATGTCAGCATACCTGTATAAAACAAACAGACAAACAAGCAAACAAAAACGTGTACAGGTAAAAACAATAGAAAAGGAGAAACTAGCTGTGGCATCTTCTCAGGACCAGAAGTGAGTCCAGAGGCGAAAGCACAGGTATACCTAGCATAGTCCTATAGTCAGAAATATTTAGGAAGAAAAAATATAAACAATGAAAAAGCTGGAAAAAGTGTTCTATGCCTTCAGCAGATGAAGATGAGAGGAAATTTGTTTGTGAATACTACAAATACACTTTTAAGTGTCCATTCCTTCAACTGGCAGCATACAATACATGAATTAGTTTGCTGACTGGCGTAGCATCTGCCTGTTACAGCACTTAGCTCTGAGCTATCCAGAATCTTAAAGGTCTGTTCTCAGAGGACTGATGGGAATCAGGATGTCATCTTGAGTCTTTTCTCTTGAAATATCTGTACAGAGAATACAAAGCTAAATGTTCCTCTATTCCTTAAACTGTTATCCTTTAAAGATAGCTTATTAGTGAAATGATTGATTTATGCTTTGACCTTTACTGTTCAGTAACTGATCTTCTTGCCTTTGCCTCTGATGTCATAACTGCCACGATTTCAAAACACACTATTTTGAGCGGGAAAAATCAAACCTGGTATTTGAAAACACTACATGTGGAATATCTTAATACAGATGACAGTATTGATAAAAATACTAAGAGTAATTACTGTGAATATACTTTTATGTGACGTGGAAACCTATCTGAGATGTACATGTATTGTGTATAGCTGTATACCCTTGTAATCGTGAATAGATGTTATCATTTATTCACAGCAGATTGCAGTAAGGGGGTTGTATCATAACTAATGTTTAGAACATCTGAATTACTCTGAAAACACTTTCTCTGTGTGTTACTCAGTAGTTTCATGTTAATTTGGTTTAGTTTTAAGGCTTGATTTGGGAAATAAAAGACACTTTCAATGAATGAGATGTGGAGGTATTTAGGAATTTAATATTTCTATTATTGCTTGTTAATTTGCAAGTGTGATCTTGCAGAGTCTGTTGCTATCCCTAGAAACAGCACTCTGAAAAAATGAATACAAATCTATGATGTCCTGAAGTGCAGCAGGTGCTGGCTGTGTCATTTCAGCATCATTTTGGGGTTCAACAGCCTTGCAGGACTGTGATTGTCAGTTTGCAGGTGTTAAAATTAAAAGACTGTGAGGCCAGCTGCATTCAGGCACTGCGAGTGTTCACGGCAGGCATTCAAGGGCAAACCATGCTTGAACAACCTGATTGCCTCCCTGACAAAATGACTGGCTCTGTGGATGAGAGAAGAGCCATGGAGGTAATATACCTTGACTTTGGTAAGGCTTTTGACACAGTCTCCCACAGTGTTCTCGTTTGGTAGCTGAGAAGACCCTGGCTGCTTAATTTGACTCCTATGTGGGTAGAAAATTGTCTGGGCTGTCAGGCTCAAAGGGCAGTGATCAGTGGCTAGATGCCCAGCAGGTGCTGAAGAGAGGCTACCCAGCACGCTAGGGGACGAGTGCTGGGGCCCACAGTGTTCACTATCATCATCTGTGACCTTGATGGTGACACAGAACAAACTTTTTACATGGCACAAAGTTAGGGGAAATGGCTGATGTGAGGAATGTGAACTTTGATCGAAAGGCTTACCAAGGCAAAGCTGGTTTAACTTGAAGACTAAGTTAATAGGAACCTCATGAAGTTCAGTCAAGTGAAGGCAAAAAGTTCTGCACCTAGGAATGACAAGCCACATGCAGGCTCGAAAGCAATTGCTTGAGAGTTTGCCCTGCTGAAGCGACCTAGGGGTCAATGTGGATGCCAGGCTGAATATGAACAGTTTGCTTTTTGCCTTATTGGAACAATCATGTACTGGGATATATGAGGAGAAGCATAGCCAGTGGAGAGAAATTATAACCCCCCTTTACTTGGTGCTGCTGAGGCCACACCTAGAATACTCCATCTATTTCAGGCTTCTGCCTTGAAAGAGATTGGAGAAACAGGAGATGGTCCGGTAGAGGATTACAGAGTGGTCAGGGACCTATAGTACATGTTATACAAAGAAAATCAGATGGAATTTGTTTTGTTTAGTCTGACAAAGAGGAGGAAGAGGGGAGCTGGAATAGCTGCTTATAATTCTTTAAAGGGTATCTAATGCCAAACATAGCAGAACCAAACTCTCTTCAAAGTGCCAGATGATATAACAAAGGACAGTGGCCACAAATTCCAGCTTGAAAGTTTCAGGTAAAAAAAAAAAAAAAAGTCTAGGAGGCAGCACAGCCCTGGTTGCCCAGAGAGGCTGTGGGATCTCCATCCACAGAGGTTTTCCTGGTCTGGCTAGATAAGGCCCGAGCTGGCCATGCTTTGAGTGGGAGGCTGGGTTAAATGACCTCCAGAAGTCACTTGCAACCAGCATTTCTGAGATACTTTGATTTGTCTGGTGGCAATATCTGGAGTAGCCAGAACAACAAAAACTTCAGATATTTTAAAGATTTAAAACCTTAAATAGGAACAATAAGCAAATGTTGTATTCTTAACCAAATATGTAGCAGAGCTGTATGGGCCCAGAAGAGTTGGCCAATTAGTTGCCTAGCTGGGCAAGTTTCCCTTCCTGTTGTGTTCTAGCTTCAACATCTGTGCACCTTTATACCCCTCTATTCTTGTTTCCCTCAGGCTTGGTAATATAGTTATGCAGACTGTTTCCTCTCTGCCTTTGGCAAATCTGTTCATCACCTTGTTCTGTTCTGAATTATGTGCCAATGTCAATCCGTCCGTACTTTTTCCACTAGCATTTCAAACACTGGCCTCTCAATTTCTACTCATCGAGATATTTATGTTGGTTGCTGTTGTTCCCAGTTCCTGATGATTTTCCTTCTCTTTACATAGGACTTAAAGATTAGTCACCCTCCTGATGCTAGGCCTTTTCCATTTAGCTTAGTTCCTTCTGTTTTGCATCTTTGGTACCCCTCCCTCTCCCTCTCTTTCTCTCTCCCTCTCTCTCTCTCTTTTTTGAATGGGAATGTCAGCCAGTGCGTGGATGACTTCATCTGAGCAAATTTTCTCAAATCCCTTGATAGTCAGTGGAAAGAAATAGGAACTCTCAAGGCACAACATATTTCCTACTTTAAAATAAGTTAGATGAATACATCTTGTATGTGGCTCCTTTTCTCTATTGACTATACAAGAAATGAAGATTAAGCCACTCAGATGCATGTCACAGGCATCTAAAGTTAGGTATGATGATATTACAATAAATCAGAGTGATCACAGCCAGAAAGAATGATGCTGCCACAATCCCATGGTAATAGGAGCTATTCCTTCTTCATGTTTTAAGGACTTGTCATTCCTTCTACACTCAGATTCCTCTACCTAAATTTCTGTGCTGGCTTTTGTGTTTCCCCATATTTTTAAGCTTTTTATTTACAGACACAGTGTATGAAACATTACTCCCCTCCTTTTTTTGCAGCATTTTGTGTGTGCATGTATCAGAAGGTTTCAGGTGCTGAAATCACTTTTCACCCTCAGAAAAATGATGGAAGGGTCACGGTACTGGGTACCTTACTGTTGGATTTGCAGATACAGATTTCACCCAACAGAAGCAGAATAGATTAAATACTTTTTTTTCTGGTTATTTCCTTTCAATCTTTTACATTCCAGTTAACTTATTGGCCTCTGTTATGTTGAATACCATCAATGTTCCACAGTCTGAGAAATAAAATGTTACTGGCTGGTACAAAATGCTTCTGCTGTGTTTTAAGTATAGCAATATACGGCCAATGAGATTTTAATGGCTCTTTATCCCAGCTGGACTAAATAAATGCGTCAAGACTTCAGACACATTCTCCTTATATGTGACTGAGTACATTGAGGAATCCAAATACATGGGAAATATAATTAGAATATTTTGATTTACAATAAAGTAGCCAATGATGTAGCACTATGTTCAGTCTCCTCACATTTAAACATGACTGACTTCGGATTTTAATGCACCAGAAAATCAGTATTAGGCTAATTTTATAGACATAGCAGCAAACCTCCAAATTTTTTATTTCCAGATATTCATGAAATCTCAGGTGACTCTTACAAGCACTAATGTCAGTCTCAAGCAATAATGAAGCCATCTGCTTTAGAGATGTAAGATTATCAGGTACCAGGTTTCCTACTCTTCCAGATTTTATTAAAACAATGATTTAAAAGAGAAGAGGTTGACCTATGATTTGTTTATTAATTTGGTGACTGACTTTTTTTCTCCTTTCTTATTACATGTATGTTTTCATCCTTTGATTATCATTCTGGTAGCACAAAATATAGCCTAAGCAATTTGCTTGCATGTATGAGCATAAACTTATGTATATTATTAAGTAATGTTGCACAAATATGGACACATTTGTCTTTCACCTGTATTGAAAAGTATAGAATTGAAAAGGTAAACTTGGAGCAATTCTTGGCCTGCAAGTTCTTGTATGTTTTAGATTACTGAAATTAAAGTCACTTTCAGTGACAGCGTAAACAAAGTTAAATGTGAAGGAGCAACTTTTAGCTCTCTTCACACTCCGTTTTACAAAACAGCCTGATAAAAGCAGGGTTTTTTCCCATCTTTTATGACTTTCATTTGAGCAGCACAGAGACGTTTGCAAGCCACAGAAAATACAAGACAATCTCCCATAATGGAAAATTTCTCATGTTTTTTAGTAAATGATAGTAACTTTACCTCTGAGATGACACCATTTTTAATGTCCCATTCCTCTTTATCTCACCAAGATATTAGGACTAAAGGGTTTGATGTTACTCATACTGCCACAAGCCTCCCTATTTTGCATTAGGTTATTTGATCAAAAAGTTTGAGTGTGACAGTAGAAAGAATGTAAAGCTGTAATGCTGCTCTAGCATAATGCTGGAGGAGCGGTACTGGAAATATTTGATCTGTATCTTTCTCAGGAACAAAGATGCAGTCATGCGTTTCTGTTAGCCCCAAATTTTGGTTTTGGATGCTCAGAAAGTGTGTACATTCATAGTGTCTTTGATTTTCACTGCAAAGAAAAATCCCTCTTCACCAAGTCCCTATCTGCAGCATGCATACATGAATCCATGTCCATCTCTCTTCTGCGTGGTAGTGTTGCTAGATTAATAATTTCTGATTTGTGAGGATTTTTTCCTCGTGTACAACTGGTTCTGTAAAATCCACAGAATAAGCCTGTTCTATGGTATTTTAACTTTTCCGCTTTCAGTCAAATGTGATGCCCCCAAGCGGTGGTGGCAAGTGTTACAGAGTTTAAACACTATTGGGGTTTCTCCAGCCCATTCTGTCTAGGAGGGCTTCCTCATTCATTGTAAAGGTGGCCTGCGTTGTGGAAATGGCAGAACAATGCTGCACAAGCTTTGTGATCCAGAACAGACAGTGAATATTTCAAAGTTCACTATAATAGACAAAAGTGACAAGTGAGTATTTTATAATAGGCAAAGTGGTAAGTCAGTATTTATAACAAAGATGTTATAACTTGAGTCAACTGAGATACTGTTACCACTTCTTAAAAAGCTGGGGTGCTTGATATGACTAACACCCAAGTTTGAAGCCCATTTTCCCTTCCCTTTCTGACTATTGCATGCTGTTGTAGGTAGTTTACTAGAAGTTATTGCTTAACCACAGTCAGGTCTTCCTTTGCAGCACACGCAAGTGGGTGTTTTAGCATATTTTTCAAAATGGTACTTTTGTTTCTTTCCTCTTGAAAAGCAGTGTGAAAACTTTCTTGACCTTGGTATCTTAGCCCTCACTTTTTTCTTTTCAATATATAAAAACATAATTAAAAACCAATCACTACATTGTGTCTACCTTCAACCAAAATGCCGGTCCAGCATATTCACCATGGGTAAAGAAGAGTTTGGTCTTTTCAAAAATATGTATGTGCGTGCCAAACATCTGCTATTAAATAGATTAGACTTTGTTGTGAAGATATTCCAGTAATATCTCACTGTCATCAGTCTTAGGTTGCTTTATGTGGCTCATTATGGCATCACATATGATTGTTCTCCTTCAAGAAGAATGATATGACAATGAGGAATTAATTAAATTTATGAAGCAAGCAAAATTTGCTTAAGGGCAGAGACAATATGTTTACCTATGATTATATTCACCATTTATTCCTTTGTGATTATGGGGTTAGAGGAATTTATTGATTACCTCTCTTCTCCAAAATTGTCACAAGAGGTTTTTGTCATAATGAAATTGAAAACAAGAGTATGCTATTTTAACTCATTTAAGCCTCAAAATTCTTCTTTTGTTTCTAAAAATTTTTTATGAATACATTGGAAATATAAGTTATTTGGCCTTAAACCATAATTCTTGGGGGTTTTTTTAAGAAAATGTGGATTTAGGAACAATACATTGTAATTACATTGTTTTGTTACCTGCTGTTTTCTGTTATTCTAAATGGTTATCAAAGTTAAACAAATACGTTTAAACTGTTTTGTTGATAAAAAATGTGCCTGTCATTAGTTTTTCTTCTTTCAGACTCTCAGGGTGGTATTTCACCTCCAGATTGCACATGCCGAATTGCAAGGGGCCGAGGGGGGATTCACTCACCTAAAAATGGACATTTGCCTTTTGAGATGTTTCAGACTTCCCAAGAAACATGCAGAGGTTTGGCAAATATGGTACAGTATGTGTGGGAGACCTGAAAGGGCAGCTGGATACCAGAAGGACGCATCTTCTAGTGTTCAAAATAATACCATAGGGTTATATTTCAGCAACTGATTCACATGCTAAATGTCTGCTTATGAGCAACGTTTCCTCCTAAATACACTTAATCCCCTATGAGGTTGTGTGGCAGCCTTATAAGATCTGCGGGGATGTCTTGCATACACTAAAACACCTCAAATGGCACCAGACCCCTCTACATGGATAATGGAAGTGAGCCATCAGCTTTTTCAAGTGCAGAATAAGGCTAAGGCAAAGAGGGATGGACTGGAAACCTAGGAACAATGGTTTTCTTTAAGAGAAATGGAAAAGGCAGTATTTCTGTGATCAAATGGCAAAAGGAAAGACACAGCAGTTCAAAACACAGTAGAAAGAGTTTGCGAGTCGTGCATGGAGCAGTCAGGTGTGTCAGGCCACTTTACCAGCGCATGGCAGACACAGCACCGTAGAAGTTGATTGACATATTTTGTTTGAATTGGTGAGTGCGAAAGGTGTGATGGTTTCAGCTGATGTCTGTGGAATAATTACATGAATACTGAGGATTCCCATGATGAGGATGTTATGGTGAATCGAAGGTGGAGTTTACTAGGCTACGGTCAAGAGCTCGAGCAGCCAGGGACATTTTGCCTCCTGCTAATGTTGTGGAGAATGGAGAGGGAAAAATTAGGTACCCTATATTAGAAATATAGCGAGAGTAAAGTATGATCTCAAAGTCACAAGCCTTAGATGTCAGGAGGATATATGGTTTAGAGAAATAAGCAATAGTGATAAGGCAGAGGGAAAGTAATGAGAAGATGACAGTTTGGGTGTTTTGAGAGTTTTTTGCCTGTCAGTAAAAAACATAGCAATACAAAAAATCCTCTTGGGAAGGTGGGTTGCTCATCAGTAGGAAGCTAATTCATGCTTGATTAGAGCTAATGTTTTTTCATCCTGAGATTTTTCTTTTTGAAGCAATGTTTATTTTCCTGCTCTTATTTCAAAGAATGCATTTGCACTGAGGTAAAAGTCAGAATCTGCATATAAATGAAAATCCTTCGACACCATCACAGGAAAATTTCATTTTCTTGTGCAAGGATAATATTGTTATATACAGTTCTTAATACTGAATCAAGTGTAAAACAGAGTATTTTATTTAAATGTAAATTTTGAAAAATGAATGCAAGGATATCTCTAAGTTCATTCAGCATAAAAGTGATGTTACTTGGGTAAAATGAATAAACATGTAAACAAACTGTACTTCAGCTTCTTTATATGTTTTAATATAAAATTTTTGAATGAGTCTAAAAACAGTGCTACTCAAGACATTTTTATTTATGAGAAGCAATTTGTGACAGGTAGGACATAAGTCTGTAACTCTTTAATTTGCTTCTGGTTTGTGTTTGAGAAAACAAAGCAAGAGCTTTCAGTGTCCTTCTCACATAAGATATCTATAAAGGAAATTGCTGTTGATGTGGCTGCCAATATGGTGCAAGAACTCTGCTTGTCTTAGTCTCAGTTTCCCTCCAACTTAATATTACTACGTGTTTTCCTTGTTCTAGACATCTTGGATTGTATACTTGCTGTTGGGGACAATACATTGAACTAGACAAACTTTTGTGTTTGTTGGTTTGTTTTGTGTTTTCTTTTCTTAGGTTTTTATTTAAAGAAAGAACTGCTATGGCTTGTTGAATCCAGAAGATAATTCACCCAAACACATTAAATGGAAGTGCCCCACTCTGTTTATTTCCTTTTACCATAGAAACCCCCTGATTCAATAATAGTTTCTAGTATATTAAAATTAAAGTAAGGTACTATTTTCAGGACTCTCTCTTCTTGTGTCCAGAGAAGAGCAATGAAGTTGGTGAAGGGTCTAGAGAACAAGTCCTGTGTGGAGCGGCTGCGGGAACTGGGGTGGTTTAGCAGGGAGAAAAGGAGGCTGAAGTGAGGCCTTATCGCTCTCTACAACTCCCTGAAAGGAGGTTGTAATGAGGTGGGTGTCGGTCTCTTCTGCCTAGTAACTAGTGATAGGATGAGACAAAATGGCCTCAAATTGCACCAGAGGAGGTTTAGATGGGATATTAGGAAGAATTTCTTCACTGAAAGGGTTGTCAAGTGCTGAAACAGACCGCCTGGGGAAGTGGTTGAGTCACCATCCCTGGAGGTATTTAAAAGATGTGTAGATGTGGTGCTGAATGATATGATTTAGTGGTGTAGTTGGCTGTGTTAGGTTTACAGTTGGACTCGATGATCTCAAGGGTCTTTTCCAACCCAAACAATTCTGTGGTTCTATTCTTAGTTATGATACACATTCAGTGTGATGTTCACAGTCATACCTGGCAGTTTGTCTTTGCCGTTTTTCAATTAGGGTAGTATTTAGTAACTCTATTAAGCTCATGACACACCTGGACTGAAAAAAACTGCTCAGTATTGCCAATACCTTTTTCTTGGCTTTAGTGATTCGAAAAACACACTTTTTGGTCATTACTGAGAATCAAGTTGCTAAAATGTGGTGGTTTCCATCTCTGAACAGTAATTAAATACCTGTGAATAACTGTACATTAACAGACTAGCATTGCATTTAAAAGAATAGAAAAGTGTCATTAAAACACGAACTGTAGCAATACACAATTATAAAGGTAATTACTTTTGTAAAATAGCAAAACCAAAAACCAGTTGCCTTTCAGAGGAATTAGTGTGGATACCATTACAGCTTTCTCACTTTCTGTTTTGAAGTGACGTATAATAGTCCACTCTCTTTAACTCTCCATCTATCTGCAGTACTAGAATCTATCATACACCAAACCTGACTAATGCAAATCCTTTTAATGTAAAATCAATAAATCACCAGGTCAGCCACCTATACCTGCAACTAGAGACACATTTTATTTAGGAAACAGAGCCTTCAGTGGCTTTGAGAGCCTTAGAGTCTGAGAGTATCCTCTGGTTCTTCCGTATTCTTCAAGGATAGGAGGATCAGCATCTGGCTCTGTTAGATATCTGAGGAGTTCTATATTCTAGGGAGTCCTTATGCAAGAACGAGAAATAAATGTCTCATTGGACCATGAGGGAAGTTTTACAAAACAAAAAAAAGTAAAGTTAGACAAACACAAAGCCAGACATGATGAATATTGTATGGCAAATATTCATCTTCTTACTAGCAGTCTTTTAGAGAACTGCAGTATTAGATGGTTCTCTCCTTTTTTTCTTTTTCTTTTTTTTCCCCCTTTCCCTTTCTTCCTTTAAAAAATTTAAACCAGTGTTTAACGAATTAATGTATTTGAATAGCAATATTTGCCTGACTACCATTTTCATGTGTCAGGTAGTCTTGACATGCTACATTTCTTAGAAGCCTGTTGTAACAAAAACAGTGAGTGGAAGTTAACAGAAATAACAAATACGCAATGAAAAATCGTGTAAATTGGCATTAATGGATAACTTTGGATTTAAGTAGTCTTTTTGTTGAGAACTTGAGTCCAATCTTTTTACAGTCAACAGAAGCCTTTCCATGGACTGCAGTGACGTTTGGTTTATTTCTTGCTATACAGAAGGACACTTGTGCTTAGAAAGGGACTTTTCAAATTGCTTTCAGGTTATTAGGATAACACAGATTAATATTTTAGCGAATTGTAAGCTGCTAACAGCATCCGTATTATAAAAAGTTCTGCAACTTATTCTTGAAAAACTCCAAGCATCTTAAGCTCTACTTAGTGAGCTCCTGTTCTCCTGTTATAAATTACCAACTCTGGTATTATTGCAAATCCAAATAAACTCCCTGGTGATTACAGATTACAGTCACAAATCCAAAAGGTATAACACAATATACTTCTCTTAGCTAAATTAATTATTTCAGTTCTGGGCAACTCAATAGTAAGAACTGAACCACCAGCTGTCTAATACATACAGTCAAAACATTTAGCAGCAGGTTTTTACATTAGTAGCAGCAAGAATCCATTTCATGGAAGACAACAGAGAATAAATGGTTCTCATTTTACGAGTCCTTAAGGCTAAAGTGCTTTATCCTCCTTAAATGTTCTGATTAACCAGCTCCACATGATGTCATCAAGATTAATTTTATGTAGGTAGTTTCTACTGCAGAAATACAGTAGAAATGGGTACAAGGCTATGGGAAGTAGGGGAGACAGAGCAGAACAATTCACTTAAAATTGTCCAGTTTCATAACCAAGCCTTACAAGTCTTGGTTCTTTTTAGAGTGTGAGGGAATCTCCTTTTTCCAATTGCAGATGTTGTGATTGTGTGCTCAAAGATGGAATGTGTTAAACAACTTCCTACTCTCAGAAGTTTTCTTTTCCATGAGTCAGTGTGTAGGCTAGACTTTTTTTAGAGACTAATTTGCAAAGAAGTGGTGCCAACATTCTTCTGGAAAGCATGCAAAAGATAATATATCTAAAAATGTGCAATGTTAGTTTGCTGTTCAACTGGGACAGCAATGATATATGGTAGGTTGGGTTTTGGTGGGGTTTTTGGGTCGGCCCATCCCCATCCCCAGTAAGCAGCTGTTATCATGTAGTTTGAGGAAACCACGTTAGTTGTTAAAAAACATCATACTCAACAACACAACCAGCAGTGTTGTAGCTATCTGAACTAACATTAAAGTCAAAGGAGGCACAAATCAGTTATGTAAGCATCAATGTCTAGTTTCATTGGAAAAAAATGAGAATACCCGAAATGTACCTGCCAGAGTAGCAGGAATGACACAAGACTTGTTAGAGGCATTGATGAGCCTGCTTTGGTTTATTCTGGTCTTTTTCGTGAGAACTATGATACAGGCTTGTTGCAACCCACAGGGATTTGTCCGTTAATTGCAATGGAAAGATATGACACAGGACATTTTGGAAACCCACATTCTTCTGGTGTGACAGTTTGAGGCCAGGGAGATTACAGTAATGCATTTCAAATGACACTAGAAGCCTGTGATAAAGAAGTTGAACTGAGTGCTTGCAATCTAGCTAAAATCATCAGTGGATGCTGGCATTTCTTCAGCTATCCAGTAAGATAAGCTGAGTAGCTCTCCAGATCCACTGATTCATTTGCCTGAACATAGTTATCTAAACACACATACAAACTAGACAATTATCTGGCTGCTTGTGTCAACTTCTTTGTGAGATGTCCTGTATGATCTAAGATGCATCCTCAGTTATCTCAATGGCATTAGGTTTTAGCAAGTGGTTTTCAGCAACTAAACTGAGACCCATCAGCTTCCCAGATCTTCAGTGAATATAACAGGAGGCTTTCCCATTCCCAGGAGATGTCTCAGATATGGTGGGATGTTTTGAATTGGACACTATATTAGACACTTGCTGTGAAGGCACCTACATTTAGATTTTTCCTGTCTGAAGTTAATGCTTGGTGTGGGCACCAAGACATGCATTTAGTGATCTAATTTGGGAACTTAATGCAGGACTTGATGTTCTCTAAAATTCAGCATGGTTGGCGAGGAAAATAGGATCTTCCAAAGGGAATTTCAAGTAGGAGCATTAAACAGATGTTTTTTCCTCCATGTTATGCGGGTAAAATACATCTGGGATGGGCAGAATGAGTTATCCATTTGGGCCATTTGAAATTCCCTAGATTATCTGTCACACCATCGTGGGACTGGCAGATAAAATCCAGATACATTGGAGATACACAGCATTCTGTTATGGTAGCTGGAAGCCAGGCATAATATTTTGATGCATCTCAAGGTGCTCTAGACGCTATGTCCAGGGGTAATTTCTTCTTGTATGGGCAAATTCTGTTGTGTGCAGAGAGACTCAGCAAAGAATGATATACACAATTTATTAGTGCAAAACAATTATTTGCTGGCTAATACACAGAACAGGTAACTGGGACTAATGAGCTGCTAGGCTAAGCATTAATGTGATCCTGCAGTGAGATACTCAAAACATCTCAGCTGGGTGACCACTCAACACTCAGATGAGGAACGGGATCATGCTCAATATTGCTGGGTTTCTATTTCTACTTTGTTCCTTTGGGTTTTATACCTTTCTGTGTCAGTGTTCGTCTTGAATCCTTGATCTGCTAACCAGTTGCTAAGCAATTGCTCAGCTGTCTCTGTTTTTGCCTTTCTTATGTTGCATGATGTAGCTAATGGACTTTCTTAGACTTTCTTAAAAGGTCTAAGAGTACCACACTGCCTGAAATGATGCTGAGTTTGGGCAACTAAGTCCTCCACAGGTCAATATTCCTCCATATGCTATCTCTTTGATAAGTGAGTGCAGTCCTAGTGAAGTCACTAGAATTTTGTCCACCCTAAAATTGAAACTCTGACAAATTGTGTCTGGAAATCCTAATTTTACAAGCATCAATAAATTACTTGTGCAATTGTGCTTAGTGAAAAGAGTTGCATGAATGAATGAAAGAAGATTTTTTTTTTCATTTTTCTGGAGAACAGTATGCATGTTTTAAAACCAAGACATGTTACAGTGAGAAACAGTGACAAAGAAGAAAATGGAAATATTTCTGTGGCACGCAAATGCACAGACATCTGGAAGAATATGTTAGAAACACTATTTTCAACATGTAACTCGTGTTTCACATAACCCACATTCCTCTAACTATCCATGAAATATCTCTACAGACAGTTTTTCTAGACAGGCAGGACACTGCTTTTATCTGTTGAAAGAAAGGGCTGGTAAGATTGGACCAAATGCCAGCATATAGGATTACATTCTTGCTAGGAAAAGCAAGAACTAATATATTATCTGTTCATTTTTTATGAACTTGCCTGTGTATTACCTGCATATATGCAGATTAAAATATAGCCAAATTAAAAGTTTTCCCACAAGTAACCCACTGGCTATGAAATTATGATAAATAGCTGTATTAAATAACTTTCTTACAGAAAATTAAAAGACTGTTTCAGAATCTGATGGAAGCATTTATTAAAATATTTTTCTGGCCTACTTCTTTAATGCTTTTGTGGCCTTTTTTTGTTTTTCTTTCATCACTGGGAGAAGACATTCTTCCTCTCCATGAAGACTGGAATAGAAAGAAATAGAAATTTCATGTTTTACCATGATGGAAATTGTTTTTAATATTGTCATAATGGTCACAATTCTTTCTTTCTTTCTTTTTCTTCCTTTTTTTAAATTTTTTTTTGATCCATAGATGTAGAATATTTTATATAGACATCCAGATAGCTTTCAGAATTGGGGAAATGAGGATGCTTAAAGATATTTTGGTTTGCACAGGAACAAAAAGATCTAGGACAGAATACATCTATGTTTGTTTCTTAAGCATGCACTTTTATCTCATTGGAATCAGTGGGATATAGAAATGTGATTAAAGTTAAAGTATTGCTTGCGTGTATTCCTTAAAAATGAAATATATAATTCTGGTCTTGTCCTGTCTTATCCTAATCAAATTTATAGGTTTCCTTTTATCTGAAATTTGATTAGATAAATAGGAATAGGTGAGGATGTATCAGTTGAATAGACAATATGTTTTCTGCAAATTTTTAATGAATATGAGAATTGATGGCTTTAGAAAAAAATTTCATTTAAAATTAAACATTTTGTGGAGGATTTTGGCATCTCAAAGTGTTTCAGATAGCATTTTAGAGAAATGAGAAAGCATAAAATTTTCTCAATTAAAAAAAAAATCCCACTTTATTTGATTTTTTCTTTCTGAGTCAACTCAGTTACATTGCCTGAAATTCACAAAATGTTTTGTTTTAGGTGAACCCTATATTTTTCACGAAAGAAAGCTGAATCCAGTGCTCATGTTTTGCCACTTTTAGACAGGGATACCAAGTAAGCACATGCTGAACTAGTTTACTGACTTGGTTGATCGATTATTCAAATATCTCAGGTATTGAATCCCGAAGTCAGTTTTCCAGATATTTGGGCGATAAGACATTGTGAAGGAAATTCAGAGTTTCGCTGAGAAAGAAAAAAAAGTTAAAATTAGTGTTGTCATTGCATGTAAAATGTTTCCAAAAGTTGAAATAGAAGACAGATGAGCATCAGAACAAGTTGGTGCAGAAATTCATACTAGAAAGAGGTTTAAAGGAAAAGAATAAGTGGGGGATTGAAAAAAGCTTGTGGAAGGATACCCTGTCTACCTCAAACCCTATGTGAGCAACATTATTCTTTAAAAGTGAACTTACAGCCTTTCGCAGAATGGGCTCAGGACTGTAATTACCTTTGAACACATTGTAGTGTTGCATGCAAAATTTTGCTGTGGTCAAAAAAGGAACACACTTTTTATACAGAGCCAACATTATATTGTGAGTGTAGCACATATCTTACCAGTCTAACCATATAATTATTGCTAGTCCAGGTCTAATTACACAGAAGAACACAATCATAGAAAAATGTCCCAATAGTAATACAACTTAAAATGTTACACTCACACTCCCAGGATGAGTACATGTTTAACCGTGCCTCTTTTCAATGGAGTCATGTTCACCCTTCCTCTGCTTCTCTGGTTCTTATGGCCACCAGCACTCATCTTCCCCAAGAAGGAGGTGGTAGAGGTGATCAGCATCCCAGCTTTGTACTAGCAGAAGGCCACTGGTGATGCTGGGCAATTCTTCCTCCTTGCTCCTGGGTTTGCTTGGGAGGATTTGCTTGCAAATTTTCCTGAAATTTTTGTTGAGTCTGATTGCTTGTTCTTCCTTCATTAGTTCCCAGAGCAAAACTATATATGAGGTTCTACATAAATATGCTTGATCTTTGGTCTTTGTTGCCCTTGAACTACCTTTACCCAGCTTCTGAGACTCCATCATTGTAGTGACCAGGAATTGACCATTGGTGATTTATTTGTAGTGTTATGGCTTCTCTTCTCCTATGTCAGCACCTCCACAGTCTATTCTACCATCCTATGCTTGCACTGCTCTACACAACATTTTTATTTTAAAACCAAAGATACTTCTTTCTGTGCGATTTTTGTTTTAAAGCCATGGATAATGTTCATTCAATACAGAATTACTGCTTGCTGTTACTGTCCTTTTATATACATATATATATATATGTGTGTGTATAAATCGAAATTACTGTAACTATTTCATAGAATTTCACAGTGCTAAAGCTAGAACAGTTATAGCAACCTGGTTGTTAGACCAGTGCCATTAGAGATAAACCAAAACAAAATCCAGGCTGAAACAGGAGTGCCACATCAGATGGAATACACAGCACCATCACTTTACTAAATGAAGAAACTTAATTTGTAACTGAAATCTAAGCCCTGGCTTCCAGAAAAACAAGTTAACAGACTGTTGTCCAGCTTTGACTCTGAAGAAGAATTTATCTTATTGTTGTATTTTTGGTGTCAGTACAGACAGAGGGAAAAAATAAGAAAAAATTGCACTAACAAATGTCAAATTAGCAGATGCTCAAGAGAGAACTAAGAGCGGCTGTTGGAAAAATTGCTTTCAGAAATACAGAGAGATCGATAGATCAAGGTGGCAAAGACAAAGCATCGAGTTAGGTTGTTTTAAGGAAGATTTGAAAGAATATGATGATTTTTCCTACCACTTACCTTACATAAATACTGGAGATGTGTAGTATGGTTTCTTTCTCCTTTATATAATTGGGCACCAAGACTGTTAGATGATGAGTATGTCTGTGTTTCTTGCTGTCATGTGGCACTATATGACACAATAACATGATGATCACATGGCTTCGTAAAGAAAGTAAAAAAGAAAATTGAAAATTTTGAGGTAAGGAAAACAGAATTAAAATATATGGAGTGACTTTTTTAAGGAATCACATGGGCTTGTAGAGAAAAGCTTTTTCTCTTATAAAAAGTCAGTTTAAGACAAAATGAAAAAGGCAAAGATTTGTGCTATTTCAGATATGGGATTTAGGTTCTTTTTCCATTACTTAACTCAGATTTTTCATTATTTAGGATCATATTTAAACAGTCTCACTTTTGAATCAGAGAAGGAGGAAGGCATGGAAGGCATGGATTTAATATTTAAGAGTGACATTTCACAAACATACAAAGTTTACAAAGTAAAATCCCTTAAGCTCTTTCAAAGGGCCATAGTACTTTAAACTCTAAGAAGTCTAAGCTTTCTGATAGTCTCGACCTTTCGGTTGTATTTCTCCAGAGTCTTACCCCAATGTAATTTGTTTTAAGAAGAATAAAGAAAAACAGGAGCCTCATGCAGTTCAACAAATGGAAGTGCAAAGTCCTGTGCCTGGGGAGGAACAATGCCAGGCACCAGTACAGGCTGGGGGCCAGCTGGCTGGAAAGCAGCTTGGCAGAAGAGCACCTGGAGGTATAAGACATGGACATACTGGAGTAAGTCCAGTGAAGAGTCACTAAGAAGATTAAAGGACTGGAGCGTTGAACATATGGGGAGAAGCTGAGAGTGCTGGGACTGTTTGGCCTAGAGCAGTGACTGCTGGGGAGGGTCTTACCAACGTGTACAAATACCTGAAGGGAGGGTGCAAACAGAATAGAGTCAGGCTCTCGTCAGGGACAGGACAAGAGGCAATAGGCACAAACTGAAACACAGCAGGTTTCCTCTGAGCCTTAGGAAACACTTTTGACTGTGAGAGTAACTGAGCACTGGCACAGGTTGCCCAGAGAGATTGTGGGGTCTCCCTCCTTGGAGATCTTCAAAAATGGTCTGGACATGGTCCTGGCTAACCTGCTGTAGGTGGCCCTGCTTGAGCAGGGGGAGTTGGACCAGTTGACCTCCAGAGGTCCCTTCCAAGCTCATCCATTCTCTGATCTTGTGAAAAAAACCCATGATATTCAATGAAATTTGTACTGCTTTAGTGTTGGTGATTTGTGCAACTGTCCAAGAACTGAAGAATAATTGAGTGTCATATGTAAGTCAGTATTTACTACCAACCAGGACTTCATAGCAATCTGCAGAGCATCTGTTGATTTTAACTAGTGCTATCTCTGCTATCATTTCATAATTCAGGGAGAGTAAAGTTCCTAAGTTGTATACCAAAATGGTAATGAACCTGTATAAAGGGGAACACCTCTCTCACACGAATAAAGCACTCTTGTAATCACAGAACAGTAAGTATAAAAATAGTCTCACTTTAAATGCTTTGTGAAGTTGTAAGAATATTATTGTAAGTAATGTAAAATACATAAATGTGGATTTATTTTCTAATACAACAATAAATCTATACAAAAAAACTTCTGTCTGACATTGCTGAAGTAGCTTCTTAAGTCATTTGAGAAAAAGCAGTAAAGTTTCTGAAGAGTTTTCGAAAGGCTTTGTAGGAAGTCTTTGCCAACTGTAGACATAATTTAGAATAAAATTCCCATATCCCGACAAGGAACTGGAAGGTATTTTAGAAGATAACTTTAGATGTAAAATACTATTGTCTCCACAAGTAAAATTTTGTGCCGCTTATTTACAAAAATGTTCTGTGATTATGAAAGTAAGAAAAAAAGTTGCTGTAAGACATCCGAAATTCCAAGTATAGCTCTACTTGGCTGGATGATGGATGATGATGCACTTGATCTTAGAGGCCTTTTCCAACCTAATGATTCTAGATTCTATGAAATTGAGTCCGGTAAATACGTTGTTAAACTCTGTTGTCTGTATTTACTAGACTTCCATTGACTATGATAGGAATTTAGACACTCGGCTCACTTGTAAGCACCTGTATAGTATACAACTAAATTTAAGCATTCTAGTTTGAAACTGAGTCCCATCCAAAGAATATTGTTCTCTAAACATAATTTTCTAGTTACCTTGTATGTACAGTACAATGCACCTTGAATGACATTAAGCACCTATGTTTAAGCAACTGTATCCTTCTCCAAGAGTGTAATATAACTTTGGTGTCAATTCAGGTGCCTAAAAAAAGATGTCTAGGGATGCTCTAGGATACTCAAGACATGAGAAATTATGCCCTGGGGTATATCAAGGCCTGTGCTTTTCTGAAGTGACAGCTGGAGGTCAAAAACAGTATCCCATGACATTTCAGATGGCACTGGATGGCTATGTGTAGGCACTTTAATTAAACCATCTACAATTTCTTTTTCAGCATGATTACAGACGTTTTAGTTTAGAAACTCCATCAAAATCGTGCATGGCTAAATGCTGAGAAGCCAAATGTTGCCAACCAAAGAGAGAAAGTCCATAGAGAAGACCAGCAAAGAAATTTGTATTTTCTCTATCTTGTACTTTTGAACACAACTACCTTAAGAATATAAGCTCAGTTTATTAAAATACAAGAAACAGAGCCTCAGAAATACCCATTTATTATAAATTAATTGATCTGCAGTCGTTGGTATCCATTCTGAATTAAATGTTAGGACTTCAATGTAAACATCTATTGAGATTAAATCAACAGTTGGATAAGCTCTCTCTAACTATCACCCTGCCCATTCCCTGACTTGTATCACTTCACACAGACGCATTTTGTTCAGACACTCTAAAATTGCTTCTTTCAGAAAACATAGGTTAATTAATTTTCTTGCATGCTCTAGCTGAGCTGCAGTGATACGCCTAGTAGGCAAGGAAGCCATTCAAAGTTCTGTGAAACAATTTATAACTACTACTTTTGAACTGCCTTAAAGAAATAAAGAAGGCAGCACTAATAATAGTGAAGAGTTTTGCTAGTAATAAAAGTTAATCTATTAAAAAAATTACAAAACCCCACCAGCTAAAACTAAACTGCAGTAAAGTTTTCGATACACTCACTTCGTATCACCGTAACCTATTACTGATAGAACGGTTTCTGCCTTGGCCATGCATTTTACTGGCTCCCAACATTAAAACCTTCTAAGTTAAAGGGTCTGCGTAATGGGCACTTCTTGATTCCTTGTCCCACTTCACCCCATTTTGAAGACAAATCACCCAACCAAGAGTGTAAAATGTGGCAGAAGCACTAGCTCCCTCCATTCCCACAGGCTTCAAGAACTCTCTCAATTTCATGCTTCCTTGCACAACTTTATTTACACTAAAACCATTCTGCTATGTGCTTCAGAGCAAATACGTGGTCTTGATCTCCCAGCAAATCTTGGCTATGTTATCTGAGCACTCTGTGAAGCCTTGAGTCTTTACTGTAGATGTGGCTGACATATCAGGTGAAATACAAGTGAACTGCATAATGGAAGTTAATGTCCCATCAAAATGGGGTCAACAAGATACAATCAAACGTCTATATTGTCTACTTATAGTGGGCAAGCTTTTCTTCAAAATAGTATTTAGATTTGAAGTGGGTGCTGTAACACAGATATTTGGTATGCATTGGTGGGGTGCTGCTAATTCTCTTTTTGAAATTAAAGTTGGCATCTCAGAGATATTCTTTCGACAACTGTTCAGATTAACAATAATTTACTTTTAAAATCTGTAATAGTTGTGGTTTCTCAGCAACATTTCCACAAATAAACACGACTACAAATGTAACCCCAAATACTATTGAGGTTGCATTTGACAAGCTTAATTACTTGGGCTTTTTAAAAAATTACTTTTATGCTGTTTGATTGTCTCTGTAAATTATCAGCTCAAACTCAAGCATTCACATACTGTCTCCATAAATACCTTCATGCATGTATGTGCAGAAATAGATTTTCTTCTTGAAAGGTACTCTTTAACACTCAAAGCTTTAAAAAATTCAGTAAACACTACTGAATACCTCTCTCTTATGCAGAATATAAAGCCTTTCTTCAAAGCTCTTATTTAAATATGTTAACTACTTAGACACTTTTCTAATGCAAATTGGCATGAATTGAAAGACACACTGAAAAGCATTTTTGCTGCATGCCATTCAAAGTTTAATGTACCTGTTTTGTACTTCTGTAGAAGTACATCTATTTCTTACTTCCCTGGAACTTCTCTCACAAGAATTTAAATTACAAGATGAAAAAGAATACTCGTATTTCACAGTGTGATGTTAGGGACCTGGTTCAGTTTCTGACTTTGCTTGTTCTGACCCAGTAACAACTATTTCTTTTAAATTAAACAGACAAAAATCTCAGCTATATAGAAAACAACAGTACAAAATGCCTCTTACAAAACAGTGCTAAGCAATTTTCGTTGCTATCCATACAGCTGCATTTTCCTAAGTTGTTGTCTAAATTGAAAACACTGATGAAACTCAAGCTCAGTCTTCTAAGTACTGAAAAATCATTAGATGATTACACAGTCCCATCTGAAAAAAACATGTTGATGTACCACTTGTAGACATGGTTTAGTGGGCATGGTGGTGTTAGGTTGTACTTTATGATCTTAGAGGTCTCTTCCAACCTAATGATCCTATGATTCTATGGTCTGCACGTTTTTTTTAACAGCTCTGGGGTGGTGACTCCACCACTTCCCTGGGCAGCCTGTTCCAGTGCTTGATCAATCTTTCACTAAAGACATTTTTCCTTATGTCCAATCTAAACCTCCCCTGGCTCAACTTGAGGCCATTTCCTCTTGTCTTATCACTTGTTACTTGGGAGAAGAGACCGACATCCACCTCATTACAACCTCCTTTCAGGTAGTTGTAGAGAGCAATATGGTCTCCCCTCAGCCTCCTCTTCACTAGGCTAAACAGCGCCAGTTCCGTCAGCCGCTCCTCATAAGACCTGTTCTCCAGACCCCTCACCAGCTTCGTCTCCCTTCTCTGGACACGCTCCAGCACCTCAATGTCTTTCTTGCAGTGAGGGGCCCAAAACTGCACACAGGATTCGAGGTGCGGCCTCACCAGTGCCGAGTACAGGGGCACGATCTCTTCCCTACTCCTGCTGGCCACACTATTGCTGATACAAGCCAGGATGCTGTTGTCCTTCTTGGCCACCTGGGCACACTGCTGGCTCATGTTCAGCCGGCTGTCGACAAGCACCCCCAGGTCCTTTTCTGCCTGGCAGCTTTCCAGCCACTCATCCCCAAGCCTGTAGCGCTGCATGGGGTTGTTGTGACCCAAGTGCAGGATACTACTTAGGTAACTGAACGAAGATCAGGGATTAGCTCTCAAGGCCCTGGCTGAATTGGCCAAGGACGTCTTCTGGTTCCTGCACATAGGTGGTTAGTGCTACTTGAGACACTGTGGGCTTTCTGGGATGTTTTTCCAGGCCTGGCAGATACAAGATAGCACTTATGTCACTTCCGGAGTAGAAACTGAAGGGCAGGCAGGATACCCTGGAGAGTTTCAAATTATGCTAGATACTTATGTTCAAGCAAATTAATTAAAATTTTCACCTCTGCTGATGATAGTGGGAGCCAGGCCATGTAAGTAAATGGACATATCTTTACGGGAGAGTTGAATCTTATCCTTCATGTCTGGTTTTTGTAGCTGGTGGTGCCGTTTGAGACACCTGTGCTATTCTGTCTCTCCTCTACCAGCAAGCCCTGAAGGGCATGAATCTCTTACAGATCTTGCATCGCTTTGACCAGGGTCATGACAATGGCTGAGATAAAATAGGGCATGTTGATGGGCCCTAGACACTTTAAGTTAGGCAACTGTGGGAAATCCTTAATATATATGTCAATGAAGTGATAACACTTCAAGAGCTTCAGAATCTGAAAGTGACCCTGAATTGAAGTATAAAGGCAGGTAATTTGTAAGTGTAAGTTTGTTAAGACCTCAGAGCATTTGGAAACAGGAGGGGAAAAAAAGTAAAATCAGTCATACATACTTGTACATTAAAAATAATAATTACAAATTTTAAAAGTATTATCCCTCAAATATATTAGGTAAGTCAGATATCACCTCAGTAAGATTTCCTAAGATTTTCACAGCAAAAATAGCTATACCATTTAATATATGTGCAATACACATAGTTGTTTACTATGTAAACAACCCAAGATTGTATGTGATCTGGGAAACAATCAAATCAGAACCCAAAGGACACAAGAGGGAAGAAATTGCTATTCATCACAGAAATGTTACTTTTTTAAAAGTTGAGTGATACTCTAGAATACTTAGAGTACTTCTCACCTCCAGGTGAAGAGTGGAAGGACAGGTATTTGTTTTCCCACCAACTGAGGTGTCCAGTGCTGCCAGCTTCATTCTTGGCTATATTTTCTCTAGCATTCTCCATCAAAGTGCTTAAGCAAAGACTTGAAACTCCTCTAGGAACACAGAAGAAATGATCTGTGACTTTCTTAGTAGGTATTGAAAATAAAGAACACTGATACTACTAAATTTTATAGAGAATAGGAAAGAATTTGTGTCTGTACTAAATGTTGACACCTATGAATACTTCTTAGTGCACATGCTGTTTTTTCATGTTTCCTGTGATATAGTGTTGCCTTTATAGTAGCCATTTCAGTGGTATGGTGTCAGCTAACGGACACTAGTTCTTTTTTGCTAGTCAGAGAAGGTAAACAAATGGCAAAGAGGTATTTCTGGCTTTAAAACAGGAAGCATAGATAGAGCCTTTGTGAAAGGAGAAGAAAATACAGATATTGATAGGCATAAAAGTAGATTAGAGTATAAGGACTTTGCTCTTTTGAGGTCTATGTCTTTTATTTTGCAAATACTTGCTGCCATGAAGAACTGCCAAGACGCAAAGTCTCTGGCAGCATGAATTCTAACTTCTGACAATCTTTTCCTTTTTTTTTGCTTTGCGAAGTTTTTGATCACAGTCTATTACCCTCAGTAAGCCAGACAAGTAATCCTGTCCTATCTGCTGCTTGGAACAGTCTAAGGTTTCATTACATTCCAGCGTAGAGCTATTGGAATGCTTTTATAACCCGTACATTACTCATCATTTCAAATTGCTGCCTATTTCACTGCAATTAACCTGGCACTAAGTGCCTTGGGTTCTCGACAGTCTCTTGCCTTTGCCATGTTTCTTGGGTTTGATTGATTTCCTAAGTGTTTTCTATAGTCCCTTGTCCCTGTAGGTTTTGTTTCTTTGAGTCTGCCATGTTTTTACAGACTAACTCTCTAGTAATCATTTGGACTTGTTATCTTTACAGTCTGTCCTTAGGTTTCTGGCACTCAACATTTACCTTGGTGCAAAAGCTTGGTTCCTAACTGCAGCTTCCTCCTTTATATAAATAGGATAAGTTATACATAGCTGCTTATCTGTAGATGACTTTAGGCTCTGACTGACTGATATTCATAATGGGCCATAATCTGGAACAGAAAATTGCCTGGTTTACAGACTGTACTTCTGTCTTTAGACAGAAGTACCATTTTTATAATTAGACCGCAACTCATATTCTTTACTAATAGCAAAGTTTTGGTCCTACAAATGAGGAAAAATAAATGCTTTATTTCACTACAGAGGGACTAAAATAAATCCACAGTGTTTGGCTCTGATCTGATAATTTTTCTGGGTGTTTTGTTTTGTTTTGTTTTCATTCCCCTAAATTGGCTCTGTTTAATACTGAATTAATGTACTGTCTCTCCCTTGGTCCTAATTTCTGCATCAGAAATTCTGCTTCTAATGCCACACATTATTGTATTTCCAAACTGCTGCTGTTCTGGGCAATGTGATTTCATACCATGTGTGAAGGACTTGGATCAAAGTAGACTTTTATTTATACAAGGCAGGGAAACTATATCCAGTGAGACTCAGAGGCTTATCCTTATTAATTTATTTTTAGTTAAATAATTATGCTTTGATACACATTCTTTAAGACCCTTTATGCTTAAGTGGGAATTTAGAAAACCATGCCTAAGCAACTTTGCAGTAAGTGTATTTCCTGCTTTTTCTTTACCTGTACTGCTTAGAAATAGCCTATAGCCCAGATACCTATGGCTGTAGTCTCATTGTTTGGAGGCTTCTGCTACATTGCTATGGGAAGACTGATTCCTCTGTCCACTAGCTTTCCGTTACATGGATTCTCAGGAAGTATAAGCATTGATTATACTTAATCTTCTTGTTCTCTTTCATAGTGGGGAAAGACTAAAGAAAAGAGTATGTGAGCACCATGAGATGTCAAAAACTTGTAAACCCTTCCAGTAGGTTTAACTCTGCGGTGACACAACAGTTGCTGCTGAAGAGGGACTGGTGGTCCTCTGCAAATCTTGTATTGTTTCATAACTCACCTACACTTGAACGCACAGGTCTTACACGTATAAATACATGGAGTTATCTATTGGAAGCTGTAATGAACTTCAAAATGTCATCTCTAATCTTTGCAAATTTTTTGCTTTGCTTTGGTTTGGTTTGCTTTGAACAGTATTTTTTAAAGCAACACAATCAGCATTGCTTGCAACGTAGAGAGACACAGATGGCCATGATCTGATCTTGTTAGAGTTTGTTAAAATAAAATGACAGATGTACCTTGGAAATTGAATACAGGTGCTGCAAAGAGAACATTATTACTTTGTATTGGACTTTGTCTGGAGACAGCTGGTGCTACAACTTTTTTTCATTTTTTTTTTATAATGGGGATTCAGGCATTTTATTTGTTCTCATCTGATGTGTCACTTTCAAAACATAGTTAAATGGCTCTAAAGATGACTACCAACTGTAATAAATAAAGGAGGACCTGATTCTCAGAGTTGCCAAGTATCCAAAACTCCCAATGATTTCAATACGTTTTTTTCAAATTAAGGCCCCCTATCAAAAAAATAAAATAGAAGCATTTTGTTTCAAGTGTTTTTCTGTATTTGCACCTGAGTGTGGACTAATCAATATAAACATAGTTAGGCATAATGCCTATATATTTAGCGAAGTAGGTTGGTTTTGATACATCAAAATACTGAAAATCAGATAGTTCTGTACTTCCTGCATGGTACTTCATGTCGGATCTTCAGCTCCCATTTACTTTTTAATCTGCACAGAGATAACTGCAGTTATACCTTGTATTATTAAATCAATCCAGGAAGATTCTGTGGTTCTGTGTGCCCACATATCACCAAAATTTACAAATCAGAAAAAAAATAAAATTAATGTCCTTTGTTATATTGGCTGACTGAGCTGAAGAGAAACAGGGCACTAAAATATGTTCTTTAGATGTAGACCAGAAAAAGAAAAGTGAAAAATGAGCTACCAGTTAGAAACAGTTGTGTTTAGTTTCATTCTGCTAATCATTAAGCAATTTGAGAGAAAAGGGTGGTTGGCAGTTGGTGAAAGAAGGGGATGTTAATAAAGCAGAGGTAGGAAGACCATTGTTGTGCATGGAGCTGACAGAAGCAGGTGGTGAATGCCTATGAAATGTTCAGGGGTGGTTGGCAGTTGGTGAAAGAAGGGGATGTTAATAAAGCAGAGGTGGGAAGACCATTATTGTGCATGGAGCTGACAAAAGCAGGTGGTGAATGCCTATGAAATGTTCAGGAATGGTTGGCAGGGTGTCACTGGAAAAATGGAATGTGCAATATCTTTATTCAGTGCATAATGTTTACTGTCTGGTATAATAATGAGTTTTAGTTTCCAGCCTCATATGTTGAAGGTATTTTACAGGTTTCACTTGAGGCTCGGGACAGAGAGAACAGTGATAGAGAGACTGTTCTGTGAAGAACAGTTTCCTCCAACAACTGGATGTTTCTGTCCTCTGCCTGTTGGCTTTTCTGTTTGAGATGTGGCATTTGTTTGGTTTTAACTATATGGCTTTTACAAGGACACTCTGTGCAGTGAATGAAATGTATTACAGCCTGGGATGAACAGCTACAGGGCATGTAGCTTTTGATGACTCAGTTGTCCAACTAATTAACCATGGTAGTTTAGGAGATAAATTGAAGTTTTAGTCTGTGTCCTGGTTTGAGCCCACCCAGCGGGTGACGAAACACCCCGCAGCCGCTCAGTCACTCCTACCACATCCCCTGAGGGACGGGGAGGAGAAAATACAACCAAAAGGCTCCAGGGTCGAGATAAAGGACAGGGGGGGCTCACTCAGCAGTTATGGTCACGGGCAAAAGATAGACTCAGCTTGGGAAGAACAACATCAATTTAATGAACAGCCATCACCATCAAGGAGAATGAAAAATACAACCAGGCCTTAAAAACACCTTCCCCCCACCCCTCCGGTCTTCCCGGGCTCAGCTCTGCTCCCTCTTCCCCCCCATCAGCGCAGGGGGCAGGGAATGGGGGCTACAGTCCGTCCGGCACAAGGGGTCTCGCTGCTCCTTCCCCCTCACGGAGAGGGGCCCTCGCAGCCCTCCCCTGCCCCACCGCGGGGTCCCTCTCCCGGCAGACAGCCCTCCACCCACTGCCCCAACGGGAGTCCTTCCCGCGGGGCTGCAGCTCCCCAGAACCCCCCAGCGCGGGTCCCTCCCGGGGCTGCCTCCTTCCCACCGACGGGCGGCTCCAGCGCGGGCTGCCTCGGAGTCGCGGCTGCTCCGGGCCCGGTCCCTGCTCCTCCGGCCCGGGGCCCTCCGCAGGCTGCAGGCCAACCTCTGGGCCACCGCTGGGCTCCAGGGGCTGCAGGGGCTCAGCCGCCACCCCAGCGTGGGCCGCGGGGGAACCTCTGCTCCGGCACAGCTGCCCCTCTCCTTCCTCACTGACCTGGGTGTCCGCAGGGCTGTTTCTCTCACATCCCCCTTCTCTGTGCTGCTCACCAACAGAGATGAGCAAAGAACTTGATCAGTTTCTTTCACTCTTAAATAGTTATTCGCAGAGCACCATTGGTCTGGCCTTGCCCAGAGGCGGGTCCGAAATTGGAGCCAGGGCAGCTTCTGGAAATCTCTTGCAGGAGCCACCTCTGTAGCCTCCTTTCCCGCTCACAAAACCCTGCCAGACGCCAACCCACCGCACTGTTCAATGGTCTCATGTCACTGATTTTGTCAATTTGGGGGAATTTTCCCTCTAATGGCATTAAGTGAAGTTAGAAGATACTTTCTAGGCTAGCAAAAAGCAGAGTGCCAGGAAATTTTCTTTTCTGTATAGATTGCAGCAGGTTAATTACTGTTTTTTTTTTTTTTTAAATAGATTTCGGAGTAGAATGACGTGTAACACTAAAAATGCTCAGTTAGGCAAGGTTGGAAGGTCTTTTTTTTGTGGCAGGGGTCAGTAGTGTAATAAGGATATGTAGAATTCATGTATAATTCAGGTGTGTTCTAAGATACAGTCCTGTTTTGCCAGAGGAGTCCTGACTGGAGGTCATCTTTTAGTCATTAAGGTAGCGTCTCCTCAAATCAAATGCTCTTATGTTTGAGAACCGTATTGTATGTCACTTTTTCTTTGTTTTGCGTGGGTGGTTGCTGGTGCTATACATGCATAATACTCTGAGAGAGGTTTACAGGTATTCATCTGGACATTGAATTCAAGAAACTTTGAAACATCCTGCTAATGCTGAAGAAAGACCTCATAACACATGCTTAACTTGGAGCACCTTAAAATGAAGGCATCTAAAATGATCAGTCCTCTTTGAAACATAACAGCTTGGTCATCATTAATTTACCAAAGTTTCTTTAGAAATAAATATATAGAAATGCAGTGTGAAATTCTCCTTTCATGTTCTAAATTTGCTTATATTTTATCCTTTGGTAGGCAGAAATTAACATCACTTACATTAAAAAAAAAAAACCACCTTTTCCGTGAAATAGTAAAAGTTGTTAAATAAATGGAAAAAATATATTCTGGTGTACTGGCATATCTCTGATAATGATGCTGGCAGCTCTGGGCAAAATTGTACTTTGTGGATAGTACTGTGAATTGCTGGGTATTTTGATTAACCACTAGAATATGCAGAGCTCTTTGAAGCACCAGTAATGCAATGGCTATATTCATATAGCCCAATAGGTATAAAGGCCCCAGAAATTATCTTCACTTTTCTACATAAATTTTGTGTAAGTGGTACAGAGAAAGAAATATTAGGATGGGAGGGGGCTTATCAGATGCTTTTTTTTTTTTTTTAAATTCACACTGATGCATTGGTAGTATCCAAAATCTGTAATTGTTAGGCATAAATACATGGCTTGTGACTTATTATTTAATTTAACTGTGTTTTTCCATCCTGATTCATATTTTTTGTGCTGGGAATAGTATTTCCAACTAGAACTGTAGACAGAAGTTGGCTTTTAAGCCTGTCACATTAGTCCCTCTCAATATTGTTGATTAGTTCTGCCTTTTGAAGTGATAGCATAAAATCTGTTTCCTGTAAGGATTTTTAAGTAAAGTAAAACTGATTTTTCAGTAGTCTCACACTGTACTTAGTATGTGCCAGAATTACGCTGTATCAGCAGCTGAAGACTTGCTCTGCTTCGCACTTGCTGTCGTGTTTCCCGTTGGCCACAATTGTTTTAAAGGATTTAAGGGAATGAATGAGTATATTAGTACCAAAAGCATGGAAAGTAGTTTAATTATTAAAAAACCAAACCAAAACCTCCAGGCATTTGAACCCTAAAATGACCAAGATTAATATTTGAATATGACAAATCTACTGTAGTGAAGGTGCTAGAAATGAAGAGAGCCAATGCAATATTCAAAAGTAACCACATGAATGAGAAGCTGCAATGCGAGCTCTAGGAGGTTGTGGTGAGATGCACACTCAGTAACTAGCAACCAGGATACTTCAGGCACTAGATCTCTGTAAACGATTAAAGTGGTGATAAAGGCCTGATATAGGCCTTTGAAATGATAATTATAATAATCCTTTAAATTAGATAAATGGCTAGGGAAAGGGCAGGACTGCATAAAAATGTACCTTGCATTTTTGAGTTTTTCACTGCGTTCTTATATATATCTGTGAAGGCCGGGTAGAATTTTCAGCAGTTGAACTGAAGTTCAATAGCACCAATTTAGTCCATCTTGTCCCAGGAAAGCTTAGTTAATTGGACAGGTATCACACCTTCCCTTCCTCCTTATATATTCTTATGAATTAACATTGCATTCTTGGCTCATGAACTACGTTAAAAGAAAGAGATTCCTATACTGGAATACAGTTGAGATTATGCTGGTATCATTGTAACAGTTTATACCGGTATCTTGGTTTATACACATGCAACCTTCCTAGCTGGGAATGTCCCTTAAGTTCCTTAATAACTGAAGCATTCCTGAGACTGTGGCTTCAGGACTCCCGAGGATGTTAGTTCTTACAGTTTGGTCCAACGTCCCCTGGAGTTACTGAAAACCTGTTGACTTCACTGTAATTTCCATCTGACTCATATGCAATTATGAGGCCCTGTGTAATCAAATTAGAACAGTCAGTTATCTATCATTTTTGCAAGTGTAATGACTGTTGGCATGCTCAGTCAGGGAAGACTGCTTTGGTAGAGAGATTTGAGAAAGACAGATGGACTTATCTCAGTTATTGGCAAGGAGAAGTGGTCTTGAATGTTATCCTTTCCCTTTAACTCTGCAAGAATCATTTATCATCTGTTGCTCTGGCTTTCTAGAATATTATACCTTGACTATAACACTGAAACACTGTTTGCATACTGTTCTAGACCATGACTGTTGGGAAATCTCTCTTGCTTCTGTGGAATTCGCAGATTACTTTGGAGGGAAACATGTCTTTGCTCATACTCTTCAGCCTTTCCTTTCCTTTCCTTTCCTTTCCTTTCCTTTCCTTTCCTTTCCTTTCCTTTCCTTTCCTTTCCTTTCCTTTCCTTTCCTTTCTTTCCTTTCCTTTCCTTTCCTTTCCTTTCCTTTCCTTTCCTTTCCTTTCCTTTCCTTTCCTTTCCTTTCCTTCCTTTCCTTTCCTTTCCTTTCCTTTCCTTTCCTTTCCTTTCCTTTCCTTTCCTTTCCTTTCCTTTCCTTTCCTTTCCTTTCCTTTCCTTTCCTTTCCTTTCCTTTCCTTTCCTTTCCTTTCCTTTCCTTTCCTTTCCTTTCCTTTCCTTTCCTTTCCTTTCCTTTCCTTTCCTTTCCTTTCCTTTCCTTTCCTTTTTCCTTTTCCTTCCTCTGTTCTGTTATGTCAAGCCACAAAATTTTTTTGGCTACCTTCATATTTCATTACTTGTGACAGAGTGTGTCTGGGGAAACTCTTCATCACTTCAGGTAATTTCATCAGTGTCGAAATGGATGTTAGCCAGTGGCCTTGACACTGCAATTTAGTCTTTTATGAAAGATTTAAACAGACAACAATAAGGCATAGGGTGGCATCTTTAGACTAGACCATGGAAAACTCAAATGTCAAAAGCATACAGCATTCTCTTTAGTGTTTTTCAAATTTTTTGAAGGTTTTACATTTGCAACAAGACACATACTTTGAAAAATCAAAGCGGTAGTGGTAATTTCCAATGAGTTGTCAAATTTACATTTCAGAATCTTTCTCTCCTCTTGCTTGGATGTAATAAAATGCCATACACTCTGACAGTCACCCACACATACTAATATATTAAGTCCCTGTGAAATAAAAGCACAAACTTTTAAGTGCTGACTTTTAGCTCATGCAAGTACTGTGTAGTAATCACACAAAAAAAGCAGTATTTTATTTGTACAGTAAAAAAGTTAACTTAGAACATGGAACATGGCAATACTGAAAACAATTCTGAGTCTTTAAAATATTTAAACTGAACTGTTGTTAAATATTACTCAGCTTATGTAATTAATACGCAGGATAAAAACACTTCTACAGCTTGTGATCTGTGTTGTTGGAATTTTGTATGATGCATTTCCGATTTGTAATAAAAATGAGTCCAAAATGTGGCTTATTATGTAACATTTCAGAACATCTTCAGTGCTAATCTAATTTTTTGCATGTACTGGTAATTCTTTGGATAAACAAACACACAAGTGATCTCAAGTTGTATAAAATGCCAGAGAATTTTTTCTACACTTGAGTAATTTTGTTCCATTTATAAAGTTGGTTTTTTGTCATAATTTCCACAAAATGATCTGGGTGTATGAATAAGGAGTTATGCAAGTTGTTCTGGTTACAGGCTGAAACGCCAACATGTGTTTTAAAAAACCTCACTGTAATAGGTTAGTTTGCCTCTTCTTAGGGGTCAGTAAATAAGGGGGATGCAGACCTACCTGATTAAGGCTGCAGATGCAGAAAAAAATAAGTTCAGGTAGGTTCAGGACAAGATTTTGTTTAAAGAACAGATGCAGATTTTTCGTTTCCAGACTAGGTTCTGTTTGTATAACTTAACATTATATCAAGGACTGTCTAAGATTTAAAATAATAATGATAAACTAGCAAATAATAGAAAATCAATCCAGACAAACAGAATCTATGTTACTTACAAAATTGTCTTCCAGGGAGACCTCAGATAATGAGACAGGATGGTGGCTGAAGGGGCATTTCTTCCAAAGTATCACTTTTTGTATCTGCTCTCTTACCTTATGTTTTCCAATCTGATTTGCTTGTTTAAAAATAATTTTCTTTTTATCAGTTTTAATTATGAGACTAACTTCAATTTAGGGTCCTATTTTCGACACATTAATAATCCTCCATCTGTTGGAACTATTAATGTTACATTAGTTGGTTACCATGGAAAAATTGTCTACAGTCTATCTAGTCTTAAAGAGTGGTATGTAACCATTCTTTACCTGAACAGATCCCTTATTTGTATTTATTACCCATAGCATTCCATAGCGCTTCTGGAAGAATGCCGAGATCTTGTGTTTGAACCTTGGTTTTGGTTATTTATCCAGTAATTCTGTAGTCCCCTGCTATACGTTCATGCACAGTTACGCTATACTTACGTTATTACTATTATTTCAGTAACGTAATCTTTAGATAATTATATAAGTGTTAAGTCCATCAATGTCCAGTGATGATCATCTCTTGTAAAAAGAAGGTTTTTTGGTTTTGATGGTCACAGAAGCAGCAAGAGAGCTTTAAAAGGTGCCATTATCTGTATCAAAAAGCAAAGCATGCTTGTAGTTAGACATTCCAAGACCGTGACCCGTACCAGAAGTGAACAAGGATAGAGAACGTGACAAGGCACAGTGAAACCCATATCAAACTCATCCATTGAGCACTGGTGCCTGTTGACTGACAAACAAGGACAGCAGTGAGCAGACAGGTTTTGTGTAATCAAGCTGTTGCTGAGGCAGTCTTTTCCTTTGTGAGTCTATTTTATTACCAGATTTGAAAAAAAATGGACCAAACAAGATGCTATTGCAAATCTTTCTTCCTCGTAATTATTTAATTTCTAATGTAGGCAGAAGCATATTACCTGGTAGTATGTAAACTTCGTATGCCTTTGCAGGCTGTTTGGTGGTTTTCTGGATGAAAGACATCCCAGTTAAATCCATCTCTGTATGAGTTTGTATGACAATATCAAGCATATATTAAAAATAATTTAAAGCAAGAAGAAGAGAAGAAAAATTAATCATTTCAAACTGTATGGAGATATCTGGACATTTCCCTCAAAGTTAAGTTTACAATTTGGGTATTGCTGACACCATGTAAACCAGAAATGATTCTACCTTCCCATGAAGAGTTCCAGGCTTATCTAGAGAGAGCTCTCAAGGAAGGTTTGCCTCTCAAATTATCTTCTTTTTTGCATTTCTTATATGGAGCTCTTAATTTTTCATTGTGGTTTATCCTTTTGGCATATTTACATATGACAATAGTACTCTCCTCTCTCAGCTACTGGGTATTTATATTTACAATTTATATATACTGTAATGACGGAAAGCAAGATCCAGCAAATAAACGTATTCAGAAAGAACAGGAAACATGAATGGGCTTTTCACTTTTTTTTTTTTTTAACTTCTCTAAGTTTATATAGGCTTCAGTAGCAAAAATGGAAACACTTCCTTATGTTTTTAAACACAAACTCAGGAAAAAAAAAAAACACAACAAACCCAAACTTGAAAAGAGAGATTAATCTGCACAGCCTTGACACATCCAAGGCATAGATGTGTAAATCTCAGCCAGTTCTCTAGGCTTCTTTTAAAGTCAGCAGCGATAAGCATTCCAGAGAGTAATTCATCTTACTCTTCTTAGATGCCTTTCTTAGCGTGAGATTAATTTCTCTTCATGGATTGTAAAGGGAACCTAGAATGACTAGTTGAGACTTAAATGCCCAATCTGGAGATGCCTAAACTAGGGCTAACTAATCTGTCCCATCATTTAAAGCAGAAGGCACTGTTAGACCATTTAGTCTGAATTTCTATATATCATATTTCACTTAGTGGCTGAATCCAGCAACTTCAGCTAAAGCTAACGTGAGGCTGAGCCAGTATTAAGGTCAGCTTTAGCTCATCTGTCACAGAGGCTCTTGTCATCACATGACAATCTGAATTCCAAAGCCTATATTGGAACATGCACCTCTGCAAAGAAAGAGGATGGGTGAACCCTCAGCCTTCTATTTTTCTGATGCTGAGCTATGGCAAAAACTGTCTCCTATGCAAGTGAGCTGGGTTTTCTGATTGTGAATAACAAATATAGAGAATTATTCTATTGCAGCTACTAAGACCCTGTTTCATTCTAGTTGATTGTCTTGCCTACCTGTGGCCTTGTTCCAGAGATGAAATAATTGTTGCAAATCGTTGCTCTGCTTCAAACAGCTTTTTCTTCATTTCACATGCAGTAACTTTGTTCCTTCCCAGGCAATAACTTTCAATATCCTCTCAAAACATCATTTCCATGTATTAGGTGTGAAAAAGTACCTCTGAATGCTACAGTTTCCAATCTATTTTTGAGAATCTGGTGCTTGCTGTATCTTAAGTTTCATTTTCCCACCTTCAAAATATTGCCATATTGAGGCTCAGTTAATACCAAATGCAGCAGCTTAAATCCTGTCTGATTCCAGTCTGCCTCATTACATTACACCTGTTCAAAAAAAATCTCTTTACTAGCTTTCTATGAAATTTCTTATAGACTTAAAAGTGGCTTTTTTTTTCCCTTTACAAATGCTTCCACAATAGTGGTCCGGTATGCTGTGGCTCTCTGACCACCTTTTGTCACATGTAACTTGTTCTCCATCTAGGCGTATATGCATCAGACTGTTATTTGAAATGTCCTCATTACTAGCTGGATTTAGTCTGTAGCAGCCATAGCTCTGACTGTAGAGTTACTCTATGATCCAAATTCAGCAAACTGACATGATCCTGTCTTTCAAGTACACATTTAAGGAACACAGGTATGCTGGAGATTTTTAATGAGTTTTTAGCCTATCAAGCACATGGCGACTACTGTGAAGAAAGCCCTTGATGTCTGTGATTTTAGTACTGAGAACATCTAGGATTTAATTTATGATGCAATAGTTAGCATTCACCAGAAGAAATCACATGCCATGTTTTGGGTTGGTTCTTAAAATATGTTCAGTTTCAGTAAATCACTAACACTGCCTGGTTTCCGAGATGAAAGAAATTCAAAGGATTGACTGGTCGTCTGGTATTGTCTCAAAATATAGGATAACCTAAAATATGCAACAGTTGTGAAAGTATTTCTTAGCTTTGCAGTTGACAGGCTTCCTATGCCTGAAGATTATCTTTTTTTGTTCGAATTTTTTGTCATGTTTTCATACTGATCTGCAAGAATCGCAGCAAGCTTTTTTCCCTGTCAAGCTAGTTTCAGTCCACTCCTGACACCTCAAATCAGAGTTTCACCACCAGAACGCCTAAGGGTCACAAGCTGCTTGCAGACATCTATGCAAATCTCAAACAATATGCTCTTGCTTTGCATAACTGGGATTTATGTGGTCTTGTTTAGCCTCTGTCTCCTCTGGCTTGCTCAGTTTTCACAGAGCAGCTTAATCTTTCCCAGCTTCATCAGCCACCACTATCACATGCATACAAAGTAATAAAGCAGTGTTTAAAGCCCTTTCACCCCTGGATGCTATGCCACTTGATAAATATCAGCAACTAAACAGACTTGGAGTCACAGGGTTCATCATGGCTGAGATTTCTGCCAAACTTGAGCACTGCGGATGATACATAGGTGAGTATTGCAGGACACAAGAGGGAAACATTTAATGGAGAAAATCCCCTCCTCTTCAATCTTTGCCGTATCTTAATGTTAGTTATTGTTTTTTCTCTTTCCATTTTACTCAAGCTCTGGTGTATTTATTCTGACATAAAATAAGAATTACAGCAGTCCGTCAGCAGTCAGGTTAGCAACCTGTGCCACACGGGGAGAGGGGATTTCCCATGGCAGGGAGTAGGTGGCTTTTGGCTTGGGCATCAGCTTGTCCTTCCCACTGGCAGTGGCTGGGGCGCCGGTGGGAGAACTAGATGCATGGAGATAGAGAATAAACAAGGATCTGCATAGGACTAAACGAGAAATACAGAAGATTGAGTCTACCAGGCCTGTGTACCTTCAGAAGTCTAAGAAGTCTGAACAGCTACATATACAGCAGAATCACAACTATGTGGGAGGAAGGCAGGGATGGGGGTGGGGGGAGCAAATAACATATAAATTAAGGTGAGGCAGGAGGCTGGCTGTCAGCTGGTCTAGTTAGTTCTTATTTAGCAAGAATATAAGTACCTGGTACAAGTAGGAAGTTTGATTATTTCCTTTGACACTGCAGTTCCGTATTTCTACCAATTGGTGTATTTTGACTTTCTTTCTATCTTCATCAATTTGCTATTTATGTACTGTTATTAGTTCAAAAGAGAATGTGCTTCATACTAACCAATGGAAATGACAATGCTAAAATATCTTTTTTAATATGTAAATATGCAAACACTTTTATAAAACCATAGTAGGGCACATTACTGAATTTTTACTTAGAATGAGAACTTAGAATGCCTAACATTAGGGAATGCTAAAATTTAAGGTCTGCACACAGGAATGATAATATAGTCTTTGCTTTTATGATCACATACATTTTTAACAGAAGCCTTAATGCAATGCTTGATTCTCTCAGGCTGCATTGAACGAAAATTCTGTCTGTAGGATGCCTGATTTATTTGTCTCTGGTTTGAAGATGTGTAACACTGGAGATGGAACTGATCACTGTAAAACAGGATGATACCATCACTAATGCAGCCATGTTAAAAGTAGCGTCTTTATAAGTGGAAAAATGAGACAAGCTTTCAGGAGCCCATGCCCTTTTTTCCATTCTTAAATTGGAGCAGCAGATTTTGAAGTTGAATACCCCTGTTGAGAACAATTGCTCAGATATCTATCAGTTAGACCATCTCTGGTAGGAAGAGGTAGCCCATGGAGCAGGGAGCCACAAGAGGAGAAAGTGAGAGGTGATAGACTAGTTATCTCCCAGGGGAAAGAGAGAAAGAAAGCTGTAAAGCGTGGCAGAACCTGGAGGGAAGGAAAAGGAAATTCCTGGAACCTATACCTGAATTTCAAAAATATATCTTTCATCTAGTGCATGAAATACTCTTGTAACTATGTTTCTTACTTTCTGGATACACCATGAAAACTATAGGGTCAGATTTGCAGAACTGTGGGGTTTCCAATTGTAAATAAAATCAATTAAGACTGCTCTGAATGAGGACAATGTTATAAATTAGTGTGTGAAGAAGTCACGGCTCAAGTGATCAAAATTGCATACCCAAAACCTGTACAACTATGATTAATTTTCAAACTGAAAAATGGCTGTAATAAATTGAATCTTAGGAATTGGTATTTATGAAGTATGCATTCACTATAGAAAAAACACCATGGAAATGGTGATGAAGAAAATAATTTTACTTTCAATATAAGGTTTGATTAATGTGTACTAATGAAGTATGGGGTCAAACACTGATAAAGGAAAACAAAAAAACCCCAAACACCTTGAATAACAGTAAATGCAACTGGAAGCTTTGAAGAAGAAATATAATGAGTCATGTAACTAAAATATTATGATGGATGTGTCAAAGAGGCTATAAAGTTGCATATGCATAGGCAATTTTTCTGACAAACTTCTGAGTGCTTGAATACGTAACCATGACATTCTGCTCACAAAGGGGTGTACGTACTCGAGATTAATAGAATTCTGCATATTTCTAACATCTTAGAGAACAATCTGCCATCTGATCAGCTATAACCATCTTGGTAATGAATTAGGGTCATCAGCATTTTTGCAATCAGTGCCACAAACTGCTTCAGCTTCAGGCAGTGGAGTAACAAGTACCAGGAGCAGACTATGCATCATCTATGTACCAGCTGCTATGGATAATGTGACATAAGGAATCCAAAGTATAAAAATATTAAGGACCTTTGAAGTTCAATTACAATTTCTTTAAGGAAATGTACCTTACTGATTAGAGGCACTTCTGCCCATATAATGTCAGCTAATCTGGTCCTCTGTTTCTGTATACCTCCGTATCTTTTTTTCTCTATCACAATTCCTATTTCTGATCCTTCTGCAGAGTATTCAGGCAATTGTCTCTACTTTCATTTTACATTTATGCGGGAGTTACAATAAATAATTTCAGATTAATAGCTGAGCTCCCAGCCATAGCCAGTCCTCTTATCATGGAACACGATCAGTTTGGTCAGACACAACTCACCCTTGGTGATCCCGACCTGGCAGTTCCCAGACCCCTTCTTGTCCTTCATGTACTTGGAAATGGCTTCCAGGAGGATTTGATCCATAACCTTTCCAAGTACTGAATGATGCTGACCAGCCTGTAGTTTCCTTGATCCTCGTTGCTCCTTTGGAAGCTAGATGTGGCACTTTCTGCCCCTTGGGTACTGCTTCGCTCCCACGGGCTTGGACATCTGAGAGCAAACCTGGCCCGTGGAAACTGTGAAAAATAAGTCATTGTGTAGCTTGACCTTTTCCACATCTTTTCTCACTAGTTTTCCTGCTTTATTGTGCTGTGGACTTCCACTTCACTTAGCTGCCAATATACATAAATTCTTCTTGTTGCCCTTCATCTCCCTACTTTGTTTCAACTCCAGATGAGCTCTGCCTTTCCTAACAGTATCTTTTCATGCTTGGGAAGTGCTCTTGTATTCTTTCTGGGTAGCCTATCCCCACTTCCACCTTCTCTGTACTTTGTTTTTGCTTTTGAACTTATTCAGGTGTAACCTGTCCATCCATGCTGGCCTTCTGCCTTGCTTGCTTGACTTTCTGCACATTGGAATGGACCATTCTTGTGCTCTGAGGAGACTGTCCTCAGAGACAAACCAGCTGTCCTAAGGCCTTGGTCAAATCTCTGAGCAAGACAAATTCTTTTGAAGTTCAGTATTGTAAAAATTTGTCTTGGTCACTCCTGTGAGCATTTTAAGCTCCACAATCTCATGGTTACTGCAGTCGAGGCTACCCTTGACTGCCCCATCTCCAAACATTCTCACTTGCTTTTGAGTAGCAATTCCAATAGACCATCATCCCTAGTCAGGTTGTCCATCATCCCTAGTCAGGTTGTCCATCACCTGTGTCAGGAAATTGTCATCAGCACACTTCAGGAGTCTCAAGGGTTTACTTAATGTGCACAACTATTCAATGCATTCAGTTCTGTTCTATTCTATTCTATGCACCGCTATTTGCCCTTCCAGAAAATATGAGAGTTGTTACTTACCATAAGTAACAGGGCCTATTATCATGAGGCTTCCTCCAGCTTTCTAAAGAAAGCTTCATCCATCTCCTCTGCTCAGTCAGGTGGTTTGTAGCACAAATGTACCATGGTGTCAGCTGTATCAGTCTGTCCTCTGATCCTTATTTGTAAGCTCTGAACTGGCTCATCACCAGTCTCAAGGCCAAGCTGTAGGCATTCAGTGCACTGCTTTGCACACAGCTAACCTCTCCTCCTTGCTTTCCTAGCAGATCTCCCCTGAACAAATTGTGTCCATCCATTGCAGTTCCCATCCAGTGGTGCAAGCTCCCCTGCCACACCTCCTCACCACATATGGGATCATTCAAATGGTAATTCCAATAAATAACACAGCCTTTTACTTTTGCAAATCAGTGGCTGTTAGGGTAGCCACCACATGCTATCATTCCTTTTATAAAATCCTGTAATGAAAAAGTTACAGTACTCTAGGGAGTCAGCAGCCATTTTGGAAAGCCACAGAGCAATGAGGACCTCAGTCAGTCTCTTAGTTTTTCAACAGTATAGGCTTAAAGATTTGAACTTTCTTAAAAGTGGAAATGCACTTAATGGTAATTGAAAGCCTCTTTCTATATAAACAAAAATTCACTCTTTACATGTAATTAAAAAAGTATCTAATGAATTAGCGTGTCACTAACAGGGCAGAAGACTGGCTATAAGTATTGGACCTCCGAAGTGTCATAACCTCCCACCAACAAGGAAATTAACAGATATGATTTAAACTGTCAGATTATAACTATTATAGATTATGTTGAGTAGTAGCTACTTTGTATGCAGCTTGAATGTATACCTTCACTGATTTTTCTTCAAATTAGAGGATCTCTCAGTTAAATCACACACTGTATTGTATACATGTTGTGATAATATAATATGAGAAGCTTGGTATTAAAACTTGCCTAATATTATCACATCATACTATACAAATTTGCATTGAGGAAAATCGGAGGAGTCTCAAAGAGATCGAGGATAAATTTGTCTCATCTGATAACTTATGTGTGTTCTGGTAAATACTATATAGATTTGGCATATTTTGTATGAATATTTAATCATTTTGAAGAATAGGGATGCAAGGTTGCCAGATTCCATCCTAGTAGACACAGGAAGTTGGGGTGGTGCAGAAGAAAATAAATAGGAATTTAATATCTTTGTGTAATCACAAATTCTGAGATAAATAGATAATAACAATGTCAAAATTTTCATGACCCTTCTGTTACCTTAGGCTTAGTAATACGGTCGTTGATTAAAGCGTATAAGAAAGTGTGGGGTAAGAAAATTAAGATAGGGTGAAAGTTATGTTCTGAAATCCATGTCAACATAGCAATATCATCCTGTTTTTGTCACAAGAATATTATGTATCTGGGACAGGGTGTAAAAGTATTCCTAAGACTGTAATGGCATGCATCTTCCCAGTCATCATATATGGCAGTATTCTTTTAACGCTGTCGCAATTAAAATCCATTCATCTTGGACAGCCAGTGAAGATACATTGAATTAGAATGCAATTTAGATCTCTGAAGCACCGTACTTTTTTATCGTAGTTTTATCATTGTTCCAAATGTCATCAGTTCTCAGATGCAGCAGAATATCAACATAAAGACTGACTCACTGCCAGTATATGATCCATTATACCATGTAGGAAAAAACATTGTGCCTTTACCTTGATCAGAGAATAATAGAATTATTTGGGTTGGAAAATGCCTTTAAGATCATCAAATCCAACCATTAACCTAACACTGCCAAGTCCACCACTAAGCCATATCACTACATGCCTCATCTACACATCTTTTGAATACCTTCAGAGATGGAGAACTACACCACTTCCCTGAGAAGCCCGCTCCAAGGCTTGATATCCTTTTCAGAGAAGAAATTTTTCCTAGTGCAACTTGAGGCCATTTCCTCTCATCCTATCACTTGATACTTGGGCGAAGAGACCGACACCCAGCTCACTACAACCTCCTTTCAGGTAGTTATAGAGGGCAATAAGGTCTCCCCTCAGCTTCCTTTTCTTCAGACTAAACAACCCCAGTTCCTTCAGCCGCTCCTCATAAGACCTGTTCTCCAGGCCCTTCACCAGCTTCATTGCCCTTCTCTGGACACGCTCCAGCACCTCAATGTCCTTCTAGTAATGGGGGGCCCAAAACTGCATACAGGCTTTGACGTGCAACCCCACTAGTGCTGAGTACAGAGGCATGATCATTTCCGTACTCCTACTGGCCACACTATTTCTGATACAAGCCAGAATGCTGTTGGCCTTCTTAGCCACCTGGGCCCATTGCAGGCTCAAATTCAGCCGGCTATTGACCAGCACCCCCAGGTCCTTTTCCGCCAGGCAGCTTTTCCAGCCACTCTTCCCCAAGCCTGTAGTGCTGCATGGGGTTGTTGTGACCCAAGTGCAGGACCCGGCACTTGGCCTTGTTAAACCTCATACAGTGGGCCTGTCCAGGTCCCTCTGCAGAGCCTTCCTACCTTCAAGCAGATCAACACTTCCACCCAACTTGGTGTCATCTGCAAACTGATAAGGATATTAAACAGAAGTGACCCCAGTACTGAGCCCTGGGGAACACCACTTGTGACTGGCCGCCAGCTGGATTTAACTCCATTCACCACCATTCCTTGATCACAGCCATCCAGTCAGTTTTTAACCCAGTGAAGAATATGACCATTCTAAGCCATGAGCAGCCAGTTTCTCCAAGATAATGCTGTGGGAAGCGGTGTCAAAGGCTTTACTAAAGTCCAGGTAGACAACATCCACAGCCTTTCCCTCATCCACCAAGTGGGTCATCTTGTCATAGAAGGAGACCAGGTTAGTCAAGCAGGACCTGCCATTCATGAACCTGCCTTTCATGAACACATGGTGACTGAACCTGATCATGTGGTTGTCCTGTAAGCACTGCATGATGGCACTCAAGATAATCTGCTCCAAAACCTTCCCCAACACCAAGGTCAGACTGATAGGCCTGTAGTTCCCCAGATCCTCCTTCCAGCCCTTCTTGTAGATGGACATCACATTTGCTAACCTCCAGTCAACTGGGACCTCCCCAGTTAGCCAGGACTGCTGTAAATGATGGTAAATGGCTTGGTGAGCACTTCCACCAGTTCCCTCCGTACCCTTGGGTGGATCCCATCCAACCCCATAGACTTGTGTATGTCTAGGTCATGTAGGCCACTAACCATTTCCCCTTGGATTATGGGCGCTTCATTCTGCCGTCCCCGTCTTCCAGCTCAGGGGACTGGGAATCTGTAGAGCAACTGGTCTTAGTATTAGAGACTGAGGCAAAGAAGGTGCTAAGTATCTCAGCCTTTTCCTTGTCCTTTGTCACTTATGTTTCCCCTGGCATCCAATAGAAGATGGAGAGTCTCCTTATCCCTCCTTTTGTTGCTTAATGTATTTATAGAAACATTTTTATTGTCTTTTATGGTAGTAGCCAGCTTAAGTTCTAGCTGAGTTTTGGCCCTTGTGATTTTCTCCCTGCATAACCTAACGACATGCCTGTAGTCCTCCTGAATGGCCTGCGTCTTCCTCCAAAGTTCCAGCAAAAGCTCTCTGTTCAGCCAGGCCAGTCTTCTTCCTTGCCGGCTTGTCTTTTGGCACATGGGGACGGCCTGCTCCTGTACCTTCAAGATTTTCTTCTTGAGGAATGTGCAGCCTTCCTGGACTCCTTTGCCCTTCAGGACCTCCTCCCAAGGGACTCTGTTGACCAGGCTCCTAAACAGGCCAAAGTCTGCCCTCTGGAAGTCTAAGGCAGCAGTTCTGCTGACCCCTCTCCTTGCTTCTCTGAGAATCAAAAAGTCTCTCATCTCATGATTGCTGTGCCCAAGACGGCCTCCAACCATCACATTATCAACAAGTCCTTCTCTGTTCACAAACAACAGGTCCAGTGGGGTGCCTTCAAGTTGGCTCACTCACCAGCTGTGTCAGGAAGAACCTCCTAGGCTGTTTCCTAGGCTGCATTGTATTTCCAGCAGACCTATGGTAAGTTGAAGTCCCCCACAAGAACAAGGGCTAGCGACCATGAGACTTCTCCCAGCTGCTTATAGAATATTTCGTCTGCCTCCTCATCCTGGTTGGGTGGTCTGTAACAGACTACCACCATGATATCTGCCTTATTGTCCGTCCCCCTGATTTTTACCCATAGGCACTCAATCCCATCGTCACCATCATTAAGCTCTAAACAATCAAAAACCTCCCTGACATACAGGGCTGCCCCACCACCTCTCTTTCCTTGCCTGTCCCTTCTGAAGAGTTTATAGCCATCCATTGCAGCACTCCCATTGCGTGAGTCATGCCACCTTGTTTCCATGATGGCAACTATGTCATAGTTTTCCTGCTGCACAACAACTTCCAGCACTTCATATTTGCTGCCCATGCAGTATGCATTGGTGTAGATGCACTTCAGTTGGGCTGCTGAACCTGTCACCTTTCTGGGGAGAGAAGCCCCAATTCCTACATGACCTTTCTCAGGTGCTTCTGTCGCATCAAGCACATCAATAACCCTTGTATCTTTACTGCTGCATGGGTCTCCATTTCCTGCCTCCACCAAGATGGTAGTCTAAAGGGCCTTGCTTGTGCACCATCCCTCAAACATTATTGTGCCTCCCCCAGGCTTATCTCTAGCAAGCCTGGTATCATTCCCTTCCACTTCAGGTCTAGTTTAAAGCTCTTTCCATGAGCCCTGCTAATTCTTGTGCAAAGATCCTTTTCCCCCTTTGCAACAGGTGTTCCCGGTCTGTCACTAGTAGGCCTGGTGTTGTGTAGACCAAGCCATGATCAAAACCCCCAAAATTCTGCCTGTGACACCAGGCTGGGAGCCAGGTGTTCGTCTGCTGGCTCTTCTTGTTTCTTCCATTGTCATTCCCTGCAACAGGAGGGACAGAGGAGACTACTTGTTCTCCTGATTCCTTAACCATATATCCCAGGGCCCTGAAGTCTCTTTTGATCGCCTTCAGACTTCTTGTTGAAATATCATCACTACCTACCCGAAAAATCAACAGTGGATAGTAATGTGAGGGCTGCACCAGGGTGGGAAGCGTCCTTTTCACGTCTTTAACCCTGGCCCCAGGGAGACAGCACACTTCCCTAAGGAGTGGGTCCAGTCTGCATATTGGGCCTTCTGTTCCATTCAGAAGGGAGTCTCCCATGACAATGACCTATCATTTTTTCTTTATCAGAGCAGTTTTGACACATGCTGTAGGCCAACTTAACCTTGGTGACACCTCCAAGCTAGATGACCCATTGTCTTCCCCATCATTACTTGCCTCCACTTGCAGAGCCTCATACCCATTACACAAGGGCACCTGGGAGGTGAGGTAGTCTCCAAGACGGTTCTGCTGCACTGGGCTGAGACTTGCTGCCATTGCCCTCTATCCCTTGAGTCACTGTGTTCTGTCAGGAGGACAGACAATAGGGAATCTTCTGTATCACATGTCTTGTCCGCCTGTTGGGCCTCTCTCAGGGAAGGTAGGGTTTGGTTCCAGTAATCTCTCTCTTTCTCACATTCCCTGATACTCCGCTACCTACTTACCTCCTTTTGGAGCTCCGTCGCTAAGCGGAAGAGCACCTCTACCTGGGTGCATCTCCCACAGGGGTGCTCACTGCTGTTGTCCTGCACTGCAGTGAGAGCAGGATAGACCCTGCAGTCTGACACCGAGGTGACAGCGTGTTCCCACCAGAGCTCTTGTCTGCGCAGCTACATCAATCATGGTGGGTGCAGAGCTTAGAGATGCCATGGCCTTCTGCCAGGTGGGATACCATTGCTTCCTGATCAAAATGGCAGGGCTTCAGCACTCTCATTGTGCACCTTCCCTGCACGCCAGCAGCTACACCACACCCTGGCTGAGGCACCACACCCTGTTTGCCCACCCTGGTTGCTGGTGCTCCCTGGGGCCCTTTAAATCTCCCGCGGTTGTTCCTGGCCATGCCCACATTGCTTCAGCCGCTCTCCCGAGAGCTGCCATATCTCTGCGCTCTTCCTTGGGTCTGCCTGGCTCCGGGGCTGTCCCTCTCTGCCTGGATCCAGTGTTCAGCCCCAGCAGAGCCCACCGCTGAGGAGCTCATTGTTGCTTACCATTGCCATTTCCATGTTCCTCGCCGACTGAGTGACGCTCTTAAAAGTAGTAGTTGAAAAGTGATGTATTATTGAGAAATCATCCTTTATTTTTCTTTCTTTCGTATTTCCCCTTTTAAAGAAATAGTTTGTAAGTACTCAAAGCAGTATTATAAATTCTTAAGTAATTTTAGAAGTACTAGTGATCCTACAGGTTCCACTGTATTTCACACCTCTTGTCAACCAAAATCAGATACTTCATTCTGTAAATCCTGCTCAAACATCTAGTAGACTAAATTCTCACTCTGAAGCACTGATCTTTGACTTCTGATTATGGGATATATTAGAATGTTTCTGTTACTATTTATAAGTCTTGGAACATTCTTATTTTACATAAAATTTGGTACTATCCAATCATTCTGGGAAATCTTTTTTTCCCTTTTTGATCATAGAAGCTCTCTCCCCGCCCCACCCCTTAATGCAGGAGATAAATATAAATTCGTAAGCATTTTGTCTGGGTTGTTTTATAGGGGGAGGAAGTTGTACTCCGTTAAGTCTCTTCCCACTCCGTTTAAGTCCAATTTTTATTTGTTTTACTACATGTAAGCAGCAGATTTGTTAATGCATTTATTTTTTACTCTGCGTGCTGAGCTATACTTCCTGTATGTTGAAATGTAAGTCACAATAAAACTAAACAGCGACAGAATTTAATTCTGAGAATTATTAAATGTATCAAGTTGCATGAAGTAATTTTCAAATCTTTGTCATATTTGAGTTACATCTTCTGCAGTGATACACTCTTGATTCAAGGAATATTGTGAAGAGGGAAACTAGCCAACAGAACTAAGATACCTGGAGGAAATACTACATCAAAATTTAAAAAAACAACCCTAAAAATAGAGTAACTATTATGTTACAAACCCACTTTTAAATTAGCTGTTATGTCTTTCGTTAACAAGGCAACATATGAACATTCTTTAAGGGCTGCTTAACTGACTACAATAGGTCTGTTTCCGTCAGCTTAGCGAAGTGCCACAAATCCCCAAAGTCACTGCAACTGTGAAGCAAGAAGTTTGTCTCTAGTATGGAGTAAAGATGTGTTGCTAACAGTAGGTGTGTAAATTTGAGTAAAAAGAGAGGTGGTAACTATTACTAGTTAAAGCATGGTGTATCTACTAAGGTGTCATAGAGCTTCAGACCAGACAACAAAATAAAATACCCAGGGTGGCCTTTAGATCTTTGTCTTGGCAATATGTGAGCCTTGAGTAGATATCCAGACCTCGATTGCAATGCAGATATTAATCTATAAAGCTATATATGACAATATAACATCTATGCAAGTCATTAGATAAAACCACTTGAACCCTCAGGAGACTAGGCAGCGTGCCAGAGGAAGAAAACAGTGTGCAATCAGAACTGCAGCAAAGGAAGATTATTTAGTTAAGATGTGCAAAATTTGAGTGCAGCAAATCTTGTCTTTTGGAAGAACAGTGCAAAAAAAAAGAAAAATAAGTAATTTGTTCTAGACTCCAATTAGCAATCAGTATGATCTTGATTTTTTTAAGGCATTTATATGACGCGTCAAGCATCCTAATTATGATATGCCAGCAGTACTGTGTTGAAAATCTTTTCTTTTAGCAATTGCTGCTAACAGCCACCGATTATTTCCAAAAAGAACCTGAGTCAGCCTCATGATTCCTTCTGTGTATCAAGCATGAGGAGCAAGTGGTAGCAAGATGTTCCTGAATGCTGTACTGGAATGTAGTTTGCAGACATGTTAAATCTTCATGCCTGTTCCTGACCTCCCATACTGCACTCATTTTAGTGTACCGTTATGTTCTACTGGATGAAATTAGTCATGTTGGGGACCATAGTTACCCAATAAGAGAGGAATTTTACAAATTAAAGGATTGCTGCTCCAGATTTGAAAGTAACTATTCAGGGAACTTGTGTGTGGTAGAGAATTAAACAAAGAAGGTTACAAATGTGATTTAACACAGCTCTTCAGTACCTTTATGAACGTTTCATGTTTTCATTTCATTTCAGAACTGTAAAGTTGAGTAAGTCTGATGAGGTTTCGGGAAGGTTTCCAAACCCCTGACATTTACTGCTATGGTCTCTGAATCCAGGTGTGAATGTGCTAGTATATGTTGGCTCATCTGGACTTTTGGCAGTGTCTGGGACTAATTCAGTGTCTCCTCCTATGTGTATTCTGGCAACGCCAGGGAGCTGGGCAGCCATATGCTTCTATATTAATTTTGGCAAGGCTGGTATTGCTTCAGTGCACATTCCACAACACATTCATAATGTAGAACCTACTGTTGTCCCAGTGGTACTTCTGGTGACATTACTTTGAAACCCTAGAGGTAAAGCAATAGGGGGTTTTTTTGTTGTTGGAAGCAGAGGTATGATTTTTTTGTTGTTAATTTGTTTTAAATGTTGCAAGTAAGTGAGGGAAAGATGTCACTTGTAAAATACTCCATATTTCTAGAGGACATGAGAACGCAAAGTCTTCGTTTTGCCTTTAGATACTAAATATATGATGAGTCAGTGCAGCTGAAGCTAGACCTTGCGTGTCTGAGCCAGTTTAGAGTAATATTAGTAAATTTCCTGGGTTTTAAGATAAAAATGGTTTAAAGTTTTAGCGTTCATTCTTATTCCTAATAAAGCTAAAACTCTTATTTTGCTTCAACACCTTTCAACACGAAATAGGCTTCTATCCATGTACTTTTGCTAACTGAAGTAAGACAACTGTTGTTTACACAAAACAGTACTAATAAAAAAGACAAAATATATTTTTGATTTTTCATTATTTTACAACTAAAAAAAATGTCTGAACAGGTCAGACAGAACAAAATAATTTTTTTCATTGATGAAAAGCCAATGTATCTGATTCAGAAAGATTCCTCCTCAAAGCATAATTTCGATTCTTTTGGTAAAATAGTAGTAATTTATGAAAGCAAACTATATAGCAGAGTGGGGATAAACATAATGGACTGAAAGTTCTTGCAGATTTCTACTTTTACTGAACACTGCATCATAAAAACAAATTCAGATTTACTGTGGGAACTGTGGTTTATGGCTTCTTGGTCTCTAGGTGTTCATAAAGACTGTTCTAAGAGAGCACTTCATTTTAAGGGCATTTCATTCCTAGCATGTCTCCTTGCAAGGTAGTTTTTATTTAAATGAGAACTGTCCATTTTATTTTATTGTACATGCACTTAAGAAAAAGGTAGCATTTCAATGTTGTATGACAGATAACGCTACTGAGAAGCTGAACATAGACTTGAAAAAAAACTATAAAAATCTAGTTAGTGAAGCATAATCGTTTTACCTATTGTCTTGGATTTTACTGGTATGTGAAGAAACCAGCAGTGCATCTTAAAACTGTGGAGCAGTAAGGGACATTTTAGAAGTCACTCTTCTCTACAGATTCCCACTCTTTGCTAATAATTATGTAACATTAATGTAAACATTTTCATGGCTACCCTAGTCACTTCCTTCTCACTAATTCAAGTTACAGACTGTAGCAATCAACTTGGTCAGTAGTAGACCATAGAGAAGAAGAAACATATTCTTTCCATTGAAGAAGGTTATTCAGTTACATGGTTTGGTATCCATAGCACGGAATATTTAAAGAATCTTTCTGAAGTTTCAGGAAATAAAAAAATCCACACTATATTTTTTCAATATTTCTTGTTTATTTCTCCAACACAGAGCACTTGCTTTTAATTTACACGTAATACCGTGGAAGGAAATTCACTCATCAATCCTCTGTTGAAGTTGATCCAAATTGTTTGAGATATATATATATATATATGTCTATTTTCACTGTAGTACTGAGAGCAAAATCAAGATAAAGCCTCTTCTCCATGGGTGGGTAGTCTGACCAATCTAAATGGGTTTGCAATTTACAAAGACAATTGTGACACTGAGGAATGAGGAAATATAAAACATGTTACCACAAACAAATGGAGTTCATCGTCGGGAGGACAGTCTCCACAGAATTCTGTGACTTTGCATAATGGAAAGGCAATGTCTAGGTGACAGTTGCTTGTCTGTAACATTATAGATACTATTCAGTAAGCTAAATCAGAACAGTACTTTGTAAATTATGCTGAATGTATATCTAGCGTGTGGTTTATGAAAAGCAAAATGCACCACAGTCAGGTTTCTCACAAATAATTTAAGTTTATTGTTGAATTGCCTAATTTCTAGACATGAAGCAATTTAAAAGGAAGTATATTAGGTATTGTATTCCCTTGACATCTTGTTTCTCCTTGATTCTGTCCTTATAATGGTACTGTTGACATTCCTTCTTTGACATTTATTTTAATCCCTTTAGTAGTTTTGTAATTCTGTAATTCTGAGAAATTAACAGATTAAGAGATTCCCCCTCTTAGTTTCATTCAGTATTATGTTTTTATTGGCAATACTGCTTATTATTTGGATGAAAGAAGTTTATCTTGTTTCCTACCCAGAAATAAGTGTCAGTTAAATGATGGAAACCCAGTGGGATAAGTTAGTCTAATTCTCAAATGTTTATATTAATCAAACCAGGTAAATTTGCTTAACCACAGTGATGCATCTAAAGACTTAAATTAGGAAGAATTTGGACATTTCTCTAATTAACAATGACCTTAAAAGTCTTTAAGTTTAAAAATGGATTAAAGATAATGCAGCATTACACTCAGTAAGACAGATTGAGTCATGACAACTTAGAATAAAAATGGGGGATGATGTATAATACATTTTTCTTTAGTTGGTTGAATAACATTGAACGTACAGCTTTCACAACTTAATTGGGAGATCTGGAGTAGCACAAGGCCATTTTTATTTCCAGAGGTTTGATTGAACTGGATTACCATTTTTTTGTCTTGAAATTAGGCATGCGATTATATATGGACTGCCCTGTGGGCTTTTAATATTTTAAAAATATTTGGTTTTCTCTATTTAATTTTGCTATGCTTTCATCTTAACACTGATTTTTGGAAGTCGTAATTTTGACTTTCAAACCTCAGCGGACATCATTGTTAACATGTTTTATTTTCCTGGGCATCATATATAGTTTGATTTTTCAAACCTTTTTTAGCCCTATGAGTTTTTGGCTTTGTGAGGGCAGTGAAATACCTGTTTTCTTACAGAGACAACAAAGGTAGGGAAAGGAACAAAAAGAATTCTCAAAGAAAAAAAGTCCAGCAATTTTCTGTGCTTGGCATCTCATTTCTTTTCCCAAATATTATATAATATTTGGAAGCTCTCACCATTCCTTTCAGAAAAACTACATTACTTATTAGATGTACCTCTGTGTATTGTATTTTACAGTTAAGTGCCATCTTAACTCAAAGATAAAGATTCTGAATATAATTCTGAGGAATGTATGTTGGTCAGTATGCTCATCCTCCCTATCTCTAAAGAGTTTTTTTTCTATTTAAAAGAATAAGCATTAGCAATCCATTTATTGAAGATTTTAGTTTCTCTCTTTTTATGTATAGAATCTTGTATAGGTTTGTGTGGCAAGGTTTTGGTAGCGGGGGGGCTACAGGGACAGCTTCTGTGAGAAGCTGCTAGAAGTTTCCCCTATGTCCAATACAGCCAATGACATCCAGCTTTAAGACAGACCCGCCTCTGGCCAAGACCGAGCCAATCAGCGAAGGTGGTTGCACCTCTGTGATAACGTATTTCAGAGAGGAAAAAAAGTTACTGCAGAGCAGTAATTGCAGCAAGTGAGAGGAGTGAGAATATGTGAGAGAAACTTTCTGCCGGCACCAAGGTCAGTGAAGAAGGAGGGGGAGGAGATGCTCCAGGTGCCGGAGCAGTGGTTCCACTGCAACCTATGGTGAAGACCATGGTGAAGCAGGCTGTCCCTCTGCAGCCCATGGGCAGTGGAGCGGATGACTGCCTACACCCCATGGAAGACCCCACATCGGAGTAGGTGGATACCTGAAGGAAGCTGTGAAACTGTGGGAAGCCTGCACCGGAGCAGGCTCCTGGCAGGACCTGTGGCCCATGGAGAGAGAGAAGCCCACGCTGGAGCAGGTTTGCTGCTAGTGACCCGATGCGGGGGAGGCACACTGGAGCAGTTGGTTCCTAAAGGACTGCACAGCATGAAGGACACCCACGCTGGAGCAATTCATGGAGAACTGTAGCCCATGGGAAGGACTCAGGCTGGAGAAGTCATAGAGGACTGTCTCCCATAAGAAGGGACCCCACATTGGAGCAGGGGAAGACTGTGAGGAGTCCTCCCCCTGAGAAGGAAGGAGTGGCAGAAGACAGCAGTATGATCAACTGACTGCAACCCCCATTGCCTGTCCCCCTGTGTCACTCAGGGGGGAGGAGGGAGAGAAATCCGGAACAAAGTTAAGCCTGGGAAAGAAGGGAGGGGTGGGGGGAAGGTGTTTTAAGATTTGGTTTTATTTCTTGTTACTCCTCTCTGAGTTAATTGGTAATAAGTTACATTTTTCCCAAGTTGAATCTGTTTTGCCCGTGATGGTAAATGTTGAGTGATCTCCCTGTCCTTATCTCAACCCCACAAGCCTGTTTTTATTTTTTTTCTCTCCCCTTTCCAGCTGAGGAAGGGAGGAGTGATAGAGCGGCTTTGGTGGGCACCTGGCATCCAGCCATGGTCAAACCACCACAAACCCTTTACTCAGTTTCCCCAACTGCATCATAACATATTGTGTTTGAAATTAGCTTTTGAAATGAATTACTGCTCTTATGGACTATAACATAAAGATATTCTAGTATTTGAAACAAAGTTCAATAAGATATTTTCTATTTATGTTCTGTTTTTTTGGTTTCTTAATACATAAATACAACAATGAAAAGATATCTTTTTCTCCAGTCACCCCAAAAATACAGAAAATTATGCTCCTTTAGCATAATTTCAAATGAAGATGAGTTATTAGATTTATTGAGTATCTTTCTGAGATCTACCTTCCTGAGGGGTTCTGATGTTGTTGGTATCATAGACACATGGGAGATCTACCAAAAAAATACAGCAAGTTGAAGGAAACTCAGTGTCAGTGACCAGAAAGTATTATTTCAAATGTCTTCCTAGTCTGAAACTGCTTAATCTCCTTAAGTTTCTTACAGCCTGTGTAGAGGTAGAACTTTATAGGCACAGATGTCCTCTATATCAGCCTGGATCTGCTCCATAAATACTGTCCACCTCTATGTATGATGGAGAAACAAAATGTTTTCCACAGAATCTGTACTCCTTCTACCCTTAGAAATTCTCAGAATATGTGTCAAACACAAGATAGGTATCATTGCAGATGACACCAAGTTGGGCAGGAATGTTGATCAGCTTGAGGACAGGAAGACTCTGCAGTGGGATCTGGGCTGATGGGCTGAGGTCAATCTTGTGAGGTTTAACAAGGCCAAGTGCCGGGTCCTCCACTTGGGTGACAACAACCCCGTGCAGTGCTACAGGCTTGGGGATGAGTGGCTGGAAAGCTGCCAGGCAGAAAAAGACCAGGGGGTGCTGGTCAGCAGGCAGCTGAAAATGAGCCAGCAGTGTGCCCAGGTGGCCAAAAAGGACAGTAGCATCCTGGCTTGTATTAGAAATAATGTGGCCATCAGGACCAGGGAAGTGATTGTCCCTGTGTACTTGGCACTGGTGAGGCCGCACCTCAAATACTGTGTGCAGTTTTGGGCCCCTCACTACAAGAAAGACATTGAGTATATCCGGAGAAGGGCAACAAAGCTGGTGAGTGGTCTAGAGCATAAGTGATATGAGGAGCGGCTGAGGGAACTGAGACTGTTTAGTGTGGAGAAAAGGAGACTGAGGGGAGACCTTATCTCTCTCTGTAACTACCTGAAAGGAGGTTGTAGTGAGGTGTGTGTCAGTCTCTTCTTCCATGTGTCAAGTGATAGGACAAGAGAAAGCAGCCTCAAGTTGCACCAGGGGAAGTTTAGATTAGACATTAGGAAGAATTCAGTGACCAAAAGGGTTGTCAAGCATTGGAACAGGCTGCCCAGGGAAGTGGCTGAGTCACCATCCCTGGAGGTGTTTGAAAGATGTGTAGATGTGGTGCTTAGTGATACGTGGCAGACTTGGCAGTGCTAGGTTAAAGGTTAGACTTGATGATCTTAAATGTGTCTTCAAACCTAAATGCTTCTATGATTCTATGATTGGTGATGTATAACAGGTGGCAATACCTTTTACATAACGTAGTGAAGCTTACCCAGAAAGTGAGGGTGTCAGAGGATGTGCAGTGCTCAGGAGGGAACAAAAGCTGACTGGGATGTAGGCTAGGTGTGGAAACTTTCCACTCCTTCTCATAAAGTACTTCCATTGTTTAAAAAAATTCTTCAAGTGTTGTTAAGCTAAAGAAAGAGTATAAAAGGAAACATGATCTTGTGACCCAGTAATTAAGGAATGCATCTATAAGAAGGGTCCTTTAGTGGTGCCTGATGCAAGGATTAACTTTTGTACTTTACATAAAACAGTCTGAAAGATTTGCCAAAGATATATTTATAGACTGGTGGTAGCAAATGAACAAACAGTTTTGCCTAAAGCCCAGAGTATGATATCTGGAGTCCCATATACAAAAGGATGAGAAAAGATTGCAGAGGTGCCCACTGTACAGTGTTTCCTACAGGCTGGCTTAGGTTGAGCTTCAGCATGCTAGTTGGTTTGGATTTCCTTGGCTCTTAATACCCTAGTAACAGGAGTTAAAGCTCCTAAAATTGTCCTTTGGAAAGAAGTCATAATGGCAGCTAATATATAGGTACCAAAATCTTCTGTTAGACTGTTATCTTATCATTGTTTAATACCTAACATTTCCCAGAGCAGGCCACACTTCTAAAACATTATGCCTTCAGACAGAAGGGTTATTTAATTTCCCTTTGTGGAAGTGTCTCCAAAAATCTGGAGAGCAGAGGTTTATCAAAAAATCAAGAAAATACAAAAAAAAAAAAAAAGATGGAATTGGACCATAATTCTGCAGTCAGATTTTCATGGCTACATAGATCCCCGCTACAGACGCTGCTGTACAAACACTGATTTGGCATGATACGACTGTAAAAGGTGTCAACATGTCTTTTAAAGTTTCTCCTTAATTAGACAAAACGATTGAATGTAACAAAATAGATCTTAGCACCATTGAAAATGACCAATAGGGAAATCAAACAAAAATAGAAAAATAAAATAGTTATAAAGAGCCTGAAATGTTGCCCCATTCTCTAAAAAACAGAAGTGAGACAGGCTGTCTGTGGGGCATAGGTTTAGTTCCCGTAAGAAGGATTCAGTGGTATTTCAACCAGATGAATTGCAGACTACTATACTTAACTTTTTACATTCATTTTGAATCCGATTGTCATCTATATATGGTCTCTCAAGTACCTGTCAATGTACTAAGCAGGAAAAATATTTTCTTTCCCTGAATTTGGGGGTGGGGGATGTGATTCTAAACTTGTCTTGCTCTGACAGGTTTGGTATGTGGAATCGGTGAAGATGAAAAATGCTTCAGGTGCTTTTTGCTGTTGAAGTGCTGTTCCCCAGTTTATGAAGGATTGAGGTTGCTGTGGCTTGTGGCTTCCTCCACAGGAGGAGAAGGTATTGCAGGAGCCAGAGGGTTTTCAGGGTGAAGATTGCTCTGACAAAGGAAAAACATGGGTGGAGAGTCCAAATTACTGCCAAGAAGCATACAAGTAGAAGGGCTATAGCACTCCTCTTAAAAAGGCAGTTTATTTTAAAAAGCCACAACATTTTTTTGTATTAATAAATTGTTGATTAGAAGTTGGATGACTGAGAAGTTACAATAGTGGCGTATTATAAAATGAGACATGCGTGACTCCACATTATTCAACACCTTTTACTGACCTAAAAGAAAAAGAAACAGAAAAAAAAGAGCAAATACAAACAAAACAAAACAAAAAAAAAAAAAAAAAAAAAAGAGAGAGAGAAAAAATAACCATGGAATGGTCAGTTGTGGTCAGTTCATTTGTGGAGCATCTGCTGTAGTACAGTTAAATATCAAAAAATATTTATTGAAATTAACACTGGTTGTTGTACCTGCTAGATATATCCTCAAGTGCAGTGACACTGGAAAGGATCTTGAGGTCAGGGTTGAACATGAGTTGCCAGTGCAGGGCTATGGATAACATATAGACTGTAACTACTGTGAGTGATATCGAGGAACCAGACAATAACTGGGACTAGGGAAGAAGTATTTACTTAGTAGGCAGCAACAGCGATATTGTTACTGAAGTACTGTGTTCAGTTCTGGTGAGGATGCTTTAAAAGCTGTTGATGGAGATGAATTACTAGAGGATTAAAAGAATGGTTAAATTCAGATTTATCTCTCACATTATGAATTTAAAGTTCTCTAGTTTAACACATAGAAAGTGAAGGGTGGCTCATTCTAAGGCTCATTCTAAGGCTCCAAATGAATAAATGAATTCTGGCATTAAACAGCTCTATAATATAGCAGAAGTAAAAATAACCTGTACATGGAAACTGAAACTAGGTAAAAGATCAGTCTAGATGAAGGCACTATACTTTCATATGTGGTGATTGGGAAAATGTCTTCAGTGATACGGTAGTTGCTCCATGACTTTAAATTCAAGCCACCGCATTTCTTTCAGACACATACGATAACCCTAAAATAAATGAAGGGCTTAATTCTTGAATTATTGCATGACACTTTTATAGCCTGTGTTATGAAAAGACCAGATGACTGTAAGAGTTCCTTCTGGCCTTTAAATCTAAACCTCTGCAAAGAGGCCACTGAAAGAAAGAGCTCACTGAAATTGGAGCTGACACTGGAATCTAACCCCGTGAAACAAAGTGAAGGAAATACTGTTCCACTGGAGAAGACGAACATTCCCTCGTATTCTCTGATTTCATCCCACATGCCTAAGCTTTGAAATTGAAAGGTACGTACAAAGACTGCTTTTTGCTGATTGTCAGAACCTAGCAGTATGCAATAGTCATCTAGTTAAATCAGTTTCTAGATTTGCCTTTATTACTTGTGTTCATTACAAAAAATATTGGATTTATACTTGTAAGAAAATAACATAACCAAAATTATCAGATATTAGATGTGTTTTGTTAAGTTGAATTAAATAATTTTCTGTTGAAAATTTTGTAGGAAGGTGAGCTGGGATACTTGAAGGTTTTGTCAGGAAGCCGTAGCTGTCACGTCAAACTTGCACTTTTCAGATAATTTTGCTAGGAACAGTTTGTCTAGGAACAATAATCAGATGTTTTATGATTATGTTACGCATGATCCATCGGAGCTGAAGTTAGATGCTGTGAATTGATAGTACTAGTTCTTATGTAAAACCAGACAAGTGCTGTAGTATTTATTTTGCTAATTTATATATATGACTAAGCTACATAAATACTTAAAGCATTAAGTAGCTTTATGAAGATGAGCTGTAGCTCCTCCAGTAGCATCATAAATACTGATAAGAACCAGGAAAGAGACTCCCATTTTATGTTAACTAAAAATCACCTTGATAACTGAAGAAATCCCTTTATAGACTTTTTAAAATTCATTTACATGTAATTAAACACAATGTTATTTGATCAGCCTTAAATTTATTTCAAGGAAGCAAACAAGTGTTATTTCCTGTTTTAAAAGTATGTTTGAAGCATTGTATGAAATGCAAATTTTTTGCTGGTGACACAGGTTTCCAAAATTTCTTTTCTGTGAGCAAATGAAAAAAGTGGGACATTTTTGACAATGATATTTTAAAAAACTTGTTAATTAATAGCTATTTTCTCTTTTACATAATACTTTTAGCATATACACAGGACCGTCCTAAAGATCATCCTATTTGGATGACCACACTTTAAAAGAATTATTAAAACTATTTGTTTCCTACAACAGCAATTGCATTCCATGCTACTTTTTTCGCTTTCCACAAGCCCACAATCCGCAAAATTGAAAAATCTATTAAGAGTCACATGTGATTGAACCCACTAGCCTTTAATGTGCAAGAATAGTCATCAGTCATTTCTCTATCCCTTCTTTGTTCTAGTTTTGCTCACTGACTAGGAGCGAGTGATGCATGAGTATTACTATACACAAGATTACCTGTTTCAGTGGCTGAGCCCCTCAAAGTTGATACTGATCTGTGAAAGCTGTACAATGAAACCCTTTTGCAGTTTTTCATCTTTGCATGTTCAAAGTAATGTGTGTCCATCCCAGCTTACTTATTTGTGGGATAATCCAATAAATTTTCATGAAGCCTAATTAATTTTATGGTTGGATATAGAATTAGTCTCTTCGTGTTCTGTAGATGCGGTGCACATTTCTTTGTACAAAGGCAGGCTTCACTGTCATAAACAATTTGCAAGTCTACGTCATAAAGGTGTTATACAAACAAATAAAATGAGTCAAGAAAGCTGAACTAAAGCTTTTTGGAGAGAATATAATTTCACATTCTCTTTCATGTTTTGAAAGCTTTAGTGTGTCAAAACAAAGATCTACATAGCAGTGGTCAATCGGATGTTAAGGGAAGAATATAAGTAGTCTTAAACTCTTTTACATCAAGCTTTTGCAATACTTCACATTGCTTTCCAATAATCCTATAATCCGTATTCAGGCGCTTCATGAGCCAGGGGTGTTGTCTTTACATGAAGTCGCTTGATGGATTTTCATTTCCATGAATAGGGCCCTTCTTGGCCCTTTGCATATGCCACTCACAGCTTTCAGATGATAGAAGGGTAAAATGAGGTTTTAAAGGAGCTAATGAATATCAAATGGTGCAAATGAAGGAGAGGGACCTCCCAAGTGTAGGAAGCAGGATTTAGGAAAAATAGATTAACACTGCTTTGTATGTGTAGCCCTTCTGTTTCTGCCCAACACTAATGAGCTTTCAAAATAAACTAAACATATAAATATGAAAACTAAATATAATTATCTTTTGTAGCTTTCCTGAAATGTGGCTATTCCAGCAGCTCATGTCATCAGTACAAAAGGATTGGCAGGAACTCAGCTGGATTAACACATCGAGCTGCAACCGAGTGTATTTTCAGTTACCGAAGGGTAAAATCTTATATTTCTCTATGATACAAGAGTTGATGCCTTTAAATGAAAACATGCAGTGTGGTTTTACTAACCAAGCTTGGCCAGGGCTGGGATTGTATTTCACACCTGAAATATGATGTCCCCTGTGCCACCATCCTGATGCTGCTTTCTACATCTGACAGGTGTTTTATCAAGACAGAGGAGCAGCCATACCGGCTGAGCGTAGAGGTCTGTCTAGCCCAGAATTTGTCTCTGACAGTTGCCAGTAATGGATGATTATAAGAGCGGGGCAAACAGTGATCAGTCACTACCTTGTTTAGGTTTTAGCTTACCACAGGAAATAGCAGTACTGCAGACTAACGTGTTGCATTTTGACATATTTTAAAGCTAGCGCTTTCTGGTATTAGAAACCACAGGTATCACTTCAGCTGTTTTCTTGAGCAGTAGGAATGCTGACAGCAGCTGTATAATGAAACCTGATATAACCATTGTGCATTCCCCGTATTTGTTGAAGTGCTAGCTGCTAGTATTTAGGGACTCCTCATTTCTATTTATTTTTTATTCGATCCGCTTTTGTAGTGGGCTAGGCTGCAGACTGAGTAATTTTCCCCCCACAGCTTCTGGTGATAAACACCAGCTGTCAACAGTGAATGCAGTGACATGAGAAGCATACAATGATTTTCAAGACAAGGTCAAATGACAGGTAGTTAAATAATGTAGAAAGGATAATCTTCTGAACAAGCAAAAATCTGAGGTTGGCGCAGTGTTTTTCACAAAATTTACAATCAGCAGATGGCAATGCAGAGGTCCCAGACAGAATATATCATGTGCCTGAATAAATAATTTGTGTATAAATGATACTCTATGAAATTAATTTTTGCTATTGAGATACCTACCTGACCTTGTGATATTACTGTTAACACTCTTTAAATTGTTGTCTGAATTGCATTATAAGGTAGTACTTGAAATATTATGTTGCTCCTAAAGTCACATTTATATTGTTATACAAATACGTTTAAAGGTCTAATGATTTTGAAAGCCTATAGGCTGGGTTTTCTCTGCTGCTGTATGTCCTTAGAAGTTTCTTATGATAGGAACATGACAGAAATCATATTCTTCACAACTTAAGCTAAACTTAGCTGATTCTGATATTTTTTTCTGGTCAGGCTAGTGCCTTTCCTTGCATATTCATTTTTCACTTACGTTTGGCTTCCTGTGTTTCATAGTATCTCTTGAGAGGTATTCCTTTACATTGTCCAGAAGCCTACATTTAACTGACATAAAATTAGCATAGTTTTTAATGCTACTTCCAGAGCTTAATTTCAATTCTCCCTTAAGCAAGAGCTCTTTAAATTTCTTTAAATTAAGAGCATCACATACACTTATTATGCAAAAGTTTAATTGAACTCAGTAAATATCTTCTTATTACCCTTTTAGGACAAAAACAAATTAATGTTTTTCTAAAGTGGACCTCTTATGTACGTTGAAGAAATGCAGTGAAGAAATAATCTAAAATCAGTATGTAACCATAGAACCCACAGTGAGCTGTCACAGACAAAATAATATAATGCTAGTGGAAGATTTTTTAATGGAAATGTCAAATACAATTGTATTAATAGGAAGTTAGCTCCCTGTGACAATGTGAGTACTATTTCATTGTCAGTTGGGAGCTTGAAAGATTCCTTTCATTACATATGTTATATTCTAATAAAGGAAATTAAAACATCAATCAAAATCTGTACTAAAATGATGTTAAAGGTTTTAAGGAACTAGGCAATGTAGGGTAATTCACAGATAAGGCTGCCACAATATCCAGAGATTAAAAGCAGTGAAACAACCCCCAGGAATTGCTTGCCTTCCATGAATTGTCAGTTGATGACGAGCTGATAGCACAGTGAAATATTTCTTCCCAGTGAACTGAAGGTGTGATGCTGACTTTTGAAGGTGCAAAGATAACTTGATTAGACTGAATTTATTCTGAATTTGCATTCTAGTTTTAAAGAGACAATCTCCCTTTGAGTTAATGGAGTACTAGCAAGCAGAATCTCATACATTATATTGTTTTTAACACCCAGGACATTCTCCAAAAGTAAAGAAGTGTTTATGAATTAGTGCAACTACACTGATTTTAAAGATCACAAGATCTTTTGACCATCATGACAGAGAAAACAGTTTTGAAGATGGTGTTTACAGCTACCCTACTTACTGTTCTGATAATAACCTTACAACCTTGGTTTTGAAAAGGGAGTTAATACAGAATATGAAGAAGTGGGGAAATTTTTCTGAGTAACAACACAAAAAAATGATACTGCATTCTTTTTCTCTGCAGTCACTTTGTGCTAATTACATTCCCTCACTAAGCCAGAAAGTGTAAATAAACTGTAGGGTTCATATCCAGCAAAAGAAGAAAAAATGTTATTGACAGCTTGAAGATTATAAAAATTAGTGGCTATGAAAGTCAAGTGTTTACGTAAATCCCAGGAAACTTGTTGCTAACATGGCATTATACTCTAGTTCCAAAAAAACTTTTTTGTGCTACCACTGTCAGTAGCTTCAACTTGTTCAAATGCAATTATTTATCATTTTCCTTTTTATAACATTAAAATAAGAAGAGTCAGATCCATCTCGCTGAAATAGTAAGGATGAATTATATTGTAATATTATATACAACAAGAGAAACACAAAGGATATCATCAGGTTCTAATATTGCTGTTTCTGGCATTTGAAGATGACCTCCAATGGTTTAGCATGTGATATTTTTATGAGCATCTCTAGCTGGAAGCAGAGAAAATTTTTTAATATATGTCTCTCTCTGCCTTGGCTGAGAAGGTTTGGCACTTAGAATGAGTTTTTTGCTTTTTAATCCGCACTTTTATTGTCTTTGAATTTGTTGCACAGTACTTGGAAGCTGACATTTCGAATAACCTAACAGCAGTATAATAATCATTTGGTATTGGACATGCATTTTGCTTGCTACCATTAATGCTTTTGAACAATCTAGTTATTAGCATAGGTTGGAAATTATTGAAAAGATTGAAAATCATAGCTGTTGTAGAGAGAAAAGGATCTGTCTGCAAGCAAGAGGGTTCCATGTAAATGTTATTTCTCTTGGCATATTTTAACTTTTATGACACAAAATTGCTACCTGACACATCACTGATAAACTGAGCTGTTAAAAAGCATTTGAGAAAAGAACAAAGGGAGTCAAGTTGTGTACTCTGTATCTTGACTTTCTGAATAGAAGGCAGTTATTAACAAATGTATTTCTTCCACTGTTGCATAAAATACACAGATCACTGGAGATCAGGATGCAGTTGTTCCTACATCAGAAGTGAAATTCACAGTGAATTCAATTACTGTGTGAGTAATTTTCTCCTGTTTACACATTTGGGTGAACCTGGTGCTCCTGAGACCTTAAGTGATAGTCTTAAAAAATGAAGTCTTCTATTTAACTGCAGAGTAGTTATAACACAGAAGCAACAAAATATGTGACACATAATGATTGCAATGAATTTCTCTTCATTGCAATACCTGCTAAGAGCAGTGAGAGAAAGCAGTAAGAAGGAACATTTAACACAACAGCGTATCATGCTTAGTGTGGCTGAGTATGATTAGAGTCTGATGCAGTGCATGGTTTTAAGAGTTGTTAGCTTTTGTAAACCTTTCTTGTAAGAAAAGTGACTAGGGGGATACTTACCAGCAATTTTACAGGTTATGTTTTATATGAGGAACATTTCAACATCAGATTGTCGTAGTCATTTAATCAAGTAAGTTGATGGGGAAAGGTTAAGAAAAGATTTTGATCAGAGATGTCAGGGAATTCGTCCAATCCCACTGTCTTAAAAGTAAACACTAAATATTGTTAAAGCCTTTCTGTTGATCCAAAGCTGATTCTCTATTGCTGCCAGTAGTGTAAAATGTACAGCAGGCGGGGTGCTGTTACAGGGAACCATGGTTCTCCTATCGTTCAACTTATCTTTGGCTATCATCTATTCCACCCAAAATTATGTCTTGGCCCATAGTCATTTTATATGATTCATACCATAGTTTTATAATATTTTCTTACCATATTTTGTATCTATATACATTGCAATTTGTATTTTTACTGACTTATCTTCTAATTAGGTGTAACCTAGTGTAAAAATATAATGTATATGTTTTATAATGAGGTGTCAGTCTTTCTCTGTTGACTGAAAATGGAGCCTACATGATCAGTTTTGGGTGACTACCACCAGCTGTAGGACAAGTATAATTAGCAAAGATTAATCCAAGCCTGTGTTGTTAATCAATGTCCAGCAATGTGTTTCCTTTGAAACTTGAATCTCAAATTTTGAAAGGAGTGATTCATATCAGTATAAACTTATCCATATAGGATATCTTTAGTTACGATATTATTAGAATATTTTACAGCTCTGGTTTTAAGGGTAATTTAATTGTTGAGAAGATTTGTCTTCTACCATCTATGATAGTGTTCATATTTGAGTTTCACTGAGATTCTTTTCTGGTATTTCTTCTTGGGATTTTTTTTTTCTTTCAGAAAGCTACACAATTAGTTTGGACATGATGGTTCAGTATCATGCTCTACATTGAAAAAGTAGCCTTCTACTATTGTTTAAGAATTCTGAAGTCTTACATCTTGCAAAAGAAAAAGATGAGATCAAGAAAAATATTTTACTATTGCATAATGAGTTTAATAGCTATGAGACTTCCTGAATGTTTGTAGAACACAAAAATGTAAGTTCTAATTGGCTATACCCAAGATGAATCTACAGAGCTAGGTAGCATGCTATGTTGTCAGTTCAGAAACAGAAGATAATGAACAGCTGTACAATCAGGGCGATTAACAAGGCCAAGGGAAACCAAAATAAAAATAGTGGTTTCATATGATTCATGTCACATGAATCATGAGTAAGTAGGCAAAAGTGATGCATTTCTAGATGTCTCTATTGGAAAAATATTTTGCAAAATGAAATTAAAAAAAGAAAATATTTTTCTGGTTTTTCTTTCTTGTTACTGCAACATATTCAAATGAAACTGAATATAAATTAACTTGAAAGCAGCTGAAAACCAAGAACAAAACCGACATAAACAGAACATGCCCCAGAATCAAACAGTTTGGAAACAAAATCGCACTACCGTTCTGTAATCCTGTGATGCAACAAGGATGAATGAACCCAGTGGCATCATACAGAAGTTTCAGGAGAATGCTCAGTTCAAGCTAGAATACAGTAAAACATATGCTGGAGATTATCAGGAAAAAATATTCACTCTCAGAGAAGTGTTCTTTTCTTTTCCCATTTTTAGAATATGGCTCATGCATGCTCAGTTTATGGTGATTTACAGAATCGTTTTTTTCAGGAACAGCAGTCCTGCCACAGTAATGATTCAGCCATCAGAAATGTTTGCACTATGTGGTGGAAGGGATGTGGTCAAGGCTTCATAGAAACGCAGTGATTAGCATCACGCTTTCTTTGTTTTTCACAGAAGGAGAAACTGCAGAGCCAAGCTACAGTTTCCATCTTCGTTTTCCTCTATGGCAAAATCCTGAAGAAAATGTGGCTAGTATTTTACTTCATCTTTCACTCTGGGACTACTATCTGGAATGTAGGAGATAGCATGGGAGGAGACATACATAATTTGTGCTGGATATGATTCTGTATTTTAAGATAGTCAGTAAGGAGACAGGAAAGGATGCAAGAAGGAAGTCTGCTTTCATACACAAAGCACTGTCTTCACATTTCTTCTTCAGAAGAGAAAAGGTTTTTATCTGCTTATCGTAGAATCATAGAATAGTTTGGGTTGGAAGGGACCTTTAGAGGTCATCTAGTCCAACCCCCCTGCAGTGAGCAGGGACACCTTTAGCTGGATTGGATTGCTCAGAGCCCCGTCCAACCTGAGCTTGACTGTTGCCAGGGATGGGGCTTCTACCACCTCTCTGGGCAACCTGTTCTAGTGCTTCGCCACCCTCATTGTAAAAAATCTCTCCCTTATATCTGGTCTAAATCTACCCTCCTTTAGTTTAAAATCATTACTCTTTATCCTATTGCAGCAGCTGTAAAATCAGCTTATCTACCTGTAGCCTATCTACCCTATCGCATATCTACCTTTAGTACCAATTAGTGCTTAAACATACTAAAATTATAACACATGCATGAACTTACCTCTGACTGAATACATTCTTTTCAGCAAGCTGCCTTCACATCCTTTGCAGTCACATTTTTTCTGTGCTTTAAGTGGTTTTAGTTGTGCATGGAGAACATTTATATACAAAGATATCCTTGTAAAATGGATAGTGCTCTCTTCTATTTTTATTCCTTTAAAACACTCTAAATATAAATATGTAAAAAATAGAAGTAAAAAGGCACAAGGAGAAGAGAAAGCAAGTTAAAAATACTTCAGCAGCAAAGAAGATATTCAATCAGCAAAGTGGAAGTTATACTTCTTGTCATAAGTCACTTTGAATCTTTGGAGAATACTCAGATACCATCATAATGGGCATTAGTGTAAGAATACAAATATAATCGCTGTTAAAATGCATCAGTGTAGGCAGGACTCCATTTTGCTTACATAAGGAACTATGAAATAACTTATTAGTAATATCTGGGGTGATAAGAAGGTAAGAGAGAAGAGGAGAAAACTTTCTGTCAGTCAGGATTGTAATTGTTCTAGGGAACTGGGCAAAGATGCACATTTTGTTCTCATTGCCATTTGTAAATATGTAATTACTCCGTGTTTATATTGCAGTTGGTTGTGATATCCAAGTAATTAAATACTGTTAGCATCTAAGAAACTAAGTTAAACAGTTAGGTAAAGCTCTTAGGGTACAGATCTAGGACATGATACAGGTAAAATGTATAATGAAAGCATATAATCATATGCTATGGATCCAAACCAAAATAATTACCATCACATATGTAAATCAAAACTTTCTTCGTGTGATTTTTTAGTATGTTCATATGGACTACATGCAATTAGTGAAAGCCATATTATTTACATGTTTGTTTGAAAGAATGTATTAGTCTGAAATTGAGTCGCTGCACCTGGTGCATTTACACTTCACAAAGCAGCATTTACAGGAAAAACTGCAAACTTTATCTAGGCCACTGTCAGGAAGTGATGAATGAGGTCAGTGGTAGTGTAACCCCAATTCTTTTCCCAGGGGTGCGATTGGCTCCCTTGGAAACATTTGCTGGTTTCAGAATATGCAAGGTTTTCTGCAAAATATCTGTGGACTAATAGCTTTTACAGGACTTCTGAAATGTTTTCTTGTCAATCAGAAGGGAACCGTGTATGCAGTGGTGTACTGTTTTCAACAAGCTATACAGTACTATACGCCATTAATAGAGGTAGAAAGAGTTGTTTGTTGATGTATGAACATGTACAGATTCACTCATCTATGAACTTTAAAAACTAGCATTTGCATTACAGTAAATCAGAAATTTGACATCTGAATAATTTTTAAGCAGTCTGCTGTACTGCCTCACATGACATTTTGAAATACCAACTCTATGCTGGAATCAACAGAGATATAGTAAAAATCACAGAGTAACTGATACAGCAAATTTCCTGCAATGTGACCCAGTGTACATTTTTCTCAGCTGTGACAAGCAGGAATAACTGTCCTATTTTTTATTTGATTTGTGACTTCCATTTTGATACCAAGAGGCTGTATTTGTGCAATCGTATAAATGGACTACAGACTAACATGAACTAAGCTTTAGTTTGCATTTTGCCAATAGTCAAGAGTTTGAAGGAACCAATAGGTGAGATTTTAGGACCTTAGATTCTTAAATATAATGGTCCTTTGTTGCGTGGTTTTCAGGTCAGTGTAATTCTCTCCGTGAAATAGGCATTTATCTCCAGAACAGGCAAGGAGATAAAGGACTGTGTTCTCTGACAAGTCCTATGCTGGACTAATGTATTTAATGTTCATATAATTTACTTCCACATAATGTCTTTAAAAAGCATCACTAATGTATATAAACGTAAGGAAAATATGTGATATAGACCTATGTGTTTAGCAAACACATCTAAATTCTTGTGATACTCAACTTTGTATTTACCAATGAATACCAATGCTTCCTAACTGTGCTCTGCTGCTAGGAATGTTTTTATCATTGCCAAAAGCATAGCTTTACAAGAAGAAAACAAATCAGATGATAAAAAATTAATGCATTCATTAAATGGCCTTTTTTTCTCTCTACTGAAGAAATCCAGCACCTGTTAATAGTACTTAGACAAAGAGGAAGGGGGAGAGAAAATGTGATTTTACTGCACTATCCATTAGCAGCAGTTTTTAAATCATCAGCAGAAAGATGATGGTATCCTTTGATTTCCTCCATGCCTATGGAGGAAACATAAGAAGTTTACGCTGAAATCAATACCTCTGATTATATGGTGATAATCTAACTTTAAAAAAGGAGGTACCTTTATCTTCTTGGTTCCAAATAAGAAAAAAAAAAACGAACAAACCACTCAACAATACAAACAAAACCAAATCAAATGAAATATGGAAATCAAAAGTGATAAGAAAACAAGGACTGGTTTTTAGCAGGCTGGAAAAGGGCAAAAGTCAGTTGCGCTAAAGTTATATGAAAAGGCACATGGCATTTTGGTTCCCATCTCCTTTTTTTGTAAAATTATTGCCTTGCAGAAAAAGAATGAAAAAATAAGAAAGAGGAGAAAGAAGGTAGAGATGGCTGACTGGAGGCCTGAGCTAAGTACTGAATTTCTGAAGCCCTTCTGGCTTATTCTGCCCATTAACGACATGCGCTCTCTATCCAGATCACAGCTGATCTTCAGCAGTTAACAAAATCTCATACTCTGGTAGTCTCAAACTCTTAACATAGGAGGCCAAGTGTGATCACACTGTTATCAGTATCAGCAGATTTAGGTGTTAAGTGCAAGAAATACACTGAAGTCTTACTTTCCATGGCAGAATAACAAGAGGTAGCAGCATCCTTTAATGATGCTCAAAACCACATCTTCCCACCAACGTCTAGTAAATTCTACTTTGCTAATAAGGGCATATGCAAAATCATTAACACCTTTTTTCTGCAGCTGCCCTTCTGTCCGTCTTGTTTTCTTTCGTGAAAATGTAATAACATACCTAACTTTCTTTACAGGAAGTTTTTTGTCAAGACACTTTTTTCTTCTTTCACCACGCAATGGCATAGGGCTTTGTTTCATGCTCCAATCTCTTGAAAATTCTGTCACTGGGAAATGTTTGCCTTTGGTTTCACCCTCCTCACTTTTTACTCAGTTCTGAGGACACTTAATAACGTGAAGTATTGATGGCAAATAGATTCACCTTTTAACTCTATAAATTAAAAAAAAAAATAAATGCTTATGTTCTCATTTCATGTGCTGTTTCTCCTAAGAGTGTGCCCACACTTCCGTACTGTCTGTTTGTATAGGCATGTACATATATGCAATGCACAGTCAGACAGAGAGCACAGAACAAAAAGACCTTGTTCAATCAAATTAATGCTGAAGATTAATGAAGAACCAAATGTTCATGTTGATTTTTATTGTGAGAGATCTTAAAATGACATGTTCTGACAGCTATAAAGAATTTTACTTCAATTTTTTATTTATTTCTAATTTGAAATCACTATTTTTTCCTTCTATTTTACCTTTCCATTTTGAATGCATCACTCTTTCTTCCTGTACTCAGCCCTTTTGTACCAATAGTCCCCTGAGTCAGAAAGAGCCAACATGACCTTGAACACAGATCAAAGCAGATGTAGTAAATTTACATTGTATCATGCAGTTTTCCTTGAAAATATATCACCTAGTAGAAAATGGGGACACGCATATGCCTAGACAACACGAAATGAAGGATAGCTTTGACCAGAGGTCTTTGACATATTAAACTGTTCTTTATGAGAAATTACAAACTTGTGCAACTTTTTTCCCCCTCTGAAATTAAAGGCAATGAGTTGGCATACTGAAAAAGTGGTGCTGAGGGAGACTTTTTCACACAAGGAGGAACCACATGGGTTTTGCGCATCTGTGTGCTATTTGGCCTCGTGAATTTTAAAATCAAGTGACTTAAAGCAGCCCCTTCTTCCAGTTCCTGCCCCTTTGCCCTTAGTCAAACATGCCCACACCAGCATCCAAAATGTTTTCCACATTTATTTTCATGTTCTCTACAATTATCTGCAATTGTAAGCCTATATTTTTTCCTGCTGACCAAGAACAGCATCAGCAGACTGACATCATGAAGTGTGCTGGCGCATACCAGCTGGATGGTAACAGTCCTTGTGAAACAAGTTGGGAAAAACCCTACATATTTTCTATGTAACCCAAATACACCATATGCCTTATATACAGTAGTCAGTAGCTGGAATCTTTCTGGTGGCAGAAAAATAGGGAGAAAGCAACTCTCTTGTGGCTACACGTGGTGTCCCAGAAGTACTTCTTAAATCCACTTGTGTTTTGAACGTTCAGATTGGTTGAGGTGGCTGAAGTCTAGCTGCTATTAATGTTATTAGTAACAAGTGTCAGGCAATGGAGATTTTCCTATGGTCTGGTCCCCATAGTTCATGACATGTTCGTAGAGAAGAAGAAAACCAGACGATGTGTATTGGAAAATCTCACAAGTGGGCAAACAGGATTCAGTGGAGGTGAGTCAATTAAATGAAGAATGCTAGTTTTGACACAGTGCAGTTGTGTATTACATCAGTGCAATGAATCGGTCAGTCAAAAGCATAGTTGACAGAAAGTAACAGAATCAAATGTCTACACTAAGTTTTTTATTCATGTGCTTTGACTATAATGATAAGAAAACAGAAATAGGCAAGTACTCGGTAGCTGAATTGTGTGCATGCGAAACTACAGAGTTAAGCACTGACCTTCATTTTGGGTAACTGTCATTTTTCCCCCTGTGCGTTGACTAGAACCTATCATTTTTCAAAATGGAGTTTGGAAACTGCTCTATACACTTAAAAAGTGTAAAGCTAATATGTTAATGCTATAGGTCACTGGATGCTGTCAACATTTTTGACAGTCAGTACCATTTACAGATGTCTTGCTTCAATCTTTGCATTGCTCTTCACTATTGTTTTCTACTGTATTCCTGAAATTCTACTAGGCAACCAAGCATAGTAGAGAGCTCAGACTTTTGGCCAACTGAGATGTATTTGTCTAACAAGCACATTGAGCTCTAGCAGGTTATTCCTGCAGGGTGCAAGGAAGATAAAAATTAATGTCCCTCTTGAAATGGAGTGGTACAGATGTTTCCATGTTACAGCTACCTTCAAACATCAAATGGCAAGCTCCTTTGAAACCAGGAAATGACACTGTGAAAGTTTAAATACAGTCTCCTCATGGAATACATTAGATTACTAAATGTTTCCTGAAACTTTTACAACGCTTGTTGTTGAAATTATACATCAAGCAAATTGCATACTGATGGAAGTAACATGACAAGAGCCTGGGGAATATTAGCATACATGAACAAATCATCTCATGTTCCAACATGTTTGTCTGTGATACAGTGTTGTGCTGGGCAGTTTCTGAAGTAGATTAAATTTGCACAGAAATGCTATGGGTTTTGACAGTATCCTCCATATTCTGCCTGTCTTTAACATTTGGAAACACAAATGGGGGCTGGAAAAATACATTTAAAATTTTATGTAGGCTAACGTTGAAAGGCTGTTTATGTGAGAGGAGAATATTTTGGTGCTGTGTAATCAGGTATGACCTATATATCTGGCATATGTTTATTTTAAACATGTAATCCTGCATTATTTTATAATCTGGTACTTAAAAATGGTTTATTCTGGTGACTGTATTGGATTAGTCTTTATTCTTTAAGGATCTGATGCAGTGCCCATTAAAGAGTAGGATCAGGTACTAACAGAAAACTGGGTAGCTCCCCCAGGACTCAATTTATGTGAGTGGCATCTGAAAAAATGAACCTGGGTTTATGTTAATTGTTTTGAGGGGAAAAAAATGGCTGGAAATTTAAAAAAGAAGAAAAAAAAGGAAGATTTCATTTGTGTCTTATATGAATTCTGTTACAGAAAGAATTTAAAACAAAAATCCCTACAATTGAAAGATTTATTAACTTCATAAAGATATTGGAAATTGCTACTCTTTAGCAGTTTCATGAACTTTTCATGTTAATTAGTGCCTGCAGTAGCTTTCTTTTCTGATGAGCTGTGCCTAGTCTTCACATAACTGTTACTCTTTACATGACTACATACCTGGTTTATCTGCCAGCTGTTTTATACTATGGTCATAGGCTTCCAAGAAGCTGAACTTTTATGGCAAACTAAAGCTGTCATAGAGGCAATATACTTTTATATTTGTCTTTTTTTTCCTTCCTGTCTAACACAACTCTCCCCCTAGCATAAGGATTCTCCACACCTAACTAGAGAAACCTTTAAAACAGATTGTGCTGGCCAAAGTGCTGTGGGGTTTTTTTTTGACTTAAAAGAAGAGTGGTCATTTAGACAAAAATTATCTTCATCCTTAGGAAACATGTGAAGACAGCTGATAGTTTTGCTATTACAGGGAATGACTGCATGAAGAACTCTCAGCTTCATTGCTGCTAGTAACAGAGGAGAGTAGGAGGAAGAATTCCAACAGCTTTATTAATTGATTTCCAGCAGTGAATCGTATGTTCCATCGCAAGCTGTTTGGAAACATAAGTAATCCTGCACTAATGTCTTCTTAAAGCTGTAAAAGGAAAACCAAATGAGAAGTTGGTCGACTTTCAAAGTCACATTGAGACCCTTCTTCATCAGGCTTATGGCCATAACAACATGCCTCAGAGCCGGGGCATGACAAATAGTGTGCTAGTGAGAAATTATAGGTATGGGCCATCCTGTATCACCCTGTCCTGGGGAAGAGCTAGGTTGGGCCTTATGGACAGGCCAATACTGCTAAATCAAAGAGCACTGCTTCTTGTCTCTAAGTGACATGAACTGCCTCACAGCTATACTGCCTATGACTTCACTACCTCCCACATCATTCCCCTATTGAAAAAATCTGTTTGGAACAGTTCAAAATGGGATCAGAAAGTAGACTACAACGACAAGACAATCTGTTGTCTGATCATGTAGTACTTAGGAACATGATTTAGTGGTGTTGATAGAGCTAGGACAAAGGTTGGACTCGATGATTTTGAAGGTCTCTTCCAACCGAAACTGTTCTATGATTCTATGATTCTATGATTCTATGATATGGCTTGCTTGACCCTTTATTTATTCCCTTAAACGTAGCCTCAGAGGGCTTTTGATGTCCACATCAGGAGCCGCAGCTGGCTGATCTTTCCAGGCCTACCCAGAACCTCCTCTTCCAGCTAGTCTCTTTGTCATTCACGTTACTCTACAGTGCACATCCCTATGTGAAATACTTGGACCCTTTTCAACAGATGAAGTTTGGTCGTTCCTACCACAACGTCTTGATTCCACACCAACTGCAACTTCAATTTGTGAGGCTTCATACTACGTATATTTCTTTCACCTTGTGCGCTTACTATACATGCATGTGCTTGTGTGCATTTACATCTTACGTGCACATTTTGTGGCTGTGATGTCTTAAGGGCTGGTAACATAGCCCTCTTTATAAAACCTAGAGGACACTTCGTCAGATTAGAAAAACTAGCTGGTTTTGGTAACCCATTAAGCCTTTCCCATCTCTAAGTTTGTAGTTACAGGTCCTTGCAGATAGTGGTTTTTTTTCAGTGCACTCATAAGCATTAAAACAATCCATACAGCAGACATCATCCATTCTCCTGTTATTGAACAATTTGGAAATATTAGCGTTTTGTTTTCCAAAACTGTGCTTAGGTAAGACATAATAACTTGGAATGAAAATAAGGAGACCACTCAGTGAAAAAATGAACTAGTGAAGCAGACCTGCTAATTTTGTTTATGAGAAAGAATAAAGAAATATTTTTTATTAAAAAGCAAAGTGAAATCTTCGCTATTTCCTGCAGCTGCAAGTTTGTATTCTCCTTTCTTGAGAATGGGGACCTGTATAAGCACCCTGCTTTGCTTCACGAAAGTTTCTCAATCATCAATGACAAAAATATTGTAATAAAGGGTCAGGACAGAATCAAGTGTTTCCATCTGGAATAGATCTCATTATGTAGGTCTGTCTGCAAAAGGACCTTCTGCAACTTCAGTAGCAGCACTAGCCTTATTTTATTACCTGCAAATACATGCATGTAAAGAAGCATTCTCTCCTCTACTATATCTCTTCCTTTGCTACATGAACTCTTAAGCTTTAAACATTGACATCCCCCTTTACTCTTTTGTGTTGGTAACATGTACTTATCGTAGCAATGAATGTACTGTGCTTAGAACAGCAGGTGCCCTAGGAAATTTTCTTGCAGGTAGCTTCTGTTCTTGATCTCTCCTTTGTAACCTGGGACACAAAAGTTATGGTGCAGTTGATTAATCTGTGGGATTTTTTAGGGCCTTGTTTACACGCAGCTTTGTAACCCTGAATGACACCAAAAGCTGCGAGATCTGGCCAAGGTAGACCTTTTCAGGGAAATCACAGCTGTGCACTCAGAAAACCGGCCAGCACTCTTCCTGCCTATGAGGTAATGGTGACATGTAGATCACTTTGTATGACCAAAGACAGACGAGTTTCAGAGCCTTCATCTAAAGAATCTTCAGTTTCATGAGGATTTCTGCAACTTAAGCATTTAGGGAATACTCTGTATTTCTTTCATGGGTCCTGTAACCAATTTGTGTTGTCCAGTAAATCAGGAAACTTACAACAGTTCTCTCTTCTTCCCACCTGTTTTATTTTCCAGCATTGAGTTTACCCACCTAATCTGAACTAGTACAGTTTGCTTGGTGTTTTTTTCCTGAGAGAACTCAGTGAAAACATACTGAATGTTTTTAGACAGACATAATAATGAATGTACATAGAAATTAATTACATGATCTTTCTGAATAGGGTAGTAACATATTAAAACATAATTATGAAGTCAAATACAATTTTCAGTATATAGATCAAGTTTTAATTGCTAGACTAATTACAGAAAGACAAGAGACCTTTGAAATTACTTGAGTGAACAATTGTTCAACATCAAATGTGGGGTTTGTATTTTTTCCTCTCCTCTCTGTGTTCCTTTGCAAGTAATACCAGTCTTCACAGTCATGTAATAAAAGCTTTTTGTTTAGTCATTTAGAAGTTTAACTTCTTGGATAACACCAATGAACCATTGTATTAATATGCTAATTGGTACTTTAAGGGGTCTGGAAATGATTAAAGTCTTAAAATATTTATTGCTGTTTTACTTTCAGCCAATGTAGGAAGTGAGCATACAGGCTAAATTTAAAGATTTGTTTGTGAAAAAGTTCTAAAATGGAAAGAACTTTTAACAGTATTAAGAAAAATATTTCTGATTTGGATATTTCAGCCCCTTGAATATTTTTGACGGAAATAAGACATTCCATGTTGCATATAATTTCATTCTTTTGGGATATTTTTGCTAATTAAGCCAGTAGAAATGTAAGACAGTGTCATTCAGCAGCTCAGACTTTTTTCCCGACTATGAAAAATAATACAAAATGTTAAGGAATAACAGGATCTATTCTAATGACAGACTTTTCTGTCAGTCCAGGAATGAGGGTCTATGGGCACTCGGCTGCAACTCATGGACATTGTTGAGTATCAACATGAGCCATTGTATGGAAGGGTTTGTAATTAAATTATGGAGGTAAATTTGAACATAAAATATTTTGCAGCTGCCTTATGAAAACCAGTATTAAACTGAGTTTTGAATTTCTTAAATATGTGACTTTATTTTCTGATAATTTATTTTCAATAATCTGTGACTTAGTGATGTGTTCTCTAAAATGGGAAATAAGTATTTAAAATAAGCACTGTAGGATTCATTATTGGTCCCCTAATCTGGTTACATAAAACCATCCCTACAGAGCTGTGTGCCTTCTGAACCTTTTTGAAATAGTACACATAATATACGAGGAGCATGCTGCAGCTCTTTGTGAAGGCAGTTCACGGGAGGAGGTGGCTTCTTTTTTTGGAGGAAGAAACAGGTATGGTGATTTTTAGATTACAAAGACGGAAATACAAGAGACAGATGTTGACTATGATAAGGAGATGATGATGTATATATGATTAATATATCACTAAGTATATTTTGGGACCATTCTATGTGACCTCTTTATTCAGATTAAAAGCATGTGCTCTAAATAACAGTAGGCTTTTAATTTAATCAGCATTTGCCTTTATACTGCCAGGACTCAAATGGAAAAGTCGTTGGCATTTAGGTTGATGAGACCTTGCAACTACTATGTCATTCTTGTTAAGGACAGTAAATGACTACATATTTGACCTTCCCTGTTAAATCCAATTACACTGTAGATTGAAAAATTAGAGAAGCTGTAAATGTTGTCATTATGTGCTTTGCTAATACAGATCAAATCCTATTTTGTGAATATCCACTTCATTGTTATTCTTGAATACTATCATTTGTTGTTCATGTGGAATCATAGCCCACCGTGCTTTCATGAAACTAAATTTAAACCAATTCTGAATGAAGCCATATATTAGAAGTTTGATACCACAATAGCAGATTGTTCATAAACCCAGCAGAAATTCCATGCCTGCAAATTAAAGTTTTGAATTTTATTGAACCACAACATAAAAAGAAATCAAAAAGACGTGTTTTCCATCAGACTTCACCTTACCTCAAAAGACATATAAGAAATGTTGTACACGGCTACATTTGGGGATTTTTTTTTTCTTATTCAAGGATCATTCAAAATCTGTCTTGATAAACAGAAGTCCAGTCAGCCTTGTTCTGTGAGATATGCCAATGTGATACTGATATATAATGCAAGGAAGAAAATGACTTTTAGAGGCAAAACATACCGATAGAGCTCTGGTGCTCTAGTGGAAGGCAGCTATGTGTGCACCTCTATGACAATGTAGCCTGCTTTTAAAAACCTGAATAACAGCTTCTGCAGTCTTGCAATGAATCACTACCATGGACTAGATGGAAGTGTCCAAAGGTAAATGCAAACATTTGAATTAAGTGTCTAAATTATGTCACAGTTAATGAAAATCTAGGATCAATTCAGTTACCTAACCAAGATCTAATGCACATGATCTGTCCTCTGATACCCACTCGCACACCAGACACCAAGTTGGGTGGGAATGTTCATCTGCTTGAGGGTAGGAAGGTTCTACAGAGGGATCTGGACAGGCTGGATCGATGGGCTGAGGTCAATTGTATGAAGTTCAACAAGGCCAAGTGCCAGATCCTGCACTTGGATCACCACAACCCCATGCAGCGCTACAGGCTTGGGGATGAGTGGCTGGAAAGCTGCCTGGCAGAAAAGGACCTGGGGGTGCTGGTTGACAGCCGGCTGAATATGAGCCAGCAGTGTGGCCAGGTGGCCAAGAAGGCCAACAGCATCCTGGCCTGTATCAGCAATAGTGTGGCCAGCAGAAGTAGGGAAGTGATGGTGCCCCTGTGCTCGGCACTGGTGAGGCCACACCTCAAATCCTGTGTGCAGCTTTGGGCCCCTCACTACAAGAAGGACATTGAGGTGCCGGACCGTGTCCAGAGAAGGGCAGTGAAGCTGGTGAAGGGCCTGGAGAACAGGTCTTGTGAGGAACAACTGAGGGAACTGGGGTCGTTTAGTCTGGAGAAGAGGAGGCTGAGGGGAGACCTTATTGCTCTTTATAACTGCCTTGAAGGAGGTTGTAGTGAGGTATTGGTCTCTTTTCCCAATTATCAAGAGAGGAAATGGACTCAAGTTGCACCAGGGGAAGTTTAGATTGGACATTAGGAAAAATTTCTTCACCAAAAGGATTGTCAAGCACTGGAACAGGCTGCCCAGGGAGATGGTAGAGTCACCATCCCTGGAGGCGTTTAAAGGATGAGGTGCTTAGGGACATGGTTTAATGGTGGATTTGTCAATGTTAGGTTAGTGGTTGGACTTGATGATCTCAAAGGTGTTTTCCAACCTAACCAGTCCTATGATTCTATGATATCTCTCCTTCGTGTTTTTATAGATCTTGCATCATCTCTATTAGTCCCATGTGACTATTCTGGGTATAGCAGGATTCTCATATGGCATTGGAAGCCTGTGTGCTTCCTTTATAATCAAGAGAGTGATTCATCTACTTGATAATGGGAGAAATGATCCCTGGAAATACTTCTTAAATCAATGGCAAGAGGTGGGTAACACACATGGGCCTACATTCTGGACAGATAAAATTTGAGGAGGTGTAGCTTTTTTCTTTTTTGTCTGCCTCAAACATTTTTGCTTTTTTCTCTGCCTCAAACATTTTCGTAACAGTGGACAACATGCCATTGACCTAAGCATTTCTGTAACACCTAGTGTTATAGAAAACATTATGATTCTTGCAAGAATTGAGTTCACATCAAGTGAAATTTTTGTACAATGGAATTTTCTTTTACCTATTCTCAAATTCCTTTGATAAAACCCCAGATGCTTATGCAAATCACTTTCACTTTATGCCCACTTTCATTTGTGTGTCTTTCATCTGTAACCCTAATATAGATAAATAAATATTTCAATCATGATGCACTGTTGTGAAATTCCAATAAGAAAAAAAAAGTCAAAGGTAATTGAAATTTGGATTGCCAATCATAAGACATTTAGTTACTGAGAATACAAACAAAATGATCACAAAGTGAGAGAAGGGGACAAATCACCTTTGTGCACTACGTTTAACTTTTTCTGATCTAAGAGCTCTCAGAGCGTAGAACAGGGGGGAGGTTTTCCCTGGCCTTTCTACAAATAAAGGTATTACTTTATGTGATAAAACATGCAATTTCAGCACTCAATCTGTGTTTCCAAATAGAGTCTCCTGGAAGTATTGTGGGCTTGTTTTTCTCTTGAGATGATTTACAAAGTCACTGTGGGTAAAGACACTATCAAGTAACTATGTATCTGATAAATTAAAGTACAGGAAAATAGACTTGCTCTTGAAATATATGAATAAATTTAATAAAGTTTTCAAAAGACACTAGAAAATATACCAGAAGTAATTGAAGCCTTTAGACAGTCTTACAATTAGGTTCATGCAGGCCTTAATTATACAATCCTTCTGTGAGTATTTCCAGGCTAAATACCCACTACAGTAGGGGTTTTTTTTAATATAATGACATTTGGGACAAAAATAGTTTTAATAAAATATAAAAACATGAGTTTATGAATTTCAATTAATTTCTACTTGTCAAAATTATTTTATGTTATTTATTCTGAGAAAACAGTGTTCCTAGTTGCTCTGATGTATAGACTTTACAGTAGGTTTTAAGATCGCAGACCCCTCTGTAAAGCTGCTTATACAGATTGCTCAGTTCAAATTAAATTTGGAATTGTGTAATATAGAGAAAACTTCAGTGGTTCTGTCGAAATACAATAGAATGGATGCAAGTTAGATAGAGACCTACTGCAAATCATGAAAATAAAGAGACAAAGATTCCAATATAAGTCTGTATCAGCAATTTGAACTGAAGCTATTCCTTTTAAAAGCTCTCATTATGGCAACATCTTTCATTTTATTACTGTGTACAAAGTTAAGCTTTTCATTTACTAAAGGGAATCACATCTTTCTTTTCCTCCTATGCTTTTGAGTTGTGATAGACATGAGCATGAATAAGAGATAGGTCAGGTTTAGTATAGTAATAGCTGGCTTGTGTATGTTGTATCCATATAGATGCAGAATGCATACATACCTCTATAATAATGAAGTGAAGAGCAAAGCAGACTAACTACTCCCTTTCCCCTTGCTCAATCCATGCCCTTTCCCTCTTCTGTGGCACCATCCTATCTGACCCTCTATCATTCACAACTAAGTTTTCTAGAGCTATACTAGAATTACACCAATTGAGGGCTTCACAGTAACAGAGGAATCATTTTTTCTCCCTTTTGGTTAACTTTCTTCAGATAGATCTTGACTCACAGCAATGTGAATTTTCTAGGTGAAGAACTTGCTGTCAAAATAGTGTTCTTTCAGTCATCTCCAAGATCAAATAAATATGGTAGAGATAAAAGTATAGGACTACAACGTGCAAGTTTTTAGTTTGAGACCGTAGAAAGGTCTGATGAACATGGAGCGAGTCATCTGAAATATTCATCTGTTGCTAGGTTTCAGTGCAGTGGGCTGTATTGCTATGCCTGTCACTGAGCTTTTTTCTGCCATACAATTAAGTATGGAGCAGGGAACTGCAAAGTAGCACTGACTTAACTTGTTCCACAACTGGAAGCAATATAGTGATGCTGGTATAGAACTGAATCCAAACTCATCAAAACTCCTTCTAGGCAGCAAAGTTAATTAGAACCACGCTAATGAATTTAGACTGCTTTTGGGACCACAGGTGTTTTTTTGACCTGGTGCAGCACCAACTTTATATAATCTGTCTCTTTTAGGGATGTTTTGCATGCTTCTATGCCGTGCTCCATTGAAAAATACAGATATGCTAAAGAAAACTGTATGAATTGGGTGCTCACAAATATGTTTGTCATAGATTAGAATATCAATGCATGATGAAATATTGCTTTAAGAAAAGTAACAAAGGCTCCCTCTGTTCAATAAAGAAGACATGAAATGTTTTCAGCTGATTTATGCAGTTCTCTAGAGTAGTATCCAGATGTGCAAAAGAGTATGTGCACAATTTGTGGGTGAATTCATGTAACTGAACACAGATATCTAAAATATAGATATCTTCATCTGAGTTAATCATACTTACTTCCACTTATAATCAGTGGAGAATAGAACTTCTAGAGTGTGATTCACTGCATCCTAAAATAGACTTCTAAATCTGACTATAGGATTACAGTGCCTGTTTCTCCCCATTGACTATACAAGGATCTTACAGTGACTAGCACAGATACAAGCTACATTGCAGATATTTTAGGTTAGAAATCCCATGCTAAATGACCAAAATAAATTCTCTCTTAGCACGTATTACAAGGATCCAAGTTTCCTTGGAAATACTGTGATAAGGAATAATCAGTGTAGGGATTAAAATACCTAATTAACTCTATAATGATAACATCCCTACTGTATGTTTGTCAAAGTGCTTATGAAAATGATAAATACTTTTAACATTTTCTTAAAATACATTGTAAGTTTTCTTCAAGTTGTATTGTATTATGACGTTTCAAAGCAAAATGGCTGTACCACATTGCGTCAACATGGCATTGCTTTCAAACAATTCCAGTGGGTCAGCTCGGGTGAATCTGAGTGCCTACAATGATAATACTACTAATAATATAAAAGAGTAATAAGAAAATTAGACAAATTGTTATACAAATGTGTGGTAACGGATTGTGCTAAATGCCTGCACCAAAGGATGGCTTCTCTGTTGCTAAAGAGATTTCTGGCTGAAGCAACCTAGCACTAGGCCATTTCCTATTATATTTTCCATTCTCTGTCTCTCACATATGTTTCTAGTGTTGAAGTACTTCATTCAGGGGATCATCTTTATGAATTTTTACCAGGACATTTTTTACCAGAAGATACCAAGAAAGACTATTCCCAAATTACCTAATAGCATTTTTGAATGTACTGGTTATTTTTCCAGTACACAGAATTATCTGACTTGAAGGTATCGTTCCAAATTCATAGGAGTATAAAATTTTGGAAGAAAACCTGAAATCTACACTCTCAATGCCAAATACCTGTTTCTGGTCCTAAATATCATGGGACAATATATATAAATATATAAGTATATATAAATCGTCCTGTAAAAAAATGTGCTATGTAAGGGTGGTAGAGGGCTAGGCAGCCACTGCATGGGGAGTGTTTAAGGGTATTGCTTAGACATAATAGTAGCAGTCCCCAACCCTAACAGATGCCTGAAAGTCTGAAGTGATGCCTAAAAGTCTGAAGTCTGAACTTCAGCTAATGTCCGTAAGTTTTAAGGTAGGCATCTCTAAAAGCCTTCCACCTTTTGGACCTTATTTTAGGATAAATTAATTCCCCTTTATATTGCTCTATTTGTCTTCAGACTACGAAGAGAGTTTAGATTACTAGTTCAGTTTTAAGTGGTTAGCTTACATGTCCCCACATGTTGGAAATAGCATGCCCAAAGCAGAATTCAGGTGCCATGCTTAGGGACATGGTTTAGTGGTGTTGACAGAGCTAGGACAAAGGTTGGACTTGATGATCTTGAAGGTCTTTTCCAACCAAAACTGTTCTGTGATTCTATGATTCTATGGGATACCCCTTGAAGGTATTAGTTGGTACTAGAGAGGTTTTTCTGCTCCTCCATCATAGGATGGAGGCCTGGTTTTTCTTTCTCCTGTTCTGTTGCCCTTTCAAGCTTAGAATTATCTACCTACAACTTGCTGTGAGCTACTTTTATTTTATTTTGCTGAGTGTAGCTATCATTTCCTAGGATACTTTTGTATGAAGGAAAACTACATTACTATTCAGTAGACAGTCCAGCAGTGATTTTGTACTCTTGAATTTAAAGATCTCAGTATCTTATATCACTGTCTATCATGGGAATTTTTTGGTAGATAAAGCATAAATGGGAGTTTTAAATATTTCTCAACATGCTGGTGAAATCGTTAACACTGAAAATACAAACAAGCTGTCTTTCTGGTGAGTGGAAATATCAGGGGGTTGAACTAAAACTATGACATGTTATCATAGTCCTTGCATCGAAGGGAAAGATGATAACAATGGTGATAAAAGAAGCCTCTGGAATAAATGATAACTGAAATTATTTTAATCTCCGATGTTAAATATTCTCTCAAACCCTCTTTTAACATTCTTTTTCATAAATTCTATAAACCAGATTGGTGCAGTGAGGCAAGAGTATTTTTAAAGAGAAAAAAACGCCTTCCATTGTAGCTGATAATGTAATAAATAATGACAGAAATTGTCTCTTGCTCTTGTCCAATCTCAAGATATAATATTTATATTGCTTAATGCCCAAGCAATGGACACGTCAGTTCAGTGACTCTTCAGCAGAAATCAATAGCTGCATATGTATACAGAGGTAAATATAAAGAGGTTACATATAAATAAACTGAGTACTAGGAATTAAAGGGTTGCTGGCTGGTTTTATTGTAGACAGAGCTGACACTGGTTCTAAAACTTCCTATTACAATCGGTGTTTTCAGGAGGTTGAGTAGCTATGAGACATCAACATGCTAAAGGCAGATATTAGTCTTTTAGAAGTTTTATTCAGCTTTATTTATGACACTTTCTAAGCCTTACATTATTGAATTTGAAGTATTATTCTCCTTGTAAGAAGGCTGGAGGTTTTCTCATTTTATATAGCAGAATAATTCAATAAGCGGAAAAATACCTTGTTAGAGATAGCTGTGAAAATGTGTGCGGAGTTTACTATGCACTTTCCTACTGCAATACCTAGAAGACGTGCACACTTGATTTCAAAAGAAAAAAAAAAAGTAAAAAATATTGTTATAAAGAAATTCATAAAGTCAGACTTTTTTTTATTGTTTCATGAAGATTTGTGTAGTAGCACCCTTTAGACATTGAATCAAATGGAAAATTTTCACTTTTCTTACTAAAACCACTTACTATACTTTGTCCCTTTCTTGTGCTCTCTCTTTAAATGCTTATCTTCAGTATATAGATTTATAACTTATTTAGATTTTTCTCCATTTATCAGGCTCTATCCTTGCAGCTTGAAAGGATGACTTTGCAAGTGCTGTGCTGCATTGCTTCTGCCACTCACAGCTTTGGAAACCTCCTTCTCTAATATAGGGTTTTCATTATTTATTGTAGCTGATATATCACTGCATAGTGATATAGTAATAGAAATGCATAAATAGGAAGCTATTTTGCCTGGCAAGAGATGGAAATATTGAAAGAAGTAAGACTTGCCTTTTGTGTTGGGATAAAATAACTTACTGCTTCACAAAACCTCCTGTAATTGTCATATGTGGTAGCATTTGAGGGGTAAGAAGATATTTAATCTGGGTATGTTGTCAAAGGGACTTTGCTGATATTGTAAGTGAAAGAGAAGGGAAAATTACAGTGAAACATTAGAAATGCTGAATTTCTTCTGAGAAATATAAAATCAGCTTACTCATCTAATGATACTTGTGGTTAACCTTGGAAAGAGTGACAAATTAACAAATACCAAATTATTCTGTAAACTGAAATGTCCTAGAAATAAATACTTTCTTGTGGATAGATCTCATTCTTTTAATAGGGAAGGAGAAACAGCTAATAGATATGCCTTTTCTGCCTAAGTGGCCAGAGTATTTTGTTCCTCTCGTTAACTCTTACCACTGTTCAGACATACTGCCTGCACAAGGCACAGGACATCAGGTAACCTGTTTTCCAAATTTTATTTGTTCTTTTGTTGTTGTTGTTGTTGTGATATCCTGCCTGATTTCACTGGTCATAGTAAATACTCATGTTTTTAGGGAATGAAGGAGAAATCCAACAAACAGATTATCTTCTTATACCAACCACAGGCAAGCCAGACTAAAATATGAAGTGGTTTATGGAGCACTAAATTGAAACTGTCTTGGTTAAAATACAATCAAACGACAGTGCACAGGCATGCTTTATTTTAGTTCATTTCCAGTCTGTCAGGAAAAATTTGGTCTATCAGTCCTCCTCTCTGTTTGATTATTCTATTATCAAAAGAATGGGGAGTGCCAGAAACATACATGTTGATTTAGTGTTGCGCTGATGAAACCATTCTGTTTGTGTGATGTGTCATTTTTCATTGCTTTCTTATCAAGGTGTTTCAGCTGCACCCAACCCAGGTCTTGTAATTGCTTTAGTTGCTTGTGGCAAAGTTATGTCAATGTCAATCGCTAAATAACTTTTGACTGCTTCCTGTTGGATCTATTAGAAAAGAAAGACAGTGCAGGATGGACTTTTACATACTGATGGTGTGTCACTCCAGATTGCAAAAGGCTTTCTACCAAAGAATGTGGCTACTAGCAAATACATCAAATGTATAGTATTAAACATGAAACCCTCATATAGTATTTAGAGGACTCAAAAAATACATTTATTAAAAAAAAAAAAAAAACTATAAAGCTATGAGGGGATCGATTGACACATTCATGAAATATCAAGTAGAAATCTAAAGGTGAATCTTGTTATCCATACTAGGTAAAGCTCCTGATTTTCAGCAAAGGATATGTCCCCAGCTGAGACTCTGTGGACATGCAATGCTCACCCAAAGGCAGAGATAACACCCATTTGGTCCACAGCCACTCCTGCATTTTGCTGAAATGAGGTGGCAGTGCAATAGGGAAGGGCTGTGCTTCAGTGGTAATTAGAAGTTACTGGAATGTGGAAGCTTGTTCCTCCTGCTGAGTAGACAGCTGCTGAAGCAGATCCAGGAAGACACCACAATTTTTCCTGATGCCCATTAGGTACAGGGAATGAGAATTTCGGATTCTTGTATCAGCCCTACATTATTTTGGCATCATATATCAAAACTAAAATGGAGTAAGTCTGAAAACTAAACATACCATGTGCCAGACAAATCGATGCAATATAGTATTTCTGTCTTGAAATAGTCATGTTAACTATTTAACTTCGTAGTAACTACAGGGTCATATGCATACATGTAAAATAGAGCGACAGGCACAACTAGCTGTTTTGCTGTGTTACAAGTTTAGAACAAAAAGTTCTCAAATTACATTTTTCAGTGATTCTGTGTCAGAAAACCTACTGGAACATATTCCTAAAAATAATACCACTTTTTTACCACTCTGAGTTTTTCGTATCTATGACATTCACAAACTACTATAGCTCAGGTAAGACCATGCTTATCTTAAAATGATTATGTTTAGGAGTCGAGAAGCTCTGACATGCCAGGAACTGGGATCTCAGGCTGTCATGAAGACATGCAGTAGAAGCAGATATGGGAAATCAGGAGAAAATAGATAAAAAAGAAAGGAAAGGGAAATGGCAGACTGGTTATCAATATCTACCTTTGCTTTGAAGATATACTTTGGAAGTACCTTGGGTGCTCTGATGTCAGAATAGGGTCCAAGCCAGAAATAGAAACAGATTTATGGACATGACCACCATTAGTGTGACCATCTAGCACCAATCAGTGACCTTTGCGTGAAACCATCCAGACTTTCCCTACATCCTGATTTGGGCATACCTTAGGAATGAAAGCCAGTCAGTCTTTTTTTCAGAGAACCTGAGAATCATGAAAAATGAATCCCTTATTTTCCAGGCCGATCACAATATAAAAATAATAAACAGATATTACCTTAGGATTTCTAGGTGGCTTTGCACCCTTGCTTGAACAGGAGTGAACTTCTGTATGATGGAATCTACAAGGCTTCCTGAATACTACTCATCTGTGTTTTCTTCACGTTCACTGGGAGACATTACATTTACAAAATTGCTCTTGTGTCTTTATACTTACTATGAACATTGGAACTGATTGAAGCAATATGACTCATGAATACGTGCAAGTGAGATCACAACTAGTATTCAAAGAGGAATAGAAAATTATTTCAGTTACACAGACTGGAAAACACATTCTAGTAGAAACAATATTTCTTGTCTCTGTTGCATTCTCTGAGGCTGAAATGACTACAGACATTTAGTTTTGCAGAATCTGGTCTTTAACTCAAAAATAATGTGTTTCCTACACACACACGTACACGCAGTCACACAGAAGGCACTACAGTAGAGTTTACCTCCTACTGCTTGCCTGTCTTCTGAGGGAGGCAGTTATGAATGCATTATACCTACTTAAACAGGCTTTATAATCCATGCTTTGATGGCAAGTGCAAGAGTTATCTAGTAGTACTTCCTGGGGGACAATACTCCCTATTACACAGGCTTTCTTTCAGTCAGGTAAGGAACAGTACAGATACAGGAGATAAATTCTTCAAAATACAGGACCTAGGTGAAGATGTCAGTGCTCCCAGGCCATACAGGTGCTCTGTCAATATAACAGCATTGCCTTCTGTAGCTGTGCTTAGCAGCCTAGTTCTGCTGCATAGAGCAGGTCAAATGATCTAATTTCAATTTCCTGACCCCATTAGACCCATACTCTTCTCGATTCCACCAAATCAAGTTAAGCATCTTCCAGAATCCATTAGCTTTTCTATAACCCCACCCTCCAATGCAAATTGTTGTTGCTGTTGTTGGAAGTTATTATTGCATACATATTATACCATCCCCTAAAGTAAAATTGGTAGAGCTACTGAAGGTACTAACATAAAGATTGAAACAGTATTCAAGATCCTTGGGCAGGGATCCATGGTTGTGCTCTTTCGAAACGAAAAGAAAGCATTCCAACTTCTCCACATTGGAACAACATTAGAGATCCAGTTACTGTACAAAATAATGACAGATACTACTTAGATGATTTATATTTACCAAATTAACATGAAAAGGGCCCAGAGTTTCTATTGCCAACTCGTTGGAAAGTTAATTTAAACTTTAATCACAGGAAGACATTTTAAAATTCTTTTAAATCTTTTTTTAATTGTTCTGAATGATAGTATTGTTATTTCATTCCAGAGATGTGGTTTTAGAAAGGATATTCTTCAGGTTTTAACTGAATGGAAAATAAGTATTTCTGGCTGCCTCCTTTGGCAGGTTTTAATTTCTCTTTGTTCATTTAGCATTTCTTCTTAAGTCTTCAAAAGTCAGTAATTTCTGATTCATTATATGAGTATAGAAACAAAGCAAGCTGTGTCTCAGTTGGGTCAAAGCAATATAATATTTCTTTCTTGGTTTTCAAAGTTTTTGTTAAAGAACTATATTATTGTAGTCCCTGAGTTTCATAATAACCTTACTTTTCAGATTTTAGAGCATTTAACTTTCCCATACATTGATAATCTTTGTATGTTTCAGTGACTTCCAGGCTATTTTTGTGTACTCTATTTTCTGATGATTGCTTTCGATAATTTTATATTCACTTAAATCCAGTTAATTGTGTTGATTTTTTGGGTAAATAATTTTAGAACAGATTTTCAGTTCTTTGCCTGAATAAACTTTTTTTTTTTTTTTCCATTGGTGATTTTTAGATGCTACTTTTACTGTGATGTGCAAAAATTTGTGCACGCTCCAAGTTGTTTATACAGCTGTTGGAGACCAAGAGAAAATGGGACATGTAAATATCTATTTCTAATCTGTATCTGCTTCTAAGCTAAAGAAGCTGTCGGACAATTTAATTAAGCTTACATTTTGTTTCTTAGACACATTTCACCATGTAGTATCAATAGTTTACACACACGCAGTGAAAAGGCTTCAACATTTAGAAAATGTTGAAAATACTTTATTTTAGTTGCCTGTCTTTTACTTAATATACACTGCTCAGCTGCTAAAAGTCGTTGGTGTGTATTTCTACAGCAGATGCCTGAATTCCTCTTTCCTTTTCACGGTTACTGCACAGTTCCAGTTTGTCATTATCCTGCTTCTGAAAGGGAAGTGTTTAGGAAGGTCTAAAATGCTGGCTGCTGTGGACATTGATAGACCTTGAAAAACCATAACTGAAAGAATAAAACTTTGTTAGAAATTAAGTATTAACCCTCATTATAAAGATGGATATCTGTCAAATATTGTTGTAACTGTACTTTTAACACCATATTTTTAAAAGAGGGCTAGCTAATTTTCAGGTATTGTGTCTATCACTGTAGATTACATAGAAGAAGATCTTGTAATTGTTGCAAACAGCAAGATGATAGCTAAAGATTTATTTATATAAATGCATATTCTAATGAAGTCTTGAGGAGAACTTTACACCGTTTTAATTCTGGTTGAACTCAGACCTTATAGCCTTCCTTCAGGCTTGGACAGAAGCGATGTGTGATGAAAGGAGTCTGTTATGCCAGTGCTGTGGATTTATGCCACTCTCACAAAGGCTGCACCTATAGTATCAGGTTGACTCATTCAGTTTTTCAGTCCAGAAACCTGTTCTTCCCGATTGTTCACACTTCATGCATGCAGAATCACTCCTGGAATCCCTTTTAGAGTGGATCAACTGTGTCTGTCTGCAAATAAGAGTCAGGAGGGGCTCTGTGCAGGCTGGTCCAAGGACTGCTCCGACAGGCAGGAAGGTTGCCATGCATTTTGGCACACAGCACATGCTTTCAGCTTTCTGCCATCTAATCGAAAACTTGACAGGCACCAAGGAAGTCATTTAGCTTGCCCATTTCATATAGAAATATTAATTTTTAAAGACTTGTAAAAATACTGCTACAATGTTTCATACCCTAAAATTAAAGTGACCTCTGTGAAGCTCTTCATGAGAGCTGGTGTCACACGGCAAAATAAATGCGATGTATGGTGTGCTGAGTATGTTGAAAAGGCTTGTGAAATACCTATTACATCTAAATTATATATAGCCTGAAGATGCATCCAGACTAATTTAGAAAGAGCAGGATGGGCTTGAATCATTCACGACTCATTTAGTTAAGGGAAGGGTCACTCCCTGGAGTGTATCACAAAGACCACATAACCCAAATGTGTACATACATCTGTGTATATGTATTTGCATATAGACAGAAAGGCAAAATTTGATTTTGAAAATCTGAAAATGTGGCCTAGTTGCAGACATGAGGAAGTGAATAGTTCTTTTTCTTGCAGTAGGACTGAGGTATCAGTTTTACAGACATCTGTAAAAATCATAATAATGTAAATGTTAACTACCCCCTTAGAGAACTTTTAGATATTTTCTCTTGTTAATAGTGTTCATTTGCTTATCAAAGGTAACAATGGAACTTACACCAGATTTGTTAACTTAATTTATGACAACATACTTATTTTATCTATGTAAGCTGGACCAGAACCAGCCCCAGACATCTGGGAGAAAATAGTCTCTTTGGGAATGAGAACATTGGACTCTTCATTGGATACAGAATGGCAGGGTTTTGGCAAAAGCTTCAAAATTCATGTAAAAATATACACTTCTTTTTAACTACATGAAGCTAACGTTATAGTTCCAGTGAATCTTAGTAGATTATTAGCATTGCTCTTTAAAACAAAGTGCTAAGCCACAGCACTATATATCACTTCTGAATAACACAAAATTGTTTTAACAGTCAGTACTAACAATTAAAAACCATTGTATAGAAAAAAAATAAGATTAGGAGGAAAACAATGAGGGGAAGGCTGCATAGACTTTCCTTGAAACTGCTTAGGACAGTAGCTGCCTAGCTCTGCTGAGGCAATAGTATTTTCAGGTGTCACTCTTTTGCTTTATATCCTTATGTTACTGCATATGTACTCATGCCTAGCTTAGTGCCCTGACTGAAATTACTTACTTATTGCCATTCTTTAAATTTCAGTAGACGAAGCATGAGCTCACAAAATAAACATCTTCCTGAGCTGACTAACCATAATATACTATATTCTTTTTTTTTCTGTTTTATGTGGATGTAGGTCTTTTTTTTTCTGTGTCAAAAAAGATTTATTTCCTGAAATTTTATATATAGATCTTATGTTTGGTTTTTTTTTTTCTGGGAGCAGATTAGTGAATCTTAATTAAGCACCAGGCAAATAGCTGAAATGCTAATGGAGAGTGAAATTATGAAAAAGATAAACATTATACTGCAGAGTGCTGTCAGTAGTGTCTGGAGAAAAACAAAACCAAACATTCTCTCTTTTCTTGTTTAAAGACCGTTAATAGATTAAGGTGGTGGATGAAGAGAAACTTGATGGCATAATCCATTTTCACATTGAAAGAGACTCCAATGAAGTCCTTCACAAGTGGCTATTAGCAGTAGGGTGTCAAGGACAAGATTCAGAAGTAAGCTCAGTGATGACTGACTAGTAATTTAGAAGAAAAATTTCCATTTTTGAAGGTGATACAAAATTATTCAAGTTTTTCAAGAAAAAAAAGAAATTAGTAGAACCTGAAAGAAAGCTACACAGATTAAGAAAATGGGATCATGGTTTCAGATAAGTTCACTGTTGAGAAGTGCTAGGAAATCTATTTAAAGAATATGTGAGGTGTTTAACTGTCTCAAACTTAATTGCATAGATTCAGGAGAAAGAGGAGACCAAAAAAAGATTTAATAACTTCTGTGAAGAAATCAGCGAGAATAATGGAATGGGCAAGAGCTGATAAACCTACCAAAAAAAAAAAGAAAAAGAAAAAAAAAAAAAAGAATAAGACTTCTCACTCGAAATGAAAGGATTAAAACTTTGCAAAGGGAACGGGAGACATGATAAAGACAGGTAGAATACAGAAAGTGGATCAGACACGGTGGACAAGGTACAATAATCTGTCCTATACTTTAGAAGTTGCAAGCAACAAAATAGCAACATTTGGTACAAGAAAAAGTAAAGCTTTTATCAACCTATAAGCTATATAGGTACGTTTTCTTTCAGGTTCTCCTGAGGAAGTTGGATTTACAACTGCAAAAAATGTGTGCAAATACTTGCAGAAATCATCACACCAGAAGTGTTTTACCTAAATTCTTCTGTCTCTGTTGCTAGCCCAGGAGCTCTAGCAATCTCTTGTGATGTTCATGACCAAACAAGGAAAAAGAACATCTGACTTCTGTTGCATGCCACGAAGAAAAGTTCAGAATCTAATAAGCAGAGATATTTTTTTTCCACAAATGTCCAAGAACATGATACATATACATATGTCAGCTAACAAAGATTAACTTTATTTGCAGATAAATTCAAAGTCAAAGAGAAGTTACATTTATTAAATGACTTGGTCATTTTAAATGAGAAGAACGCTTTAACAGTAAATGACCTTCCTAGTGTGTATTCACTGAAATTGCACATGAACTGAATGTATTTTTATATGAGTGTGAAATTGATAAAATTTCCTGCTTCACAATTATGTTTTTTATGTCTGTGCATTTACTGTAGAAATGTTAGTTTTGCATGGTTTCGTTGTGGTTTAGGAACTGTAAAACTGGATACGAACTAAGGTAGGGTTTGTTGGTTTTTTTATTCAGAAGAGTCTGAAGGACATTTGAATTCTATTAATTTTAATGGAATATGTGTTTAATTTTATAAGGGCTGGAATTGTTTAAAATACGGTGTTATAGATAGGAGGAATGAAAATTGATGTGATATCTGAAGATTTACGAGTATTGTTCTCTAAATTAATTTTGTAGAAGTAGCAGAAGACTTCATGCCTCATTGCTTTATATTCTGCAAATTTACCTAACTCACACTTTCTGGGCCTTCAATTTGCTCTTCACTGTAAGGTGCAAAGTAGAGAAAAAGTCAGAAGAGAGTGATAGAGAGATCATTACAAACATCAAAAAGTTCTATGTGTCAAAGGCCAGGTCCACAGGAGCAGCAAAAGTGATTATGGAGAGAGAACATTTTTAGAAAAAAATATCTAGTATTTCCATCTTGGGAGAAATATGAATGAGAACTGAGCGATACGCTGTCATAAAGTTGCTTTTGTTGCCATGGGCTTGTCTGAACCAAACTTGTGAGAGGTCTAACTCAAAATAACAGGGTTTTTTGTTGTTAGATGTGGAACATGTACAGGTAAATGTTAATTAACACAATAATTTCTCACATAACCACAGTAAAAAAAAAATGTTCAGTGTTTACCTCCTCTTTAGACATTGAAAGAGCTAAGTATAATCAGAGTGGTTCACCAAATGTGAGACAATGAGCATTCATTATTTTTGTCTATTGTGTTTGTCTTAAAAACTGGACTACATTTAGTAGGTTTATTGTTATTTATTAAATTTATATTCCAAAATGTTAATCTTATGCTGTTAATATTCTGAATGCTGAGGCTGAGGAATTTTTGCCTGTGAAAATGTATTCAGAAGCATGCAGCAGTTTGCTGCTAGGCTTAAGGTAAAAGAATTTCTGAACATTCTGTAATGAGAATGTAATCCAAGAAAATTATTCATTCTTAAGCATAGGTTCTTTAATACAGTTTTGTAACCTCCTGAATATGGTAAGTGTACTTGAAAGGACAGAAATCGTTATTTCCCAGAGATAGAAATGTTTCTTGCACTGAGACTGCAAAAACTTTGAGTAATTGGGAATTAATGGAATAGATGGGTAAATCATAAATTCTTCCTTTACACACAGCTTAACTTGCAGAATATGTTTATTAACTACCTGGAATAACTTTGTGGAAAGGACAAATTTTAAAAAGTTACAAGTGTATCTTAACAGATGACCATTTAACATAGAAGCTTGAAACACAGTATTTATAAATATTCTGATTAAGAAAAAACCTCCGTTAAATCAAAGAGAATATTTTTTTCTCAGACGTCGAAGGTTACTAAATAAACACATTTTTGAAAGGTGAAAGGTGTGCTTATCAAGTTGGCATGCTCAGAATGTGACATTTTATATAGCTGATATGTCCACTGCCTTTGACTGTGCACATCAGGTGGCTTACCCCTTTGCTGCTGAGTCAATAAGAAGTGGCATTTCGGAGGCTCCTAGATCCATTTCTACTTTTTCATTTCAACCTTGATTTGAATTTAACTGTGCGTTGCTTTGAAACTGACAATCAAGACTTCAGGTATGAGGACAAATTAAAAGGTGATTGTTAGCATTTAATAGAGAGTAATGTCTCTGAAGTGCCACTACAAAGTCTTCTAAAAATTGATCTAACCAGCATAGTATTAGCACTATAAAACTAACAAATAAAAACAAAATTTAAGGTACGATTGGAGAGAGCTGAGCAGATAAGTTGTCTAGAGACTCTGGGGATAGCTAGATGACAGGCAGACAGATAGGTAGAGAGATGTATATACACATCCATACGTGTGCAAGGCCATGAATTCTGCTAGGTGTCCATTTGTGTATTTCACTGTAGCAGTTTGTGCACAGCTCTCACATCCTCTCTATGTGTCAGGATCTTTTGAAGAAATTAACTGCATAGAGACTATAGAAGCATCAGTATTTCCTGTTAAAAACCCAAGTTTTTAAGGTGCTCTTGTCTTGATACATGCAAAGGGGAATGTAAGCCTGCTGTGCACAGGCCTATGATGGTAATAGAAAAGGTTACTGCTAAGAAAGCAGGTCAGAAAAAGGTGTTCTATCAACTAAGATTTCCATTTAACCAAAAAGGAAGAGCAGGCTATAATCTCATATATTTCCAAATGTTACAGGATGTAGAACAGGAAAAACAATGGTACCAGACACTTACTTAACTAGCATCTTCAAACAATAAAGACTGAGGATAGGACAGCCACAGTATGTATAAAAAATAATAAGGTCTGATCCAAACCATTGTCTGCATTTCAAAACATTACAAATGCTAGTGATGGTGTACATGCGGACCTTGTGTCACTTTCAAGCAAATGGCTGTTGCACCCATCTTTATTATGTATTCTACATGTGAGGCTCTCATAGAAGAAATATATTGATTTGGAGAGTCTGATTAATGTTGTGAGCTGATTTATTGGCTTTGCATATGTTTTCCTAAATATCTCTGCCTTTTTATTTAATTTTTTGTCTTCATGCATCCCATATCTACTTCCTTCTTAGAGAAGCTCTAGCTTCTCCCTGCTTCTCTTTTTCATTGAGCCGCCAGATTTAGCCAGGTATCTACTTTTGACCTAGGCACTGGCTATGTCTGTACTGCTTAATAAAGCATGGCCATAGGGTGGGTTTGAGAACTAGAGTCCTGCTCATCCTTACCACACATTCCTGGCATGGTTTTGGCCCATGCCAGCTAGTCCTTTCTTTGGAAGAAAGTGCCCAAGAGTTGTTTGTGGAGGACATCTGAGGGGCCATTCCCAATACATGATATGAAAAGGACTGTGCCAGGCCTGGCTCTCTGTAGCCTACAGAGTTCCTGAGCCCCATGGCAATGCCAATAATGTCCCATTTGCCCTCATGCTGTCTTCTGGCACTTGCGTAATGAATCCTCAGTTTCACGCTATAAAAATGTCACTCTAATAGGTTGCGCGTCAGTGCTATATCATACAGTTTGAAATGAAAAAAGCACACCCTACAGATAGCAGTAATATATAAGGACCAGCAAGATGACGAGGGGATTCAAAGGAAACCAGTAGCTACGGCCATACAGTGTGCCAAGCTATGGCACTTGGCCTGAAGGCCGGAGGACTCTCCGTGACCTTGTTTTATTCAACAGTACAGATATTGTCTCTTTACACTCAGTGAGGAAAAACAGGCACTCCTTAAGTGGAATTAGTCTCATTCTACTGTAAAAGTCTAATTTGGATTAGCTGAATTCTGCTGCAGGAGAGGCTATTAGTTAGGTTTTGATGAGGTCAGTCCCACCCCCGGTGCTCCAATTCTGCTGCTGTACACTGTCTTTTGTATTTTTTGTTTTGGTGGGAGGTGGGATTTCTAGAGGCTTTTACACGTAGTCTTTTACAACAGCTAGCTAGATTTTCCCTGTTGGGAGAATCGTGCTGGTTCAGGAGTGTTCCTTCAGGAAGTGCATTATATACTGAGAGTCTGCTGGTAACTGCTGTATTTCTGTGTTTGAGCAGCAAAGAGAGTTTGCCCTTGCTTAAGAAAAGGAAATTAAAAAAAAAAACAACAAATTTCAGATTGCACTGTCAAAAGTGTTGAATCTTATCTTATTGGAACAAATGTACAGATAAACCCCTACAGTGTGATCTCAGGTTCAATAAACAGCTTAGTTATTAAGGTTAAACAGTGCTCCTGAGAGATATGCTAATGTCCACCTTACTTTTAACAAACATAGTTTGAACGGATTTGCAGTCTGAAGGGACAGACACTGGGTTGGAATGGCTTACACAGGGATGATTAACGATTTGATCTAGCACTGGGAATTAAAAGCATCTTTTCAGAAATTATTTTTAAAAAAGGTTTATGTAGCAAATATCCTTTAAGCAAATTGTGAAAAATCAACTGCATTTTACTTAGTAATTAAAATGTCTTGTGTTTTTTTCTTAGTCCAAATAAATATTGAAAAATATACAGCTTCATTAGAAATGATTCATTGCAAGGACTACATTTCCAACCAAAGAAGAAAGTAATTTTTCCTCTAGTATTGAAAATGTAATATAGTTAAATACTAGTATAAGTTCAAGGTATGAATTGAATTAACAGTAGTTAATGTAGTTTAAGTAATGCATTAATTTAAAATGGAAAAGATTTAAATACTGAATCTGTTTTAAACAGTAAAAGGTTTCCTAATACTTCTGCTATGTCACTGGCAGAAGTAAAACCGGAGCAAAGCTATTGCAGCAGGTAAAAGTATGTAAAAGCTTTTAATATAGTGTTATGGTGTGCCTTATTATAGAAAACATAGCTACACTAACAAATATTCATAACTTCAAATCTTAAATAACATTTGAGTAGTAAGTCTTTCTTTAAAATATTCTTGGCTAAAGGGAATTATATGGCAAATTTTTAATGTCTAATGAAGCAAGTCATTCTTAGGGCCTGCAGAAATGACAGTATAAATCTCTGAAGAGCAACCAAATATTCAATTGTGTAAAGACTGGATATAGGTTGAAAAGTAGTTGCAAAAACAGCATAAGGGCGTTCAGCAATTGTCTTACAGTTTTTCTAGACAAATTGATCTTTTGCATAAAAAAATAGTTGGTTTTGTAATTGTCAGAACTGCAGAATAACTCCAGACTCTGGTCATCAAGGTGAGCTGTCTTCCTGCCATGCACCTTTGCCAGAAGGCAGCAGAGCAGTTGCACAAGCTTCACCAGGGACGTATGTTGAAGATAAGTGCTGCTTAGCTGTAAGTTAGGCATCATGTAACCAAAGATTACCTCCTACTGTAAAGATATTGGGATGAAAAATATCAGGTTTGGTTCTCAGATGTGTAGGAATATATGTAACCAGGTACTATGCTGCATTTTCATATGCAAACTGTGCAATTTTTGTGCAGAATGAGAAACCCCAATGTCTAGAACTTTCATTCATTTTAAGGTTCAAAACTCTGTTTTAGATTTGTGTCCCCAGAAATTGTCTTAAAATCTCAGTGGGAAACCTGGGAAACATAGTGAAACTGGTTAATGTAAATCAAAGTGACAATAAAGACAGAAACATAAACATGAGATTATGCTGTCTTATTTCAATTCATGATCAGCCTTAGGTGTTCACTCTTGCAAAGTATATTTTGACCTAAACAATCAGGCTTTTAAGCAGAGATATTAATTCATTTGTTCTGATGGTTGTATCATCAGATTGAGGATGCAAGTGAATGAACTGTAGCAGCCCTGTTTCGGAATCTGTCAGTGATGCTAGTTTCACTCTTAGGGGAGCAAGCATCCACCATGTGCTATGCAAAATATCATAGCTTTGGAACTGTCATAGTTCCAAAGATAGCCATAATACAGCCATAAATACTATAAATCAGAGTTATCTAAGGCTGTAATTCCACACAAAAAGACAAAACTACCAAAAAAATAATTGGTCAGATAACTTCAATATCCTGATGTTCTGTCTTTTTACATGTATGTTCTCTTACCGTGTATATTGGTATTGTATTAGGACGGATAATTCATACAGTTCACCATATTTAGGTTAGTTCTATAGTTAGTTCTATAGGTGTTCTCACTTCACATTCTGTGAAGGTATTACACTGCAGTTGTAGAAATAAGAAAACATTTGCTAATGGTAGACTTATACTGTCTGATTGTCAGTGTGAAATCTATAGCATGCATTTGTTTCCAAAGCACTTGATTACTTTATGAATGCCTCTAAGTAAATGAAAACATATATTGAAGCAGCTTCTCTATAAATTATGTTTAACACAAGTAATCAACATGAAGTAAAATGAGAATAATCTTAGTACATATTTATTTTTTTCTCATCAGAATTTTCTTCATAAATCCATCAAGGTAATTTCTTTCTCCTCCCAGTGGAATAAGAAGTCATATTTTTTCTCTTTATTTACAAACAGTCATCTTCTCAGAGCAGAGCTTTTATTCTTTCTTTTTGCAACAATCCAAAAAAGGACAACGCTTTGAGTGTAAGGGTGTGTATTTATGCATATATGTGTAAGAAGAGAGATTCTGTTTTCTTTTTTTGTAACATCAGACTCACTGTGAGTAGACAGAAAACAGATTAGACAGAAAATGCATTAGATAAAATAGGCAGTGTTATATAATTTATGTATAAGGGAAAACAAAACTATGCATCCTCCCCTTAAATTTTTAAAAAAAAAAAATGAAACAAAACCAGAATTCTTTTGTAAAATGCCATTGTCAGACAAAAATGTAGCTAATGCAAACTTCCTGCACCCAGCTGAAAAATCTTCGATGCTTTCATAAAGAATTCCACTGCTTTAACTAGGATTTTTCCCAAGAAAATTTGAGTTCCAATTTATATAGATTTCCAGTTAATGACCACTAGATCATTAGATAGGAATCCTCAATAATTAAGAGTTTCCATTAAGCAGAACATTGAAGAAACTGGAGAAGGGAGGAAAATATCTGAATCATTTCCTTTTCTTGTCCTGTAGACTCTCATTTCAGGAATTCAGAATGTTCATCGCTATCACCTGATATTTAATTTAATGAATGGGATTTTATTTTTTTATATATATATATATATATATATATATATATATACACGTAACCCTGAGGTACCAAGGTAAAAGATGAAAACTTAAACAACTGCATACATGCTGGTTCTGATTGCAGCTTGTGTCCTGGTTGTGTTTGCAATCTCCAAATTTGTCTAATTATTATTTATAATTATCAGTTATTTTCTCTAGGGGGTTATGTGGTAATCCCTAGATCCTCTGGCATTTCACTTCAGATCCTGACTAATCCTTGAGAAAGCCTTCTTAGCTCCCCAGATTATCCTCATGTTTGTTTCTGACCGTGCTGGAGGAATCTAAGTTTGACTGCAGACTTTGTCTAAGAGTTTGAAGTGATTTAATTACAATTGCCCAGACCATTTGGTATTCAGAAGTCTGGAATTGAGGCCTTAAACTTTATTTCATAGATCAGATGAAGAAGATATGAGAGATCTGTTTTACTGTTCTTGAGTAAATGATTGAGCTGGAGACATGACCTACCACTTTTTTATTCTTGATGGATTTGCTTTAGTGATGGAGGCTTTCTGTCTAGATAATTTGTGTTGCTGTAGTACAGTGGAGAGAGAATTTCAGAACAACCAGATGATGTCAGGTCATCAACTACCAAGAATGGAATAGATTTCTTCTCATCAATGAAGGTGACATACTTCATTCAGTTATGAAATCTTTTACCAATGAGCAGTCTAAGAGTTTTCCTAAACTGTGGATCAAGCTGACCAGTTGCGGACATGTGCTTTAAAAGAAAGGTAATGATTCTACTGCTAGCTTTTTTGCCTATATCTTTCCTTGGCACATTACTCACGGTATGCATACCATTCTTTCCCTGATAGCATGATCTTTTCCTGGGAGCTTTTGTTAATTTAATTCAGTCCCATAAGAAAGGGGCATGGGGGTGTGTTAAAAGGCTGTAAACTGAAAGTACAGTTTCTTCTTCTCTGAAGAAGTATATGACTCCTTAATCTCATAAATTATTTATTTATGGTGCTTAGCTGTGCACTGGAATAAACCATCCATTTTATTGATGCACCTTTTAAGAGTGCTGAAGAACAGCTACAAAATACTTGCAGAAGCACTACACAAGTTTCAGAACAGTATCTTAATATTGTATGCCTTGGGATGCTGAAAAGGACACCTGAGTGGGAAGAGCAGTTAGCTTCTCCAGGGTAGCAGCCGTATTTCCTCCAGGTTTATTCTATCAAAGGAGAACACTCATGCAGGCAAAGCTTAGAAGAAACACTTGTAGAAGAGATTAATGAAATAAATCAGTCAATAGCAGTAACTGGAATTTAAAAGAAGGAACAGATGGTCTTTATGTGACTGGAACTATAAGGATAAAAATCAGCACATGTGTTTGCTAAGACATCTCTGCTCAAGGAAAACACACCTGTTTACTTTTCAGATAACAAAAATATTGTCAATAGAGTTTTTATTTACAGTTATCTTTGCAGTTAAATTACACTGCAGTGTTTTAGTCCCTTTTGTAATCAGACAGATAATCAGCTTTAAACTACTTAGTATTATTCATATAAGTATTTTTCCCCATGGGTCCAATAATGTTAATCATAACATCAGAATAGCAAGGTGATCTTTCCAGTTTCCTTAATCCTATTTACACCGTATGACAAACACAGTCTGACTAGAAATAGAACAAATGTATCTTCACAACTGAAAAACAGATTTTCTTCCAAGCAATAGCAAATGGAATTCCAGTTTTCACTGCAGTATATTGATAGTAGATCTCCATATTTCTTATTTTCCTAATAGTGATGAAAACAAAGTGTAGCTACAACAAGATTTTCCTACATCCTACTAGAAAAAGGGATGGGCATTAAACATTTTTCTCTTAACTTAGCCAAGGCACGAGTGGTGCTCTGGCAAAAGGATTCACCCTGTGTCACCCTCTGACTGTCCCTTCCTAAAAAGTGTCTGTCATCAAAGGATTTGCTATGGCAAGACCTCGAACCAATTCTTGCAGTTGAGTGGGAAACAAGACCAAATTCCAGGGATTCTCAGGCTCATTTTGAGTTTCAGAAACCCAAGAAGTGTGGCTGCAACATGGCTGTATTTGGAATCTGAGAAAACAGATTGCCTTGTGTGTTCAGATGGCCTTTTGTGCTCACTGAGTAAGTCTATTAAAGTGAAAACAAACTTGACTATGCAACAAATTAAGTATTTAACTGCTAAGTTGGAATGTAATTGTAAAGAGAAAAATAAAATAACGTGAATCTCTGTGTGTCCTCACCAAACTCCCTGAAGATCTTCTTTTGTTGCTTTCACATTTTTGATAACTTTGAGGGAATTGGCATCTACAGATTTTTCTGAAACTGCATTTTCTTGCTAAAATTGTTCAGGATATAAATCTCTTCTACCATCTTAGTCATGCATTTTAAGAAATTTCTTCTAGTTCATCTTTATTCTATAATTCAATCAGAATTTAACATTACTAGACCAGACCTCTTAAGTATAATTTAAAGTTTTCCCCACCTCTGTGTTCTTTTGGTATCGCTCTTTAAAAGAGAAAATGCACATGCATCATTCCCCTCAGACCAGGGAACTTCTTTGAATATATCTTTAATCATACTTCTTAATTAGCCTTGTCATGCTAAGCTTTGTTCATACTGCTCAATACATTTTCAAATGTAATAACCATCAAATAATAATAAATAACAAGTAATAATCATAAAAAGTAATAAATAAATTGCATATTTTCATAAGAGTTGCCTGTACATACTTCATAATAAAATAAAGTTCTAGTCATTATTGACTAGAATTAAATTAAGACAATATCTGCTAGCCATAGAATTAACCAATTAGGCATGAGAGTATGCTTTCCCTTTCCCTGCTTTCTTCCATCCCTTTTACCAGTTTTAGAGCTCCTGATGTTATGAGAAACACATATTGTGTCTTTCAGTCCACCTCACAAATTCAGGGGCACTGTATCTATTTGCCAAATGGATGTACATGATAGCATGCTTTCTTAAGACAGCTAGCTCTGCAACTCTTCCCTTAGCCTTGATAGGGATGAAGAGGCATTAATCATTTGTAACCTTTGTTTTAGGATAAGTCAGGATTAAAAAAATACACTTAATTAAGCACAATGCTTTTTAAAGAAGAAAATTGGTGACATACAGCTTCAGCTTTTAAGTTTGCAACAGAGTGAGTGCTGCAGAAAAAGAGCTGGAACAAATTCTGCATTCATAATGATTCTTTGATTCGGGACCAATCAGAGACTTAATTCAGACCAAAACTGAAAAGGATGTTCTTTCATCCAAAACTCGGTAGATAGCTCAAGTGATAGGGCTTGTTCTTACATTTTACATTTAAAATTACAGCCTTTGCAGGCATGGTAGCTGGCAATGATGGAGGGGGATGGCATTGAAGGAAAAAAATACCCAGTGAACTGTAAGTAGCCTGTGAAATAAAAGGAATCATAGAATCGTTTCGGTTGGAAAAGACCTTTAGGATCACTGAGTCCAACAGTACTAATAACCTAATACTGCCAAGTCCACCAAAACCTTCTGTAATGTTACTAGTCCTGACTTCTGCTGAAAGATCTTAACCTCTGCGATTCTAATGTGTTTTTATACTTGACTAATCAATATTGTATTAAAACTCATTAATTCAACTGATAAAATTCAATAAATAGTGGTATTACAACCTTTTCATGCAGAGTAGGTTTTACTGTCACAGGCCAACTACTGTCAGACGTCAACCATTGAAGAAGAGATCTCAATCCTTGTGATCCCTCAGCTTTATACTGAATATGACGTATATGGGATGGAATACTCAGTCGGTCAGGTTTGGGTCACCTGTCTGGCTGGCTGCTCCCTGCAGCTGTGACCTTTTACTTCATTATGACCCCTTTCACTTACGGAACTCCAACACCGGGTACAGGATTTGTCAGTGACTTGGTTGCTATAGGAGGAAGTATAAGCAAGAGCCTTTCTGCATACCATTCCTTGGTAGTAACTATAAACATCAAGCGCTGTCACTACTGGAAGCAGAAACTGTCTGGAAAAACATGTTGATTTCAGAAAGTGCAGTTACTTAGAAGAGACTTAACTGAAAAGTAAAATAGCTGAACAAAGTTATTTGTGTTTTAGCTTAAACCAGGACAACTACAGAGAATGTGCCCATGCACTTACAGTCATTTTATTATATTTATGACTGCATATGAATCATATGAAAATCTAAGCTAATGGTTATATGCAAAAGTAGTATGGCAACGGCATTTAATATATTGTTAATGGCAGTTTAGCACAGGAAATGAAAGAATAAAACAACTGTCCACAGGATGCCCTGTAGACTGGGGTTTGGAGAATCTTTAATCCTCACAACTAGGATGGATTCCTGGTCCAGGTCTGAGCTCATATATGCATTAGATTGAACAGAAGAAGCTTGAATCCTGATACAAATATTTTTTTCTATGATGGTGTATATTTTAAAAAAAATACAAAACCACAGTACTTTCCAGCTGCTAGAAATTATTCAGTAAGAAAACAGTTAAAGCTAATTTATAATTAGATCAGTAGCAGTTAACGCAGCAAAACTTCATGGTTCCTTCAATAGTTGGTCCCATTTCAAGTAAACAGTTCAGAAATCAGGTCAGAAGCAAATCAAAAATACACGTCATGCCCTCAAGCCAAGAAGCATGTTGGCTATGTCATTTACAAAACCTCATTAAATTACTTACAAACCATGGGTAGCAAGTTATAGCAAAAAAAGGTAGACTAGAACAAAAGTAATTAGACAATAATTTAGCCCCACATATGCCCCACAGAGCTTAGCAGTTGGAGATCAGCCTACACTGTGACTGAATTTCATTTAAGCTTCCTTGTCTTGCTTTGGAAATTAGAGAGTGACAAAAATATACCTTGTTAATAGACATCAGACTACATTTCACCCCACTGAAAATTTTCCTTATCAGGTGCTAAATCTTATTATCCATACGGTTGTCATTTAGGCCACAGCTACCCCATTTATCTTTTATTGTTCTTTAATTTTATCCATAAATACCAGATTTTCAGAAAACTTAATTCTTGTCATCTATCACTATATGTAACGAGCATAAAATTAACTAAAGAAAAGCATAGCTTTGCACAGATGGCCAAGTGCTGTCTGATAGTGGTTCACAGGGTGTCTTTCATCACCACCTGGATATATATTGCTGCTTAAGTAAAATGTACAATCATATACACATTCTCATTGAAATGCTCTTCTCTACCTGGCATGAAACCTGATTATAATATCCAGATCAGCTTCTTTTTATTCTCTACCATAGCCCCAGTTCTACAAGGCACTTAAACCAGGGATAAAATTAAGAATGTGAGCATCATTTGACTCTATGGGATTACATTTAGGCTGGAGGCAAAATATATTCCAAATTAGAAGCTTTCCTTTGAAAGGGTTTGGATCTTAATGTTAAAAATGCCCTAAGTGTTTGGCTGAATCAGAACTGCTAGGGAGAATTTCAGAGGGTAGAAGAACTGATTACCTCCATCTTCTACATTTGATACCCTACCATTCTCTTCTACACAGCAATCGTTGAGATGGCTTGCAGGAATTCTTGACAGATAGATAACCCATTCAATCAATTAAGTAGTTATCACCTCATCACTCTTCATTTCACTTATGGCTCATTTTAGAAAAGAAGTTTGTATTTTCAGTCTCTTTAAATGCTTTCAGAAGTGCTCAAAAGATGTTCTTTAGCAATTTCCCATGGAAGTAATTTGTACTTTATGTATTATTTCCATGGTAACTTCAGAGAACAGGAACAGGTTTGTATGCTATGTTACATCCATCTTAATTTAGTTTAGGACATGTTGTTTTTTTTCCTGGGGTCAGTTTTCATTTAACAAAATATTAAACGGCCTGTAAAATGAAGATTGAAAAGGCAAATGTCCTTTAATATAATACTGTACTGAAGTCCTTTTTCACAGTACATTAGCCTTCTTCTTTGAATAAAGTACCAGGGATCTTTTTATTATTATTATTTTTAGCAAAGCAGCAACTGAATTCTATTGTAAGTTTTCCATGACAACGATGTGGAATTTATCCAGAATCACTTGGAAACTTGTTGCCTGACCTTTTTACTGTGCTGTTCCTAGTTAATGAAAGTACTCTTCACGGACAGAGGCAACTTTTTTCAAGTGAATCCAAGCAGCTGATTGGCTTGGTATATCCTCAGGAGATATCCTCAGGTGCTTCTGTCTTTGCTTCTTTTTAAATTACAGTGTTGAAGCACTTTTCTCTGTTTCTACCTGGCTCCCCAGCCCACGCATTCTGTCAGTATAATTAACGATTTTTGTGCTCTGTCTCCTCTTTAAACCAACCAAACATGCTTAGATTGACCACAATGCTTTTATAATCGTTTGGTTCCCAATTCTGTACATAATTACTTAGAAATATGCGTGTGTATATATATATATATATATATATATATATATATATATATATATGTCATTAAATGGGACTCCCTATTCAACTAGTGTTGTTACTTAGTATTGTTGCGTAGGTAATGTAATTCTCTCCAGAGTCAGACTTTTTATCAGTTGTCTTCATATTTATATCCTTTGGTCGAATAGGTATTAATTTCTATGGAGATTACGTAAGAACTACTGAGATAATGAAGGATCTGTAACAAATGAAGCTGTGAGAAATGAAAACAGCAAGTGCTACTGTTGGGGATAGTTGCATGCTAGCAAGAGATATTTATTAAAAGATTAGGTTTCATTTCTCTGTTTGTGTGTGTGTCCTCCTAAACATTAAGAAATACTGTGTAAGACACCGTACAACTTCATCATGAAGCTGTCAGGGTGCAAAAGCACGCTTTGCAGATCCTGAAATATACTGGATGGAAGGCATTTGAACAAAATATCAATAGAAAATGTACTTCAGGGAACAGTTGGGCTGTATAGAGACAGAATTACTTTATAGTCATCTCCATTAAGATGTCAGCAGTCACCGATTGATTCCGTGAAGTCATTTCCTGTTTGCAGTGGGGAGAATAGCAATCAGCTGTATGATGGAAACAATTGATTTAATTATACATAATGTTAACTTATCAGCAGTTTAATGACAATCATTGTATCTCAAGTACAACTTTAGAATATTTGCGTGTTGACTTCACAGTGGGGCCATTTTTGCACTGGAAAGCCTTGGGGTTTTCAAGATAAAATAACTCTTCAGTTTGAAATTCTAAGTGATTTAGACTAGAAATTTTCAAAAAGGGTAAACAGGTGAAAATTGAAAATGTTTCAACAAAACTTTTCAAAACTGAATGTTTCTGACTCCTGTTATTTTTCTAATTTCTGTAGGGAAGCTGACTTAAATTTCCTGATTTGTTAATTCTTTTTTTCCATCTCTGAAATGTTCGTATATGTTTCTCACTCACTTCTGTTTTAGAATGCGTTGATTTGGGCACCTGGTTTCAAGTCTGTGAAAGAAATTGTGTGCATTAAGTTTTGGCTGAAGCACAGAAACGTGGAGATAGGATTTTGTAGGAAGTGTTTTCTGTAGCAAGTGACACCTTCATCTGTAAAAATACTTCTGACTCTCCTCCACTCCCTTCTTCTATTTCTTACAGCCTCTTCTCAGTTCTTACACTGGCTCTCACTGTTTGCTCAACTAGGTGCCTAGAGGGGACAGTGGAAAGGCTTGAGCATATTTTTGTTCATTACATCCCCCTTATTATGTGTTTCCTTCTCATACTGTATTTGGGATTTTAAAAAGGATAGAAAACCACAGCTGACATCCAGGTTCACTTTCCTATGGAAGAATGATCCCTTATGCATAGCTTTGACAGAGGGCATTGAAAGCAGGGTCATTGCATCCCTACACTAACTGTGATTTCAAAAAAGGAGAGGAGAGAATTGAGATAGTTGGTTATCAGTGGAGGTATATTGTGCATATATTGCAGATCTCATAGGAGCCACAAGGTGTGGATATTGTGGTAAAGCAAAAATATTAATAGCAAACACTGTAGCAGAATCCCAAGGGGTTTTATATCTTTTTTTTCTGAGTCCTTGTAAATAATTCTACTGCCTATCCTGAAATGATGTCTTCATTAATGAAAATAAAACCTCAGCATAAGACTGAAACTAACAGAAGGGTAATATTTTGTCCTTTTAAGTATAATGTTTGATTTAGCTATTTCTTTGAAATTCATGTTTTGTTGTTCAAGTGCAGGCAGACCAAGAATGTAAGTTAAATTTCCTCAGTTTTGTAAAACACAATTTTTGTTTGAGTTTTTTATGAAATCATTGTTAGATAATAATTATTAAATTTTAACCAAGGTGGCATTAAAGCAAAACGTAGGATCGCATTTTGTTTGAAATAATGCAAGCTAACTACAGACATCTCCCAAAGATGATCTCCTTGAAATCATTTAATTTGACATAATCTTTGCCTTTCAAAATGACTGCCTCAGCTTTTCTTTCAAAATACTGTTATATCAGAGGAGTATCTGATCTGTTTTATCATTGAATCACAGAATCATTTAGGTTGGAAAAGACCCTTAAGGTCATCAAGTCCAACAACCTAGTGTTTAGGATGTGTGCCAAAAAGTAGTAGACCTGGGTTCTCTTACCTGCTTATTCTATGGGGATTTAATTTCATATTTCCCAGCTCCAGGGTAAATTCTTCTTGAAGCTGGGTCTTTGTATTGCCAGAACTGTAAGGTACATGGGGCCATGGAGTGAAGTCTTAGGAAGCCTGACTTGGTAGCACTATATGCAGGTGCCAAGATTGCTTTTCAGTCTGTGAGCCTTCACAGAAAAGAGGCCTGCAATGAGGATCATAACGTAGCATGGCACCTCTCCATGGGACACTTTCAGTCTTACAGCTTATCTTTTTTGGTGCATGGGTTCTGTGAGAAATTGTGTGCTCACATATTTCATGATTATTGCAACATGTAAAGAGACAAACATTAACCAGCATGTTACTACACATTTGAGAACATTAGACAGAGGACCTCTAGAGTCAACCTGACCTACCCACAGCAACCCTGAACTTCAGCTGGAGAATAAGTCCTGAGGAGCTCTGCATCGTACCATGCCATTATAGGTAAAATCTTCTGAGAATTTCAGAGTCAAATCTAAGAATCTGCTGAGTGTGAGAGAAACGTAATTTTTCAAACCCCTGTAATTTTGATGGAATGTGGGCAGATCTGTGTTAGGAGTGACAGAAATTACTCACTGGCACAGAGGCTATGCAGATGACACTCGGTATTCTGCTTCCACTAGGTTGGAAGTGTTGTCAGTATCTCAAGTTTCAGCTTTTCTTCTAACTTCTGAAATTATTTCTGCTCTTGAACATTTTGTGTTCTAAATCAGCTTTTGGGGTCATTCTTACCTGCAGTGCAGTGAGTGCCAACTCTCATTAAGGTATATTTACCATCATTTGCGAAAGTAAAACTAGGCCATTAATCCTCCCTCATAGTGTGACCTCATTGTATATTGAGATGGTTCTGCTGCTGTTGTCAGTATCAGTGCTTTCCTCTGAAGGTGACAAAATGCCTTGAAGATGTTAATGAAGTAGGAGTCCCAACACCCCTGCAAGATAATTAGGCAACTTTATTCTGCATTATACATGGAAGAAATCCTGGTGCACAGAGGACTGATGATTTTCTCTAATGGGCATAATACTTTGAGATGTAATAATTTATAGGGCCGGATTTGAACACAGGCTTCTGTATAGCACTGTTCACTCCTATCATAAAAAAAGATATTACAGTGGCATATTGTCAATGTGAAAATGTTTGCTTTCTGCTTTTCCAATCACATCCTGCAAATTCAAATGTATTTCAAAATGGGGTTTTGAATTATCAAAAAATTAAACCTACTTCCATAATTCTTCTTGCATCTAACTTACATAAAATTAAATAAATCTAGGTGGCATCTCCATCTATGGAGATTTTCAAAACCGGAGTGGATAAAGCCCAGAGCCCAGAACTGCGTATGACCTCATAGCTGACCCTGCTTCAAGCAGGAAATTGGACTAGAGACCTCCTGAATTTTCCTATGTCCCAATGTTTTTGTGCTGTCTACTGCTAGAAACTGCATGCCCATGACAATTACATGCATCATTAGCATATTATTGTGTGTGGGAACTGAATATTCAAAATAAGAGTAATGGAGAATGTGTTCTACTTATTGTAATATAGTACCATAACAGTAAAACTTCTTTGCATTAAAGGAATTATGTCATCTTGTAGAACCTCTCCTGTATTACATAAGCAAATTACTTAATTATAACTAAAATGCTTCAGGATAGAAAGAAATAATAGTCGTGGAAGCTGGAACCAGAGGATGCAAGATGTAAATGGTTCAGAAACTATTCTGGGTACCTGTAGTGCGTATTTTCAAGTTGATTTAAGAGATTTTAAAAGTCTGAAATAAAATTATGATTCATCTGTTGATTCCATAATAATTATAAATGTTTTGTTTGCAAAGTTACAAGAAGTTATGCATAACATTTATACAATGAGTGTAAATGAGTCTACATTGAGTATAAATTTATCGTTAGCTTGCATCATCCAAACCCTAGAAGCCTAGGGACCGCAGCCTAAATACCATATCCTTTCTGCAGATTAATGCATTAATTGGCACACAGTATACATAAGCTTGTTTATTTAATGAAGTTCATGATGGTCTCTGTGGGTGAGTGCACACATTAGAGTATTACAAAGCATGCATAACACTTTTTCTTCCTTTAATTCCTGGAACTTTTTTGTGTTAGTTCTTGATTATTTTCTAAACTCTTCAAGCTTAAGGCAGAGGTAATCCGCAATTAGGGAAGTCTAGGGAACCCCTGAAATCAAGTTTGCACTCTTTATCTCTCAGACTGACTTGCACTGTGTTAATAGGCAACTGAGAAGAAACTGTCATGACACTCTGTGGAGCTTTGGCAGATGAGAATGCTGCCCTTTGTATTTGAAAGATTATTTCACCTCCTGCCTGTGTAGGCAAGCTATCTTGAAAGTTGACTGTCTGAGGGTGAATAACTAGATCCAGACCCTTTTTTGAGGTATTTTCACAGACAAGAAGATAAAGAAAAAGACCTAATGCCCCCATTTGAATGTGCAGTTCATAGTGCAAAAACTGCAGCCTGTCAATTTAGTGAGAAGATTCTGACAGTGAAGGTTGCTACAGAAATCGGTACGAAGAGACTTCCCGAAATGTAACTTACTCCAGAAAGAAAGCATAAAGGAAAAGTTAAAGAAACAAAAATGTACCAGGACAAGCATTTGTTACCAGGTGCTGTAGCACGTTACTTGTAAAACTCGATCCAGAGGTCGAACCCATTTAATGCTGACTGCCTATAGATAGTGTCAGGATTTCTTCTTCAGTGAATGACTGACTGTAGAGCACAGCAGCTAAGAAGGTATTAAGGGAAAAATTAGTCTGATTCTGATATATCTGAATGTTGTAATCTGTCCTTAGTTGTCCAAGTAAAACCAAAGAGCGTGATCTGATTTTGTTTCCACCAAAGACAATGTATTTGGAAGAGGTAAAAGAGAATAACAGAATGCAAAGCAATTGCCTCCTTTGATTTTACTTACATGAAATATTTATAACTTGCATTCACTTTGTGTTTTCCACTCATGTTGAAAGCATACAACTTAATACTTACGTGGAAAGCATACATCAGTATTTGTCATCTTGTGAATGGGCCACAGTAGCACTCTGAAATCTGACCTCCTGTCTGTTGTCTGGCTACTTAGTTGGAGCTGTTGTGGGACAGCACTGCATACAGAAAAAATGTTTGAAGTACTCTGTTTTTTGCATCTATGATATATATTTGATTATTGTAATACCGGCAAGATTGTAAATGAAGTGGATGAGCACAGGCCAGATCATGGCCATACAGCTGTGGCCAACAGGAAGCTTCTTTTTCCTGGAGGGAGACATTTGGGTGTTGTAGCTCCCCCGATCAGAGCATGCCCTGTGGCAGAAGGGACACAGTGCTTAGGCAGTATGTTGACTGCCCAGCTTGGGTATCCTATCCTGTTCATTAGCTATTCTCTGAGTACACCTAGACAATATGGATATTAGTCCTGCAAACAACATGTACATGTTAGCAGACTTTCAGGGTCAGCTCCAATTAACTGCAGCTAGCAAGAAATCTGTGCTGGGGCACTGACTTTCAGCACTGGTAACATCAGTGGACCAGAACCAGAATCAGCAAGGAAGGCTAATTTTAAAGAAATGCTCCATAAACTTGACCTTGAAGAGGTTTGCCGCACAGTGAGACTTACCGATTTTCTTTTTTTTTTTTTTTCTCAAGGAAGAGCAAGATAACGAGATGAATACAATTAATGACAAAACTAATCTGCAGAGCAGATTCTCTTTCACGTTTTTCCTGACACAGCTGCAGCAGCCCCAAAAACCTCTTCTCCTGCCACCACTACTTTTCCCCAGCTCCCAGGTACAGCTCTGGCCATTGTGTTCTTCTGCCTTCCCCAGTTTACCTCTTTTGCCTTCCCCTGTGAATGGGGAGGATGCATAGAGAGTTGGGTCAGCTTAGCTGTCCCTTGTTCCTAATTCCTTCAGAAGTGGCACCCTTGAAACGAATCACATAGCAGGGTTTTCCTTCCTCTGAGTGATAATGGTGAGCCCTCTGGGTTTGGAATATGGAGCCTGAGCAGCCTTCAGAGTCCTGGTTGTTCACTAGATCTTCAGAGAGCAGACCAAGAGGGAACAATAGGCAGCAGAAAGCTCCAGCCCTCATACTCTCTTCTTGCAAGATATTTGTCACCACCTCAATCTTGGGGATTAGAGGATTTTTCAGGATAGCCATGACTTAAAACGTCCCTTCAAGGATCTGACACAGAGGCTTTGCAAGCCACACGTAGGGATCCTATGGTGGTGTGTGGATCTTTCTTTCTTTCTTTCTGTAGCAGCCAGCACTCTCAATACAAATCAATAAATTGCAATTAGCTACAGGGGCTTTAAAATAACCAAGCTTAAAATCTGTAAAGCAGCTTTTAGCACTTTGTCATTTTTTATCTTAAAAAAATTTATGAAAGTGAGGTAGAGAATATTAGTATCATGCAGTTAATCAAAAAATTCTTCATTTGGGTTCTTTCAGTCTTTTTAACTGAAAGGTATGCTTTTGATTTAACAAGACACCACAGAGTTCCTATAGAAAAACAGCATGCAACAAGCAAGCTATTCTTTGCAAGCTGTTGGGCTTGGTGGGTGCTTTCCTATTATCTATTGGGATTTAATTTGGGGTCAGAGTATGAGCTAAGGTGATGATACATATACAATACTGTTGGACTTTTAGCTGTATCAAATAAAGCTAATGTGAGAGGTTTAGCAGAAAATTTGTGTGTGTGTTTCTGCAAAAACAGATTTCTGGAGAAAGAGAAAACAGAAAATAACCAAAGTCCAACATTTACTGAGACAGTGGATGCCCTCAATTAAACTCTTTTACTTCTTGGCTATTGGGAGCTTGTATTTATAATTCCCTGTATCCTGGTCATACCCCTGACTTTATGGACATTCTTATAAATGACTCCCTCATTCCTTTTTTGGAAATACCTGTATTAATTATGAACTGTTTCTTAAAGCACCAACTTTGTAGCTGGGCCTTCTGCTTTTCATAAGATTTTCCTAACCACATGGATCTGTCCATCTAGAAACTTTTGAAAGACATAGGTTTCAGCACAATGGAGAAAAAGAATCAGGAGAATGGGGGGGGAAGGTGTTTTTTCTTTTTTATAGGATGGGAAACTTTTCCTTCTCAAGATTTATCTTCAGTGGGATCTTTCTTCACTGCTGTATATCCCACTTGACTTAGAAAGGCAGAAGCTTAAATAACCTGTAGTGGCAACACTATACTAAGTGTTTCCATTCATACTTTTTCCTCTTGAATGTATTTCAAAGTTCATATAAGTTTACCGTTATGTCTAAGTAAATTTTGGTCTATAGAACATTGGATCAGGTCCTATGTCAAGTTCTCATTATGATCCTGTAAATTCGAAGGGATCCTTTGTGCTTAGTGGTTTTTGGAATACATAAAAAATAGGGAACAATTTCTCAACATGGAGGAGTGCATTATACTGGTGACACTTCCCATATTACCTGGTATAATTGATGTCAGCAAGTCACACATCCATTCTGATCTCAGGTGAGTCGGGGAATAAGGGCAACATGATGTCCTCTCCAATCTCTATCTGAAATCCATACATCACATACTTTCAATATCTGTACATATTAATACTTTGTGTTGTTGCACAGTTTCCCTAACATTGGTTTCAGTAACATTGTTTTCAGTTTTTAGTAATCCACAGTTAACGGAGTCACCAATCTGTCTTTTAATGCTCCCTTATCTTTGTTAAAAAACATGGACGCTGCTGTGTTATTTCTAGTATACACTATTATGTTTTTTCCAAGGTCCTTTGATTTGCCATACTGGGTGAAATGCCAATTGTTTGGAAAACAATCTCTGCCTCCCATTTTAAAAAAACACTCACATAAAGAGCTGCCTGCAATGTGTGGATAGATGGGCAGTGACCAAGCCAGACTATACATCAAATTTATGTCTCAAGAGCTTTACTATTAATAATTTTTACTGTTAATATCAAAGAAGAAAGTGCAGTACAGTGTTTTAACACACTCCAGAACACTTTATTAAATAACATAGTGGTATGCTGTTGTAAATTGAGGTCAGGAGGAAGGGTAGCGGTACTTTATAGGCTTAGGAACTCAATACTCCAGTGTACCACTGGGATAAAAGTCTCTCTTCCAAGACTGTTTGCAGCTGACTGCTATCAACAACTCCAGCTCATTAAGACAACAATAACAATAACAGGGTGGGGAAAAAAAAAAAAAAAAAAGAAGTAAGTATCAGAGATGTAGGTGAAAACAATGATTTTGTTTATCTCAAGCAAAAAAGGCAACCGAAAAATACCCCTGGGACACCTGAGGGAAGAAACTCTAATGCTAATTGACATGATTTAGAAAGATGACTCTGTTATTGCCAACAGTCTAATTTAGTCATTATCTCCCCAATGTTGAAGCAATCAAACCAGTTGTTAGAATTTTTGTGGATGGATAACAAGGTATGCCTCAGTGTACAGATATATATGCTAGACGGTAGGCTAAAAGAATGTGAAAAGAGCTTTCTAAAAAATACATTTTGTATATCTTTTTATGAAACACCACTCTTTAATGTTATTTGTCTGCTGAATGAGCTTCATTATATTTTGTGCAAATATGTAGTAAAAATTTGTCACAAGGCCACAGAAAAACAGCAAAACTAAACAAAACTATCTACATCTCCTTGATTTCACCATTTCTCAAATTAAAAGTTTTACATTTTTACATAAAACCAAATATTTGTTAGAGGGAAAATGTTTTGTGGGTGTTTTCCTCCCTAGACTGTATGCTTGTTTTTCACCAAAAATCCCTGTATTAAAGAACTCTAGTATTCAGCCTGGAAATTGTCAAGGCTGTAAGAATTAAAAAGCAGATATACTTAAAGGTTTGCTGCAATGCTGGCCTCACATCTGTTCCCTGAGTACATTTCCCACTCTGAAAGTGTCCTATCAGTATTAAGCATTTTTACCAAATGATGTGGCAATGTCCTGTAACATGTTATACCTGCTATAACCAGCTAAATCATCTGTGGTTCAAATGAAGAGTGAAGGGATTAAAAAAAAAGACAATATATATAGAGAGAAAAGTCTCTTTCCAGACCTCCCAGCTGCCCAGAAAAGCTCTCTGCGCCTCTCATACAAAGTCATTGTCCTCTCTTGACTTTTCTCATTAAACTTGCTATAAACTTTTACCTTTTTCCGTAAGTTTGCTGCAACTCAAAATGCCTATTGTCATAAGAATAGGCTTCAGGAGAGGAGAGAGCCTTTACTTTGGAAAGTCCTTGGAGTGCACCTTGCTTATACAACATTGTGATACTAAAAGTAGCAGTAACTTTATTCCTATTAAATAAGAGAGTTAGGAACTTGGAAGAGGTTGTTCTTTGCAAGGGCTGCTCATGGTCCATGTGCCCTTTCTGCTGCACAGGTTGCTTAAGTGTATCTGCTGCCCTCCTTTTCCTTTTTCACCCTTGTTTTCCCAGTGGATATCTAGTTCCATGTAATTTTGTCAGGAAGAGGACAAGTACAGGCCCCAATACCATTGACATTCTGCCACCCCAAAACAAAACATTTCACTGAAGTTGGTTTATTTCTTTGCCAAAAATGTTGATGCTTTGAAATCAAGGCTCCATCTCAGCGACAGGATTGGGTCAGTCAAGGAATGAATGTCCGAATGAGAAGCCAGAAGCTCCAAAGTTAAGGTGGTCTTATGCCATGTGGAGATCAAAGGTTCAGTCTTTACTTTGACTTGAGCAAGGTAGGAACAAACATATTTACTAATGTTGTATGTTTCCAAATACATTAAATGTGAAATTCTGAAGGGTGTATTTGAACATTTCTGAGTGATCTTTTTAAATTAAAGAAAAAATAAAATTGCAACCTTCAAAAAAATTGAAGTTTGAAATTAAATATTTAACACTAGTAACAGGTTATTTTTGCTTACACTTTGTTTTGGGCACAGCAACATAAAAATACTAGAAATGAGCTTTTGAAAAGAAAAAAAAAAAAAAGTCTTGTTCTCTTAGCTGTATCTGCCAAGATTTCTAGCAAATTCGATAGAATTAATGCCCTTCCACGACATTACTACACTTTATCCCTGGATGGTATAAATGGGCCTTTGAAAATGACACTGCCAGGAATGGATTAAAAGAATTAGCTTGCATAAGGAGTCAAATCTCTGACCTCTACTTTGATTCACCTCTCATGAGTGCCGCAATCCACTGGGAGAATGATGGAAGCGATAGCCTTTACAGAGCAGAGCAGATGAGTGCTCTTGTACGTAGAAGGGCTTCTGAGGAGTTGGATTGCATGTGGGTCAGTGCAGTCACAATTTACTGCTGTCTACTGCTAGGGCAATTTGCATAGAGGAGATTTTTGTACAGCTTGTTAAAACAAGTGTAAGAGAATCATTGTCAGACAGGAGACTACACAATGGGAATATTAACAAGCCAGCAATCTGTCATTTGCCTGCTGATATTTTTTTTCCTAATAATATCTTAAAGCATAAACTAGTCATAACCTGCAGTGTATAGAATGGGCAAGTGCCATGTGATCCCTCCGTCCACACAAATACCTCCAGCTCTGTTTGGGAAAAGAGTAGCCTCACTGCAAAAAGGAGTCAGTAAGGCAGAAGCCATGCCCAAATAGTGGTTCTCCACTTCGCTGAAAAATTTGCCCGTGTGCTTTGCTGGTGCCTCCAAAAGGAGAAGGGGAAGGAGAAGGAGTAATGACAAGGGGAGAGTTCTGCAACTGCGAGGACAGTTGTGAGTCAGGGTTGAATTTCTGTGAGGTTCACAGTTCTGGAAGTGTAAAAACATGCATGATATGGATGAAATCACAGTCATTTTAGCATCAGTTAAAAACAACCACAATTCACACCTGGATGTCAGCAAAGCATTTTTACTCCTCGATGCTAATTTATTTTCTGTGGATGGCGTATGTGTAACAACGGGCTGCAAGCAATTAAGCATATGCTTCCTGACATTTGAACCATGCAATGCTGTGCCTGGTAAGGGAAATGTGCCTGTACCTCACGTCAAAGGAGATTTGTAAAAGTTTCTCTACGGACTCTTGTGTAGGGTTGTAATGAATTACAATTTTGTTCAGTATTGAGAAGGGGTTGAGCTAGCACTTAGATCTAATGACTCTGATATTTGTGGTTGTATATCACAATCACAGCTGAATTTTGACTCCAGGAAACAGTTTCTCAATTTATCGAGAAGAAACATCTGTGCTGCTGAGAGGAAACGTGCGTTCCCTGGGCAAAGGAAGCCCTTGGTGGTGCTGCAAGTTAGCTGCCAAGTGGACTCTTGATGGCTGTAGAGCTCACCTACCCTGCTATAGTTTTGATTATACAACTCCTGTGTGGGAAAATGCTGTTACATTGGTGAGCTTGTTACTTTATTTCTCTCCTCAAGCAGAGCAATCCTCACCTGTTAGTGCTGTCACTGCTCACTTGCCCTCCACTGGTGTTCCCAGTTGTAACCTCCAACTGGTGCAATGCATGCCTTGTGCTATATAAGTACCTGCACACACTTCTAAACCTATCAGTTAGCGTGTACTGTGAATGGCCACGATACAGAAACAAAATACTTCCCACCACCAAAGAAGTTTCTAAAGTTGTCATTCAAAGCTAAACCATGTTTGCACATAAACTATGTTTGCTAGTAGCTTGCTTTCACTTATTTTATATAGATCAAAAAGCTTGGGCTTACTGAGAAAGGAAGGGTATGAGACCACATTAACCTGTAACTGCAAACTGTTCGCTACAGCTTTCAGCTTTCTGGTATGGGTTGCATCCTTCCTGTACCCCATAGAGTATTATACATCTCACCAAGCTCCTAGATAACCAACACAGTTCTGCACTGCCTAGCAGCTTTGTCTTTTCCTAATTGCGCTTTGGGATATAAATAGGATGTGCTAACATGGAGAATGGGTCACTCATTCACTTTTCAGAAGTACTCTAATCCAATATAGCCACCTTAATGAAATGCCAGGTATTCTAGTCCTATTATTGTCAACAGAGTGTTAGGTGATTGTATGAAAATATGACCTTCTATAAAAACCTGTCTAAATTATCTTCCTGAAGCTTGTGTGGTATTACTGATGATGAAAAAAATGAAGTAGTGTTTTTGAGGCTTATTTTTTTCATAACAGTGCTTAATCGGGAAAGAATTAGAGCTCATGCTTATGTTATTCTTTGTGCAGTACAGCCTGTAGGAAGACACTCATACCCTAGATGATATAATTTTGAAGGAGAAAATTCCTGCAAAATAGGACTTTAGTAAACAGTTTTTCTGGGACTGCTATTAAACAATAGAAATACATCTTGCCTGTTTTTGATAAGGGAACATATATTAGCCACTAGCAAGAAGGCATCAGTGTTTAGTATAATTTAGTCCTCAAAGTCACCAGTAATTTACATTTTAGCATTAACATTTGTATGTTTGTGTAATGCCTGCAAAGTATGTGATGGGCTATATAGGCATGCAATAATGATTCTGCCTTGGAAAGTTAAAAATTCACCTGGGTGCCAACAAGTAAGGGACAGAACAATACACTGCACTCAAGGATATATGTATTTATATATATTTTTACATTTTAAAGTTACAAAAAATTTAATGCACTTCAAAGATCTGTAATATAGCTCTAAAATTGTATTTTTTAGAGTACCTAAGATAATGCAATTTAAGTCTTACAGTTAAAATACAGGGCTCCTTCTGCAAGGAGTCTATTTATGGCCATGACCTACCCCTTAAATTACTCTTTTCTCAACTACTAACCTCAAGTTGCGCCAGGGGTGGTTTAGATTGGATAGTAGGAAAAATTTCTTCACCAAAAGGGTTGTCAAGCATTGGAACAGGCTGCCCAGGGAAGTGGTGGAGTCATCACCCTTGGAAGCATTTAAAAGATGTGTGTATGTGATGCTTAGGGGCGTGGTTTAGTGGTGGACTTGGCAGTGCTAGGTTAATGGTTGGACTCGATGATCTTAAAGGTCTTTTGCAACCTAAACAATTCTATGATTTCATGATTCTACTAATATTTCAACTGTCACCGTTTGTACAGTGTCTAGAACCGTCAGGGCCCATATACTGTAGGTCTTTAAGCATTGCAAGAATTAACATAAGGAATGATGATAATTATGGAAGGTGTGTGCTTAAGAAAGCACAGGGCAACAGTTGCACAAAACATGACAAGAGTACTGGCAGTGGTAAAGCAGTAAGCAAACAAATGGGGCAACAGCCTTGTTTTAATGTACTACATTACAAGATGCGAAAGATAAGCCTGAGTGCAAGTAGATAAACAATCTAATACTCCAGTGGGATGTCATGCATCAGAGACTGAATACAGTGCAGATCCTTTGAGGTAAAAGTCGTCTGATCATATTTCTTGAGTCTCAGCAGAAAACAAAGAGCAGCACATTTAAACATGGATATTGGATATGCCCAATTTAGGAACTGGGTTGAATGTCAGCAAGAAATGGGTAAGGTAGAAATATCAAAATAGGGAGAACATGAGAGGGTCTTGTTCAACCCACATCCGTTAAGGCAGAAGAGCTATGGCTATATTCATGTGAGAAATGTATTTATCAAGATAAAATGCAGTCTTCCATATATATGAATATCTGCAAATAATCACTGCACCATTTTAGTGTATGGTAGATTAAACTGTATCTTTAATAATTAAAATTTTCAAACATTTTATTTAAACAATGAATTGCAATACCAGTTATGATATATATTTGGGGGAAAAAACCCACCAGTTGTTATACCTTGTTAGGCCTTTGAATTTTTAGCTGAAATTTGTGCTAATCCAATACAATTACATGATATTTTCATGGTTTAATGATGTGCAGGGCAAAATGACAAAAGAAAGTAATGACGTTTCTTCACATTTTCCCTGTCATTTCCTCCATAAGAGGAAATTTGTGACCGTTAGCTGTTAAAGTGACCTGCATATCGTTATAGAACATCATCATATCCATAGGACCTGATACTTATAGCCAGTAAGACACTGCAGATTATTCTCATATAAAAGGTTAATCATGTGCCTAAGTGTTTGCAGGAAGAAGCTATTAAAATGTGCACTGTATGCACCCCAGTAGCAAGGCAAGCCTTGAAGAAAAATGAGACAGAAAAGTTCCATACTTTAGACCTTGCTGCTTATCTGGCAATTTTTAGCGTTCAGCTCACATAGCCCTAGTCTGGAGGAACATCAAACAAAAGGAGGGAAATCAGCATTACAATTATTTGGAATATTTCATATCAAAGCTTATAAAATGACTCAAGAAGCAATCAGGCCCAACATCTCACTGCTAATACATGAGTTGGCTCTTCAAGGTTGAATGCTTTTTACTCTCACTGATATGAGAAACGGGATACTGAATTACCTGCCTTTTGCCGTAGGTTTGAAGAACAGTTGCTGTGCGTCAGCTAAAACACTGTTAACATTCTTGCATGCTAAAACCTTCAGAAACTGTTTTCAACCCGTTGCCCAACAGAAGTGGTCAAACAGTCCATTCTCACCTGCAACTAGAAGTTCCCTCACCTTAATTTCCCCCCTAAAATGTTTTTAGAATCACCAAATCTACCAAGCAAATTATCTTTCATTTTCCATTTTGAAATTAAATAGAGAAATTCAAAACCACATATAGAAGCATGAGCCACAAAAGCTAGGTACAGATTGCCTTTACTTCTAGTAGATGTGATAGGATTTTATGTAATTATAACTATTTTCTTTGCTGCTTTTCTTATAATCAGGTCATAAGTGGAGTCTGGATCCTACCTCTTACATTTCTACCCTTGGAGTTCTCATATGAGGAATGCCATGATAGCAGAACACAATAGCTTATGTCAGGCCAAAATGTTTGATTTCTTAATTGCTGTGAAAGATCTGTCTGTCTTGGTACATTGTACACAAAGCATTCCAGCCTTCAAGTATTTTCGGAATATCTCTGTTTCCTAGTTTTATTGGTTTGTTTCGTCTGGTTTGGCTTTGAAACCTGTCTTAGGAAATATTTTTTCCAAATTAAGATATGACTTTCTCTGTCCACATCCATACTCGATGGAGGAAGTGGAACACATTGGTTGATTTATACAATGGAATATCTAGATAACACTGTGCGAATCTCTCAAAACACTTCTTGCGAATCTGCATTTGCCAGATAAGGTTTGCTTTCCCTTTGGGTCCACTGCCTAAGCCGCCACAAATACAGGAATGCAACTCAAGTGTGGACTCCAGGCAGAAACTAGCCTGTGTAAGGCTGCAGGGTCTTAACATAAAAAGACTAAGCCCAGTGCAGCCAGTGGGGATTTTCCTAAGGTGTTTACAGTCGTCATCATGCTAATACATTGCAGGACACTGAACAGCGTTAGAGGCAGCACACTTGTCATTGCACACAGAGCAGAATCCCCAGTACAAGAGAAGATGCCATGTATTTCCAGATAGCGGGAATGGGCTCAGCATCAAACTTTTTTATGCAGCTGTGCCCACACAACTGAACAGCCACACACTCTTGGGACTCAAATACCAAGATCCAAGTCTGTGTGATAAGCTGCCACCATGGAAACCACCTTTTCCCTTTTATTAAACATGCAAAAAAAAAAGGAAGGGAAAAAACTCCAGTGGCTGAAAAGGCATGATACTCAATAATTCTTGTAATTCTAATGACCTCAAGAGTTTCTAGAAAAAAAATCCTTCTGCTCCACAGTTTTTAGATAGTAATGCTGATAAGATTACCGAAAAGGTTAACCGAGAAGGACCGCAACTTTTACTATAGCAGTTCCATCTTGTTTCCTTGAAAACAAAAGAAATCAAAATAAATCTGCCAGAGCAGAAAATACAGCATCAGTGATGAGGGCTGAATTGCGCATCGTTGCTTTTGAAAAAGGACAGGTATTGCACACGATCTAGTCAGCTAGTCTGACACTCAGCAAACTCGTGGCAGTGTCAGGCTGTTTGAGATACCATCATTAGCTGCCTTTCTAGTGATAAGCTCATTGCAGTTGAACAAAAATACAATGTTTTGAGCAGCTAAGGCTAGCAGACTTGCAGTGACATGGATTAAAAGTCGTAATTTGCTAAACACATCTGTTTTGCCATTCCCTGTTAACAAAGTGTGACCATTCATTGTGTAGCTGTGGTAGCTGAAAGAGAGTTATTGTGGCCATTAGCAAGAACCAAAACCTAGTATGTTGAGTGTTTCTAGCCCCCAAGTCTATGAAGGAGATCCCTGCTCTGGGGTAGAGTTCGTCATATCATTAAGTCACTGAGTTGGTGGATGTAGTTGTAGAAATACAGCTCTGGTCATCTCTCTCCGCCTTTCTGTTTTACCTGAACTTAATTTTAGGTATGTTTTCCACTGAAGTGTTTTTCATGTTGATAGAAAACATGTCCAGAGTTGCTACTGTGACTCTGCAACTGGAAAGGTTCAAAGAGAAGAAATATGAGTGAATATAAAAAGGATACAGGAAAGCAAGTGATGTTAGGAATCTAAGTGTCACATTTCAAGTAAAGCTGGAGGTCTGATTGTAGCCAGGGAAAGTGATGATATCCTCTGTATGCCTTTTCAAGTTTTTTTCTGGTCGGGTCATTTCCAAGGGTCAGGACGAGGAAGACTGGTGTTAGGTTGTGGGGGAAGAAAGAGAGAAGAAGAAACTCCAAGAGGTTGCAGGGTCTGTGGGTAATTCTTTCTATTACTGCCAGGCTCTGGATCCTGGTAATTGGTACACTCCCTCCTCCTTTTTATTTTGTTCACTAGTTAGGTCCCATATTTTATATGAATTTAAAGTAAATAACTTCTGATCCATAGTACATGTGTTCCATAGTTATTAGGTGACTGATGTAGAAAATTTAGCTTTGAAATATTCTAGTTTCATATTGTAATTGCTGAGTGACTTTATAAATCCCTTTATGCAAGGAGATGAGTCAGATTTTTTTGTTACGTTGGACAACTACAAAAATAATTTTACAAAAATATGGTTTCCATTAGTTCTCCACTGTGAATTTCTCTACAGCTTCATTGGAATAAAGTTAGATCAGACACCATTTCCTCTGTAGTCTCTCTGAAAGACTGGGAAAGAATCCAGCCAAATCTAAGATATAACTACTGAACAAAAAATAAGCTCAAGTTTAGCATTTATTAGGTTAATGTAAAATTGACACAAACCCAGCATAAAGGCAGACCTCAGGTATTGAATTCAAGATGGAGAAGTATGCCAACAGAAGAATGTTTGGTAAAGCTGAGAGAAAGGGGAGAAGACACGTAGAAGAATATCCTGATTGTGCTCCAAGGCCTCATTGCCTTGACAGGGGGAAAGTCCAGGAAAAATTGTTGTCATTGTAATTCCCCTACTGAAAATAGCAGGGAATTCTACTCAAAGAAGGTGAGAGAAGACCCAATGTCAACCGGAGACAGAGGCAGACTGATGAAAAAGTCTTTAGTTACTATATATGATCTACCTCACTGGACCCTGGAGTGGTTATTTGCAACCAAGTCCAAACAGAGGACTTGCTAAAATGTAAAGAAAGTATAAAATACTATTTCCAGAAAAGGAAAAAGCCAATAGAAACCTGGAAGAAACTATCAGATGGAGAATTGTAATTGTAGCGTAGAAGAAGCAGGTTAATTGCTAATCCCCTCCAACTAATAGGCAATGAGAGACACTGAAACTGAGCATCAACATGCTTAATTTTTTTTTTTAAATTATTATGGCATTTTGGATTCTTGTTTCTATTACTTGTAAACATTTTATGCAGTGGGTCTTGGGTATATATTATGTTCCTAGTCATTATGTTAGTACATTTAATATTAAAAAAGATAAAAGAAAAAAGACAATTATTTCTGGGTGTGATGTTTCGTTTAAGAACCTTTTAAGACTAAGAGTCTGCTGGGATTAAATGTGGGTTTTACCTCTTCCCCAAACAGCCCCTAGGCCTGTTGTGTTTCAAACCCCATTTGATCAAATTTCTCTCTAGGCAAGCCTGAGACTTGCTTAAGAATATACTTGAGCTTTTGGCTCTCCTTGATAGTATGTCTCCAACTGCAAACTGTATTAAATTCCCTTTGTAAAAATCAATAATGATGAAGGAAGCATGCAAAGCTGTATCATCAAAGTTTCACTCCACTGAAACACTCTGTCCTGTTTTTCTGTGCATCACTGCCTTAAATCTCAACAACTTGAAGTGCCTTTTCATTAATGTATCTCACTCCTTCTGTTTTCTGAAGGCATATAAGATCTGTGAACAAAGAGGTGAGATCTATAAGCAGAGATTTCTTCATGGTGAAGTCCAAGAAATCCTTCTGCTGACAATGATAACTAGGGATTCCTAACTGTTTAAAAAAAAAAAAAAGAATTGATGGGATTTTGAGAGAGCAAATCGTCTCTATTAAAAAAACCCTAAAGTTTCAGAATCCCCAAGATTGAAAAATAAAGAGGCATGTCATACAGAAAAAGTAAATAGTAATTCTAAGTAAGCATTAAAGTAAATAGTAATTCTAAATTTTCTGCTTTCCAAGAAATGAATGAAATAATTGAGTCCCTGGTTCACTACAAGTTTTATTACCCCAGTGAACAGACAAAAGCAGATTTGGGGGGGGCAAAATAAAGTAAAAACCAGTAACAGCTTATTCCTGTTTCTAGAAGAGCCACTGGAAAAGCTGTCAATTCTGCATCCACTAGTGAATGGAATGTATAATTAATTTGCACTTTTTGCTTGGAAGAGATCATCTCTTTCTGTGACAGAACAAACCATCAGACCTCTAAACCACTTCCTGCTGTGAATGATTAACACTCAGAATTATAATAAAGCAAAAAAAAAAATCATTCAGCATATGCTTTTCATAGCTTTAGCTTAGTGTACTAGCCTCGGCTTACATTTTCTGTCATATTAAGGGCTATATTTTTACACTTGTGTCTCACAATTTTGACAGAATCCGAACAACCATAATGCATAATTTACTTTACTTTGTCAATTTTAAACACTTTGCAAAGGTGTCAAAGGCTTATACTGGATGCTTGTTCAGCGTTATAAATAGATGGAAAATGAACCTCAACATTTTTAACATTATGGCTCTTTGCTTCTTTTTTTTTTTTTTGAAGGATAGTATCTTGGTGTTGACTTCATATCATGAATACCAGAACATGGTCGTAGGTGGAAGTAATGTAAAAAAAGTTCAATATAAGAATATTGTCTCTGTACAACCACATTTTTGTAAAAAAAAAAAATCAACATTTTGTTGTATACTGTATAGTTCATGTATTATGTATTGGCAATTTATGAACACTCATGTATTTGTGAATATTAAATTATTCTCAGCTGGGAGATAAAAACATCAGAACTCTGTTATTCTGCTTCACTTCAGCATCTAGACCAGTATTACCTTCTTTAAAATTCAATTAAATGTTTTGAGGCATTAAAAATTACACACATATTGTCACTGAGATAAACTAAGGCAAATAAATGTGTATTAATGGAAACTGACTCCCAATAGAATCTATCTATATTGTTTCATCAATTGAATAAAGTACTAAGCATTACAAATTGTGATGGACTTTAAAAGCTACCTTAAAGTGACGTCGACCTTCGGACTTTATCTAATGTGTGTAATCTCTAATGCCCAAAAGCATTTAATTGAATTCAGCTCAGCTACCCACAAATACAAATTCTGTGTTGGTTGACATGCTTGCTGGATCAAACCATTGTTTGAATTGAATTACATATCCAAATATTTGCCATTTTGTTGCCAATTTGTTTTCCCCAGTTCCTACCAAGATATACCCCTGAAATACCAACCTTATTTACAGGTCTCTTGCCATTTTGTCTATTTCACATAAAATAAAGTGTTATTTACATGAGTTTAAAATATTTACACTCCTTGAAACTGAATTTTACCATATGATGTGACTTTCTAGCACTGCGTGCAGTGAATAAAATTGTAGTGCTCAAACTTAAGAAGGCATACATGAGGATACTCATACAATCAGGCTTGGTGTTTGTTCTTGTAGAGGATTAACAGTAATTCCGTTTTCTAACTTGTGTTTGAGTCACTGCTGTGCACATCAATAGGGAGCTTGTCTAATTATTCTGTGAATTGACATGAGGCTTGGGTTTCCATTATAGAGCTGTCATGGTTTGAGCCTACCCAGCTGGCTCCAAAAGCACCCCGCAGCCGCTCACTCACCCCTACCCTGTCCCCAGAGGGGTGGGGAGGAGAAAATGCAACCAAAAGGCTCCAGGGTCGAGATAAAGGACAGGGGGGGCTCACTCACCAGTTATGGTCACTGGCAAAAGACAGACTCAACTTGGGGAGAACAACATCAATTTAATGAACAACCACCACCATCAAGGAAAACGAGAGATACAACCAGGTCTTAAATACAACACACTTCCCCCCACCCCGCCGGTCTTCCCGGGCTCAGCTCTGCTCCCTCTTCCCCCCCAGCAGCGCAGGGGGCAGGGAATGGGGGTTACAGTCCGTCCGGCACAAGGGGTCTCCGCGGCTCCTTCCCCCTCAGGGAGAGGGGCCCTCGCAGCCCTCCCCTGCCCCACCGCGGGGTCCCTCTCCCGGCAGACAGCCCTCCACCCACTGCCCCAACGGGAGTCCTTCCCGCGGGGCCGCAGCTCCCCAGAACCCCCCAGCGCGGGTCCCTCCCGGGGCTGCCGCCCTCCCCCCGACGGGCGGCTCCAGCGCGGGCTGCCTCGGAGTCGCGGCTGCTCCGGGCCCGGTCCCTGCTCCTCCGGCCCGGGGCCCTCCGCAGGCTGCAGGCCAACCTCTGGGCCACCGCTGGGCTCCAGGGGCTGCAGGGGCTCAGCCGCCACCCCAGCGTGGGCCACAGGGGAACCTCTGCTCCGGCACAGCTGCCCCTCTGCTTCCTCACTGACCCGGGTGTCCGCAGGGTTGTCTCTTTCCTGTCCCCCTTCTTTCGCCAACACAAACAGAACAAAGAGACCAAATCCACCGCTTCTGTCACTCTTAGTTATTCGCAGAGGCGCCATTGGCCTGGCCTTGCCCAGAAGCAGGTCCGAAATTGGAGCCAGGGGAGCTTCTGGAAATCTCTTACAGGAGCCACCTCTGCTGCCCCCTGCTCCACTACCAAAACCCTGGCAGACACCAAACCACCACAAGAGCTGATAGAAATTCACCATGCTAACATTGTAAAATAGATGCACTATTTCTAGTAATTAGTTCTAATCAGATGTTTGTTCCCTAAACCACATATACCTGCTTCTTACAATATAGCATTCCAGTTGCTGATAGACAGAATTCTGTTTGGTTTTTACTTGTTTACCTGGTCGCATCATCCTGAATTTTGTAAATATTTGCGAATCAATGGATTCCATGTTTACAGTCTCTCCTACAGAGCTTGAGTGTAAATCTTCTTATGTGATTCAGATCTTCTGTAAATTATCACACATTATGATGAGCATAAAGAATTGATTAATGTTCATTTACACTGTAGTCATCTTACATTCTATTAGACATTTATTAAAAATCTCCCTTGGGTGCTCTTTGAGAAAGTCAAGGCTGTAAGGACACAGATTTCATGTTGAACAAACCCCACATTAGTCACAAAAGAGACATTCTTTAGCTGTGCAAGATCTTGTGCAGTTTATTTTTGAGAAGACCAACCACTAACATACAGTATTTGCATCTTGAAACTTCATTCTAGCAGGGGTATCTTAAGGTTAATCTGTACTGAAACTGAGTTTTCTTCAGCTAGTTGACATTCAGTGAATGGCCTGACTTGCAATGCTGAAAAATCTTTAATCAAGTAGTTTTTTCATTCAGAGTCTTGATGTTGTGAAAAAGAACCCATCAGTTTTGAAAAGGAATTTTAGTTCATTTTCTCTCTCTTCTCAGGACCCAGAATAGAAAGACAGGTTATTCCCAAATCCATCAAGGACCATGACAATTACTGGCAAGATACGTACTTGCAGTGACACAGTAATTGGGGTAATGTTACAGCATGACTGAGCAGTGACCTGTCAAACCTACTACTGAAGTTTGTGAATTAATGCTCAAATCAATTCATCAAACATTAACTTGTAACTAGTCTTAATGTTAGAGATTAAATTTATCAAGGAGTTGTTTTGTGCATATTAAAAGTGGCCAAGAACTTCCTGAAAATATTTTGTTTGTTTTATCTTAGTTGACAAATCAAATTAGTTGAAACAGGAGCTCATTATTGGTTTGTATCAGTAGAAGGTGGCTTTTGCTGGCAAAGCCTTCTCAGCTCCTTAAAGGCGTTTCTGGTCAAAAACAGTGTTAAGAAACTGGATTTAATGTGTAGGATTGTGGTCTCCAGCATAAAAAAGGTGAGTGCCATGATGAACAGGTTATTCATTATTCTGGTTTAGACTTTTTCAGGTTTTCCTTCTGGAGCTGTTCCACTTCGCGTGACTAATTATGTATTAATTGATGAATCAGTGTCAGCAATGTCCTGAGTAATTCCCCTGCCTACTGAATTTATCCTTGATAATTTTGTCCAAGTTAGAAGTTCTTCAAAAAGGGGCAGTCATAATAAATAAGATCCAAATCCAGTCACTTCTCATACAAAGCATCTGTGAATGAGGAAACAAAAATGGACAGAGCCAACACGAAACGTTGGTATAATTCAGAGCATGTTGAAGGCTGGACATGGCATATCCTCCAGCCATCAAAGCAGTGATGGCAGTAGGACTGAGGCAGAAAAGTTAACTCATGTGGAGATAATACTGTATGACACCTGAGATAGCAAAGAATGAAACTCAACTGCATTAGACACTTTTCGAAATTAATCCATTTAGTAAGGATCCCTAGGCACTACCTTGCTAGCATTCAGCAATCACTCCTCAACCGAGGATTGCTGCCACGTATTATGCCTCCAACTTTATTTCGCTTCCTTTCCTTCTCAGCATTTTGGGCCATTTTTGCTGTCATTCACTGATCAAGATTTTTACTCCGCTCTCATGCAACCAAACACAAGAGAACTTGAATTTCTGGGAGCTACAGCTCGAGGTAATCCACTCAGTGGGTTTAGCAGAATGACTGCAGGATCCTGGCTGAGCTGCTTCCCCGAATAATGACTATAGATCAGATGTCATAATAACAGCTGTCAACAAGCAGCATGCAAAAGAGGTTTTTGAAGTCACAATTACTCGACAACCTCTGTTCCCCTTGCGTATCAGAAGCATGTTTGATGTGCCTTCTGTTGCCCTCCCACCTAGCATTACTACTGCTTTGGGCACTGTACATGCCTACTACTGCATGCAAGATGAGTCACACAGCTCAGCAAAGCCTATACTTCAGCTGTGGAAAATGAATAAAAGTGACACCAGCGTCCTGGCAACATAAGATATACTTAAACTATTGCCTTTTCAATTCAGCAGGAAGCTGTTTTCCTTTACATTTGGGATTGATGTTGGCAGGAGGTTGGAAGTGACCGCTGCATGATAGCTTTTGTCTGTAATTGGCCTTTGCTATCCTGACATAGTTGATCTCAGTGGGAATAATTAATCTTTCACCCACTCAGGATATTGACTGGGTAGCTGGAGCTTAGAGAGATCAGCTAGAATTGTTCTGAGTCACCAAAAAATTGGCACAGGAAGAGAGGGGATGAGAAAGGATAGAGGTCCTCTACAGTCATGAATGCAAGACCACACAGAGAAAGAAAATCGTGCATTCCTTTGCTTTCCTTACAGAGTAGCTGATCAAAGTGTTTTCTAAATAACAATTAAAAAAATTGGATTGATTAAGATCTAACATATGTAGGAAAGTATTGTTTGCTCTGTTTAGAAGGCAGGTATCTAATATTGAAAGGAGAAACATGATTTTCCCACCTTAAAATTGATAAGATGGTTACCTAAAAATAGGTTCCCTGTAAGACAATTGGTAAAGAAAAATATACAAAACCTGTTATAGCTCCAGTAATCTACTTTCTTGCTGTTGCTTCTCTATGCATTTGAATTTCAAGTCTTTTAAATGGTACATAAATCAAGAAAACCAGTATTCTGAGAACACCTAATGTGCATGAGGATACGCATTTTGACAGTGTAGTAAGCAATATTGATTCAGCCAATTCTTCACAAAAAGCAAGTGCAGGAGAAAGAGTATTTCAAGTGTTTCTTGTGCTCCCCATGTTTCAGTCTGAGGTGGTGGAAAGCCATTTGTGGGTGTGGGAATTACTGGTTTGGGCCCTTGTAACAGCTCCTCACATGCTGTACACAGCCAGATGTGACCAAGAAGAAAAGACGGGGGTTTTTTAACCTTTAGCTATTGCTGTATCCCAAGGATGAAGCTACCTACCCCTTCAAGTGTGCTCACAGTGAGTGGCAGAAATTTTACACTGTCCAAAAGTCTTAGGGGGATTTTGTAAATCAGAGCCTGAGTGGATCAGGACACACCGTACCAACCATCTTGTGTTAAAATTCTGTTTAACTCTTATGAAGAGCCCAGCGGGACTTCCCTATTGATTTAAATGTGTGAGGAATAATTTAGGAGGTTAAATCAAAGAAGAGTTAACCACTTTGTTCTCTTCTAGAATTTGAATGCATCCAGCGGTCATCTTTATGACTATGGGAATTTGGACATAAATTTATTGAAATGTTTTCTAAACCTACTCTTGTCTAAGTAAATAGGATTTTATATACACAGAGTTTCAGGACAAGCAACATTACCAGTAAATAAATAAATAAATAACACAGCTTAAGCATACATGCCACATAAGGAATTGATTTAGTTCTCTTCTTTGTAGATAATACACCATTAAGTTGGACTTACAAGCCGGGGCTGGTCCTATGTGAATTTTCACTTTGAATTGTTTTCAATTTTCTGTTCGATTATTTTTTATTTAAAATTCCTTTTATTTTTATTAACTGAGAAGTTGGGGCTTTTTTCAAATGAGATCGTGCTTTCAATATGAATTTTTTTTTTTTACTTGACTAAATATTAATAAAATATTTGATCCAAATTGATTTTTCATTTTTTTCCCGTGGTTTGCTAGCAAAGCACAAAAATATCGCTTGCCAAGCTCCAGTCACAAAATATGTAGTGCATCATACAGAAGTAGTACACTGTGATTTTTACTTTTTCATAAATTTGGTTCTGAATGCATTGGTCTTTGTATTTCCAGGCAAGTAGCTCCAACAGCTTAAGTGCATGTAAAATACTGTTACAAGGAATAGATATTTTTGTCTTTTGTTTCCCTCATTCAAATTTCATGATCTTGCTAGCTGTAGTAGTGCTAACAAACTACCAGGCACTGGTAAGTTTGGGTTGGGGAGGGTGAAGGGAAGGAAGAAAGGTTTGATTCTCAGACCTTAGACACACATATATATAACTATTTTTAAAAATTATTTTTAGTGGAATGGTCAAGTGATTAAGCCTTCTAATTTAACTCTTTCAACTAGGCAAGTATTAATCACATACAGGGGTAGCTGTGTAATGGATTCATGTATTTTCTATGTGAAAGCTTTACAGTCTTCAAAAAGTAACAGATAATTGCAAAAAAAAGAAAATCAACTGAAGTTGAAGTGATAAAGAAAATACAGTGGTATAAAGAATTCAGTTATTTCAATTTATAGCATCTTCTTTTCTACTTTTTTAAGTTCTGATTAATAGAGTTTCTAAAAAATGTTAGGCACTTTAAGACTGTCCTTCAACTAAGAAAAATGTTTTGTTGAGAACTCAGTTTGGCCAGGTTATCAAGGGTTCAGACTAAGCTTTGAAAGTGAAACTTTATCATCTCAGGTATTTATTTATTTTTTTTTAAGTTTTAGCAACATTATTTCTTTACCTTTTTGTCTAAGCTTCCTGGGAGATCTTGTTAAGGTTTCACAACTTGCTCCCTCGTCCCTGCTGAGGATTACTGTTTCTCTGTGCATTTAACAAATAAGGTTTTGAAACTTTGGGGTTTGGGATTTCTCTAGGGTATGAATTAAAGAATTCGCAGGTCTTTCCAAAATCTCTGACTTGGACTTCCAGCAACTTGTTGCTATTGCAACTTCACATCTTCCTTTACTTTAAATAGAAAAATTTGAGTTTTATAGCTTCACGCTATTAAGGTAAAGGAAAGAACATGCTGGATGATGAAAGTTACACCCTGCCGCCATGTCAAAACTATTAAATCTCCATCATAAAACTAATCTTTTGCTATTTTTCCCCTGAAGCAGTAGCCTGTGATCTTATAGAATCATAGAATGCATTGGGCTGGAAGGGATATTTAAAGGTCATCAAGTCTAAACCCCTGCAGTGAGCAGGAACATCTTCAGCTAGATTAGGTTGCCCAGAGCCCGATCAAGTCTGATCTTGAATGTCTCCAGGGATGGGGCCTCTACCACCTCTCTGGGCAAACTGTTCTGGTGCTTTACCACCCTTATGGTAAAGAACTTCTTCCTAATATCCAATCTAAATCTACCCATTTCTAGTTTAAAACCATTGCCCCTCGTCCTGTCACTACGTGCCCTTGTAAACAGTCCCTCCTCACCTTTCCTGTAGGCCCCCCTCAGGTACTCATAGGCCGCTATAAGGTCTCCCCGGAGCCTTCTCTTCTCCAGGCTGAACAACCCCAACTCTCTCAGCCTGTCCTCTTAGGGGAGGTGCTCCAGCCCCCTGAGCATCTTCGTAGCCCTCCTCTGGATCGGCACCAACAGGTCTGTGGCCTTCTTGTATTGAGGGCTCCAGAGCTGGATACAGTACTCCAGGTGGGGTGTCATCTTGTTGTGCTTTATAAGCTAAGAAAGGTCAGGCCAGCCTCCTCAGCCTTTGGACGAATGAATGCGTAAGAACTCATCTGTGCTTAGGATGATGCTGATTAAGTTAGTGCAGAGACAAACAAGATCTAGCTAGAACAGTTTTCATTTACTTTTCACAGCTGTTTATTGCCGCTTCTCTAGGTAATCATTACCGCCCCCGCAGCTGAGACCAAATAACAGCTTGTGGGAATCCTCCCACTCTGTTTCAGTGCAAACCAGCTGTATTCATTTTAGTCAATGTGGAAGATGGCTCAGGCTAACCCAAATGGTGACTTATTAGCACAGTTCAATATAGGAATGATGAGGAATAACTGTTAATATTGGGACCTAAAGCTACTATGGTTACCTGCAAAATGAGTACTTTATGGTTCTCTAAGCTATACTGCTAGGGAAAGGTAATGGCAGGAGGAAGTCCTAGAGCATTGTGGGTTGTCTTGGGAGATATGATTCTTACTTTTAAGAGCTTTGGCCCTTTAAAACACCACACTGAAGACTTTCTGTGTGATTAACAGTGTTCAGTGCCAAATAGGTTGAAATAGTTTTATATTCTTTTTGTAATAAAAATAGCTCCTTTCTTTCTGTTGACTTCAAAAAAATCAAGTGAAAAAGAAAATATTTTTCAAGTTAAGTTAAAATTTCTTAGTTCATATTACATTGGATTGATTTTTTTTCTCCATGCCAATGCAAAGCAGTGCTGTTTAATAAAAAGAATGAATAGACCTCATTTATTTAAAAATTATTTGTTTCTCTTATGTATTTTTTGTCCATAACTAATACTAATGCTAATTTTCTGACCCACTTTGGACTAAAATATAGTTTCAGTTGTTGGTTTTCTTTTTTTTGTTTGTTTGGAAATATCAACTTCATATAAATGGGAAATATTATTTAATATTTCTGTTTCACACTACTGCATGCTCTTGATAAATGCTGTTAGACATAGACCTCATGATCAAAGGTAACAGTGTTGCTAAATAAAAGAGACCCAGGAAATCAGTTTGAGTATTCAACCCGTATTCATCCACACCATTTATTTTTTAGGTCAGTCTTTTCATCTGTTTTGGACCTCTCTGATCGCCCTAAGCACTGTGGACACAAACCTCAGGACCAAGAACTTGGGGTTTTTTTCTTTTGTTTTTGAACACTGATATTTTAGGATAAGTTAACTGACAGAAGTTTTATAATCAGTTTATTAGATTATTTGTACATCTGTTTACTAAAGGTCAGCTGTGCCATGTCCCTCGATTTCTCATCAGTTTTTTTCCTGAAGTTTCCTGAAAATAATCTCTTTCCTGTGATGCCACTTGCCTTTACATATGAGATTATTACTTATGGAGAACAAAAAGAAGGAGGTAAATCTTTTGCTTAGATTATTTTTGTGGAATCAGGAACAGATGATAGCTTTTTTTTACTCTCGCAGCTGACTAAGTATATGCAATATTTACAGTAACGTCTTTACTTATTATTTATTATCTGAGACACCAAGCCTCTGGCAAATGAGTGATTGAGCTGCTGCCAGTACCATCTTTCTGCTGACCATTGCTGAGGGGCACAAAATATTCCCCCCGGGCTATTTTTGTCACTGCTTCCTATGCAAGGAAATCAGAAAAAGTTATCTGATACGTTTTTATCATATGATCTCAAAGAACTGTGCAAGATGACTCTTGGAGAGATTCTCAATTATAATTTCTGAATTACTGACTGGTGCTTATACATACACGCCTGTGTGCATATATATATTTATATATATACATACACATACATACACATACAAATATCAGACAAGCTGCACTGATTTCAGGGAAATAAATTTTGTAATAGGCACTGTCTTTTTTCTCCTAAACAAATTTTAAAATAACTATCAACACTACTGTATGATTAATGTTGCCATTTGATTAATGCCGTAGTTTAGAGATGGGTTTCAACTAAAATGGCATTAATTTATTCTTATTTCTCTCAGATTGGGGAGAGGGCATGCAACGCTCTGTGGATCATTTTGTTACTTGAGTTTGGGGCACTGATGAACAGCAGCTCCACGATCCACCTATGTGGAAAGGACCACACTAATTGCGGTTCATAAATATTATCCCCCGCGTTGTGCTATTTTAGAGCAACACTCAATCTAGGTAAATATGGTCAGTCGCCTCTGCTGCAAGCAGACACTATATAAATCCTTCAGCCAAGGTGGGCTTGTCAGGCTGAGAATAATGTGCAGGTCCTCAGAAAGGATTTATATTCAAGGTCCATTTGATAGGTGTGTGTTTTCCAGTTTTTCGTTTCTCAGAACCGACAACAAACTGAACTAGTTGGTTATTCTCCACTGATGCTGTTCTAGTGATAGGCTGATCGATAATCTGTGATTAATTTAGAGTCACTCATATGTTAGTACTAGGCAGTTTCGACAGCCTTACTATAAGTATTGATTTCTTGTGTGATTTACAAAACAGAGGCAGACCAGATACGATGATGCTTTGGAAGTTGTTGATTGCATCCTTTTTTGTAGACAATCCAGCCCCCCATCAGAAGAAGCCCCATGGTATACAGTTCATTTGAACCAAATAGTCTTAACCCTGCTTGGGAACAGTCTTATTTTGTTTCCTGTGTTTTTCATTGATGATGGATTTCTACTCAGTTTAGAAATAAGTAAATTAATAAATCTTTCAGCATTGTATTAATGAGAGTCTGTCCCAGCAACATAATGTGCTAGTCCCTTGTTACTGCATGTTTTCTGGTTTTACAAGGCCACACCATCTCAAGGACTGAGAGATCAAGGCATGTTTTGCTTTGTTATCTGTTCAAACAAAGGCACTTTTTGGTCAGCATAACTAAGGACGTACACAATGCTATTCGACAAATGAACTTTATGGTCATATTTTAGAAATAGTAATATTTTCTTTTCCTGGGAATATCATAGAGTGTTAAATTCAATTTTCTTTTTTTTTAAAAGTGCAATCTCCATTTAATTTAATAGCGTTACTATGGCTGAAAAAAGGTGTGTTGGTAGTATATCAGGGCATACGGTTGGAAGACATGGAAGTTCATCTGACGGGAATGAAGTATAATAGAAATCATAGTGGAGAATACAGGATTTTTGCCCAGTAAAACATGATTTTGAATAATACCTTACATTTGGAAATATCAGACAAACAGTTTGGAAGGCTTAATGAGGCCTAAGGATAATAGCCTTTAGTACATGGCAAAAAATAGTGAGTCAGTTATAGGCAAGAAAATGTTCCCCTCCGTTAACTGTGATAAATTACTGTTTTAATAGTGGGTTAATCTTCCCTGACATCTGCAAAACTGTGAAGATATTTTAAGCAAATAGAAAAGATTTGTCGTGAAAATGAAACTAATTCACTTCCCTGTCTTACTACTGAAATCATCTGTAAGATATATTAATCATTTTGTGAAAAGAATTCTCCCTTGGGAAATTTGCAAAAATATATTTATTTAATTATCCAGTTTTATTTGAATAATGAAGTTATTTACATGAAGCCAAATCATAATAATAATAAAAAACCCTCTAATGTTATATTAAAAAAAAAAAAGACGCGAGTTTGCTGATCAAATGTGCTGCTGATCAAAAAATAAAAAGAGCTCATTTTCTGGGGTTTTTATAGATTGGCAAACTGCCTTGTGGGACGCAAAATGAATACAGGAATAAACTAGTTTGGGATCGGTTTGATTGTTTATTTGTTTGCAGGGTTTTTGTCATCAGATATCAAGATGAATACATGAGTACCTGTATCCTGCTGTTTGCTAATGTTTGTCAAACTATTGTATTCCATATAGCATAATACACAATATCACACAAACAGCAGGTGAATATGCAGCTGTATGTACAAGATTAAATTAGAACACAGTACGTGAAGCAGCCGTCCAAACCCATCAAGAACAGAGATGCATTTAAACGTGATCTGTAGAGCTGACATTTTCAGCATGAAAAGTGGTACATTTTCAGCAAAGATGCAGCATATGCCAAAGTACCCATCTCACATTGGCTGTATCTTGTGAGTGGTTTTGATTAAATTTTCTTTTGCCCACTCTTGACCAAACTGAAGGCATGAACCACTCAGCCTCGGTGAGAAGGACTGCTGCCTAGTACAAAGGCAGCTCTGTATTGCTGCAGAAATCGAAAGGTCCCCTCAGCAGCAGCTAGTGGCAGGAGGGTGGTAAAAGAGTTTAAGTTTATAATACAGTTTTATGATTATGACTCTCTCATGAGTTTAGCAGTGTTAATTCTTTCCTAGAGGAGAATTTACCCTCTGCTTTGACAAACGTGAACATCTCAGGTGATCAAGGCTGTGCCTTTTGTCTGTGTGGCACAAAGCAAGCATGCGCTGGAATATTACTCACTTTATTTAAAAGCACTGTGACACAAATTCCTGTGTTATAATGGCAAGTAAGGGCATACTTTATCCACATTCTGCTGCTCATTATGTATATCAACTCTAAGGCTCTGATCCCATCACCATTTGCTATCTAACATACTGATAATGTAAAGCAGCACTGCAAAGTATTAAAAATACTATGGAAACTTTTCAAAGTGCTTGAATTAGGCCATATTTATTTTAGACTTTACTAATAGGAATCCTTATCCTTGTCATTGATGCACTGAAGCCTAGGTTTATGCCATGTAATTTAGGCACCTGACCAAAATATCTAAGTCAGAAAACATTTTCCCTAGAATCCTACAAAGTCAATGAGGAGAAAGAGATGCACTTCCGGACATGCAGATCTTAAATTTTAACAGATTTTAGCAAACTCCATATTGTACAAGGAGTTGACAGAAGTTATGCTCCTCATTTAAACTCCTAAAAGGAAGGTATATGAATCTGGTACCAGTGTACAGTTATGTATTTTGAAGACCTGTACTTACATCTCTTGCAATAACTGAAATAATTTGTAGGAATTAACCAAAGGAATTGTTATACACTCAGAGAATCAAAGAATCGTTAAGTTTGGAAAAGACCTCTAAGATCATCAAGTCCAACCATCATCCCAACACCACCATGCCCACTAAACCATGTCCCAAAGTGCCACATCTAGACATTTTTTGAACACCTCCAGGGATGGTGGCTCCGCCATCTCCCTGGGCAGCCTGTTCCAATGTTTGACCAATGTTTTCTCGAATTGCATTGGACATAAGATTTGTGTCAAAATTCTGAAGAAGCAGGCATATTTCTCTGCCCCACAAATTATCGTGCAGAAAGAAGATTAAACTCTTTTCCTAATTTACATGAGTGCTCAGTCAAACAATGTATGGTGGCCTTGAAAGTATCATTAGTGTGACAATCACTGACAGAAAGGTCTGTGAAAAAAGCAGAACAAGTAGATTAAGCTGTCAGTGAAGTTGTACTTTATGTTGTAGAGGGGTTCATGGAATTCATGAAGAAATGGGGAACCTGGTTGTTGGTTTCCATCGCAGACTTGATATTTTTCTACTTAGTATCTGTTACACTGGCAGCTGCCTTTGGCTTTTTTCACAGCCTGCTTCTGAGGGTTGGGCAGCTGGATAAGGGTTTTGCAGTGGTATAGGAAAGCATAGGGGTTAGGACAGCAATGACCACAACAGCGTGAAAATCTCAGTCGGGGAATTTCATTATAACGTTAGATCATATTTAGTGCTGTTCCAGAGTGTTTTTTATTTTAGTTATACTTGCTCTTTTTCATCCTAAAGCAAAGGAAAGCATAGGATTCTGCATTTTGTTTGTTTATTTGTTTGTTTAGTCTGCAGAAAATACAGTTAGTGAGAGGAAAGTGACAACATTTAAAAGGAAGATGGAACTGACAGGAAGGTTAAGAAGGCTTTTATCTTCAACATGGTCCAGCAGCCAAGGTACTCATGGGTTAACACATTTACCAGGGTATGCAAGTAGAAGTCCATCTGACGGCCTGGTAATGAAATGACATGCAATATTCTATGATTGCCCTCAATTACCCTATGCAAAGCAAGAATTAATTACTGGCATTGAAAAAGTTCACCTTTGTCCCTCATTTCAGGCTCTCATTTATTCTGAGTGTTTCTCAGGCGATATTAATAGAGGTCCAAGTACTTGATAGCTGGGGTTTTTTTTCTTTTTCCTTGTAATGGGGCTGATCCTTTTACATGATAACTAAAGTCTAATCAATCAATGGCTGGAGTAAGCATTAAGATATATACAGAGCTGTAAAAGTGCTGAACCCACCTGTGTACTGTTTGGCACTTTGTTGTCCAGAATTGTAGTACACAGGATGGTTAATTTGATCCATTTGTTTTGCAACAAAGACTGCCACCTCGAAGTTATTTTAATGTAATGCTATAAATCAACTTGAAGGCTGCATAAAAAAAATAAATAAGCCAAATAAAAACAACCTAGAGATTCATCACATTTTGTCTGTTTTTCCTTACTGAATCAAGAAATGCATTTCTAAAACAAAAACAATGCTAAATGTTCATTAGCTTAGGCTCCCTTCGATTCCCAAGTTGCCAATGTAGTATTATATTGGTGGAATGAACTGTCTGGTTGCATGTGATTTCAAAATACATTCTGTCTGTACATATTTAGTACAAGCCTAGACATAAATGCAGAGCCAGAACCAGAAATTTGAACAGAAATTACCCAAAAATAATCATAATCCCCTATGTCATATTTATTTTACAGTGAGGTTGGCCCTTTATTCAGGTCTAATTTGACAGGTAGAAGTGATGCTGTAGTAATAAAAGAGAGTGTAGTGACATAAAAGGAGACACTAACATCTTTATTTGGTTCTTCACATTTTCTTGCAAATAAAAAAGGCTTAGGAGATGTGTATTCAGGCAGTTGTGCACCACTGAGGTGCACTAAGGTTTTTTGCGTATGGTGGTATGACATTCAGATGTATACTAAGGCTGAAGACAAGCACGTGAAGAGTAAAGATAGTGGATGAGAAATCAACTTCAGAGACTCAGTAACTCTGAAAATTTCCACTCCCTTGTGTCAGCTGAGGAGAGCTGGTAGGAAACTGCTACTGAATTGAGTGCAGCTTCCGAAATCGGTTGTTCAAATTAACCTGCTTAACTTTGCTGTGATAGGTACTGTAAACACTCGTTCACTCAGGAAAGAGTGTGAGGAAGTTTCAAAAGCAGTCTCTCTCCTTTCAGCAAAAATCTATGGAAGGAGGCCTCTCATCTATGTAGATATCTATAATGTGTTGGCAGTATCTGAAGTAGTCATTCAAGCTTCCTTTTTAGAAAAAGAATAGGCACTTCTAGAATGCTATATCCCTCATTTCTTAGGTAGACATCTGATACAGACCACTTTAATTGCTCTCTAAAAGTTCCTACTTCTCCCTGCCACTAGAAAAGGAGCTCTAGAAAACTAAATCTGTTGTGTCTACAGAGATCTACAGGTGGATGAGATAGATCTGCAGTAAGTGACTTATGAGTGCTTCAATCCCATTTGAGGCTAAGTCAAACTGGTTAATTTGAGTAATAACTGGAGATTTAAGAAGCTGATCCTAGCCAATAGTTAGAAGATTTCAATGGAAAACAGCTGTTCACCTTTGCACTGCAAGGTATCCCACAGAGGCTATAGTCAAGAAATACTTCAGAAAACATCTCACATCGAGAAAGGGATATTTGACTGTAACAGAACGGGTGGGCATCCATGTCAATTTGATATATTAACTAGCATATTGTGAAGGAGTTCAGGATAGACAGCCAAGTCAGATGATCATGTAAATATATTCTTAATTACTTTCTAAATAACAGTAGCAACAGAGGTGTTCAGGCGGCACAGAAACATGATCAGACATTAGTCACAGTAAAGACTCATTCACTGAAGACTAGCTTCATTTTACATGTATCTGCATTTTGTCTCTTGTTTAGCATTTTTTAGTTTGTTAGCAAAAGATACAATAAAAGTTTGGAGAGTTTCTTCTTCTTTCTCAAAATCTATCTTCTTCCCACTTTCTTACGTTCCAACTTAAAGGGACTTTTTTCAGGATTTATTTTGCTAAAGGGGAATATTTTATTTTTTTAATAAATCTTGAAGTATATAAAACCAAAGGATTATAGAAGTTAGGCCACGGCTCTGGAGTTGAGGTTGCATCGATTCTATCTGGGGAAGATTATGGAGCAGTTCATCTTGAGTGCACTCACATGGCATGTGCAGGAAAACCAGGGACTCAGGCCTAGCCAGCATGGGTTCATGAAGGGCAGGTCCTGCTTAACCAACCTGATCTCCTTCTATGGCCAGGTGACCCGCCTAGTCGATGAGGAGAAGGCTGTGGATGTCATCTACGTGGACTTTAGTAAAGCCTTTGACACCATCTCCCACAGCATTCTCCTACGAGAGCTGGTGGCTCATGGCCTAGACAGGTGCGGTTAAAAACAGGCTGGACGGCCGAGCACAGAGAGTTGTGGTGAATGGAGTTAAATCCAGCTGGCGGCCAGTCACAAGCGGTGTCCCCCAGGGCTCAGTTTTGGGGCCGGTCTTGTTTAACATCTTTATTGATGATCTGGATGAGGGGATTGAGTGCTCCCTCAGTCAGTTTGCAGATGACACTAAATTGTGTGGGAGTGTTGATCTGCTCAAGGGTAGGAAGGCTCTGCTGAGGGATCTGGACAGGCTGGATCGATGGGCTGAGGCCAATTGTAAGAGGTTTAACAAGGCCAAGTGCCAGGTCCTGCACTTGGGTCACAACAACCCCATGCAGCGCTACAGGCTTGGGGATGAGTGGCTGGAAAGCTGCCCAGCGGAAAAGGACCTGGGGGTGCTGGTTGACAGCTGGCTGAATATGAGCCGACAGTGTGCCCAGATGGCCAAGAAGGCCAACAGCATCCTGGCCTGTATCAGCAATAATGTGGCCAGCAGGAGTAGGGAAGTGATCGTGCCTCTGTACTCGGCACTGGTGTGGCCACACCTCAAATCCTGTTTGCAGTTTTGGGCCCCTTCATTAAAAGAAGGACATTGAGGTGCTGGAGTGTGTCCAGAGAAGGACAACGAATCTGGTGAAAGGACTGGAGAACAGGTCTTATGAAAGAGTGTCTGAGGGAACTGGAGTTGTTGAGTCTGGAGAAGAGGAGGCTGAGGGGAGACCTTATTGCTCTCTATAACTACCTGAAGGGAGGTTGTAGTGAGGTGGGTGTTGGTCTCTTCTCCCAAATAACAAGTGATGACAGGTAATGGCCTCAAGTTGCACCAGGGGAGGTTTAGATTGGACATTAGGAAAAATTTCTGTAGTGAAAGAGTGGTCAAACATTGGAACAGGCTGCCAGGGAGGTGGTGGAGTCACCATCCCTGGAGGTGTTCAAAAAATGTGTTGATGTAGCACTTCTGGACATGGTTTAGTGGGCATGGTGGTATTAGGTTGCTGGTTGGACTTGATGATCTTAGACCTCTGGTCTCTTCCAATCTAATAATTCTATGATTTTTCACAGAATATAGGGTTAAAATCCTTCTCTTTCACACATTGCAAATTGAAGTAAGTTTTTAACCTAAACTGAAGCCTTTACAGAAACATGGTATAGCTGAGGGAAAAGACATGTTTTTTTGTTGTTGTCCCCCCTTGTTTTCTACCTGTATTATTATGAAGCTAAATGGAGAAAATATACACCTGAGACTGTGTTAGTGGTTTTATTGAGCTGCGATCTCTGCAGTAACTGCTCTTGCCACATTCACAGCTAGACACACTAGAAGCTTTGCTGATCTGCAGCATTTTTAATGGAAGCACAGGCTCAGAAAAACAAAAAGATTAACAGAAAGAGTTGAAATCTTTGATTTTTGTATGCCTATGACTGAATATCCCATACAAGAAGGTCATGGGTCTCTGTTTTGTTCATAACTTTACCTAATAAATACAGAATAGTTGTAACAACACAGCACTGGGCTTAGTGGGAGAACCAGGCTGGCACACTGGTTGACGTAAGGCACACTTGACGTAAAGATATTTGTAAAAGTAGTGCTAGCAGAGACACTTCTAATAGAGGAGATAACAGCGGATATCAGCAGGGCGTCTTGTAAGAACACTGATATTGAGTCAAAACCACGGTGCTCTTTCCCTGGGCAATACATAGCATTAAAAGCTTCTTGGGTAATACTTACAATCAGGTGAGAGAAAGGAGTGAAAGGAAAGCAACTGCATATATATTCACAAAAGCACATGGCATGGTGTGGTAGCTCAGTGGAAGCCTTTCAGTTATTCTCACCCTGCTTAGGAATCCAGTGATGCTGACCATCAGAGACTTGCACAGAAAATATGATGATGTTAGTGTCTGAATTATTCCTGGTTTTTAGGATTCAAGTAGGAAATAAATGTTTGCAGATTTTTGGTTATGATATCATTATGATTTATAGGGTAAGGAATAAATTTAAAGTCTGGTCCTGAAACTGTGAGCAATATATGTTTCTCTGCCCTTCAGGATGAGACTAAGATGAAACTTTAAGGAGAAATTAAATGTGAATAGAACATTGATAATATCTGACTGTGTTTCACCTGTAAATGAATGAGTTTCTACATAAACAACTGGTAAAAATAGGAGTTGCTGAAAAAAATAGATTTGTTTTCCATTGGTTTTCAGAAATCTTTATATGCAGTGAAACATCCCTAATGAATGTCCAATCTCAACACAAAACAGTTAAATGATTAAAAGCTCAGAGCAGTAAATTGTGGGCTACATTGATTTTCTGACCTGTATGCACAGTAAATTTTTCACATTGAGGCTACCCACAGGGCCTTTTGTTTTCCAATTCTCAGATTTCAGTTTGAAATAATTGAGAGGAAGCTTTCAGAACCTCCTTTCAGAGACATCTTTTGGAGGTGACCTTTGGCTTGGAAGGGACAGTTGAAGCAGCTCTTCAAATACTGCAAAATGACATTATTTTCAGGGAACTTTCACTGTTTGACCTAGTAGGTAATATAGTGAAAATACAGTATTAAAATCAAAATTGTCCATAAAATCAGTAATTACTTGTTTTTTAAATTCCATGATGCTTAAGGAAGGAATTAAAAATGCAGCCTTCTCACTGAAAAGTCAGGATCCCTTCATTTAATATGCTTGCATAGTCTGTTTGTCATTGACATAACAGTTCTATACATAAAGGTTTTGGTTAGCACATAGAGAAGATTGAAACAAAGGAAAAAATGGATATCAAGGCAGAAAGCAAAATTTTGTATGAATGCTTTTAAAGAGAGGCAGTTACATTCCTTCCAAGATAGCTGTAGTCTTTTTGTGGGTTGGCTTTTTTTTTAGGGAAGGGAGGGAATAGTGTGAATAGTGTGATTTTAAAGGGATTCCATCCCATTGAAGCTGATAGGAAGCTTTGTGTTTGATCTTCATACTGTAAATAGCCGATTTGGATCTAGCTGCTCAGAGACAGCTCTTTTCCTAATCTGTTTAACTTTTGAGAAAGTAGCCTGCCATTTGCATCACTGACTGAAGATGAGAGTTTTGTCAAAATTATGTGTTTTCATGTTTCTCTGTTGTCAGTTTTCATTGTAGGAAACGAGACTTCAGGAATTTCTAAGGAAGGTGAGAGAAGGAAAAAATAAAACTAAAATTGAACATTGAATGCCTTATGCCCATGAGAAAAGTATTTCCTATTCTGAAAAAAAAGTGATTCTTGAGACTTAAAAGCACATTTTAAATGCATTTACACTCTGATTTGATGGGAGAGGACATTTAGGGGTAGTCTGATAATCAGATTCTTTCTAGCAGAGATTATAAACATAAATTAGGGCTTCACTGCCATGAAGCAACTATTACATATTAGATGCAGAGTATACTGTTGAGGTTAAGACAAGCCAGTGTTATTTTATTTGGAACTAAATTAAGAGAGAGCTCTAAATGCCAAATCATTAAAAAGAACAGTAGCTCTATTAGGAATTCAAAATCAGTTAGTGAGTAATAGTATATAAATATTCCCATGGTAAGGCAGAAAAAAAGACTCTTCTTTTCTCTAGAAGACAGGACTAAACCACAATGGAAATTATTTTAGTGCTTCTTTTTTTCTTTAGTCAGGCTGAGCCTACACTGATGCTGATAGCAAAGAACTGCAAATTTTGGTTAATACTTCGTAATATTTTCCACCGTGTGAGTAAAATTTTCCACTGAATTAAAATGAAGAATACTTCTTGCAGCTATACAAACATTTACTGAAAGAATTCGTCTTGTCTTCTCATGGCTGCATCCTAAGGTGGACAAAAGCTTGAGGCCTGGGGCCTGAAATGGAGTCTTCAGCCTTCAGCAAACAGCAGTTTCAGCAGCTGCTAGCAGGATGTCCCCTTCCCTTTACCACTCCCACTTTCAATGGAGGACTCCTACAGAGCCTCCCTCCTTCGTTGTGTTTGCTATTAACTGTGTCTTTGTTTCCAGATCAATTTATGTCCAGTTGATACTCACCTGGTTTCACGCCAATATGGAATTTAAGATTAAATAGTTCTTTTCTATCCCTCTGTGAAAAATTATAGATCCATAAAACTGTAAATATGTTACTTTCTAGATATATATATGTATATGTATATATATTGCACTTCTGTGTAGTGTAAAGCAGAAAAATGCATAAAACATTTCAAGTAGCAAACTATTTTTACATTTGGGAAATCAGGGATTTTAAACCTGTGCAATATTTGCATTTTAGGGTCTGAATCACAGCTAGAAATTAGTCTGCAGATAGCAATTAACTGTTAGCTGGTGAAACAGCTTATGCAGAAGGGAATCTTACCTATACTTGGTATTCACTGGTAGCACTTCAAAAATACCTGTTGTGCAGAAACACACTATTGCTTTCATCCTGATTAGCTTCTGAAATGTGTATCTTCTCAGGCTCTGATATGCCTGTGAGCCATTTGGACTAAGTCCAGCTAAAGTATTTTAAATTCAGCAAATCAACTTCCTGCTGTGATACATTGTTAGGAAGTACTGAAAGGTGCTTTCAGATATGTAAATAACAACAGATCATATAAACATGATTCTTCTGTTATAGAAGACTTAATGTAAACCAAAGCATTCATTTCAATCTTTGAATAAGTATGGTGATGTGGAAGGGAGTGAAAACATCTGGACAGCTCTGTTAATAGAGGAAAGAAATCATACAGATTATATTGTTAAATGTAAAAGTCACTGAATTTTAATTTTTCATTAAAAATTGTCTCAACACCTATGCTGAAAGTGATGTTTCAAGTATACAGATGAGCAGATATGTCTGTTAAAGCCATTACAAAAGAGAACAAAGAGAAAATGCTTGGCAGCAGACTTTTGAAATACAAAACTGTATTTCCCTGTGCTGAAATTTCCACTGACTGTACTACAGGTCAAGAGGGACTCAAAGGCAAAAGAAGCTCCATAAGTTTGTAATCTCCATGATTACACCCATGAAGAACACTATGCCTTTTGAACACTAGTTTTTCACTAGCCCTTTTGTAAACTGATGGTGTCACATAAAATAAGGAGAGCAAATCAAAGTGATTTTCTCTTGAGGACACCAACCCACTGGTGAAAGTGTATTAGATCATGATCCTATGCCTACTTATAAAAGTTATGAATTGTCACAGTCCCCATATGCAAAATCTTGATGTTGTTATTTCAAGCCACCTTTTTTCAAGCAAGATCTGACAAAAGACCAAAGTAGGATTTGGACAGTGTTTAAGCATGTGCATGCAAAATATTAATTCTGAAGTTTTGCATGGTTTTCCTGTGCTCAAAGAAATGGAGCTCCAGTCACATGCACGTTACTTCCTGACCTTAAACTTTTGCACTTCCACACCGCTCAGAATAGCATAGACAAAGTCAGAATCACAAAACATAGGTACTTCTCCAAATCACCAGAAGTTGCAGTTAAGAGTTATTTGTGGAGCATCCCTAACACAACCTGTAGGATGGGTTCTCCCACAAAATGCAATGGTGATTTCTGTTTGCTTTCACGATATGGAAGGCAGAAGCAACAGTAGTTGCCATAGCAGTGATTTTGCTGTAGATGGTTGTAGCTGAAGCACTTTCCCAGAAAAACCTACCTTCTGTATCTACTTTGGTATACATAGGTACAGTTCTATATTACTTGGGTCCTGAGGAGAATGATGTTTCAATATGAGGGTATTGATGTTTCTGCTCTTGAAACTGTGTGACTGCATAGAGAAATCAGAGAGGGAAACTATGTATAGGAAGCCTAAGCCAAACTGAAATTTCAGCCTCCCTTCGGTCCTCAACATTTTCTACAGTGGGAAACATTTCCCTAACTATAGGCTCCTCATATAATATTTAGTGCTGTCAGATATCCCACTTGGTCTCCAGAATTCTTGTACCTATCTTCTGTTCGTGGCTCAGATGTCTCAAATGAAGATCAATATTGCCCATTAGATTTGCCGTTGATTAACCTGATAATGAATAAGGTAGCTTGGATATGCGTTTTGCATATCATTTTCCAGAGTTGTCACTTCTTCCACTGTGGGTAGCTGGATTTTGGACCTTTCTACAAACCTTCCAAGGACTCAGCCCTTCGGTCTAGAAAGCCTCCATTCAGTTCAGTCTATATTCCATAGGCCTAAAGAACAGAAGTGCCCATTGTAAACAATTAGACAACATTTGGGTTTTTTTTGAAGTTTTGTGGGGTTTTTCTTTTGAGAAAGAGTAGTTGTTCATACTTGATAAGTACATGGTGAATGGAGTTAAATCCAGCTGGTGGCCCATCACAGATGGTGTCTCTCAGGGCTCAGTGTTGGAGCCAGCCTTGTTTAATATCTTGATCAGTGATCTGGATGAGGGGATTAACTGCTCCTTCAGTAAGTTTGCAGACGACTAAATTGGGTGGGAGTGTTGATCTGCTCCAGAGTAGGAAGGCTCTGCAGAGGAACCTGGACAAGCTGAATTGATGAGACAAGGCAAATCGTATGAGGTTTAACAAGGCCAAGTGCCAGGTCCTGCACTTGGGTCACCACAACCCCATGCAGCGCTACAGGCTTGGGGATGAGTGGCTGGAAAGCTGCCCAGCGGAAAAGGACCTGGGAGTGCTGGTCGACAACCAGCTGAACATGAGCCAGCAGTGTGCCCAGGTGGCCAAGAAGGCCAACAGCATCCTGGCCTGTATCAGCAATAATGTGGCCAGCAGAAGGAGGGAAGTGATTGTGCCCCTGAACTCGGCACTGATGAGGCCGCACCTCAAATCCTGTTTGCAGTTTTGGGCCCCTTCATTAAAAGAAGGACCTTGAGGTGCTGGAGTGTGTCCAGAGAAGGGCAACGAAGCTGGTGAAGAGTCTAGAGAACAAATCCTATGAGGAGCATGTGAGGGAACTGGAGTTGTTGAGTCTGGACAAAAGGAGGCTGAGGGGACGTTGTAGTGAGGTGGGTGTCCATCTCTTCTCCCAGGTAACAAGTGATAAGATGAGAGAAAATGGCCTCAAGTTGCACCAGGGGAGATTTAGATTGGACAGTAGAAAAATTTCTTTAGTGAAAGAGAGGTCAAACATTGGAACAGGCTGCCCAGGGAAGTGGTGGAGTCGTCATCCCTGGATGTGTTAAAAAACCATGTTGATGTAGCACTACTGAACATGGTTTTGGTGGGCATGGTGGTGTTGGGTTGACAGTTGGACTTGATCTTAGAAATCTTTTCCAACCTTAATGACTCTATGATGCTATGATTTTAAAGCTAATTACGTTTGAGCCTGAATTGCTGTCATCCTTTTCAAATAAAACAATAGAAATAAACCTGATTTGTACTGAGAGGGACCTGACCGCACTGGAACCAAAAGTAGTACTTAGCATCCTTTCTTATCTTTTAAAAATGCTTTGCCATGATAAACATACAAGAAATATTCTTTAATTTGGATACTATTCCTGAATATCTCCATCTGTTGTGTTTTTACGTCATATATTTATTAAGGAGTGAAAACATACTAAAATTATTTTCTTCCTTTCTTGTCCACTTTACTGATCAGAATATGAAAATCTCTGTTGACTTGGATACATTCTGCTGATTGCTTAGATTTTTCAAGGTAGAGGTCACTCAGAGTTACTTTTGGATGTAGATCAAACTAGCTTTGTTGCTAAAAACTTTTTTGTTTGTTGACAGTGAAGAACTACTTATAGGGAAGACAGTATAAGGAAATGCTTCCAGGTAAAACAACTTCTTTTTGGTTTTAAGTAGGTTAACTCTTTGAAGTTCATTTCAGTGTGCTTCCCACCCCCTTAAATGTATTTTTAAGGAGATTAATATGAAATGAAGATGCAGACAGAAGATGCCACTGCAAAGCACTTTCTGTTACCATGCTGTCCTTTAGAACTCTTGGTTTTAACCTTGAAAAGAAGAAATATCGTTCTGTGTCTTTACCTTTTGACACTATAAATGTTTTCTAATGTTTCCAAGCATGTATCAAGAAGGAATTTGAATACTCTAGGGCAGACAAACAATGACATCCAAGGCTGAACCCATTAGATTAATGTACTTACAATATGATACCACATAACATTAACATTAATTTAATAGAAATGGATGCTGCTCTTACAGCTCGTGTCAGTTCTTGTCTGTACAAAGCATCTTGCATCTACAAACTCCTCTCTGCTGAGACTTGATTCAGAGTGGTGAGGGAAACATTCAAATTGATGAGTATCAGTCAAATATTGGAACAGGCTGCCCAGAGAAGTGGTGAAGTCACCATCCCTGGAGGTGTTCAAAAGACGTGTGGATGTAGCACTTCAGGACATGTTTTAGCGGGCATGGGGGTGTTAGGGTGATGGTTGGACTTGATGATCTTAGAGATCTCTTCCA